>NC_045595.1:58546430-59227197 GCF_009762305.2 Zalophus californianus | reverse complement strand
AACTGTGGAAAGAGCCAAGGTGTCCATCGACAGATGAATGGATAAAGAAGAAGTGGTATATATACACAATGGAATATTATGCAGCCATCAAAAGGAATGAGATCTTGCCATTTGCAATGACGTGGATGGAACTGGAGGGTGTTATGCTGAGTGAAATAAGTCAATCAGAGAAAGACATGTATCATATGACTTCACTGATATGAGGAATTCTTAATCTCAGGAAACAAACTGAGGGTTTCTGGAGTGGTGGGGGGTGGGAGGGATGGGGTGCTGGGCGATAGACATTGGGGAGGGTATGTGCTATGGTGAGTGCTGTGAATTGTGCAAGACTGTTGAATCACAGATCTGTACTTCTGAAACATATAATGCAATGTATGTTAAGAAAAAAAAAAAAGAAGAAGATAGCAGGAGGGGAAGAATGAAGGGGAGTAAGTCAGAAGGGGATACGAACCATGAGAGACGATGGACTCTGAAAACAAACTGAGGGTTCTAGAGGGGAGGGGGGTGGGGGGATGGGTTAGCCTGGTGATGGGTATTAAAGAGGGCACATTCTGCGTGGAGCACTGAGTGTTATGCACAAACAATGAATCATGGAACACTACATCAAAAACTAATGATGTAATGTATGGTGATTAACATAACAATAAAAAATTTAAAAAAAAATAAAAGGAGCCACCAAACGACCTTCCAGAAGAGCTGTACTATTTTCCATGCCCACCAGCAGTACACGAGTGACTGTCTTTTTAAAGCTCCTGGTGCAGATGAAGGTAGGTCAGGGCAGAGAACAGCAGGGGTTAAGGACTGATGGATGGTGTTTCCTTTGCCATCAAATCGCGCAACCGTTGCCTGCCAATGGCTGTGGTCATATGCCTTCACTGTGGTCAAACCAGCCATCGTATTGTGAACATGTGACCTCAGAGCCCGTTGTTACAGTGCCAGCCTCCTGCCAGAAATGCCAGCAGCCCTGGCTTGTGGCCTGGCCCCTCAGACCCACCAGGAAGTCTTCCCGACCTTCCACATACTTGCCCACCCAGCGAAGAGCTTTGTTCAAAGTGCAGCTTCTCTACACCAGTGCTGGCCAGTGGGGGCCTCCGTGGCCTCTGACCCCAGACCGCGACTGTTATAAGGACACTGGGGTCCCTTTCATGGGCCTGGGCCCACAGCCTCCACTGTCATGTAAACCCGGGCAGGTCACTATACCCTGGCCCTCCTCCTCCTGCTGAAAAGCCAGGTGAGGGCCCTGGTCCAGGATGGGGGCCTGTTTCACAGTGGGAGGCACGGGCTCTGGGCTCAGCCAAGTGTCTGCTAAGCTCCATGTGTGACCTCATTTAATGTTCTCCACCTGACAGAGAACAGTTGATGGTCACCCCCGTTTTTCCAGGGAAGGAAACTGAGGCTCTGAAAGGTTAGGTGCTTTGCCTACATCCTGACCCACCTGGTGAGTAGGGGACGAGGTGGGGTCCAGAGTGCCATCTGAGCTCTACAGCCTCAAACAGTCCCAAACGGGGCTGGGAGAGGTGACTATACCAGCCATTGACCTGAGGAAGTGGCACCACTACAGGAACCCAGCGGTCTGGAGGAGGCAGAGGAAGGGACACCCCTCAGGCCCACCCCATACCTACCCGCAGACCCCCTAAGTTGTCAGCGTGACCCTGCAAACTGACACAGCTGAATCTCCCTCCCTCGGGCAGAAGGGCCACTGCAGAGGCCAGGGCAGGACTCTGACACCATGGCCATCTGTCCCTGGCGCCATCTTGCTCCTGCTTCCCTAGCTGATCTGGGACTGTCCTTCCCAGCCACCTAGGCTGCCTCCCTAAATCCTAGTAGTGACAATGATGGGGGCTTGGCTCAGGGTGCCCTGGCAGTGTCGGGAAGACACCAGGTATGAGAGCTGCTATGCCCCTTGACCCCCCAAGACTGGTTCCCCCTGGCTACAACACTCTCTTGGTTCAGTGACATAGAGAGGCACAAGCCTGGGTACACAGAGCCTCCAGCCAGAAAGGAGTGGGTGAGTGGACCATCTAAGCTGCAGGCTACTCACAGGCTCGCTTATGTGATGCCAGAAGGGTGGAAGCTGGCCATGGCCCTAGCTACCATGCTATCACAGGAGCACTGGCCCTGGGGCCCCAGCAGTCCAGGCCCACAGGGTCATTGCGACATCAGAAGCCCTTGAAGTCACAATCAATGACACTGCAGTTGCTGAACCATGTGGCTCAGAAGCTGGCCTGAAGCCCCTCTAGCCCAGAGTGGCTATAGAGATGGCAGCGAGTAAGCCAGGGCTTGCTGGCATTCCCATGCTCAGCACCCTGGGTGGATCATCCACCTGAACATATTCCTTAGCAGGGATCTCTCCCATGCAGATTCTGGGGACAGAAGAGATATCCCAGAAATAGCTAAAATCTTACTTTGGTTGCAGAAAAGTTATCCTGGCTGACTCTGACCTGAGCCTTAGCCACAGCCCAACAATTATGGGATGAGGTTTGAGCCCAGGGGAGTGTGAGAGTTTAGGGCGGGGCCCAAAAGGCCCATTCCCTTTCTCCCAGTCTGGGTCACTACCTTCTGTGTGGCCTCAGGCAATGGCTCAATCTCTCTGTGCCTGTGTCCCAGACTACATATGCGTTTTGAAAAAATCGCTCTGGTGGCAGTGTGGAGAACAAAGTGAACAGGGCCAGGAGTAGGTGTGGGTAGACCAGGTGACCAGCAAAGGCAGTAACACCGATGAGGGGTGGTGGTGCTTTGGAATGAGGTGGTGATGGGAGATGGCGGAAGGGGGGTGGATTTGAGAGATTTCAGGAGACCAAGTTGTTGGGAGGGCCAACAACGACTCTGGGTTTCTTTTACTGACACTAGATGGGACTGGACTAGGCCTTGGAGGGAGACCATGGCTTTGGCCTTGGTCAGGTTGAGTTTGAGATGCCTTTGAGGCCTCCCTCCACTTAGGCACTTCTACATCTGGGTCTGAGATCCAGAGGGGTGAGGCCTGGGCACAAAGTATGTTTGGGTGGTAACTGAAGACAATCATCCGAATGGAAGGCGATGTGGAAGAAGTGAAGAGGGCATTGGCCTGAGTGTTAAGATACTCAGTATTTAATGATCAAGTAAATATTTAGTGCCTGCGACCCAGACAGAGAGGACAAAGTCAGCGGTGTCATGGAAGCCAGGGGATGATTCCAGCTCAAGAGGTATAGACCGGTCAGTGGTGCCAGTGCTGCAGATGGTTGTGACCAGGCGAGAAGGAAGAAGTAACTTTAGGTTTTAGTGCTGTTTCGTTTTATGTGGAACTGTTTCTGTGGAGGAACGCATGCCAGATTACTGTCGAGTCGAGGAATGAGAAGGTGAAGGAGTTGAATTGGAGGTGGTATGGCCATTTCACCCAAGCCATTCTCCATTCTCCGTTCTGCCTTCATTCTACTAATGTGATGCGTTACATTGATTGAGTTTCTTATTATGAAGCACCCTGGCATTATGGGCACAAATCCCACCTAGTCATGACACATAATCCTTTTAATATGCTGCCGAATTTATTTTGATAGTATTTTGTCGAGGATTTTGGAATCTATATTCATAAGAGGTATTGACCTGAAGTTTTCTTGTCTTGTAGTGTCTTTTTTTGGCTTTGCTATCAGGGTAATCATGACCTCATAAAATGAGCTTGGAAGCGTTCCCTTCTTTTCAATTTTTTGGGAACTTTGATGAGGACTGGTGTTAATTTTATTAAATGTTTGGTAGAATTCACCAGTGAAGCCATCTGGTCCTGGCCTTTTCTTTGCTTGTGTGTGTGAATGTGTGTGTGTGTGTGTGTGTGTGTGTGTGTGTGTGTGATTCTTAGGGGTTTGTAATTGCTCTGGATAGAACTTCTAGTACTAGGTTGAATACAAGTGGCAAAAGCAGGCATCCTTGCCTTGTTCCTGATCTCAGTGGGAAAATTTTCAGTCTTTTTACCGTTGAGTTGGACATTAAGTGTGGGGTTTTCATATATGGTTTTTATTATGTTGAGGTAGGTTTTTTTCTATTACTAGTTTGCTGAGTGTTTTTTTTTAATCAGGAAAGTGCTGAATTTTATCAAATGCTTTTTTTGGCATTAATTGAGATCATCATGTGGGGTTTATTTTCATTTTTCTTTAATGTGGCATATTTGATTACCTTTCATAAATTGAACCATCCTTGCATTCCAGATATAAATCTCACATGGTCATGGTGTATAATCCTCTTAATATGCTGCTGAATTCAGTTTGCTAGTATTTCATTGAAGATTTTTACATCAATATTCATAAGAGATATCAGTCTTAGTTTTCTTTTCTTGTAGTGTCTTCTGGCTCTGTTATCAGGGAAATGCTGGCCTCATAGAATGAGTTAGGAAGTGTTTCCCCCGCTTCAATTTTTTGGAAAAGTTTGGAAAGGATTGATATTAGTTCTTTAAATGTTTGGTAGAATTCAGTGAAACCATCTGTTCCAGGGGTTTTCTTTGTTGGGTGGTTTTTGATTACTGAATTAGTTTACTTTTTATTTGTCTATTCAGACTTTCTATTCATGATTCAGTCTTGGTAGGTTGTGTGTTTCTGGGAATCTGCCCATTTCATCCAGGTTATCCAATTTGTTAACTTATAGTTTTTCATACTATTCTCTTATAATCCTTTTAATTCTCTATAATCAGTAGTAATATTCCCATTTTTGTTTAAGATTTTAGTAATTTGAATCTTCACCTTTTTTTTCTTAGTCATTCTAACTAAAGGATTCACAATCTTGTTGATTATTTCAAAAATCGACTTTTGGTTTTGTTGATTTTCTACATAACTTTCTACTCTGTGTTTTATTTATCTTTATTCTAATCTTTGTTATCTCCTTTTTTCTGCTAGCTTTGGATTAATTTGCTCTGCATCTTCTAGTTCCCTAACTTACATGATTAGATTATCAATTGGGGATCTTTCTTCTTTTTGAAGATATATAAATTTCCATCTTTACACTGCTTTCACTGCATCCTATAAGTGTGGTATGTTTTGATTTTGTTTTCATTTGTCTGGAGGCATTTCTTAAATTCCCTTGTGATTTCTCCTTTGATTCAGTGATTGTTTAAGAAATGTTGTTCAGCTGCCACATATTTGTGAATTTTCCAATTTTCTGTCAATTTCTAGTTTCATTCCATTGTGATCAGAAAATACATTTTGTATGGCTTGAATTTTTTAAAACTTATTAAATTTAATAAGACTTGTGTTTTGTGGCCTAATGCATCTTGGAGAATATTCCAGATACACTTGAGAAAAATGTATATTCCATTATTGTTCAGTGGAGTTTTCTGAATGTCTGTAAGGTCTACATTTGGTTTATAGTGTTGTTCAAGTGCTCCATATCTTTATTGATTGATCTTCTGTCTAGTTCTATCTATTATTGAAGGTAGGGTATTGACTTCTCTATTATAGTAGATCTACTTTGCTATCCAATTTTGTTAAATTTTGATATATTTTTGGGCTCTGTTGTTAAGTGTGTATATGTTTATAATAGTTATATCTTTTTGGGGCACCTGGGTGGCTCAGTCGTTAAGCATCTGCTTTCTGCTAAGGTCATGATCCTGGGGTCTTGGGATCGAGACCCGCATCAGGCGCCCTGCTCAGTGGAGAGCCTGCTTCTCCCTCTCCCACTCCCCCTGCTTGTGTTCCCTCTCTCACTGTCTCTCTCTCTGTCAAATAAATAAATAAAATCTTTAAAAACAACAACAACAAAATAAAAATAAACAAATAATAGTTATATCTTCTGGATGGGTTGACCCTTTTATCAATATTTAATGTTCTTTGCCTCTTGTAATCTTTTGACTTAGAGTGTATTTTGTCTAACAATAATATAGCTGCCCAGCCCTCTTCAGGTTACTATTTTCATGGAATATCTTCTTTCATCCTTTGCTTTCAACTTCTCTGTGTTTTATATCTAAAATGAGTTTCTTGTAGACGACATATAGATGGATTATTTTTATATATTTTAAAATAATCTCTGCCTACTAATTAGAGAGTTTTATCTATTTACATTTAATATAATTACTGATAAGGAAGGACTTTCTTCTGCCATTTAGTGTTTGCTTTTTTTATGTCTTATATGTCTTTTTCCTCAATTCCTCTACTGCTCTCTTGTTTGTATTTAATTGAATTCGGTAATGTACAATTTTGGTTCCTTTCTGTCCTTTTCTATATATATTTTCAGTTACTATCTTAGTGGTTACTTTGGCGGTTGTGATGAAAACCTTACATTTATAACAACTTAGTATGAATAACAGCAACTGAGTTACAATTGTGCACACTCTGCTCCTATACGTCTTCTCCTCTCTTTATACTGTTATTGTCACCCATTACACCATTAACACAGATTTGCAATTATTACATCGTGCATTTATGTTTTCATATAGAAAAAAGGAGGAGTTATAAACCCAAAATACAATCACATTGACCTTAACATTTACTTATATACTTGCCATTATCATTGTTCTTATTTCTTCCTATAGCTTTGACTTACCGTCTAATGTCCTTTCAATTTTGCCTGAAAGACCCCCTTTGGCATTTCTTGTAGGGCAGGTCTATGAACTCCCTCCATTTTTGTTTATTTGGAAATGTCTTAATTTTTCCTTTATTCTCAAAGGATACTTTTGCCAGATATAGAAATCTTGGTTGAGAGTTTTTTTCCTTTCAGGTCTACAAATATGTCATCCCTCTGCTTTCTGGCTTCCATGGCTTCTGATGAGAAATCAGTTGTTAACCTTATTAAGAATCCCTTGAATGTGATGAGTAACCCCTTTCTTGCTGCTTTCAAGATTCTGTCTTTGTCTTTGAGTTTTGACAATAAGACTATCATGTGTGTTGGTGTGGATCAGTTTGAGTTTATCCTGCATTGAGTTCATTGAGGTTATTAGGTATGCATTATCATACCATAGGGAAGACAGAACTGGTGTATTGAATTAAGAACATGTAGATTATGACCTGATGAATGAGAGAGCACAAGCCACCCACATGGGGGTCAGCAAGTAGCTACCTCAGCATCCAAGTTCCCTCTGGATGGTAAGTGAGACCCATGAGGTCGTTTGGATTGAAGACACAGTTTCAGTACACCCACACAAGAAAGTAGCTACCAGAGTTATTATTATTCAGAGATCCCAGATGTGAGGGGGTGCAACTGAGCCAGTGGAGGGAGGGCAGCTCCCCAGGTCACAAGCAAGCAGGAGATAGAGAGCAGGTAGCAAGACCTATTACTTACAAGGTGGTTGGGGTGTAGGTCACTTTTTGTGGGATCAACAATAAAGTGGTTACTTTTAAAGGTGGCTGGGAAAAGTAAAACAGGAACTTATGGTGGGCATCCTAAATTCAATTCCTTATATAAATATCCAGAGTCTGGGTGTGTGCAGGGTTATCATACTAGGTAAAATGCCTAAGCAACAACTCAGAAAAACAAAGTTGTTTTCCCCAGATATTCTTTTCCTGATCACAGCATGCTTTTCATCAGATTTGGGAAGTTGTCAGCCATTATTTCTTCAAATAGTTTCTGTCCCTTTCTCTTTATCTACTATTGGTAGATAGTTGGTATTCTTTTTATTTTAAGATTTTATTTGTTGAGTAATTTCTACACCCAACATGGGGCTTGAACTCACAACCCCAAGATCAAGAGTCACATGCTCAACCAACTGAGCCAGCCAGACATCCCTCTGTTGGTATTCTTGATGGTATCACACTGATACCTCAGGCTTTGGCCTGAGGCATTTTTCTTCATTCTTCTTTTTTATTTTTCAAACTGGATAATTTTGATTACCTTACCTCCAAGTTACAGGTTAAACTGTGTCCCTTCAAAATTCATATGTGGAAATCCAAAACCCCAGAATATGAGTTCATCTGGATATAGGGTCATTGCAAATGAAATCAGTTAAGATGAGGCCATACTAGAGTAGAGTGGTCTCCTAACCCAATATGACTTATGTCCATATGAAAAGAGAAAATTTTGGATGCAAACACACACATACAGAGAATAACATGTAAATATAAACGCAGAGATTTATAAGCCAAGAAATGCCAGAGATCACCAGCAAACCACCAGAAGTTGACAGAGAGGGATGGAACATATTCTCACTCAGTACCCTCAGAAGGAACCAACCTTGATGACACCTTGATCTCAGACTTCTAGCCTCCAGAACTATGAGTTAATAAATTTCTGTTGTGTAAGCCACCCAGTCTGTTGTACTTTTTTACAGCAGCCCTAGCAAACTAACACATATCTTTGTTTTTGTTTTTGTTTTGTTTTGTTTGAGAACTGGACATTCTAAATATATGATAACTCTGGAAAATACATATTCCCATCCTCAGGATCTGCCGATGTTTGTTTGTTGAAGGCTAGACCCATCTGTCTGTGACTTTTCCAAACTATTTTGGAAACTGTGTATTCCTTATTGTATGTGGTCACTGAAGTTTCTGTTTCCTGTGGTCATCTAGTAACTTGACAAAGATTTCTTTAAGTATCTGGCTTCCAAAGGGGGAAAAATAAAATAAAATATTTAAAAAGTACTGCCTCTTTAAATTCTCTTGTGGTAGGGAAGTTGCTTCAGATTGTGAGGGTTGAATGATCAGCCTCTGTGCTAGCCCCTCAGCAGTCAATAGCAGCAACCAGCAGTCAAAACAAACAAACAAAAAAAACCCCTGAGTTTTGAAGGACAAGGTCCTATTGCCCCAGTAAGCCACACCATGAACACAGGCCCCTGTGCCTGTGGCTGCCTGCCACGGTGCTGGAGGATGTAGGGTGTTAGCCGCTGGAAGCACGGGAACATGGAAATTCACTAAAATTTACAAGCCTCTTCACCAAGCTCTCCCCTGGATGCTTTAAGTATTTGATTAGATTCTAGAGCTCCCAAACACTTGCTTCAGACAGTCCCTGCCAGCTCAATTATTGTTTCAGTGGAGGGATGGATTCCTGGAGCATCCTACTCTACCATTTCCATAATGTCACTCCTGTTCATCTACCTTTATTGCTGAGTAGGGTGCATCACTGTTTGTTTAACCATTAACCCATTGTAGGACATTTCAGTTGTTTCCATTTGGGGGTTATTATGAATAAAGCTGCTATATACAATCATGTACGCATGGAGATGAATGGAAGTCTTTGTTTCTCTGGGATAAATGCCCATCCAATGGTTTTTAATTTCTGCTATCATATTTTGCATTTCTAACAAGTGTCCTATGGTCCTCAGAATGTTACTTCTGAAGGGAAGCCCTATTCTCTGTTCCTGAGTGGAATACATTATCTCTGAGCATATGTACAGTCTCCATTTCTTTCAAGCCATGTACTTTGTATGATTTGTATGTTCATGTTAAATGTTGGAGATTAAAAAGATGTTTCACTTTGGGGATGATGAAACTGTTCTTTATCCTGATTCCATTGGTGGTTTTACAAATGTTTGAACCAAAAAAAAAATCTTAATTTTGTTGTAAGTAAATTATGCCTCAATTAAAAAATCTTTTTTCAAGTTTGAAAGCTCTGAGCTTGTGTTTACAGCTTACTGAATTTGGACTTCACTGTCCAATTTTCTAACTGGGAAGTTCATTTGGGGACCCTTATCCAGTATCTTTAGGTCTTTTTCTATGGGCTGTCAGAGTCCCCTGAGAAATCAGACTGTACCCACCTCTGGCCAGAGAAGGGTAAAGGCTGGTTGCCAGAGTTCCAGGAGCTCAGTGGAAGATGTGTAGGATTCAGTATGTATTTTCTCACTTCAATATTGCGCTGGGATAGCACACCTTCATTTGATCCCAGTGCCCCTAGTCAAGAGGCCTTCGGTTTTAAACATTTCCAGAAAATAACCTTCCAGATATTTGCCAGTGTGTGGAAAGTGCTCTGTAGAGTGTCCGGAGGTGAAAGTCTCATTATTTCTTAAATGGATTTTTGGTCTGCTTGATGTCAGCTGGCCCCCATACCCCCTCCAGACATACACGGTGTCACTAACCTTTGATGACTTTGATGAGAAGCCAAGCTGGTTTCTTGACTTTTCCCTTATGTGCTTATAACTTTTTTAAAACCCATCTATGTGCTTTTCTTTCAAAAATTTCATTTTTATTTGCCTCTGTTGCTATTCTGAGGGAAATTAAATAATACCTAAGTAAATGAGGAAAGAACCCTGCTTCGGGACTGGAAGATATTTTTTAAGATAGATTTATTTATTTATTTATTTATTTATTTATTTATTTATTTATTTATTTATTTGACTGAGTGAGAGAGAGAGCACAAGCAGGGGGAATGGCAGAGGGAGAGGGAGAAACAGATTCCCCACTGAGCAGGGAGCCCAATGAGAGGCCCGATCCCAGGACTCTGGGATCCTGAGCTGAAGGCAGATGCTTAACCGACTGAGCCACCCAGGTGCCCCTTGGAATTTAATATTGCTAATATGGCAATAAAATATTCCATAGGCTCAATGCAACCCCTATCAAAATCCCATCAGATTTGTACAGAAATAAAAAAGTTGATTCTAAAATTCACATAGAATTTCAAAGGGCCCCAATTAGCCAAAATAATCCTGAAAAAAGTAAAACATACTTGAAAGACTCATAGTTCTTGATTTCAAAACTTGCAACAAAGCAACAGTAATCAAAACAGAGTGGTACTGGCCCTCGGAGAGACAAAGATCAAGGGAATAGAATCGAGAGTCCAGAAACAAACCCCCAGTTACAGTCCATTGATTTTGACAAGGGTGCCAGGACCACTTGGTGGGAAGAGCATAGTCTCTTGACAAATGGTGCTGGGACAACTGGAAGTTCCACGTGCAAAAGAATGAAATTGGGCCCTCATCTCATATGATATACAAAAATTAACTCAAAGTAAATCCAAAACCTAAATATGTCTAAGACTCTTATAAAGTGTCTTCTAGGGGCATCTGTGTGGCTCAGTGGGTTAAGCGTCTGCCTTTGGCTCAGGTCATGATCTCAGGGTCCTGGGATCGAGCCCCGCATCAGGCTCCCTGCTCAGTGGGGCGTCTGCTTCTCCCTCTCCCTCTGCCCCTATACCCTGCTCTTGTTCTCTATCTCTCAAATAAATAAATAAAATCTTTTTTTTAAAAAAGTCTCCTAAACTATAAAACTCTGAGAAAAAAACATAGGCGTTGCTCTTTGTCACCATGGATAAGGCAAGGGCTTCTTAAATATGACACCAGTAGCATAAGCAATCAAAAAACAAATGCAAAACACATATCTCATGATGGTTGTTGAGTTCAACAACAAGACAAACCATTAATTTAAAATGGGCAAAGGACTTGAACAGATGTTTCACCAAAGCAGAAGTACAAGTAGGCAACTAAGTACAAGTAGGCACATGAAAAGATGCTTAACATCATTAGACAGCAGGGAAATGCAAACAAAAACCACATGAGATACCATTTCAGGCCCATTCAGATGGCTATTATAAGAAAAAGAGAAAGAAAAACAAGCGTTAGTGAGGATGTGGAAAAATCAGGACCTTTGTGCATTGCTGGTGGGAATGTAAAATGGGGCAGCCTCTGTGGAAAACAGTTTGGCCGCTCCTCAAAAAGTTAAACATAGCGTTATCATATGACCCAGCAGTTCCACTCTTAAGATGTACCCCAAAGAATTGAAAACAGGGACTTAGAATGATACTCACAGTGAAGGTTCACTGAAGAGTTATTCACAATAGCCAAAACGTGGAAACAACTTGTGTCCATCAAGAGATGAATGGATAAACAAAATGTGGCATACCCATACAATGGAATCTTACTCAGCCTTAAAAAGGAATGAAATTCTGATCCATGCTACCACACAAGCTTTGAAAACATTTGGCTAAGTGAAATAAACCAGACACAAAAGGGCAAACATTGTGTGATTCCACCTTTTTTTTTCTTAGAGAGGGAGAGAGTGAGAGTGTGCACATGTGCAAGTAGTGGAGGGGCAGAAGGAGGAGGGAGAGAGAGAGAGTCTTAAGCAGGCTCCACGCCCCGCACAGGGCCTGATGCGGGGCTCGATCTTACAATCCTGAGATTGTGAGCTGAGCCAAAATCAAGAGTTGGAAGCTTAACCAACTGAGCCACCCAGGCGCCCCTGTGTGATTCCACTTGTGGAAACTACAATAGACAAATGCATTGAGGAAGAAAGTAGAACAAAGAGTTCCAGGTGCTAGGGAGGAGCAAGGAGTTGGGAGTTATTGTTTAATGTATGAAATGCCACTGAACTGTATGTTTTAAGATGGTTAATTCATGTTATGTGAATTTATCTTGATATTAAAACACACACACACACACACACACACACACACACACACACACACACGAAAGTCTAGAACATCTTGTTTGCCAGAAAGGAAGTGATCAAAGAATGATGAGGATATATCAAAATGACACAGATCTAGTTTGAACTGGTCAAATCGGGACAACTGTGTTTTATTAGTCTGATGGGACTCAGCCATGGAAAGGCGTGAACAGCTGATACCACAACAATAGGGAGAGTCTCACATGCACCAGGCTAACTGATAAAAGTGAGCCGCTGAAGACTAAGTACCCTCTGATTCCATTTGCAAAAAGGTTGTGATGAGAACAGACCGGCTGTTGCCAGGGGTCAGCCCTGGGGAGGAGGAGACTGGTTTCAGATGGGCACAGGGGAACTCTTTTAGGACTGTGGAATTATTCTGAATAATGATCAGAGAGGTGGCGACCTCAGTGAACCTGATAGTAAAGGAATTAGTTGCCTGTATTTGAAAGAGATTCACTTAGAAACACGAATTCCTCGTTTTTCTGAAGTTTTGGTGGGGGGGGTCCTTCCCCCAACAGGCCTACATTACCAGGGGGCAGTAGCGGGCTGGGGGGAGACTGGAACCTGCCCCGGTGCCTGGGCACCTTCTGACTTAGCACCTGGCCCTGAAGACACCCAAGGTTGAGACTCTTGACTAAAAGAGAATTTTGCCTGCCTCCTAAATGGATTACAGGACAGAACAGGACTGAAGCGGCACAGGGACTGAGAGATGTGTCTTGGGAGCCCAAGGCCAGGGCAGCTTGTGGGAGTCTGCAGGAAGAGCCACTCCTCACCTAGAACCTCCGCCCCCCACCCACACCCCTGCACCAGCCTTGCTCAACCCTTTCCCTGCAGCGGTGGAAACTGGCTCCCTGGTGCCATCGTGTGGGCACAGGGGGGAAGAGCAGGAGTGGCTTCTTGGAGATTTACCACCTCCCTTTGGGACTTCAGGCCTTAGAGATTTTGAGCATTTAGAGATGGCAATAAACATAGGGGTGCATATATCTTTCTGAATTTGTGTTTTCATTTTCTTTGGGTAAATACCCAGCAGTGGAATTACAGATGGCAACTACACTTACCATGGTGAGCATTACGTAAGGTACAGTTGACTCCTTTGCACAACACAGGTTTGAACTGCGTGGGTCCATTTATATGCGGATTTTTACTGTATACTACTGTAAGTGTATTTTCTCTTCCTTATGATTTTCTTAATAACATTTTCTTTTCTCCAGCTTACTTTATTGTAAGAATACAGTTTATCATACATACAACATACAAAATAGGTATTAACCGACTGTTGATGTTATCAGTAAGGCTTCTGGTCAACAATAGGCTATTAGTTGTTAAGTTTTGGGGGAGTCAGAAGTGGGTTTTTGTGCATTTTCAACTGTGCAGGTGGTGGGCGCCCCTAACCCCCGTGTTGTTCAAGAGTCAGTTGTATATAATTGTTGAATCGCTATGCTGTGCACCTGAAACTCATATGATATTGTATGTGAACGGTACTTCCGTTAGAGGGGAGAGGAGAGAGGCAGCCCCAGCAGCCCAGCAAGCCTGCGCTCTCTGACCGGCGTGTCTGGGCTGGAGGGGTGAGCAAGAGCTGAAACCACATTTGCCCTCAGAGTTTCTGGAGTTTCACAGCCAGCCAAGAGGTTCTGGTTGTTTATCTTCCCAGTATGGACAAAACCCTCCTTGTCCTGTTCAACATCTTTTCCTTTTGATTCTTTTTTTCTAACATTACGATTGTGACCGAGGATTTTGCCTGGGCAAACAGGTTTCTTCCGGGATAATGCAACCCTCCCCTCCCCCCCCCCCCACCTCCCATCTGGGCACGCCCAGATCTTGGGACCTTGAATCCTGCTGAAGATTTGGAGCCTGGGGCCCGAGAGTCCACTAAAAAGAAAACCCAAACTGCATAATTTTAATCACAGAGACCCAAATTCAACTTTGCCAGTAGAGTGCTGTGTTTGTGGGGTGCGGGAACTGCAGGGTGAGCTCCTTCCCAAACCGGGGTCTGGCTTGTGACTACTGCCAGAGCAAGGACATTTGATATTGGTGACATTTCACTTGGGTGAAATCCTCAAAACTTGTGTTTTCGTCCTGAGTGCTCGGTGTGGCCCGGCCCTGTGGTGGGAGTTGCACCACCTGGGGCGGACGGTGGCCCAGAGACCGCGTCTTCTCAGGACAGGGGCCATGAGAGCGGGGACCCTGGCACCACGGGTAGCTGTGGGAGGCGCGAGGAGTCTGACGTCTTTCCCCAAACACCACAGTCAGGTGGCCCTGGAAGCGGAGGCGTATGGCCGCAGGGCTTTCCGTGGGGCGGTCTTTGCTCCCCCCCCCCCCCCCGCCCCGCGCGGTGGCGGCGGCGGTCCGGAAGCGCGGGCAGCAGAGGGGCAGGTGCTCAGAGGGGCTGCGGTGGCCGAGCAGCCCAGCCCGCAGCCGCGGTCGGTGGTCCCAGCTGTCTGGGGTGATGCGGCCCGCGGCGAGCAGCTGTGGAGGACCCCACCCCCACCCCGGCGCCTTGCCCCAAGCACGCGCCAGTCCGTCGGGCCGCTCGCGGCCCCGCTCTTTAGGCCTGCACTGTCCTCAGCTGTAGAGTGGGGACACCAGGGGCCCCGCTTGCTGGGGTGTCTGCGGGGCTGGGGGAAGGAGGGTGCCCAGCGCGCCGCCGTGGCTGACAGCGCGCCACATCCTTCCCTTGGCGGCTCGCGCACCCTGACTCACCGCGCGGGTTTGCAGCGCGTCGTTTCAGGCAGGAAGGCACGCGGCTGACAGTCAAGTGCCCGAGAGCAAAGACCCCCCCCCCCCCCCCCCCCCCCCCCGCCGCCCGCCCCGACGCGCTCCAGGACTCAGCCAAGCTCACAGAGCAGGGCCTGGGCGACGCGGGGAGCGCGAAGGCTTGCTGGCAGGGCTTCCTCAGTCTCCTCCCGGACTGGACGACTGTGGCAAGTGGACAAGGAATCCCTCCGCATCACTTGGCCAACATTACGGAAGAACTTGACGTGTGTGGAGGAACAGATTCCAGAGCGCGCCCTAGATGGCTCCTTGAAATAAAACGCCGCGAAGCCCCAGGCTCTCCCCTCCCACCCGTCAGGTTCCCGCAGGAAACACTAGCTGGCCTGCTCCCAGGGGCTAGGGGCTGGGAGAGTCCCAGGCGGAATGTGCGGGAAGAGGGGGTAGGGTGATGAGGACCGAGGGTCACGGTGGGGAGCTGTTTGCACCCACAGTGGGAAGGGAGGGGTCGCCGCAGCTGTGGGAGGGCTCACGGGGGGGGGGCGGGGCTCCCAGCCCCTCGGGTCTCTTCTGAGTGCCTCCCACTGGCTGGACCCAGCTAGTCCTACCGACGAGGCCCCCGTCATCTCCCAGGACACAGGGCAAGTGGAGAAGAGGCTGGAAGGGCAAACACAATACCCAGCACAATCATTCTGCGGCAGGACTCGCTTTGCGGGGCTCGACCGGCTGCCAGAGCAGCGGAGAGGCAGCTATGTCCTGCCCTTTGTTCCTTTACACACACGAAGCAGGGTTCTCCCGGCTGGCTGCCTTCAAAACTAAAATCCAGACCTCTCTCAGCAGGTGCCATTCTCCATCCTCTCGGGCGACAGCCATCCCCTTTCCCCCAAGGCCGTGACTGCTGTCTGCTTTAGCTGTCCGTTCCAGCATTTCTACCTCAGGGCGTTGCAAGCCATTTGGGAACAGGGCTATCTCTGGATTCTTCCATTTCACTGACCATTTCTTGAGTCTGTGGCAGGGGATGAGGGCTCCTCTGTCCCAGACACGCCGCCTCCGCGCCCCTCTCACCTGCCCAAAGTAGTTCCGTGACAACTTTCCGTTAAATCAATGCTCATTGCCTCATCTCTAAGCCTGAGCAAGTATGATCTTTTCTGATCCTTTCCTTTCCTCCAGGGCCAGAATCACTTCTCCAGGCCCTTCCTCCCAGCTGTTCAGGCCCCCAGGAAGGCTTCTTCCAGTCTCCTGGCTGGAGGGTAAAGGCCTGGAGCTGGGCAGCTGAAGAGGGCCTGTCGTCAGCCTTGATCACCTACTTCTGCACTAGTCTCTCAGTCCCTCCCAGGGGCTGGACCCTAGTCCAGAAGCCTTTGTTCCACACTCTCCAGAGTATGCACTGGTGGGGACCAGCGCTCAACCTCCCCGTGATGGGGGGCAAGGGGGCTGGCAGCCCAAGGTGTGACTGCTTCTTCTCGCCTTCCCCAGTGCCCTCCATGCCCGGTCCCTGTCCCAGCATGGCAGGGTCTGTGCTCTGAGTCCCCATGGCTTCTGTCACTCAGCTCTGAGCTCTGGCCAGGCACTCTGGAGACCCCTCTCCCACCACACGTCCCCGAGTTAGTAGTCCTCTGGTGCTCCAGCTCCCACAGTCAGGGGCAGGGGTCTCCTGCACCTCCCAACCCCTGTGAGGGGTGAGACTGAGCTTTAATGAAACATCCTTTTACTGCAACTTGAGAGGGCTTTGAGCAGGGAGACAGGAAGTATTATTACATTTGTTTTCAACCCACCATCCTAACCCAGAAGCCATTTTATTTTTGTTATAATATCTTTTCTTTAGTGCTTTGACTATTATAATTACTTTCTGTTTAAGGCAAATAAGACTGGTTTCTATTTGTAGTGGTAATATGAAGTTTCCTTTATTTAAAAGACATATACTTAAGTACATATTTATTAAATGTGAGTTGATTTATGAAGACGTTATTGAGTAAATAGTACAAGTGAAAAGAGACATGAGTCATGAATGATGGAAATTCAGAAAACACACGGCTAAATGAATTTCAAGGTTTCTTATATTTCTGAAATTCAATGATTTTTTTTAATGATTAGGAAAGTAAAAAACATACCTAACTGAATCTTTAAATTTGGTTGCTTTGAAAAAGTCACACGATCACTTTAAGAGACAGAAGAAAGCATTTGACAAAATCCAACACTCCTTAATGGTAAAATCTCGCCATGAACTAGGGATAGAAGGAAATTTCCTCAGCCCAATAAAGGGCAGCTACGAGAAACCCACCGTTGACATAATCCTTTATGGCGAGAGACTACATGATTTCCCCTGAAGGCCAGGAAGGTTGTCTGTTCTCACTATTCCTATTCAACATTATACTAGAGGCTCTAGCCAGTGCAATGGGGAAGCAAAAAAGAAATCCAGATTGGAAAAGAAGAACTAAAACCATCTTTATCTGTTGACAACATGATCCTGTATGCAGAAAGTCCTAACGAACCTATTAGAAAAACCTGTAGAACTAATAAACCAGTTCAGCAAGGTTTCAGGATACACGATCAATTTAAAAAAAATCAATTGTACCTCTATACACTAGCAATGAACAATCCAGAAATGAAATTAAGGAAACAATGCCATTCACAATAACATCAAAAAGAATAAAATATTTGGGACTAAATTTAACCAAAGAAGTACAAGACTTATACCCTGAAAACTATAAAACATCGCTGAGAGAAATTAAAGAGGTCTATATAAATCCCATGTTTATGGATCCTAAGACTCTATTTCTATGATGGAAATACTCTCCAAAGTGATCCATATATTCAATACCAACCCTATCAAAATCCCACAGCAGGATTTAAAAAAAATTTTTTTCAGAAACTGATAAGCTGATCCTAAAATTTATATAGAAATGCAAAGGATACAAAACAGCCAAAACAATCTTGAAAAAGAAGAACAAAGCTGTAGGACTCACACTTCCTACTTTCAAAATTCCTACAAAGCTACGATAATCCAGACTGTGTGGTATTGGCATAAGGAGAGATGTACAGAACAAGAGAATAGAAGGAGAGTCCCTCTGTACTTGCATTTATGACCAATTGATTTTTGACAAAGGTGCCAGGCAATTCAATGGGGAAAAGGTAGTCTTTTCAACACATAGTGCTGGAACAACTGAGTATCTACAGGCCAGAAGATGAATCTAGATGCTTACTTCACACTGTACACAAAAATTAAAAACAAATCATACACTTAAATATGAGAGCTAAAACTATGAAAATTCTAGAAACAAAAACAGGAGAAAAATCTTCATTATTCTGGGTCAGGCACAATTCTTAAATAAGATTCCAAAATCACAAGCCATAAGAGGAATGATTAATAGATAACAGACTTCATCAAAATCACGTTTGCACTTCCAAAGACATCATCATGAAAAGGAAAAGATGTGCCACAAACTGGGAGGAAGTATTTTCAAATCACATATATGCTAAGTGACTTGTATCCATAATATACAGAGAACTCTTACAACCCAATAATAGGAAAACAACCCAATTACAAAATGAACAAAAGATTTGAATAGATATTTCATCAAAGAAGGTATATGACTGGCTTAAAAGCACAGGAAAAGAGTCTCAATATTGTTAGTCATTAGGAGACTGTAAATTAAAACCTCAGTGAGATACAACTTCGCACCTCCTAGGTGGCTATAATTATTGGCGAGGGTGTGGACAAACCAAAAATGTCCTACATTGCTAGTAGGAGCATAAACTTGTATAGCCACTTCGAAAAACAGGTTGGCAGTTTCTTAGAAAGTTAAACATAAACTGACCATATGACCAGCAATTCCTTTTCTCATTTCTTTCAAAAGAAATGGAAACACAGGTGCCCATGAGGACTAGTGCATGAATATTCATAGCAGCCTTATTGATAGTAGCCAAAAGGTAGAGACAACCCAGTGTCCGTCCGCTGATGAGTGGATAAATAAAACGTGGTCTATCCAGATAATGGAATATTACTCAGCCATAAAAAAGAATGAAGTACTGACAACATGGATGAAACCTGAGGGCATTATGTTCAGGGAAAGAAGGCAAATACATAAAAACTACCTATTGTATGATCACATTCATACATGATGTCCAGAATAGGCCAATCTCTGTAGCCAGGGAACAGCTGAGCAGCTGCCTGGGTGGAGGTGGGAATAGGGATTGACTGCCAATCGGCTCGAGGGATCTTTCTGGGATGGAAATGTTCTAACACTGGATTGTACTGATGGTTGCCCAACTCTGTCAATGTATTTAAAACCATTGAGTTGTACCCTGAAAACAAGGTTAATTTTATAGCTTGTAAATTATATACCTCAATAACATTGTTGAAATGTTTGTTTGCTTCAAAAACATCAGCTTGGATCTGAATTTGACCTTGCCTAAGTTAAAAGGTCTATTTGATGATAACAAAGCAGGGCCAATTCCTGCGCAGGTGTCTTGGGGCTGGGAGGAAGACTGTGGGAGAGGCAGGTGACAGCACATGGATACACCAGGTGGCAGCATGCCTCAACAGAAGGGGCGACTGCAAAGTAGGGTCATCACAACTCTTTGTTCAAGTGACCCTCAATGCAGAACTTTTGGACAATACAGAATATTAGAAATTAAAACACACCCTTAACTTAATCAGCCAAAGAAAACCAGCAGTATGCTGGAGACTGGCCTGTGGCCTCAGAGACTCCTGGCCTCAGGCACAGACAGGCTGGTGGTGATTGTGGACTTCCTACTTACACTTTCTGTGCCTCGGCTTCCTCCTCCGTAAAGTGGGGGTGATAGTCAGTTGTGGGGAGGACAAAGTAACCATGTCCAGGTCCTCTGCCCTGGGCTTGCACACAGGAAGTGCTACGTGGTGTTTGCTCTTATGCGGTCCAGGAGAAGCAGGTGTCTTTGACAGGTTTTAAGCAGGAGAGTGCCATGCACCGTCAGGTGTACGGACACAGGGAGGACAGGTAGAGAGTGCAGGGCACGCCAGGAGGGATTTAGGAAGTGGAAGAGGGATGGATGTGAAGAGGGAGGTGAAGGAAATGTCAAGGATAATCAGAGTTTGGGGCCGGGTAGGGGTGCCATTGGCTGAGATGGGGGTCCTGGGAGAGAATCAGACACAGGTAGGACAAGAACTGGTCTAGGCCACTGGGCCTAGGTGATGAGTGCTAGGGGAGGCCAGAGCTCTTGGCTCAGCTCTGGAGATCGAGGCAGGTGTGCTCTGGGGGCCGTGGCATGGATGGAAGGTCCGGGAAGGGTGGCGCAGCGAGGACTGAGGGGGTCAGGAGGGATGGGGGTCTTTAGCCTTGGCAATGCTGACATTTGGGCCATGACCCCTTGCTGTGGGGAATGCCCTGTTTGTCTGCATCCCTGTCCTCTGTCAACCAAATGTAAGCAGCAGCTCCCCATTCACCAGTTGTGACAACCAAAATGTCTCCAGTCATTGCCAAATGTCCCCTGGGGGCAAAATCACCTCCTCCCCCCTCCCTGCGGGCAAGAAACGTTGCTCCAGGCCTGGGGGCCACCCCACTACCCACAGGCAGTCCTAGACTCCAGAAGTACCACTCTACAAGGGCAGCCCACATTCACATCTCGTTCAGAGGCCCCGGGAGCAAGGCCTTCCCTGCCCGGAATGGTCAGAGGCAAAAGACTTTATTCACAAGGTTAATAAAAAATTAACACGAACTACAGCCCCAGGGCCAGCTGGGCCTCCCAGCGGTTGTGCCCCGGCAGACAGGGCATGTGGAGGGTGAGACCTGGCCTCAGCTGGCCTGGGCCTACTCCTGTCCTGCCGCTTACAAGCTGTGTGACCCTGGGCAAGTCGTTCATCTCCCAGAACCTGTTTCCTCAAATGCAGATGGGGGATATGCTATACCGCCTTGCAGTCTGGTTGTGGGGTTAAAGTAGACAAGAGCAGTTCCCAGGCTGGGTGCCTGCCAGCTTAGCCACTCAGTGCCACAAGGCAGGGGAGAAAGCTGCCCTCGCTGGGCCTCAGAGCGTCAGTCCCCAGCGACTCCCATCACTGTGCTCAGGAAGGTCCTGGGGCACCTGTGCCTTCAGGAGGGTCCAGTTTGGGGGCTGGAGGCAGGAAGTGAGCTATAGAAAGGACTCCAGCCCCTGACCACCCTCTCCAGGTGTTCACAGGCCTATTTCCAGACTGCTTTCTCTGAGTCCTTCTTGTGGTGTCAGCGAGTGTCGTACATATTGCCTTCCCAAGAGAAGGGACCAAGCCAGGAGGGGGGCCCCAGTGCCCCTCTGCACCCCCGCTCACCCTTTCACAGGCCAGACCCAGACCTGCGGGTCTGCTCCCATGGCGCCTCTGGCTCTGGGGGTCGCCCAGAGCCCTCCTCCTCTCCACCCTCTCCCACCCCCTCAAACCAGGGGCCAGGTCTAAGGGGGGAGGACCTTTGATCAGGGTCTGCACCAAGGGAAACAGGAAGATGGTGGGGATCCCTTCAAGTGCTGAAGGGTGGGGCTTGTGGGATGTGAAACTCAACTTCTCCGGCCAGCAAAAATATCCCTCAAAAATGATACTGGCATAAAGACATTTTCAGGGAGACAAAAGCTGGGGAAATCTGTCTCCGGCAGATCTGTGAGAAATGCTACAAGCTCTCAAGACAGATAAAACTGAGTTGTTTTGTTTTGTTTTCACTTGCAGGACAAATGGAAAATGGCTTAACTTCCTAGAAATCAAAATATGTACATGTGATTCCCAGAGCCTAATTTGGAGGTGTGTGGCCTTTCCCGAGGAGGATGAGGAGGTGGTCCGGGGAGCCAGGCAGAGTGGAGCAGGGGAGCAATTTGAGGTCCAGGAGTTCCCAAGAGAGGCAGATGGAGCCAAACACAACCTGCAGCATGACATGGTTCAGGAGCAGATGAGGCAAACCCCCTCCTGTCCTAAAGAAGCCTCACTTATCCTTGCCGGGGAACAACCTGAGCCCCAGGTCTTCCCGTTGATGGCTACAAGCAGCATGGATGGCTGAGGGACTGCAGCTGAGGACTTTGTCTGAACCGCTTGAACAACCACAACCCAGCCTCTGATCACCCTCAGAGGCTCAAATTTCCATCAGTAGAAGAGATTCTAAGCGAGGATGGGTCTCTGCCTTTAAGTGCGCATGCCTCTCAAACTGAAGTATTTCTCTTTTATGGAAATTTTAACAAGTGGAAGGTGGCAGACCAGTTATGTCCCTCCCCACCAACGGTAAAATGTCCTGGTCACACTAAACAAAAACAGAGCCCTGATCCATGAATTTAGTAACATTCTTCCCTGCTGCTGTGATACAATGCAAAAGGATTGTGTTTGGAGTCAACAAGCTTAGGTGTGAAACCCGGATGCACAGGTAACTCTCCTTGTGGACGTGGTTTCCTCATCTGTGCTTGTAATCGACATGATTGGGTTAAATAAATGTGTGACCCAAGCATCGGTCTGGCTTATGATAGAATTCAAGAGTCATTTACTGTAAACTCTTGGAGGGCAGAGACCATATATAACTCCCAGGTGAGGCTGGGTCTAAGGCACAGTGTGTTCTCCACAGACTGAAGGAGCGAGCATGATTTCCCAGCGCTGCGGTAGTCACACTGCTCACTTCACCTGGCAGGTCTGCCAGATGAGCTAATGGCTGTCAGTGATAGTGAATGAGTTCACCGGCGTTCAGTTTAAGGTGAAGGAGTCATGCACACCACCTTACAAAGTCATCACAGCCTTCTGTGACGGGGGCTTTTGCCTTTAGAAGGGGATGAAAGCAATTAAGCAGTGCAGAGAACATTCCCCACCTAGTATAATCAGAGAACCTCCAGGGAAGAGCTGATTCAATAGTCTGTGGTCATTACTATCACACAGAGAAAACATACTGAGGAAACAGTTGTGTTTTAAGAAGGCAATTTGGGGGGATAGAGTCGCAGCATGTTTGCCATGAGTGCATGCACTGAGTGCGCTTCCTCGCACGGCTCACTCTATCTGCACAGCTTTGCCAACATCCAGCCGTGATTTCACCCAAAGATTTACATCACCGAGCAAACAAGTACAAAACTGCCATCCTGCATTCATCCCCGAGGTAGAAACTTCTTCCCGGGAAAACTACAATAAATTTCAGTTTTTTCCCCACTTACTTGGCAGGTGGTCTAACAAAAGAGAATTGAAACCAAGTTCATTGCTCCCCAAACTGTGGCAGTCACGTATCATCTTTGAATTTAGGGGCAATGTAGAAGGACTGAAGAAATCTGAGTGAACTGGGGTAGAGGTAGCCTGGTTCAATTCATAGGAGCTCTAAGCAGGTAGTGCAAACAGAAACAATGATGCCACTAGACCTGGGCACTGATGCCACATGGCCCTTCCTAGTTGCTGGTCACAGTGGGGAACAAATAATCAAACCGCGGGGCAGTCCGTCAGTGCTAATGGAATACGTTACTGATCAGGGGGGTTCATGAAATTGCCAGTCTACAAATGGGCAAATTCTGAGGCACTGAGTCACAGATGCCAACTCAGGATCACACACATAGACACGCAGACACACAGACACACACCCCTCTATCTGGATCCTTATCTCTCTTGATTCACCCTCTTCTCAGCCACTTCAGCCACAAACATTTGAGACACCCCCAATTCCTCTTGCTACATTCATTCTTCTCACCCAACCAGGGCCTACTATTTAGAAAATGTTCAATAAACATTTAAGCATTGAATAAAAATCAAATTTGAAGTATAATTTACATACTGTAAATTTGCACCCATTTAAGTATTCGTTTTGACTTACGATTGATCAATGAGTGGATGAATTCATGCAATTCTGTAGCCACCACCACAATTAAGATCCAAGAAGTCCTCCTTCCCAATCACTAACCCTCACCTCTAGGAGAGCAATGATCGCTTTTTATCACTATAAAGTAGATTGGCCTTTCCTAGAATTTCATACACAAGTATGAACATACACAAGTAATCTATATATATTTTTTAGCCTGGCTTCTTTTGCTCAAAATAAGAATCTTGAAATTTATATATGCTGTTGCATTTGCCAGTGGTTCATTCATTTTTTATTGTTGAATAGTATTTTATTATATGAATATATCACAGTTTGTTCATCCATTCATCTTTCAATGGACATTTGGGTTTTTTACAATTTTATGCTGTTATGAATAAAGTTGCTATGAATATTCACACATGAGTTTTTGTGCAACACCCGGGAGAAGACTTGCTGGGACATATGGTAAGTATGTGACTAACTTAGGAACTGCCAAACTGTTTTCAAAGTAGTTCAACCATTCTGCACTCCTACCAAAAACATATGAGAGTTTCTGTTGCTACACATTCCCACCAACATTTGGTTTTGTCAGTATAAATTTTAGCCATCCTAGTGGATGTGCAGTAGTTTCTTACTGTGTTTTTCACTTGTATTTCCCTACTCCAGTGATGTCGGGCTAGTTTTTATGTTGCTTTTTTTGGTCAAGTGTATACTTTTGTTGCCAAGTGTGAAGAAATTCTGCTCAAATCTTTTGCCCATTTTTTATTGGGTTGTTTCTCTTCTTACTGACCAGTAAGGAAACTGTGTATTCTGACTACAAGTCTTCCGTTGGATATGTGCATTGCAAATATTTTTCTCCTAATTGGTGGCTCACATTTCACTTTTTAAATGCCGTCTTTCAAAGAGGTTTTAATCAGAGGGAGACAAACCATAAGAGACTTAACTATGGGAAACAAACTGAGGGTTGCTAGAGGGGAGGTGGGGGGGAATGGGGTAACTGGGTAATGGGCATTAAGGAGGGCACGTGATGTGATAAGCACTGGGTGTTATAAGCAACTGACGAATTACTGACCACTACATGAGAAACTAATGATGTACTATGTGTTGACTAATTGAATTTTTAAAAAAGTGATCAAGTACAATTTATCTTTCTTTTCTGATTCATAATTTTTGAATACTAAGAAATCTTTGTCTACCTCACAATCATGAAGTTTTCACCTATAATTTCTTCTAGAAGTTTTAGGTTTTACTATAATCCATTTTAGTTGATTTTTGTTTGTGATTAGAGAAGGCCAAAGTTCATCTTTTCCCCTTATGGATACCCGCTTGTTCCAGCAACACCTTTCATTTTGTTGAAAAGTTTATCATTTTGTCATAGATTTACCTCAGTACATTTGTCAAAGCAACAGACCAATATATGTGGGTCTATTTCTGGACTGTGCTTCTGCTCCAATGATCTATTTATCCATCCTTACGCCAATACCACACTGTCTTGGCTACTGCACTGTTATAGTAAGTAAAGAAATAAAGTAATAAAAAAATAAATAAACCTCTATTTTCCAATGTAGTTTTAGCTATCTGGAAATCCACCACATCTTCATATAAATTTTAGATTCAGTTTTTCACAATTTATCTTTATTTGTATTTATCTTTTAAACATGATACAGAAGTCTATTTAATCTGCATGAACTTTGTTTTTTTTTTAAGATTTATTTATTTATTTGAGAGAGAGAGAGTGTGTGTGAGTGAGCAGGGGGAGGGAGAGGCAGAGGAGAGGGAGAGAGAAACCCAAGCAGACTCAGTGCTCAGCATGGAGCCCAACACAGGGCCCGATCCCACAAACCTGAGATCACAACCTGAGCCAAAACCAAGAGTAGGGAGATTAACTAACTGTGCCACCCAGTGTTTTTTGTTTGTTTGTTTTGTTTTTTTGTCTTTAATTTTTCACTGGGGTGTAGTGAACACCCAATGTCACATTAGTCTCAGGCGTACAGCATGGTGATTTAACTAACTCTACATGTTATGCTATGTTCACCACAAGTGTAGCTGCCATCTGTCCCCATATGACGCTGCTACAGTACCATTGACTACGTTCCCGGTGCTGTGACTTTCATCCCCATGACTTATCATTCCATAACTGGAAGCCTATACTTCCCACTTCCCTTCACCCATTTTGCACAAACCCCTTTTGCCTTCCTCCCCTCTGGCAACCATCAGTTTGTTCTCTGTATTTATGGGTTTCTTTCTGTTTGATTGTTTTTTCATTTGTTTTGTTTTTTACATTCTACATGTAAGTGAAATCATATGGTATTTGTCTTTCTGTGTATGACCTATCTCACTTAGAATAGTACCCTCTAGGTCCATACATGTTGTTGCAAATTGCAAGATCTCATTCTTTTTGACGGATGAGTAATATTCCATTATATACCACATCTTCTTTGTCCATTCTTCTGTCCATGAACACTTGGGCTGCTTCCCTGTTTTGGCTATTGTAAATAATAATGCTGCTATAAACATGGGGGGCATGTATCTTTTCAAATTAGTGTTTTTGTTTTCTTTAGGTAAATACCTACTAGTGGAATTATTGGATCATACAGTATTTCTACTTTTAATTTTTTGAGGAATCTCCATACAGTTTTCCCCAGTGGCTGTACCAATTTATATTCCCACCAATGGTGCATGAGGGTTCCTTTTCCTCTACATCTCACCAGCATTAGTTATTTCTTGTCTTTTTGATACTAGCTATTCTGACAGGTGTAAGGTGATATCTCATTATGGTTCTTATTTGCATTTCCCTGATGATTAGTAATACTGAACATCTTTTCATGTGTCTGTTGGCCATCTGTATATCTTCTTTGGAAAAATATATATTCAGGTCCTCTGCCCATTTTTTAATTGGAGCATTTGTTTTTTCACAATTTATTTTTATTTTTTTTAAAGATTTTTATTTATTTATTTGACAGAGAGAGAGACAGCGAGAGAGGGAACACAAAGAGGGAGAGTGGGAGAGGGAGAAGCAGGCTTCCCGCTGAGCAGGGAGCCCAATGCGGGGCTCGATCCCAGGACCTTGGGATCATGACCTGAGCTGAAGGCAGACGCTTAACAACTGGGCCACCCAGGTGCCCCACAATTTATTTTTTTAAAAAAGACTGCTGGGAGGTTCTAGTTCTGCATAAGAAAAAGCTAGCACATTCCATCCTGTCTCTCCCAGCTATAAAATCTGGACAGAATGCAGAATAGCAATGAGGCTGGAAAGTAACTAGGAGCAGAATTGGGGGAGAAAATAAAAAAGAACTGGGACACTAAACTGGCAGTGAGTTTAACATCTATTTTCTATTTCATAGCCCCCAGTCTGGACTCAGTGTAGCCTGAAATGCTAAACTGGGTATCAGTGAGGACAGAGAAGGAGCTAGTTGAAACCTTTCTACTTCTGGCTTGAGGAGTGGGGATGGGGGTCCCCTAACTTTCAAAGAGAGAGTGGGTTTTCTTCTCTGTTCCCTCTGCCCCATGGCAACAACAGTGGTGGCAGGAACAGCAGGGAAGATAGGTGTCTAAAACTCTGAGGGAGAGGAACCGCTGGGCCCCTGATGTGGACACAGTTGCATAAAGTGTGTGGCAGAATGAGGTAAATAAAGCCCCAGCTGTGGGGCCCAGAGAACAAAAAAATACTGCTGAGATTGTGGAGAAGGAGGAACGTGGGGAAGTGACACCATAAAGTTGTCCATAAACCTCTGGGCTCAATGCCCAAACTGTGTATTCATGGATATGACCATATAACACACTACTGATGTTGAGAATTGAATTATGGGGCAGCCCAATCACAGAGAGAATACTGTGCATAGACACTGTGGAAAAGGAACCAACATTGAATTCACAACACAGAATGCTTGCTCCAACTTGTGAACTGAACCCAATCAGCTCAACTGCCTGATAAAACAAAAATGTCAATTTTCTCTGTAAGATTTAAAGAACACCAAGAAACTCATAACATAATACCCAAAATATCTGAGATACAATACAAAATAATTTGGTATATGAAAAACCAGTAAAATCTCTATTTGCATGAGAAGAGACAATAAATAGATGGTGATGCTGAGGTAACACATTCATAGCTGACAGAGCTGTGAAAACAGCTGTTATAAAAATCTCTAACAACAGAAAACACTCTTGAAATGAATAAAAAGATAGAAGTCTCAAGAAAGAAACAGAAGACATAAAAAATAAGTGGGAACTTTAGAACTGAAAAATGCAATAAGAAATTTTTGGACTCAATAGCAAAATAGAGACAACAGAGAAGTCTGTAAACTTGAAGAGGGATCATTAGAAATTACCCAGTCTAAACAACTGAGAGGTAAAAAAAAGATTTTTAAAATAAACAGAGCCCCATGGAACTGTGGGGGTAATGATAAGAGATTGAACATTTGTGTCATTAGATTCCCGAGGAGAGGAGAAAGAGTATAGGGATAAAAACATATTTAAAGAAATAATGGCTGAAAACTTACCAAATTTGACAAAAGACAAACCTACATATTAAAGAAATTTTGTGAACCCCAAATAAATAATCTACCAAAGAAATCCACATCTAAATGCATCATAATCAAACTACTAAAAACTAAAGACAAAGAATGGGCCTTAAAAGCAGCCAGAAAAAAATCAACACATTACCTATAGAGGAACAACAATTCAAATTATGGCAGATTTGCCATTAGAACCACAGAAGCCAAAGGAATTGGCACATTTCTTAAATGCTGAAAAAAGAACCAGAATTCTATACCCAGCAAAAAATATCCACCACGAATGGAGATGAAATAAAGACATTCTCCAATGAAAGAAAGGGGAATTTTTTAAAAGATTTGTTTATTTATTTGAGAGGGAGGGGGTGGCGGAGGGGCAGAGAGAGTTGGAGAGAGAATCCCAAGCAGACTCTACAGCTGAGCACAGAGCCTGATGCAGGGCATGATCACACGACCCTGAGATCATGACCTAAGCCAAAATCAAGAGGCGGACACTCAAATGACAGAGCCACCCAGATGCCCTAAGAATTTTTTTTTTTTTTTTTGCCAGCAGATCTGCTGGGATTTTTGACTGGAGTTGTATGGAATCTAAAAATCAATTTAAGGAGAAAGGAATAACTTAATACTGAGTCTTCTAATGTGAAAATGGTATATTTTCTATTTATTTAGGTTTTTAATTTCTCTCAGAAATGTCTTATAGTTTCAGTCTATAGGTCTTACATATATTTCATTAGATCTATCTCAAAATGTTTCATATTTATATGCTGTTATAGTCTTTATTTTGAATTCACAATGCTTTGTTGTTAGAAATACAATTGATTTTGTATATTGATTTTGTATTCTTTGACTCCTAAATTCACCTACAAATTCTAGCAGATTTTTTGGGTAAATTTCTTGATTTTCTTTTTTTTAAAGATTTTATTTTTTCATTTGAGAGAGAGAGAGTGAGAGAGTGTGTGTGAGCAGAGGAAAAGCAGAGGGAGAAGGAAATAATCTCCAGCAGAGTCCGTGCTGAGCACAGAGCCTGATGCAGGGCTCAATCCAAGGACCCTAAGATCATGACCTGAACTGAAACCAAGAGTTTGTCAATCAACTGATGCCACCAAGGCGCCCCAATTTCTTAAGATTTTCTAGGTACACGATCATGTCATCTGCAAATAAGGATAGTCTATGTTTCTCTTTCAAATCTGTTTATGTTTCTTGTATTGTTGCACTGCCTAGGACCTCCACTATAGTGCTGAATATAAATGGTGCAGGTTGGCATCCCTGCCTTGTTCTCAAGGTACACCATTAAGTATGTTGTTGGTTATAGTTTCCTTTTGTCGAGGCTCTTTACTAGTTTGAGCATGTTTTCTTCTCATCCTAGTTTGATGAGAGTTTATATCATAAATTGGTATTAAATTTTGTCTCCTGCATCTACTGCGATAACTATATTGTTTTCTCCTCCCCCAGCCCGTAACTTGAACCAATCCTGAATTCCTGGAGCAAACTTGGTCATGAAGTATCATCCATTTTATATGTTGCTGGATTCAATTTGATGGTATTTTGTTAGGAAGGTTGAGTTGACTTTCATGAGTGATATTGGTGTATAGCTATCTTTCCTTCAAAATATTTGTCAGTGTTTGGTAGCAGGGTTACACTGGACTCAGTGTTGCAAGTGTTCCTCCTCTTCTATTTATGAAACATTTGTATAGAACTTGTTTTTTCTTCCTTAAATGTTTGATAGATTTGACAGCAAAGCCATCTAGTCCTTGATTTTTCACCATAGGAAGACTTTAAGTTACACATTCTATTTATTTAATGAATGTAGTGCTCTTTAGATTTTCTATTTCTTCTTGAATCAGTTTTGGTACTTTGTGTCTTTTTAGGTACTTGTCCATTTTTTCAAACTTGTTGAATACACTGGGATAACATTGATCAAGATATTCTACTATTTTTTAAATGTCTGTAGGATATTTTTCATTTAGAAAAAAGGTTTCTTTTATTTATTTATTTATTTATTTATTTATTTATTTATTTATTTATTTAAGGTTTTATTTATTTATTTGACAGAGAGAGACAGTGAGAGCAGGAACACAAGCAGGGGGAGTGGGAGAGGGAGAAGCAAGCTTCCCGCTGAGCAGGGAGCCCGATGTGGGACTCGATCCCAGGACCCTGTGATCATGACCTGAGCGGAAGGCAGACGCTTAACGACTGAGCCACCCAGGCGCCCAAAAGGTTTCTACTTTTAAAGTTTAGATTTACAAAGGAGAAGGAAGAGGAGAAGAAAGTAGAGTTCCCATATACCCCCTCACCCAGTTTCCTTATTAGTATGGCACACAGTACAATTCATGAACCAATATTGATATATTATTATTAACTAAAGTCCATACTTTATTCAGATTTCTTTAGTTTTTACCCAACATCTTTTTCTATTCCAAAATCCCATCCAGAATACCACATTAAATTTACTTGTTATGCCTAAAACAGGTATTATATTTTTTCATCTCTACAAGCTATTTTGGTTCTTTTAAATATCTTCCACTTTTTTTTCATTGTTTTCATGTTTCCCTTTAAATACTTGTGCATAGTTTTACTAGTGGTTTTAATATGCTTGGGTGTTAGTTCAATCAGGTAGTCATTTCCGGGTCTATTTCCATTCACAGGTTTTTATTATGGGTATTTTCCTGCTTTTTGGCATGTCTAGTAATTTTTGACTGGCTATTGGACATTATTGTTATAGTGTTGAATGTTCTGTTGCCTTCCTAGAAAGTGTTGTGCTTTCTTTTGCAGGCAGTGACTTCTGCATCATCTTGATCCCATTAAAGTCTATTTTTATACACTGTTAGGGTAGGTCTACAGTAGACTTCCCTCCTGGGATAGTTCAGTCTATCACTAAGGCATGATCCCATATAAGGTTTCCACTTAATGCCTGGGGTATTATTGAGGACTCTCCTCTGCTGGTCAATTAGAATTTTTCATCTCCCAAGACCTGTGGCAAACTACAACTCCTCATTATTTCTTGCTTTACCTTTCAAGATTTTACTCTAAGGATGTGTAGCTTAGTGTTCAGCAAAGACTCAAGGAGATCCTGTTGCAGATTTCTGGACCCCTTTTCTGCATAGCCTCCAACCTGCAACTTCCAGCTGCCTCAGCCTTCCTGAACTCCAACCCCCACCTCACTTCAGCGAGATAGCCAGGCTTCTTTGGTTCAGGTTCTCCCTTGTGTTTGTAGTCTGAAAAGTACTTCCTGGCAGAAATTTGGGGGTAATTGGATCACTTCACGTTTCCCTTCTCTCAAGGATCATAGTCCTACACTGTTGTTCCATGGCTGAGTGTAGTCATTTCGTATTTCCTCCAGTTTGTTTATGGTGGGCTATTACATCTAGTAGCATGGGTGGAAGCATAAATCTACATAAATACTTGATCTCTTACATTAAATTCCTAACAGGTTTCCCTGCACTGGATGATTCTTCACTGGGAAATAAACCACAACTTGAAAAACTGCACTACTATTCAAAAACAGATAAAGTGTTGTAAACCACATCATACAAGTCAAGCTGTACTAACACTACTCACTTAGAGCTCTATGTTCCAAGAGAAAACTACAGTAACAGGAGCTCTGTATGATCTCATATATCCCCAATTTTTTTTTTAATTTTATTTTGGAGAGAGAGTGTGCACATGACTGGGGGGAGGGGCAGAAGGAGAGGGAGAAAGAAAATCTCAAGAAGACTTCACCCTAAACATGGAGCCTGATGTGGGACTTGATTTCATGACCCTGAGATCATGACCTGAGCCGAAATCAAGAGTCAGATGCTTAATCAACTGAGCCACCCAGGAGCCCCATCCCAAATTCAAAAGATAAGACCACTGACACTTTTCCAGCAGCTAGCCTCAGTTACAAATTCTGGCCAATTTCTGCCCAGACCCACTTACTGACCTTTATTGTGTAACTACTCCTTAACTAACTCTGGCCTCCCAAATCCTCTAGGTACCCTTCCCTAGCTCCCATTTGAGAGGACACCAAGACTCTGTCAAGGTAGTGCTCTCCCTTGCTAAGTTTGATGAACCCGCCTTTGTATGAACAGGTTTCCCCAGGGTTTTGTTGTTTTGTTTTGTTTTTCAGTGTGAGCTTTGACAAGCTTTGACATGGATGTTCCAAGGAAGTTTAGCAGGGACCCACCACAGCCGCAGCCCAAGACCACCAACTCAGAAGGCACTCCACTGAGGCCTCTTGAACTTTCCCATTTGGGGTTACCTTCTCCATGATGAGGAGTTCAGTTCAGTACTAAGTTTGAGCTCCACTCCCTTTTTGTTGAGATCCCAAATCTGTATGAGCTTTATTTTGTCTGTCCTAGGAAAAAAGTCCCCAAAACATTTTAGTTATCTGAATAGATTTCTACTACTTCTAATTTTCCTTGGTGGCCATATTAGATATCTATTGCTCTGTAACAGATTACTCCAAAACTTAGTGGATTAAAAAATAATTATTATCTCACAGTTCCTGAGGGTCAGGACTCTGGGAGTGGCCCAAAACCGCTAATGAAATTTCAGTCAGGCTGCAAGCTGGAGGAAAATTTGCCTGGGAAGTATTCACTTCCAAGCTCATTCACATGGATGATGGTAGACCTTAGGTACTTACTGTTGGCTGGAAACTTCAGTTCCTCACCACCTGCGCCTCTTCATGGGCTTCCTGAGAGTTTTCATGACGTGGCAGCTGCCTTCTCCCAGAGTAAATGATCCAAGAGAGTGCATGTCCTTTTATGACCTAATCTTACAAGGGCATACCACCAATTCTGCCAAATGCTACTGGTCACAGAGACCAACCTTGGTACAATGTGGGAGGAGACTACACAAGGATGTGATTACCTGCAGCTGGGGAGTCCAACCTGGGAGCCAACTTGGAGGCTGCCTACCACAGTGAAGTCTGCCAAAGCACTGATTTGTCAGTATTTCTCCCATCAGATCACAGAAGCCAAGATATCCTACACCAATATGCAGTATGCAAGGAACTTAATGTATTTAAGTCTGTGAAACAGACAATATTGTCCATACGTAATAAATGAAGAATAAGAAAAGTTAAGCAACTCGTTCTGTCATAGTTCATATGTCCTAAGTCACAGGACCAGGCATTTCCAAGTCATCATTCCTCAAAGTCTAGGATTTTTCCAGAACTCCTTGTTGACTAGTTCCTGGCTCTAACCTAGCTCTTTCCAGCTTAATCTCCCTCTAACCCCTCACTCACCTCACACTACCTCCATACTCCACTTTCCATCACACTGTACGGATTTTAAGGTTCCTAGGTTCTTAGTGTTAGTCCTGCAGCAGCAATATTTTTGCCCATTCCTTTATGGTATCAGCCTTCTGAAATTTGTTGAAGCTAGCATAGGCAAAGTTTGTAAACATTCCATGTGTGCTTGAAATGAGTAAGTTTTCATGTTGAATGTGATGCTCTTCTGAGTTCATTAAACCAAGCTTGTTAATTGTGTTATTCAAACCTATATTTTTTTTAGTGACTTTTAAAATTTTTTTATTTAAATTCAATTTAGTTAACATATACTGTATTATTTGTTTCAGGGGTAGAATTTAGTGATTCATCAGCTGCATATAACACCCAGGGCTCATTCCATCATGTGCCCTCCTTAATACCCTCACCCAACTACCCCATCCTCCCCACACCTCCACTCTAACAACACTGTTTGTTTCCTAGAGTTGAGTCTCTTATAATTTGCCTCCCTCTCTGTTTTCATTTTTTTTCCTTCCCTTCCCCTATGTTCATCTGTTTTGTTTCTCAAATTCCACATGAGTGAAATCATATGGTATTTGTCTTTCTCTGACTGAATTATTTCACTTAACATAATACTCTCCAGTTCCATCCACGTAGTTGCAAATGACAAGATTTCATTCTTTTCGATGGCTCAGTAATTTACTGACTTTTCCTTTGTTTGATCTAATTACTGAGGGATATTAAAATCTCTACCATAATAGAGGATGTGTATTTTTCCTTGCAAATCTGTATGCATCTGTATGTTATTAGGTACATACATGTTTTATCTTCTGGTGAACCTAATCTGTCACCATTATCTCAGACCCACCTTTACCCCAGAAGAGGAGAGGAGAGGAAAGAGATGGAAGGGGGAGGGAGAGTATGGGGGAGCCAATTACAGATAGGTTTACATCTAAGACCAATCTTCTCCTTGCAAAGGGAAGATAACTAGCCTCCCCAATAGCCTGCAACCGGGAGAGTGGTTAAAATTCTTTTGAGTGAATTACTTCCTCCTAAGAACATAACCAAGTTTCCTTGCTGCTTCTTTCTGGGAAGCAGAGTATGTTTTTTGCTCACCCTCCCACTGGGGGTACAGCCCATTGGGGTCCCAGCTTTACACAAAGGCTTCCTATTTGGAACCCTACCTGGGCAGGCCTGGGCTTTCAGGTTTTCTGCATTATGCTGAGTACAAGCAGAGACCACTTCCAGGCTTCCTGGTTTCATTTCATTTGGGGTCCTACAAACCCTTGGTTGTTTGCATGTATGTGATGCTCAGCAGTATAGTAACAAAGTTTTTAAAAATTGTTTTATCTAGAATTTTAGTTGAACCCTTCAAAAGCATCATTCAGAGCCTCTCCAGATTGCTTCAAATCCTTGAAATCCTACTCATCCCTCATGGTTCAGTTTAAATACAGCTGCTTTCATTAAACTCTGATCTATCAGCCACCCCCACCCCGTATCCAATGGAAATTAATAGCGTCTTCCCGTTTTTCACCAGGCTGTCTCTACCTGGCTTATAGCAACTGCAACAACCAGCCTTACTTTGCAGAGTTATATTTGTATCTTTCTCTCCCCAATAAAAAGGCAACTCAATAACTGGATCCTCTGTCAGGTCCTCGGGTCCCCCTCCCCACTCCAGGCCTGTTCCACTCCCTCCCTGCCTCCGGAGAGGGGAGCAAAAGGCTCTATCTACAGATGGTGTTCCCCAACTGCTGAATGGCCTCAAATTTTTCATTTGAAACCCCTGGCTAGAAATTCTGACCACAGACCTATCCAACCCTACGACAGTGGGCCCATGGCCCACGGCCGGCTCAGGAGAGCACTGGCTGTCTTCCTTGCACTGGCCGCTCTGTGATGTGCACCCAAGAAAACAACGGGTTTTCCAAAAGGACCTTGGACAGGTCCCCACTTCAAGGGCCTCTTAGATGCTGACAGGTGCAGATTCGAATAGAATCTCCCATCACCTGTCCCTTTACTGAACTTGACTGTAATTCATTTTAAAGAGACTGAATCATTTTAAAGAGCTTTAAGTTCATTAGATTTCACATCATACAGTATTGAAAACTTTTTAATATTATTCTTAAGATCAACGTAGAGAAGAAATTCGAGCGTGTCTCTGACATGAGACACTAATAAGAGAGGACTCCGAGGTTGTCGCCACTGGGAACCCAGAGAGGGTGAGGCACGAGGTGGGAGTCTGATGGTGGGTACGCTGGATCCGGCTGACTGAACTCTACACAGTGTGCGCAACCTCCTACTCGTGCACCCACGCCCATGGCCAGCTACGCGACGGCATTTCCAGGACACCGCACACCAGTGACCACATGGAATTCCAGGCCCACATACTGGAGGCTCACCACTTTACAGTCAGCTTCGACACTGAGAAAACACTTTCAGAGAAACAACAAAGCAAGGGGATAAAAACACTAGCAACCAGAAAAGTTAACTTGGATTAGTTGTGCGCTTGCAAGGTCCTTCAGAGGGAAGCTCGATTCTGACATGGAAGAGCATCGGCCTTAGCTCACCTCACAACGGGTTCCGAGCTAAAACGTCAAGGAGGCAGTCCAACTGCCTCTCCCAGCCAAGCCGAGCCCGCTGAGCACACGCCCGCTGCCGTCCTGCCTCCTCGTCTTTCTCATCTCTGTGCTGGGAAGGGAAGTCCAGCACTGGGCCCCGTGCAGGAGAGCAGGTGCATGAGCACCGACTCACTTTACCCGGGGGGGCATTCTTATCTTCCAGAGAAACGGGAATAGGACAAGGAAAACCGAACAGCAGCGGGGCTAGCCTCAGCAGCCTTTCTGCGTGATGTCTAGTCCCGACGACTTCGTGATTTCCAAAGTTGTAAACACCTGTTCGAAAGGAAGGAAACCAAACACATTTATATCTAGCCATCAATATTTCAGTATTGCTTTAAGAAAACACGTTTTGAATATTACATCTAGGTTAACCTTTAAAATATACGAAGCAGTTACTAATACAAAATCTTTCTGACGATGTGCTTTAGAATAGTTTTTCCAAACTACACCAACTGAAATCAGTAAAAACACAAACCTATCTCCGTACCTCACCACATGTGGGATGAATTCCAATGGTGTCATCAAGTAGCTGCTTTGTGAGCCCACATTTCATTGCGGCCGCAAACCCTTGGGTGATCTCACCGGCATTCGGTCCGAGAACATGGAATCCTATCACCCGATACTTGAATATGCAAACATCAGAAAGAGAAGCCCAGTAGGTTCATGATCTGAATAGAAGTCTATTTATTGCAAGTTCACAGTTAACATTTACGGCAGCTACTACAGAAAAAGAACTCTAATGTTGAACTGAGCAGAGAACATTATCATGAAACCGAACCACTCTAAGAATCTGTTAAATGAGCCAGTAAATGCACATCCAGAGTTAATTTGCACTCAAATTTACTAGAACAAGCAATTTACCCACTGCATGAAGGAGTTCATTAGCATGATGTAAATTTCCAAATTATGCTGAGATAGTGCTAAACAACAACCCAACAAATCTGAATTAAAGTCCAATGCTGGAATAATTCTAGGGCATCAGGGTTTGGAAAGGTAGTGGTTCCTGGCCCAGTAAACAAGTTGCCTGGCTCCTGACATAACTAAGCAGAGATCAAGGAGTGGCCAGAGCGGGGTTTCCACCCAGGCCTGCACATAGGGAGGGATGGGGCGCAGGGCATGAGCAGACCCACCAAGACAGGAAGCAAGAGTCAAAGTATATTTCCAGGGTAACACTGCATTTTAGGCTGTCCAGTGTTTTTTCACCAGACTCTAGTCTTCATTTTAATGTTCAATAGTGAAAGTGCTCACCAGATAAGAGAGAGAAGGCAGAAGGGCAGGAGAGAGACCTCTGCCATCCACATTCTGGAGAAAGAACAAAGAGCACACGACCTCGGGCACATCTACTGGTGGGCACTCACAGGAGAGCCCCTGGAGTGGCATTTCTCAGGGGGCTGGCCGTCAGAGGCCACGGGAGCTGTGCATGAAAAGTGGGAGTTCTCGGGATCCCACAGAAGGCTCCTGAGTTGGAATCTCTGAGATGGGGCATCATGCAGCAAAGTGGGGGAAAGGGGGGACCCCGGAGAGACAAAGGACCTCTGATGAAAATCTCCCCTTACAAATGAAAATGAAGGCAGGTCCTGTGAGAGGGCAAACCTCATTCACCCTTTTTGCCAAATAGCCACAGGAAGGTAGGAAGTACCAGGGCGATACTCTAGAAGTAGCAGTTTGGATGGGGGTAAAAGGAGGAGCAAGCTCTACTGTGGAGGGTGGGCAAGTGTGCAAGGGCAGTGGAGGCTAAGTGGCGGGAGTGGCAAGGGACAGAGCAGAAGATGTCCAAAGAGGGGTGGAGAGACCTTGAAATTCTGCCCCAGGCCCACCAGTCAACACCTCTGTCGAGAGATCAGAAATATCTTGGCTTCAGCAGGGGCTCTACCAATCTGAGCCCAATCCCGCTCACTCCGGGGGGCGGTGGTGCATGCAGACCATCTCCGCCTGCTCCCTTTGCAAAGGCCACCTGCAGCTGGCATGACGGTAAGCTCACATCACTCATGTCCAGAGTCAGGACAAGCACCCCACAGCTGGCACCACCCCCGGGGAGCACAGCTGGGAATGTGTCACAGCCCTACGGCATTTCTGGGGCGTTCTGACCAGTAATCCCCTTCACTGCCCTGCACACCTGTGCAACGGCCAAGAGACTAAGTTCTAGAGCTCTGGGTACCTTCACCGCTCAGGCAATGGGGCACCTGCTAACTGGCCATGAGTCTGTGATACCTGTTTTCTGTTACACTGAGAATTCAATGGATTCAAAGAGAAGATGACCATTATATTTGTAAACTTCATACAAATATCAGTTGTCGCTGTTCACATTTACCTAATTTTATGTTTCATCTCCCAGGTTATAAATTCTTAAAAAGGGAAGAACCAAGTCCTACTGCTTTCTACACTCAGTGTTCTTTACAAAACAAGTCATAAATAACCTGTGCTTTCAACTACAATAATGAAGGCATCTATTATCAATTTCATGCTCACCTCAAGAACGGGGAAGGCAGAGAGCCTCCACCCACCGGCTCTCCACCCCACTGATTCTTCTTTAATGAAAGCCTTCATTAGGAATCAGTTAATTAACTAGTTTTCACTTCGTGCAAACATCTCTTTCTAAAGGCTTCTGACACACATTTGGTCAATTTACAAAATGCACACACATTTTATTAGTTGATGACCAAAACTTTCACAGATCATCTGGTTCTAAACTGCCAAGTTAGATAGCTCTGGGAAGAGACAACTTTCAACAGGTTTTTTTTTTTTTTTTTTTTTTGAGACTATTAGTGAGCCTCCATTATAATCTGTCACGTGTTCAACCTCCACAAACACATGGACTTGGTAACAATTTGAAGGATTTCTGCCTCGCCCTGAAAGCGGTCTTTAAAGAGATCATTCAAACCCAAATACTAGATTAAAAGCAACAGTTTAAAATAAACAGCTTTTTAGCGTCCAATCATATTACGTACATTGTCGAATTTATTGCAAATTATCTTTGCATAACAAGTATTGTTGTCTCTGCTGGCCACTGTCCATTCAAGAGGCCAGAACAAAGTATGATACACCTGCAAGACAAGGGAGAAAGAGGCCAAGATTAATGTCTATGAAAACCACTCCCTGATACACTCTTTAATTATATAAAGAGATCATCTCTAGAACAGCTTTCATAAATTTAAAGTTTCATAATCCCGACTTATGTGTCTGATGGGAGCATCTGGGCCACCATTCCTAAAATACCAGCTACACAAGTGTGTGGACATTTTTTTTTTCTGTCAGTCCAAAAAAAATCTCCCAATTAATCAAATTCCATTTTCAAACATTTCTAGAGTACTGCTGTCCAGGGCAATGCAGTAGGCCCTATGGCACCTGAGAAGGTAAATAAAGACAGATTCTGCTTCAGTGAACTTACAACCTGCCTACAAGGTTCACAGTCACACCACATCTAGGGAAAGCAGAAGAAATAAAATAGTCCCAGCCATTCATGGACATTAAGAACACTACCTCTGGGCACCTGGGTGGCTCAGTTATTAAGCATCTTCCTTCGGCTCACGTCATGATCCCAGGGTCCTGGGATCGAGGCCCATATCGGGCTCCCTGCTCGACAGGGAGCCTGCTTCTCCCTCTCCCTTTGCCTGCCTCTCTGCCTACTTGTGCTCTCTCTCTCTGTCAAATAAAAAAAAAAAGAACACTACCTCTGCTACTTGAGAGCGCTCCCTCCATGCTCTGAGTGCACCTGTAAGGCTCCTCAATCTGGCCTGGTCAGCTGGGAACCGGGACAAAGTGCAACAGGTTCTCTACTTGTGGGGCTACATGGTCCCAGCCTCTTTCTCCTAATCACTCCATACAGAAGGCGATGGATTCATGTCTGCTGCCAGGATAAGAAATGAATTCCGAACTAAAATCCACAGTGGAAGGATATAAATACTGATTCTTTGTTCTTTAATAGGATTATGTATTTTATATTTTGAATTATGTTTTTATAAAAACAATATAAGGTTATCATAAGAATAATGCAGTGCAGAAAGTCACAAAGAAAGTAAAAAAAGAAAAAAAAAAAACACCATCCAGAAATAAATATTTTGAATGTTAGGGAAGTATCAACTATTGGTGCATAGCTAATAAAGTGAAATTTTTATTTAAGAGATATCATAGAGCACAGTTACTTGTAATAAAAACCATTACATCTAACTTGTATTTAACAGAAGAGAAACAAACTCTTCCACACATTTTAATACAAACTTTTCAATCTCTGTGGCTGTTATCATGTTACAGATAAATGTTTATCTCAAGATAGTATTGCCTAAAATACAGGTTAAGAAAAGAGATGGTGAAACCTCTGGGGTTTCAAACAAGATTTTCCCAACAGCAAGTTTATTCTTGGCTTGTCCCGTGCCACTCTGCTCACATGTCCCACTTCCCTTTCCTTCTTTCTCCAGTTTGTGCTCTGTGTGTGGGTTCCTTTTAGTACTTTGAAGATTTTATTTTATTTAAATCTTTGGTCCTTTTGGTTCAAAGTGGGTGTGAAGTGTGGACCTAACTTTGTTTCTTGAATGGCCATCCACTTGTTCCAACACCCTTAAATGAATGTCTCTTCCCACTGATTTAAAATAAAATACCACCTTTATCATGAATTGTTCTAAGCATTTGAATCCAATTCCAGGTTTCATGTCTGTTCCACTCATCTTTCCATCCACCTGTACGCCACTATGGCACGATTTTAACTACTACAGCTATATGATAAACTTTAGTATCTAGTAGGGCCCGTCTCCCCATTGTTCTCCTTATTCAGAATCTGTTATTGCTTGTCTCTTTTTTAATTTATCAAATTATGCACAATTATTAGATGTAATTTTTGAAACTCTATGATGAAAACAACAATATCTGCCTCCCCATGCCCATTTCAATCAATCGGAGGTAACTGCTTCACTTTTTTTTTTTTTTTTAAGAGTATGTTTTCCTACTGCTGGATCAGCAGATCAGTGCTGCAGTGGTCTTTGCCTGGTTTAGAAACGATTTTATTTTGTTGGTCTCATTTTATTCTTCAATCCTTTACCATTTGAAGCCTGTCTTAAACAAAATGCAGATTTCAGACATTAAGGTATTTCCACTTTTTCTCCTCTTCTGTCAGCTTAATGATACCATAGTAAGCACTCTTTTTCCTTCTAGAACTACATACTTTGTAAATGAGTTGTGGGCAAGAGAAAATGCCCGTGGGTTGGCCAAAGTCAGCACCTCTGGATCAATGGTTCACAACCTTGTCTGCTCATTAGAATCCTAGGGTGGGGTGGCATACGCCCAACCTGCTAAATTAGCATCTCTGGGTTGCTTTCACCTCTTTTATTTTATTTACCTCCATGTTTCTAAATAACATGCTTATGTTGCTACTTCTTGAGTTTTCCATTTTAGGCTTTATTGACTTGCCTCTACTGGAGAGGAGGATTTAACTCCCTTTCTTTTCCAGACCCCACCACTCACTGGACACCCTTCCTGCCCCACCCACCACCCCCCATCCTCCCGATTATAGTTTTATTCTCCACTTGATCAATTATCAGTGTTTCCTTTACTAAGTCAAAGCTATTCACAGACCACTGGATATTCACACACAAAGGAATGAAGCTGGATCCCTCCCTCACATCTATTCAAAAATTAACTCAAAATGGATCAAAGATCTAGATGTAAAAGCTAAAAACTTTTATAAAACTCTTAGAAGGAAACACAAGCATAAATCTTCACGACTTTGAACTGGGCAACAGTTTATTCAATGTGATGTCAAAAACACAACAGAAAAAAAAGATAAAGTAGATTTCATCAAAATGAAAGACTTTTGAGCTTCAAAGGAAACCATCAAAAGAGTCAAGACAACCTGCCAAATGGGTGAGAATTTTTATAAATCATCTCTCTGATAAGAGACTTGGATGGAGAACTCTTAGAATTCATAAAAAGACAACCCAATTTTTAAAAGGGTGAAGGATCTAAATAGACATTTGTACAAATAAAGATGTACACCTAGCCAATAAGGCCATGAAAAGACTCCTAAAATCATTAGTCATCAGGGAAATGCAAATGGAAACCGAAGAGACACCACTATATTGGTGTATCAGTTTCCCAGCACTGCACTAACAAATTACCCCAAACGTGGTGACATAAAACAAAATGAGTTTATATTCTTACAGTTCCAAAGGCCAGAAATCTGAAATCAAGGTGTCCGCACAGCCAGGCTCCTTCCAAAGGCTCTAAAAGGATAATTCCTTGCCTCTGTTAGCTTCTGGTATCTCCAGGTACTCCTTGACTTTGGCTGCATAACTCCAATCTCTGCTTTTGTTTTTACATGGCCTTCTCCTCTTCTGTTTTATAAGGATACTTGTCCTTGGGTATAGGGCCAGAAAATCCAGGATGATCTCATCTCAAGATTCTTAACTTAATTCTACCTGCAAAGACCCTGCTTCCAAACAAGTTCACATTCAGAGGTTCCAGGGATTAGGCTGTGGACATATCTTTTGGGGAGTCACCATTCAACCACTACAGATAGCCATAATCAAAAAGACAGACAATAACAAGTGTTGGTGAAGAGGTGGAGAAACTGGGACTCTCATATACTGTTGCTGAGAAGGTAAAATGGTGCAGCTTAACTGGAAAATCTACTCTTAGGTATAGACAAGAAAATGGATCGCATTATGTCCACACAAGAACTTGTACAGGAATGCTCAGAGCAGCTTTACTCATGATGGCCCAAAGAGTGGAAACAATCCACATGTCTGTCAACTGATGAACGGATAAATAAAGCATGGTATTATCCATATAATGGATTATTATTCAGCAGTAAAAAGAAATGAAGGACTGGCATGTGCCACAACAAGGCTGAATCTTGAAAACTAGCTTACGCTAGGAGAAAGAAGCTGGTCACAAAGGACCACAAACTAAATGATGCCACCTACAGGAAATGCCCACAACAGGCAGATCTACAGAGATTGGAAGTAGATTAGTGGTTGCCAGGAGCCAAGGGTGAGGGGATGGAGGAACACAGGCACCTGTTAGACTGCTAACAGGTGCCAGGTTTCTTTCTGGGACAATAAAAATGTTCTAAAAGTGACTGGTACACGGGCATACAACTCCGTGAAGATACTAAAATCCATTAAATTGCACACTGTAAGTGGTTAACTATATAGTATATGTCTTCTATCTCAGTAAAGCTATTTTTTTAATTAAGCTATTCACATCTGATTACATAGTACACAATGGTTATTTTACTCTCATGAACTTTTAATTTTCTATGGAATTAAAGAGTACCTTGTTTTGCATTAGATTTAATTCTCCCTCTACCAACACTGATTTATCCCAAATCTTAACAATACTGTATTCTAATCCATGAACAGGCAATGTCTTTCCAATTAATTAGCTCTTCCTTTATTTCTTTTAACAGTGTTTCAAAGTTTTCAGTGTACATATCTTTTGCCATCTTGGTTAAATTTATTCCTAAGTATTCTTCTTAATGCTATTCTAATTGTTTTTAAATTTCGTTTTTGGAGAGCTCACTGTGAGTACATAGAAATACATAGAGAGTACATAGAAATTTTTGTGTTTTCATGCCCTGCAACTTTGCTAAATTCATTTAGTTCTATTATGGGCTGAATTATGTCATAGCCTCAAAATAAATTTGTACTTTGAAATCCTAACCCCTAATACTCCAGAATGTAACCATATTTGGATAGGGTCTTTAAAGAGGTAATTAAGGTAAGGTCATTAGGGTGGCCCTAATCCAATATGACTGTGTCCTTAAAAGAAAAGGAAATTAGGACACGGACACACAGAGGAAAGATGATGTGAACACACAGGGAAAAGAGCCATCTACAAACCAAGGAGGGGGGCCTGGAATATCCTTCCATCATGGCCCACAGAAAGAACCAACTCTGCTGACACCTTGGGCTCAGATTTCTAGCCCCCAGAACTGAGAAAATAAAAATCTGTCTTTCACATGAATAGACACTTTTCCAAAGAAGACATCCAGGTGGCTAACAGACATGTGAAAAGATGCTCAACATCACTGGGAGTCAGGGAAATGCAAATCAAAACCACAATGAGATACCACCTCACAACAGTCAGAATGGCTAAAATTAACAACTCATGAAACAATAGATGTTAGTGAGGATGAGAAGAAAGGGAAACTCTTTTGCACTGTTGGTGGGAATACAAACTGGTGTAGCTGCTCTGGAAAACAGTATGGAGGTTCCTCAAAAAGTTAAAAATAGAGCTCCCCTAAGACCCAGCAATTGCACTACTAGGTATTTATCCAAAGGGCAGAAAAACATTGATTTAAAGGGGCACTTGCACCCCCATGTTTAGAGCAGCAATGTCTACAATAGCCAAACTATAAAAAGAGCCCAGATGTCCATCGACAGATGAATGGATAAAGATGTGGTTAAAGGTGTGGTATGCAAAAACAGAACATAGATCAATGGAACAGAATAGAGAACCCAAAAATGGACCCTCAACCTGACGGTCAACTAACCTTCGACAAAGCAGTAAAGAATATCCAGTGGAAAAAAGTCTCTTCAACAAATGGTGCTGGGAAAATTGGACAGCCACATGCAGAATAATAAAACATTTTCTTATACCATACACAAAGATAAACTCAAAGTTCAGGACGAAAGACCTACATGTGAGACAGGAATCCATCAAAATCCTAGAGGAGAACACAGGCAACAACCTCTTTGACCTCGGCCACAGCAACTTTCATTTATGATTTTAGCCATTTGAGTCTGCCTTTTTCCTAGTCAATCTAGCTAAAAGTTTATTTCTGTTAGCCTTTTTTTCAAAGTTTTCCTTCTGTTACTGATTTCTAGGTTCATTCCACTGTGATCAGAAAAGATACTTTGTATGATTTCAATCTTAAAATTTACTAATACTCGTCTGGTGCTCTAACATATGGTTTATCCTGGAGAATGTTCCATTTGTACTTGAGAAGAATGTGTAGTCTGCTGATGCTGGGTGGGGTGTCCTAATGTATGTTAGATCTAATTGGTTTATAGGTGCTCAAGTACCCCACTTCTGTATCCTGTCTGGTTGTTTTAGCCATTATTGAAGGAAGGGTAATTTTAAAGTCTCCAACTATTATTGCAGAAATATATCTATTTCTCTTTATCTTTCTGTCAGTTTTGCCTCATATATTTTTGGGCTGTATATGTTTACAACTGTTACATATTTTTGCTATATTGAATTTTTAAATCAATATATAATATCCTTTCTCTGTTGTAACTTTTTAAATTTAAATTCTATTTTGTCTGAAAATAATAATAAATCTGTTATTATTTGCATAGAATATCTTTTTCTATCCTTTAGCTTTCAATCTGTCTTTATATCTACAGTGAGTCTCTTCAAACAACATATACATAGATCCTATTTTTTAAGTGAAATCTGACAAACTGCCTTTTGATGGCAGACCTTAATCCGTTTACTTGTAACGGGATTACTGATAAATGAGAACTTACTTTTGCATTTATCTATTTGTTTGCTGTAGGTCTTATATGTTTCTCACTCCTTAATTCCCCTATTCCCGCCTTTTTGGTATTTAGTTTATGTCTTCTAGTGCACCATTCTGAGTGCCTTATTCTTATTTTTTGTATATTTAAAAAATTATCATAGTGGTTACCTTGGGAACACCTTACATTTATAATAACCTTGTTGGAATAATACCAACTGAAGGTTTCAATAGTATGCAAAGACTGTGCTTCTATATATATCTCTATCCCCTCCTTTTATATTCTTGTTGTCACAGGTCACATTTTATACCATACATGCTCATTAACTTGGATTTATAATTATGTTTAATACAGTCCCCTTTTAAATCAGATAGCCAAAAGAGAGAAGTTACAAACCAAACCAAAAGTGCAATAACACAGGTTATTATGTGTACCTAAGAAGTTATCCTTACTAGTGTTGACTTTTCCTATAGCTTCCAGTTACCATCTGGTGTCTTTTCCTTTCTGTCTGAAGGAGTCTTTTCAGAATTTCTTTGGGGCAGGTCTACTAGTAATGAATTCACTCAGCTTTTGTTTTTCTGGGAATGTCTTAATACCTTTCATTTCTGAAGGACAGTGTTGCCAGATACAGAATTCTTGGATGATAGTTTTCTTTCTACATCACCCCATTGTCTTCTGGCTTCCATTGTTTCTAATGAAAAACCAGCCATTTACCTTATTAAAGATCTTTTCATATGATGCGTTGCTTCCCTCTTGCTGCTTTTAAAACTAGCTCTTTTTCTTAGGGTTTGGATGATTTGACAGTAATGCATGTCAGTGTGGATCTCTGAGTTTACCCTGCTTGGTTGTCCTTCAGATGCTTGGATGTGTAGGTTTATGTATTTCAAGTTTTGCCCGTTACTTCCTCAAACATTTTTTCTGCCCTCCCTTCTCCTTCTGGGACTTTTTTTTCTTTTTTAAAGATTTATTTATTTAAGACTGAGAGAGCGAATGAGCAGGGGGAGAGGCAGAGGAAAAGAATCTTTCAAGCAGACTCCCCATTGAGCGTGGAGCTCAACACTGGGCTCGATCCCATGACCCATGAGATCATGACCTGAGCCAAAAACAAGAATCGGATGCTCAACCAACTGAGCCACCCAGGCGCCTCCTTCCGGGACCCTTTTAATGCATATGTTGGTGTGCTTCAAAGTATCCCACTCATCTCGGGCTTTCTTCATTTTTCTCCATTCTTTTTTCTTTCTACTGTGCAGAATGGATAATTCCAATTGTCTTATTTTCAAGTTCACTGATGCTTTCCTCTGCATACTCGCATATGCTGATGAACTTCTAGTGAACATTTCAATTCAGTTATTGTACTTTTCAGCTCCAGGATTTTTTTAAAATTTTTATTGTTATGTTAATCACCATACATTACATCATTAGTTTTTGAGATAGTGTTCCATGAATCATTGTATGTGTATAATACCCAGTGCCCCATGCAGAACGTGCCATCTTTAATACCCATCACCAGACTAACCCATCCTCCCATCCCCCTCCCCTCTAGAACCCTCAGTTTGTTTTTCAGGGTCCATCGTCTCTCATGGTTCCAAAAAGACAGCTCCAGGATTTCTGTTTGGTTCCTTTTCATAATTTCTATCTCTTTAATGATATTTTGTTCAGACATTGTTTTCCTGACTTCCTTTGCTATTTGTCCACATTTTCCTTTAGCTCACTGAATATATATATTTTTTAATTTTTATTGTTATGTTAATCACCACACATTACATCATGAGTTTTTGATGTAGTGTTCCATGATTCATTGTTTGTGCATAACACCCAGTGCTCCACACAGAATGTGCCCTCTTTAATACCCATCACCAGGCTAACCCATCCCCCCACCCTCCTCCCCTCTACAACCCTCAGTTTGTTTCTTAGAGTCCATCGTCTCTCATGGTTCGTCTCCCCCTCTGACTTACTCCCCTTCATTCTTCCCCTCCTGCTATCTTCTTCTCCTTTTTTCTTAACATATGTTACATTATTTGTTTCAGAAGTACAGATCTGTGATTCAACAGTCCTGCACAATTCATAGGGCTCACCATAGCACATACCCTCCCCAATGTCTATCACCCAGCCACCCCATCCTTCCCACCCCCCACCACTCCAGCAACGCTCAGTTTGTTTCCTGAGATTAAGAATTCCTCATATCAGTGACGTCGTATGATACATGTCTTTCCTGATTGACTTATTTCACTCAGCATAACACCCTCCAGTTCCATCCACGTCGTTGCAAATGGCAAGATCTCATTCCTTTTGATGGCTGCATAATATTCCATTGTGTATATATACCACCTCTTCTTTATCCTTTCATCTGTCGATGGACATCTTGGCTCTTTCCACAGTGGAATTGTTGACATTGCTGCTATAAACATTGGAGTGCACGTACCCCTTCGGATCCCTATATTTGTATCTTTGGGGTAAATACCCAGTAGTGCAATTGCTGGATCGTATGGTAGCTCTATTTTCAACTGTTTGAGGAACCTCCATACTGTTATCCAGAGTGGTTGCACCAGCTTGCATTCCCACCAACAGTGTAGGAGGGTTCCCCTTTCTCTGCACCCCCTCCAACATCTGTCGTTTCCTGACTTGTTAATTTTAGCCATTCTGACTGGTGAGGTGGTATCTCATGGAGGTGTTGATTTGGATTTCCCTGATGCCGAGCAATGTTGAGCAGTTTTTCATGTGTCTGTTGGCCATTTGGATGTCTTCTTTGGAAAAATGTCTGTTCATGTCTTCTGCCCATTTCTTGATTGGATTATTTGATCTCTGGGTGTTGAGTTTGATAAGTTCTTTATAGATTTTGGATACTAGCCCTCTTTCTGATATGTCATTTGCAAATATTTTCTCCCATTCTGTCGGTTGTCTTTTGGTTTTGTGGACTGTTTCTTTTGCTGTGCAGAAGCTTTTTATCTTGATGAAATCCCAATGGTTCATTTTTGCCCTTGCTTCCCTTGCCTTTGGCGATGTTTCTAGGAAGAAGTTGCTGCGGCTGAGGTCAAAGAGGTTGCTGCCTGTGTTCTCCTTTAGGATTTTGATGGACTCCTGTCTCACGTTTAGGTCTTTCAACCATTTGGAGTCTACTTTTGTGTGTGGTGTAAGGAAATGGTCGTTTCATTCTTCTGCATGTGGCTGTCCAATTATCCAAATACCATTTGTGGAAGAGACTGTCTTTTTTCCACTGGACATTCTTTCCTGCTTTGTCAAAGATGAGTTGACCATAGAGTTGAGGGTCCATTTCTGGGCTCTGTATTCTGTTCCCTTGATCGATGTGTCTGTTTTTGTGCCAGTACCATACTGCCTCGATGATGATAGCTTTGTAATAGAGCTGGAAGTGGGGAATTGTGATGCCGCCAGCTTTGCTTTTCTTTTTCAATATTCCTCTGGCTATTCGGGGTCTGTTCGGGTTCCATACAAATTTTAGGATTATTTGTTCCATTTCTTTGAAAAAAGTGGATGGTATTTTGATGGGGATTGCACTGAATGTGTAGATTGCTCTAGGTAGCACTGACATCTTCACAATGTTTGTTCTTCTAATCCATGAGCATGGAACGTTTTTCATTTCTTTGTGTCTTCTTCAATTTCTTAAATGAGTATTTTATAGTTTTCTGAGTACACATCCTTTGCCTCTTTGGTTAAATTTATTCCTAGGTATCTTATGGTTTTGGGTGCAAATGTAAATGGGATCGACTCCTTGATTTGTCTCTCTTCTGTCTTGTTGTTGGTGTATAGGAATGCCACTAATTCTGTGGATTGATTTTATATCCTGCTACTTTACTGAATTCCTCTATGAGTTCTAGCAGTTTTGGGGTGGAATGTTTTGGGTTTTCCACATACAGTATCATATCATCTGCAAAGAGTGAGAGTTTGACTTCCTCTTTGCCGATTTGGATGCCTTTGATTTCTTTTTGTTGTCTGATTGCTGTGGCTAGGACTTCTAATACTATGTTGAATAGCAGTGGTGAGAGTGGACATCCCTGCCACGTTCCTGACCTTAGGGGAAAAGCTCTCAGCTTTTCCCCATTGAGAATGATATTCGCTGTAGGTTTTTCATAGATGGCTTTTATGATATTGAGGTATGTACCCTCTATCCCTATACTCTGAAGAGTTTTTTTTTTGTTGTTTTTTTTTTAAACTTTTTATTTATTTATTCATGAGAGACAGAGAGAGAGAGAGAGAGAGAGGCAGAGGGAGAAGCAGGCTCCCAAGGAGCAGGGAGCCCGATGCGGGACTCGATCCCAGGACCCTGGGATCATGACCTGAGCCGAAGGCAGATGCTTAACCATCTGAGCCACCCAGGCGCCCCTCTGAAGAGTTTTGATCAAGAAAGGATGCTGTACTTTGTCAAATGATTTTTCTGCATCTATTGAGAGCATTATATGATTCTTGTTCTTTCTTTTGTTAATGTATTGTATCACGTTGATTGATTTGCAGATGTTGAACCAACCTTGTGGCCCAGGGATAAATCCCACTTGGTCATGGTGAATAATCCTTTTAATGTACTGTTGGATCCTATTGGCTAGTATTTTGGTGAGAATTTTTGCATCCATGTTCATCAAGGATATTGGTCTGTAATTCTCCTTTTTGATGGGGTCTTTGTCTGGTTTGGGGATCAAGGTAATGGTGGCCTCATAAAATGAGTTTGGAAGTTTTCCTTCCATTTCTATTTTTTGGAACAGTTTCAGGAGAATAGGTATTAATTCTTCTTTAAATGTCTGGTAGAATTCCCCTGGGAAGCCATCTGGCCCTGGGCTTTTGTTTCTTGGGAGATTTTTGATGACTGCTTCAATTTCCTAGGTGGTTATAGGTCTGTTCAGGTTTTCTATTTCTTCCTGGTTCAATTTTGGTAGTTGATACATCTCTAGGAATGCACCCATATCCTCCAGGTTATCTAATTTGCTGGCATAGAGTTGCTCATAATATGTTCTTATAATTGTTTGTATTTCTTTGGTGTTGGTTGTGATCTCTCCTCTTTCATTCATGATTTTGTTGATTTGGGTCATTTCTCTTTTCTTTTTGATAAGAAAAGAGAAATGATAAGAAAAGCCCTGGCCAGGGGTTTATCAAGCTTGTTAATTCTTTCAAAGAACAAGTTCCTAGTTTTGTTGTTCTGTTCTACTGTTCTTTTGGTTTCTAGTTCATTGATTTCTGCTCTGATCTTGATTATTTCTCTTCTCCTGCTGGGTTTAGGCTTTATTTGCTGTTCTTTCTCCAGCTCCTTTAGGTGTAGGGTTAGGTTGTGTATTTGAGACCTTTCTTGTTTCTTGAGAAAGGCTTGTATTGCTATATACTTTCCTCTCAGGACTGCCTTTGCTGTATCCCAAAGATTTTGAACAGTTGTGTTTTCATTTTCATTGGTTGCCATGAATTTTTTTAATTCTTCTTTAATTTCCTGGTTGACCCATTCATTCTTTAGTAGAATGCTCTTTAGCCTCCATGGATTTGAGTTCTTTCCGACTTTCCTCTTGTGATTGAGTTCTAGTTTCAAAGCACTGTGGTCTGAAAATATGCAGGGAATAATCCCAATCTTTTGGTACCGGTTGAGACCTGATTTGTGACCTAGGATGTGATCAATCCTGGAGAATGTTCCATGGGCACTAGAGAAGAATGTGTATTCCGTTGCTTTGGGATGGAATGTTCTGAATATGTCTGTGAAGTCCATTTGGTCCAGTGCTTCATTTAAAGTCTTTATTTCCTTATTGATCTTTTGCTTAGATGATCTGTCCATTTCAGTCAGGGGGGTGTTAAAGTCCCCCACTATTATTGTATTGTTGTCTATGTGTTTCTTTGCTTTTGTTATTAATTGCCTTATATAATTGGCTGCTCCTATGTTAGGGGCATAGATATTTACAATTGTTAGACCTTCTTGTTGGATAGACACTTTAAGTGGGATATAGTGTCCTTCTTCATCTCTTATTACAGTCTTTGTTTTAAAACCTAATTTGTCTGATATAAGAATTGCCACCCCAGCTTTCTTTTGGTGTTCATTAGCATGGTAAATGGTTTTCCACCCCCTCACTTTCAATGTGGGGGTGTCTTTGGGTCTAAAATGAGTCTCTTGCAGACAGCATATTGATGGGTCTTGTTTTTTAATCCAATCTGATAGCCTGTGTCTTTTGATTGGGGCATTGAGCCCATTTACATTCAGGGTAACTATTGAAAGGTATGAATTTAGTGCCATTGTACTGCCTGTAAGGTGACTGTGACTGCATATTGTCTGTGTTCCTTTCTGACCTATGCTGCTTTTAGGCTCTCTCTTTGCTTAGAGGACCCCTTTCAATATTTCTTGTAGGGCTGGTTTCGTGTTTGCCAATTCCTTTAGTTTTTGTTTGTCCTGGAAGCTTTTGATCTCTCCTTCTATTTTCAATGACAGCCTAGCTGGATATAGTATTCTTGGCGGCATATTTTTCTCGTTTAGTGCTCTGAAGATATCATGCCAGTCCTTTCTGGCCTGCCAGGTCTCTGTGGATAGGTCTGTTGCCAATCTAATGTTTCTACCATTGTAGGTTACATATCTCTTCTCCCGAGCTGCTTTCAGGATTTTCTCTTTGTCTCTGAGACTTGTAAGTTTTACTATTAGATGTCGGGGTGTTGACCTATTTTTATTGATTTTGAGAGGGGTTCTCTGTGCCTCCTGGATTTTGATGCCTGTTTTCTTCCTCCAATTAGGGAAGTTCTCTGCTATAATTTGCTCCAATATACCTTCTGCCCCTCTCTCTCTTTCTTCTTCTTCTGGGATCCCAATTATCCTAATGTTGTTTCGTCTTATTGTATCGCTTATCTCTAGAATTCTGCCCTCGTGATACTGTCGTTGTTTCTCTTTTTCTCAGCCTCTTTATTTTCCATCATTTGGTCTTCTATATCGCTGATTCTCTCTTCTGCCTCATTTATCCTAGCAGTTAGTTCCCCCATTTTTGATTGCACCTCATTAATAGCCTTTTTGATTTCGACTTGGCTAGACTTTAGTTCTTTTATTTCTCCAGAAAGGGTTTCTCTAATAACTTCCACACTTTTTTCAAGCCCAGCTAGTATCTTTAAAGTCATGATTCTGAACTCTAGGTCCGACATCGTACTAATGTCCGTATTGAGTAGGTCCCTGGCAGACGGTACTACCTCTTGTTCTTTTTGCTGAGGTGATTTTTTTCGTCTTGTCATTTTGTCCAGAGGAGAATAGATGAATGAGAGAACAAAATGCTAACAGGTTAACAACATCCCCAGCAAATATACTGTATACAAATCATAAAAGACCTAAATCAGGGGAAAAGAAAGGGAAAGAAAGAAAAAAGAGAAAAGAAAGAAAAAAAAAGAAAAAGCTAAAAACAAAAACAGAACAATACAAAAAAAACAGAATATGATCAAATATGATCAGGCTAGTGCATAGATCAGTGCCACACACTAGATTTTGGGTGTATTTTGGTCTGTTAGAAAAAAGTGTCTCCTAAAATTTTAAAGGAAGAAAGACTTATATATGTACAAAATAAGGGTTGATACAATGAAGGGATGGAAGATGACTGTAAGGATGAAAATTATAAAAGACTTTATAAAAGGAACTGATAAGATAAGAAGTTGTTTCAAAAAAGAAAGAAGAAGATTTAAAAAAAAAAAGAAAAAAAAGGGAGAGTATGTGATCAGGCAGGGGACTAGAACAAAGCCATACACTAGTGATGTAGGGTATATTGTGATTTGTTAGAAGAAACTGTAACTCAAAATTTTAAAGAGAGAACAACTTATATATATATATGCCAAAAATAAGGGTAACTACTATGAAGAGATAAAATATGACTCTAAAGATGAAAAATAAAAAATGTTTTTTTAAAAAAGGGATTGATAAGATGTTGGTTGAAAAAGGGAAAAAGAAAAATTTAAAAAAAAACAGTTAAAAAAATTAACTTTGAAAAACTAATGAATCATGGTAAAAAAAGCCATGAATTCTATGTGCAGTATTCCCCTAGCGCTGGAGTTCTCCTGTTCTCCTTGATCGGTAAACTTGGTCTTGGCTGGTTGTTCGAGCTGATCTTCTGGGGGAGGGGCCTGTTGCCGTGGTTCCCAAATGTCTTTGCCGGAGGCGGAATTGCCCCGCCCTTGTCAGTCCCGGCTAAGCAAGCTGCTCGGGATGCTCTCAGGAGCTTTTTTTCCCTGCAAGCTCTGGTACAGCTTTGGAGGACCAGGGTGAAAATGGTGGCTTCCCAATCTCCACCTGAAGGAGCTGAGAACTCGGGGCCCCACTCCTCAGTGCGCCCTCAGAGAAAAGCAGTCACTCCCGTCTCCCCGGTCTCCGGCCGCACTCCGTGCTCACCCGGCCTGTGACTGAGCATTTATATCTCTGGCTCCCGACCCTGTGTGGAGTCTCCAAACCCAGCAGATCCCTGCGGTGCGTTCCTGCATCGCTCCTCCCCGGGGAGGAAGGGGAGTCTCCCCAGCTCTGCCACTTGTTGGGTCCCTGCTGGAGGACCAGTGGCCCGACTGGGCCGCCGATCACAGTTTATGGCAACCCCGAGCTGAGAGCCCGCGCCTCGGCTCCGTCTCTGCAGCCGGCTTTCCCGCTCCGATACCTGGGAGCTCTGCCGCGCTCAGGCACCCCCGGTCTTTCTGTGACCCCGAGGGTCCTGGGACCACAATGTCCCGCGAGGGTTCCACCCCCAGCTTAGCCGCTGGAGCGACATCCCTCAGCGGAGCCGACTTCTAAAAGTTCCGATTTTGTGCTCCGCGGCTCTATCACTTGCCAGAAGCGGCCGACGGAGGCCCCCTCCCCCGCCGTCTATCCTCCCGAATATTGCCTCGGATTCACGCACGTCTCCGCACGTCCTACCTTCCAGAAAGTGGTCGCTTCTCTGTTCAGAGAGTTGTCGCTACTCTCTTCTTCGGTCTCCTATTGAGTTCGTCTAGCTCACTGAATATATTTAACATTGATTTAATAGCCAATTTGATGTCTTTGACTTTGAAGTCCTAGCCCACACTATCTTAATATGTGATCTTACTTAGAAATAGGGTCATTGTCAGAACGAACAATTCCATCTTTCTGAGAAAGTTTTCTTTATATCCGTTTTTAACCATTAATATTGAGACAAAAGAATTGATGTGATTATCAATTACTACTATCTACTATCTACTACTACTATTACAACTATCTACTATCAATTACTACTCCATTTTCAAAGCGCTGATTGTAAAATAAAGCTAAGAATTTATTTAAAAAAAAGAAATAGGGTCATTGTATGTGTAATTAGTTAAGATGAGGTCATTCTAGAGTAAGGTGGTTCTCGTAATCTAATGTGAATGTTGTCCTTATGAAAAGAGAAAATTTTGGATACTATGAAACACACAGTAACAGGGAATCCCAAGTGAAGATAAGGTAAGATCTACAAGCCAAGGAATAACAAAGATTGCCAGCAAAACACCAAAAACTAGGAGAAAGGGATGGAATAGATCCTCCTTCACAGAAATCAAATGGAAACAACCCTGTCAACTACCTTGACGTTGGACTTCTAGCCCCTAGAATTGTGAGACAATAGAATTCTGTGGTTTAAGCCCCCAATTTGTGGTACTACATGCTTCCTCTCATGTGCCTGCCTTTCTATCTTAATTTCTCGTTAATTTTAAAAGTTTTAGAACTAAGTGTTAAATCCATAATTGTTACCATCAATTTTCCAAGACTCAAGTAAAAAGTTCACCACTGCAGGAAAATACGGCTCATTATTACAAAGGGTTAATTATAAACATTGATCAAGTAATGTCCTCTAAAACATACATTTCTCATTGAAAACAAGCATCTAAAATAACATTATAAAGTTTTAATCACTCATTTTCCCAATATCAGTGATATAAATAAGAGCTTCAGTTAGTCATCAGGCCATTTAACTAACGCTATGATTTCAGCGAATTGCCAGTAATTGACATGACTTCAAGGGAGAGGAATGAAATTTCAAATCTTTTCTGTTGAAAACATCAAGTACTAATAATCCTCCAACTCTTTTTAATTCTCCCTATCCCTCCTATGTTGGAATGGTGTGCAGAAAAAAAGCCACTCAAACTACCCATCAAAGAGTAAGAATGTAAGAAAATATTTATAATATGTAAGAAATATTTATAAGCTTGTTATGATTTGATGGGGCAGGGGTGAAGGGGAGGTGGAAATAAATGTATGCCAAGGACATCTTTTTGGGAATCTGACAGCTCACAGCCGGCAACAGGCTGACAACCCTGGGAACTGCCCACCCTCCCCACCCTGAGCTCATCCACAACACAGATTCCCCATGTTGATGGGACAGGAGGCTGACTCCGGCCATGCTGAATGGAAGTGGGTGGATGGCTGATCCAACTCAGACCAATCAGATGTCCTCTTCCATAATTCAGAACTGAGACTAAGAAACAGTGAGTCCATCAGTTCCTCCTAAGACCAGAACTATTGAATAAACTTGTTTGTGGAAGAAAGGGTACATTTTGGCTGCTATGTGCATTCCACAGGCAAAGAAAGTCTGCATGCAGAAACAAGAAGGAGTTGCATGCCCACATGAGTTGAGATGGTGTTGCAGTTCCTGGTTCTCATCCATTCCTAAGGCCTTGCGTGTATATACTCCTGCATTCTACAAAGTCTTATAATAACATGTGCTTTCTTGTATAAGCTACTCAAATAAGACGTTTGTCACTTATAACTTGAAAGTCCTAATGCATACATCTTTTGTCCCCCTTTCCCCAACTGTATTATTATTATTAGCTAGAGAAATAAGGTTTAAATTACTTAATTTCTGATTTTCCTAAAATAGGAATATGATTTCCTACATTCTAATCATTACAGTACCTTGCAAAACAAAAAGTGACTGCGAAGTTAGCGGATTCAAAGAGAAATTCTGAATAAGTAAGCAGTAAAACACAATCTTACCTCAAGATTCTCTTTTTTATACACTTCAATAGCTTTCTCTTCGGACAATCCACAGCAGCCGTATTCCAAAGGAGCAAACACTGTAGTTGGAACATTAACATAATCACACTGAAAGATAAGCAAATTACATCCGCTTATTTTGTGACACTTCACAGCAAAAATCTACATTACATACATTTCTAAGAGGAAAAGAAATAAGTCTGGTTCAATGTGACTGATTCTTCCATTTCACCACTTTAGGGAATTTGTAGTTATACTCAAAGTAGGCAGTGAACCCAACTCCAGAGCAGAGACCACACCCTGGCCAGTGGCCCACGAATGGGACCGGCTCTCCTAGAGCCTCAACCTTCCACTCTAAAATGTTTCATTTCCATCCCCCTGATTCCGGACCCTGCTCCCACTGGAGCACCTCTACCAGGTGACCAAGAATCACACCATTTCACTGGAAGCTGAGGTCAACCTTGGCCATTCACATAACTGCCACAGAGGAGATGAGCAAAGAAGCAGTTTAACAGTGTGGGAATGGGTGAATGCCCTGGACCATCGGGGGAGATGGCATAAGGGTAGGGGGGCAACTAACACGGGGACCAGGATCTCATAAGTCCTGTGGTTCTGACAGAATCCCCACAGAGCCCTTATCAGACTGAGGCAGAGCGTGAGTGGACATCGTGGGGAGACTGCAGACTCTGAGCTCTACATGCCTCTTCCAGCAGCTCTATGCACCTGCCTGTGGGAAAGAGAGTGTGAGCACTGGTGGCATCCCTCCCTGGAAGAGAGTGTCTTTGTGACAGCATGAAGAACTGGAACACACTGGTGCAAGCACCATTAGAACCATGCATGGAGAGAAAGCAGTGTGCAGGAGCAGAGAAAGGGTGGAGGGTATAACCAGAGATGAAGGTCACCAGGCCTGCCCATCAATAGCCCCTCAAGGGGTGACACTGCCCATAGCACTACCTGTCCCCCCAACCGTGCCAACAGGTTGTAGGTGATTAGGTCAAGGGTGGCCTCTAACCCAAAGAAAGCTAATGTGTGAGCTGGCCAGAAATCTATGTAGAAAAAGGTGAGCTACATCAATCAAATTCTTTTCTTTTGCAGGAAGACAAGCTGGAAGCAAAGGAAGAATCCCCCAGTGGTAGTGGGACAGGAAGAAATGCACCTGTGGAGCTATAGCCAAGTAAGGCTACTGGAAGAGACCCTGTGAAACCCCCACCTGTGTGCCGGGGCCCCAGAGCAGCTGTGACCCCAGCCCCAGTTCTAGCTCCAAATGCAGTGTGGCCCAGCCCTAGCACGGTGCTTGTTCTAAGTCAGTGTTTCAACTTACTAATTCACAGGATCCTTGTAAAAAAAACCCTCAGTCTGCCTAGTGGGAGTAAGTTTCTACTTTTTGTTACCCCAAACAAAAACAAATCAAACCACTGCCAGGTATCCCTACATCAGTGAGGTGGATTATGTATAATGTACATCAGCCTAGAATCTTTAACCTAAATGCTCTAGTACCACTTCACATTTGTGAACCTGCAAATCATGGGTAAGCCAAGCATTTTTTTTTTTCCAAGGGGGCTAGAAAAAAAACACATAACCGTAGGGATAATCTTAGTATTTTTTGACTTCTGTTAGGCCTGCACATACACATCAATCCATTTACAGCTGACCCTTAAACAATGTGGGGGTTGGAGTGCTGACCCCCCATGCAGTCAAAAATCCACATAAAACTTTTGAACCCCTCCCCACCAAAAACACTTAATAGCTTACCTTTGACTGGAAGCCTTACAAATATTGTAAGCAGTTGATTAACACATATTTTTATGTTATATATATTGTATATTATATTCTTACACAATAAAGTAAGCTAGAGAAAAGAAAATGTTACTAAGAAAATCATAAGGAAGAGAGAATACATTTACAGCACTGTACCGTGTTTACTGAAAAGAATCCCCACATAAGTGGACCCGCACAGTTCAAACCCGCGATGTTCAAGGGTCAGCCGTACTGACCAGCAGCTGACCCTGGGTCCCATGGCTTACAGGGAAAGCCTCATTCTCAAAGGGTGCCTCTGTCTCCCATTTCCTATCAATTAAGAATAATTAACAGGAAATTCCTCAATGCTCCTCCCTTTCATCTAAAACACTTTCTCCACATCTTAAACCATCTCCTCCACTTGAACTTGACTTCATCTTGCCCTTCTTGCCTTCCTTCTAGTCCTGTACCTTTAAGCTCTTTCTTTCTTCATACCCTAAACACACTGCTGCATCTTCAGATCTCTCCACCCGACAGCCACCTTAACTTCTTAAAGCATTTGGCAACTACTCTGCCTCCATACACCCTGAAATGCTAACTGCATTGCCACACTGTAATGTTCAGCATCCTGGGCCCCACCCACTGATGCTCACAGAGCTGCATCCTCGTTGCCCCCATCCAGCAATGCCTCCATATACGTTCAAGGTCTTCCTTCATGACCTCATGAGGCACCTGGGGTGATATGATAAGCAGAACACAGCATCCTTTGTGAAGAAGACATACTCAAAACATTTCACCTGACCCTAATCATGCAAAACAATCAGAGAAATTCAGAATATGAGACATTCTACAAGGAAAGTAGTCTGGACTCATCAAAAATCAAAGTCACGAAAAACAAAACAAGCAGGTAAATAAAGGCAGGGGGACCATTTCAGATTAAAAGAGACTTAAAAGAGCTAAACATACCACATGAATCAAACACGTGCATGTGCATACACTTAATGGAAATCTGAACAGTATCACATTTTTGTTCAAATTCTTAGATAGAATAATGAAACCGTGGTTATGGAAGAAGATGCTTGTTCTCAGGAGATGCATGTTGAAGTCTATAGGGGCCAATGTCATTGACCTGCCACTTACCTCAAAAAGCTCTGGAAAAAAAATGCACGCATTGTATACACACATATTCAGAAAAGGAGAGAGAGCCAAATGGCAAAATATTAATAACTGGGGAATGTGGATGAAAGGGTAATATGGGTGATTATTCCTATTCTTCCTGTGGTTTGACAGCTTTCTAAACAGAAAGATGGAGGATGTAAAGGTCTTCAACAGTTCCCACTGCCTAGAGAAGGCCATTCCAATTCTTAATCGTGGCATGGGAGATTTTTGATGAGCTGGCACCAAATGAATTTTCTAGCCTCATTCCCAGTTGTATTCCTCTATCCCCAAGTGTTCTGCCCACACACATCCCGAATGTTCTAAGTATTATAGAAGGGACCATTCTTTGTGTAGGACAAAACATTTAGCTTTCCTCACCCCTACCCAGGCCCTTCATCCGCCTACACTTCCACACATCCACAGTGCTCTCATGGAGTAGAGCACGACGTCCCCAGCCGGGAACTCTAACAGACTACTCACAGTCCTGCTGAGCTTGGTGCTTGCATCTGCATTATCTACTTACCAGAAAAGCCCTGTGCTACCTCAGTTTTGAATTACTCATCCTACAAAGCCTATCCCACATCTTTGACTGAAGACAATGAAAAGTGCAGGAGATGCTAGAAATCATCACCTTCACACTTGGCAGAGGTAAAACTGAGGCACAGAGACTTGAAACAACCTGACCAGGTTCACCCACCAGCAGGCATGAAGCCAGGGCCAGCGACTGCCCATCTGGGATGCCTTTACCAGCCCAATAAGTTACAACTAACTGCCCCTTGTCTTACATTACTCATGATCCCCCACTCTCCTGGGAAGCCCCTTGGCACTGGAACCATGCCAATCCTTTGTATATCACCTAGCATGACATCCTGTACACAGCAGACACTCAAAAGATATTTGTTGAAAATTATTACTAAATAATAATTTATCTGTGATGAACCCTTTACTTGCAAAACAAGTACACAAGTGTTCTTTGTAATGATTTTTTTAATCACAATTTTGATCTAGATATCATCTCAAAAGTAGAAAACTCACCTTTTCCAAACAGCCAGCAAAAAGTCGGCGAGCCAGCAGCTTGCCTGCCTGTATGGCAACGGGTGTGAGCTCAAGTTTACCCTCCAGAATATCCCCGACAGCATAAACATAGGGCACATTGGTCTGTTCCACATCGTTTACTGGTATTTTGCCACTCCTATTGGATTTTGGAAAGGAAACAAATACATTATGACTCATTCTGTACTGCTGGATGACTAACACCAACTTTTCCAAGAGACAATGACTAAACACATAGAGCAAAGACCTCCCTCTAAGAAGAGAGGCACCTCAGGTCATCAATGTCTGTAAGATCAATGGCTCAAATCGTAAGGGTTTCTCTAGCTCCAAAAAAACCACCTTTCTGGGTTTTTTTCTACTCATTTTTTTGGATGCCAAGGATAGGTCCAGATTTCCCTTTGAAATTTTTCTCCTAGCCTGACCAACAACATAAAAATTAACCCTAAATCAGAAAGTGGGTAAGGACATTTCCACAGTTTATTTTTTAAAATCACTGTTTAATGTATCAGTTCTTTAAGGCACACACTAAAGAGTTACTGATTCATTAATGAAAAAAAATGATTAATACAGAGCTGGCACAGTACTTAGTGTGAAATAAACTTACAGCATTAAAATTTTGCATCTTAGTAATTAACTGAGAATTCCAAGAGGTGATCTGTAGAAACATTTTGCTTTGTGCAGCAACAGTGCAATGATCCCACGTGTACTTACTTCTCATTGATTTTGACACCAATCTTCTCCAAGCCTATTTTCCTTGTGCAGGAGTCACGACCAATTGCTAACAAAACCTATATTTAGAGTGAGATCCAAAACACAAATTGTCAATGTCAGGAATGAAAGAAGGAACATCACTACAGATCCTTTAGACATTAAAAGGACAATAACAGAATACTATGAACACCCTATGCCAATAAAGTTGACAGCTTAAATGAAACATTCCTCGAAAGACAGTTTACTAAGTCACACACATGCAAATCTGAATAACTCTATGTTCTGTGCTAAATTACGTCCCTGTACCAAATTCACATGTTAAAGTCCTAAGCCCCAGTGCCTCAGAATGTAATGTATTTGGAGACAGGGCCATTAAAGAAGTAATTAAGGTAAAGTGAGGCCGTTAGGGTGGGGGCCCTAATCCAGTATGACTGGTGTCCTTTATAAAAGAGGCAATTAGGACACAAATGACACAGACTGAGGGGCAACCACGTGAGGACCCAAGGAGAAGGCACCATCTGCAAGCCAAGGAAAGAGGCCTCAGAAGAAACCAAACCTACTGACACCTTGATCTGACTTCCAGCCTCCAGAACTGTGAGAAACTGAATTTCCATTGTCTAAGACATTCAGTCTGTGGTGTTTTCTTATGGCAACCCTAGCGGAGGAACACACCCACACTCACTGGAGAAACTGAATCCACAATTTGTAAACTGCCCATAAATTAACTCAAGACCCAAATGATTTCGCTGGTAAAGTCTATCAAAACTTAAGTAAGAAATACTACTAATGGGATACAAACTCTTCCAGAAAAAAAGAGGAGGGAACACTTCCCAACTCCTTTTTATGAGGCCAGCATAAACAACTGACACAAAAATCAAAAAGGATATTAAAATTATAAGCCCATACTCCTCATGAACACAGATGCAAAATACTTGACAAAATGTTAGTTAGAAAATGAAATATAGCAATATATAGAAAGGATAATTGATCATGCCCAACTGGGGTTTGTCCCAAAAATACAAATTTGGTTCAATATGCAAAAATCAATCAATGTCGTTAATCATATTAACCAAATAATGGAGAAAACAATTTAATCATTAACCAACAGATATGGGGAAAGAATTTGACAAAATTTAATATCATTTGAGGATTTTAATTTAGTCCTCAGCAGATTAAGAATAAAAGAAAACTTCCCCAACCCGTTAAAAGGCATTGGTGTTAAAAGAGAAAAAAAATCTACAGCTTACATCCTAGCAATGATGAAAGACTGAATGTTTCACCTCTTACTTAGGGTAGGAGCAAGATAAGGATGCCCACTCTCAAGCAATTTCTATTCAACATTGTACTGGAGGACTTAACCAGTGCAACAAGGCAAGAGAAAGAAATAAAAGTCAGGCCGACTGGAAAGAACAACAAAACTGACTTTATATGCAGACATTAACCCCAAGAATCTACAGTAAGGTCAACATGCAAAAATCATTTGTATTTCTATATACTACCAAGTAAACATTGAAAGTTTTAGAAAATTTAAAATACCATTTTATAATAGCTTAAAAACATGAAATATTTAGAGACAAATTTAGCAAAACACACAAGAGACCTCTAGAGGAACATGATAAAATATTGAGTAAAGAAATTAAAGATAATTGGAAAGATCTATGAAGTTCACACACTAGATGGTCAGTTCTTCTAAACTGGTCTATATAATCAATATAATTCCAATTAAAATCTCAACAGGATTTTTTTCTGGTAGAAATTGACAAGCTGCATTATATGGAAATGTAAAGGACCTAAACAAAACCAGAGGACTTACTCCACCAGTCTAAAGCTTCAATATTGAAAACAATGTGGTGAAAGGAGACAAATGGTCAATGGGATAAAGAAATGTAGAAACAGACCCACAGTTAAATGGTCAAATGATTTCAATAAAGGCACCAAAGCAACTCAGTGGAGAAAGGAAGTCTTTTCAACAAATGGTACTGGATACCCATACAGAAGAAAAAGAACCCATATTCCTACCTCACTGTATAAACAAAAAATAATTCAAGATGTATTACAGACCTGAACATAAAAGATAAAATTATAAAGCTTCAAGAATAAAATTTAGGAGAATAGCTTCATGACCTTTGGGTAAAAGGATTCCTTAGAGGGGCGCCTGGGTGGCTCAGTTGGTTAAGCGACTGCCTTCGGCTCAGGTCATGATCCTGGAGTCCCAGGATCGAGTCCCGCATTGGGCTCCCTGCTCAGCGGAGAGTCTGCTTCTCCCTCTGACCCTCTTCCCTCTTGTGCTCTCTATCTCTCATTCTCTCTCTCTCAAATAAATAAATAAAATCTTTAAAAAAAAAAAGATTCCTTAGAGCTCATAGAAAGCATTAACCATAAAGCAAAAAATTAATAAACTGGACTTCATAAAAATTTTAAAACTACTGTTCATCAAAAGATGCCATAAAAAATGAATAGACAAGTCACAAATGGGATGAAAATATTCACAATATATCTACCTGAAAACAGAATGTATCCAAGAGCTGTACAAAACTCCCTCAATTCAAGAATAAAATTCAAATAACTGAATAAAAAAAACACAGACCAAAGATTTGAACAGATACTTCATAATGGAAAATATAATAAATGGCCAGTGAACACATGAAAAGTTGCTCAACACCATTAGTCATCAGGAAGACGTAGATTAGAACAATAAGACACCACTACACATGCACTAGAATGGCTAAAATGAAAAATCCAGACAAGCCCAAATGTTGAGGACATGGGACAACCAAAACTCCCATGTCAGCTGGTGGAAATATAAGAGTGATTCATTCATATAGAAGCTGTTATACAGTTTCACAAACTGTATAACATCGAAACCATCTTATGACCATTTAATTTCATTCCTAGGTATTTACCCATGAGAAATGAAAATATAAGTCCACAAGGGCTTATGCAAGAAATCTTCATAGCAGTTTTAGTCACAATAGCCCAAACCACAAACAGCCTAGGGGTTCATCCACAGGAAAATGAACAAACTGTGGTATAGTCATACCATTTTATAATCATATAATTTATACAGTAAGAACAACTAACTACAGACACACAACATGGATGAATATGAGGCGTATGTATCATATGGTTCCATTCCTGTGACATCTAGACTAGGCAAAACTAGTCTATGGTGACAGAATCAGAATAGGGTTGTTTGGGTCAGGGAGTGGGAAGCGATATAGGAGAGCTTTCTGAACTCGTAGAAATATTCTATTACCTTCAAATGTGTATGGATTACACAAACATGCATTTTTCAAAACCAACTGAACTGTACATCTAAGATATGTGCATTTCACTACATGTAAATTACACCTCATTATAAAAGTAAACAATTTACAAATTTAGATACTGTGAATAACTTTATACCATTATATTCGATAACTCAGATGAAATGAACTAATTACTAGAAAAATATAATTAATCTAAAGTAACTCAAGAAAAAAATAGAAAGCCTTAAAAGCCCTGTGACTGTTAAAGAAATTCGATCAGTGGTCAAATACATATATCTATAGAAAATTCTAGGCTCAGATGGTTACATCAGTGAATTCTATCAAACAAAGAACCAATTCTAACATTACAAAACTGCTTCCAGAGAACAGAGAAAGAGGTAATATACTCCAAACTTCTTTCATGAGCTAAACCTTGATATCCAAATCTGAAAAGTTCAATATATGAAAGGAAAATTATGAGCCAATATAATTCATGAATATTAATGCAAAAATTTTAAAGAACCAAATCCAACAATATATAAAAAGAACGATTACCAAGTTGGGTTTACACCAGAAACACAGAGTTGGTTGAACATTAGAAAATCAATGTAATTCAACACATTTACAGATTAAAGAAAAAATTTTTGATCAACAGGTACAAAAGAAACACTGTTAAAACCAAACATCCACTCGTGATTTTTTAAAAAACAGAAAAGAAATAACCAAACAACTCTTGGCAAACAAGAAAGAGAAAAGAAATTCTTTAACTTAATTAAGAATATCTAACAAAATCCTGCAGAAAACATTACTCTTTAATGATGAAACACTGAGAACTTTCAATACTGAGAACAAGACAAAATGCCTGCCACTGCCATTTCTTGGAGGTCCCAGCTAGTGTACTTATGCAAAAAAAAGAAATAAAAAGGAAAAAAGCAGAAAGGAGGAAACAAAACTTTTGTTATTTACAAATAGTATGAAGGCATACAAAGAAAATTCAAAATAATCTAAGATAAATTATCAAATAATAGTTTAGCAAGATTATAGAATACTAAATCAAAACACACAAATTGGCAGCATTTCTATACACCAGCAACAGTTAAAGACAATGACATTTTCCCCCAAAAATATCATTTATGACTACATAAAAATACATTAAATACCTAGGAATAAATCTAAAAGATGTTCTTGATTTGTATACAGAGGAATTTATTAACTTTGTTAGGAATTATTAAAGACAACCTAAATTAAGAGGAAGATATACCATATTTATGGAGAGAAGACTAAATATTGCAATAAAAAGTTAGCAATTGCTTTATATATCTGATAAAATCCTAATAAAACTCTCAACTGGGGTTGATTTATTTTGTTTGTTTTCTTATTTTTTGGCTTTGTTGATCCTCCCCATATTGTTCCCTTTTTTTAACTAAAAACAATCACACATATATCAGTATATAAAATATAAATGTATCATTATGATTTACCAAAGAAATGTTGACATCCAAATATCATCATTTTTAAATTAGAACTGTTGCCACCCAATATAGTCCATGGACAATTCACGTTGTTTGCAGATTTTATATTGTTTTTAAAAATAAAAAGATCTTTATTATTGTTTTTGATTATAAGATATATTCAATTTTTATTGAAAATATCCAAATGTAAAAGATATCTAATGCTCCAGAAGTAAGTACTTATAAGTCAGATATATCTGCTTCCAGATTTTATTCTATGTATAAATTATCCATACACACATATTTTCTTATATTTTTCATGTACACCAAAAACTACCAAATGTCAACAGCTCAACTACCTGCCATTTTATTATAGTTTTTACAAAGAATCAAAAGGAAAAAAGTTAAGCCTAAGAATTTTCCCATAAACTTCATTTGTGCTAATTTATGAGTGTGTTCAACCACTTACTGCTTATAAAATAAAAACTTACTGTATTATATACTTCTTCAATAGTTTCTGGTCCTTCAGTGGATTTAGCCACTACTTTCAGCTTTCCGGGTGAACCTTTCTCCAACTGCTGAACCTAGTAAGGATAAGTAATGTAATGATTCTGTCTAAAGGTGACAGAAAATAAATGGGTCAGAGGGTGTACAAGTGTGCACATATAGTTTCTCGACTAAGTAAAGACAGAGGAAAAAAGGACTGTAACAAGGTAAAATTTGGAGGTAGAAATAAATTAATGGATTCGTTGGTGGAGGCATAATAGGAGGAATGAGGGATGTTTTCCAGGTATTGACTTAATAAATTGTGTAGACTGTAGTACCACCTTCTGAGTACTTATATAGGCCAGAAAGATGAGCTGGGGAATACACTTAGGAAGAAAATCAAGAATTTCATTTTTGTCTTAATAAATCTGAAATGCTTATGAGGATTCAAGTGGAGATATCCCATAGCCAAATGTGTAAATGGGTGTGGAGTTTAGGAGAGATGCCTGAGCAGGATATATAAATCTGAAAGCCATTAGCATTGAGATAATAAAGTATGGACCTAAAGAAGACCACCCAGGTAACAAGTGCAGAGAAGAGAAGAGGGAGCCAGTGCTCTGACATTTACAGGTTGAGGAGATGTGGAATCACAGGCTGTGGGACCAGAGAGTTCAAGGATGGAGAGTGTTTCAAATGGAAGGAATGTCAGTTTCACCAAACGCTGCCCAGAAGCCCCACTCCATAAGGGCAGAGATACGACCATTGGATCTGACAGCATGGAGTTGGCCACAGACCCTGGCATGTAATTTCAAAGGAGGAGCAGGGATGGAAGCAGCTGAGAGTTGGCTGAAGTGGAAAATGGAGGCAAGAAACCAGAAGGAACGTGTACAGAAGTTTCCTTGTGAACAGGAAAAGAAAAACAGGGACCCAGCCAAAAGGGCAGAGAGGGCAAGGGAGGGCTTATTTGTTTGAAGAGGAGAGACACTGGTGGGAATGACAGAGCAGAAAGGATGTTAACTGAAGACGGAGCATCCCTGACAAGGTGAGAGAAGGTAGGAGCACACATAAGGCCTGAGAGGAGTAAGGACACCTTCCCGCACAGGGGGAGGGGTGGGGAGGACAGAGGGACACGTGGAGGTCAGTTTTGTAGACTAGAGGTGGGAGCTCTATCTTTAAGGTGTCCTACTGAGTACGGACTAATTTATTTCAGGAAATGAAGTAAGGAGAGCTAGAATAAAAAACTAAAAAGAGAATAAAAACCTAAAAATAAAAGGAATTCCAAATGCCTTTCGGACTTACCATCACAGGTACAAATTTTCTTAAGAACTTAACACCATGTTGCTCCATGTAGGAACCCACTTTCTCTGCCATTTCTTGATCAAAGCCACGAAGAAGGACTGAGCGCACCATAACTGTGACATCTAAGCCAATGCCAGCAAGAAACCCTGCACATTCCAGAGCGACATAAGATGCACCCACCACTAATGTTTTGCCAGGGCAATAAGGCAGAGAAAACAGGTCGTCACTGAAAAATAAAAACAACAAAAGGAACATGTAGGCAATAAAAATGAACATGTAGGTTTCTATGTGTAGTGGTCTTTTGTTGGCTTAGCAACCTGGTGCTTGAATGAAGAAACATGAACAGAAAGAGCCTTTTAGAGTTTCTAAGAGTGTCCACTATAGAGTAAGAAGTATAGCTCAGTTTTTTCAAAATCAAATTAGTGGATCACAACTGAAGGTGTTTTAAATGAAACAGAATAGAAAATATTAGACTACATTATATAAGAAGAAATATGGTTTGGTTTGAGTGTGTGTGTGTGTGTGTGTCTGTGTGCACACATGCGTGTGTGTGTGTGTTCACCTGAACAACAGTGTCACGAAAAACACATTTCTTTTTTTTAATTTAAATTCAATTAGCCAACATATAGTGCATCATTGTTCCAGATGTAGTGTTCAATGATTCATCAGTTGCGTATGTGCATCTGGTAAAAAAGTCTGAAAGTCATTGTCCTGCATTACACAATGTCCTCTCTGTAACCATCAAGGGATAACTACTATTAAATCCCAGTATTAGGAACAGTCACGCTTCTCCTGATCAACTGGTTCATTAGATCCTATAGACACTAAACCCTAAAGCTATTTGTATTTATTTCTTTGCTCTGGCCTCCAGGAAGTTTAGAGCCAACTTCCCAGATCTCACTGAGCAATTACCTAGAATCATACAGCATATATGTGTGCATAAATTTGACCTTATTACTTACCTAATCTTATTTTCTTTGGGCTTCATTATGTTAACCACTTAGCTTCTTGCGTTATACTTTTTATTTGTCATCAATTCAAATCTTTTATGAAATAATATCAGGGACTAAATAAATTGGACACATAAACATAACACAATTTACGGTTACAATAGCCTATTTAATCTTACCTAGTAATACAGTACTCTTTATCTCCTTGGATTCCTAAATAGCGGGGCCTTTCACCTGTTGCTAGGACAAATTTTGCAGCAGTATAGTAAGTTTCCTGTCCTTTTCTATTGGTTGCCTTGAAAAAAGAAAAGCAAATTTCAACTTCTTCTACAAACACGGTAGGGTATCAGACACCCTGGACAACTAGTTACAGAGCTTCCCACCCAACAGGAGCGGACATGCAAATATAATAATGCAGTGTGATAAGCACCAACATAGAAAAGAGAAGTCTTCATAAAATATCACCAACAGAGCCCAGTGGAGGTGGACCAGGGGACTGGACGGCCAGCCGAGGGTGGCTTCAAAGGTGGTGGTATTTCAAGTGGAGGCAAGAAAGTGAGAGGATTTGAGAAGAAAGAAAACCTACAGAGAGAACAGTGCACAGAAAAGCACACAGGCCTGAAAGTAGCAGGAGCCTGGGGAGTGGCAAGTGGTCAGAAAGTGGCACGAAAGGGGGGAACGTGTCCCAGTGAAGGGAAACAGATTCATGCCAAATGTTAACACCTTTATTTGCCATTCTCAAGATTTCAGCTACGGGGAACCAGGAAAGGTTATTCATTGTTTGCCTATTTTCAATTATACAAGTAATTCATTTAAAAAATTCAAAAACCAATGAAGGTGTTTAAACAAGAGGGTGGTTTAAATGGTGGGATGGAGGGAGGGCAGCCTGGAGACAGGCACCTGCTCCAGAGGGTCCGGAAAGAGAGAAACAAGCACTGGCTGCGGGGGTGGGAGGGGGAAACCTGAGTTTTCTCGCTGGAGCAACTGAGGAGACCCTGGTTATCACTAAATGCGAAAACGCAGCAAAGAGGCAGGTACGGCTGCGAACAACTGGCTTATTCAACCAACCATGCCAGCCATGCCACAATTTGAGAAATAAAACTACCTGACTCATAGTTCTATGATGTTTCTTTCGTGTGAGTGATGTAATTCAAATTGGCCCATGTATGGTTTCAAAAGGGGCAGCTTTTGACAGACCACCTCACCTTTCCAGAGATAATAAATGACTACAAAACAACCTCAAATCCCCCCAAGATCATTGCACACTGTGCCAGGAAAGCAGAGTTCAAAATTAAACTAGGTGTTGAGGGTTATATCTAATTGTCTTTTATAACTCCAATTTAACATTCTTGTGTTCATCAAAACGATCTCATTTGCCTTACATACTGTTCTTATGATACGAAACATTACAAAGCTTATAAAAATACACTAATTTTCATACTAATTTTATTAATACATTTTTGACATATTGGAGTTCTAGTTAAAGTTTCATTTTATTTTTATTTTTTTAATTATTCTTTGTACTGAAATACAGTTAACACACAATGTTCCATCAGTTTCAGGTATAGAACACAGTGATTGGCGAATCTATACATCACGCCATGCTCAGCACGTGTGTAGCTGCCATCTGTCCCCGCACAGCTACTACGGCACCCCTGCCTAATTCCCCAGGCTGTACCTTCATCCCCGGGATTGTTCATTCCATTCTGCCCATCCCTCCTAAGGTTTCATTTTAAAAAAGAATTACACTACTAAAATTTTTCATTTTTTAGTCTTTTAAACTTTCAACTATTTAGTCTAAACATTTTCTTTCAAGGTAGTAATAAAATCAAAAGGCAAATAATAACTTTAAATGAAGAGCTCTTTAAAAAGGCAATTCCTCCAATTTAGCAGGACCTGTGGAATCAACAACAATGGGGAAGAAACAGATGCACAAAAGGCAATGTGTGTGCACAGGTCAGTGAGAGTCCATAACATGAAACATGGAATTTCAGATCAAGGCAAGTTCAAGCAATAGTAAAGAAAAGCAACAAACAAGACAAAACAAACAGTACCTTTATTTTATGATGTTCAACAAATTCTCCATAGGAATTGACATAGGCCACGGCCTTCTCCCTCAAGGACAACCTGTAGCCCCAGTTTAGAGAGCCAATGTGATTCTGAATCGCTTCTGTCATCGTCTCCCAGTTGTGCTTCACTGAAAACCAGAATGAAGGCATAAAGCAAATTTTTTCCTTTAAAAATTTTTTATTTATTTTTTTGTGAGAGAGAGAGCAGACTGAGCAAGAACATTAGCTGGGGGGAGAGGCAGAGGGAGAGGGAGAAGCAGGCTCCCCGCTGAGCAGGGAGCCTTATGTAGGGCTCGATCCCAGGACTCTGGGATCAAGCTTAACTGACTGAGCCACCCAGGTGCCCCAAGTGAATTTTATTTTTAACGTTCAATCATATACAAACACACATAAGCCATACTATATATTGCTTTAAGAATCAAGAAGTGACCACAAGACAACTAGCAAATGAAATCTTTTTTAGGCCAGTTATGGTTTATACTTCTTCCTCTTTTATAATACAAAACATAAGCAAACAGCAGAGTTCTGAAAAGAAGAAAAAAAAATCCATGGAACAAAGAATGGGGAGAACAGTCCAAAACATCACAAGGCAGGAAGATCATCCCTACTAGGGTGCACCCCAAGGCCACTGTGCTCTGTGAGGTCTGCTGCACATGGTGTCCCAGATGTGAAGGGAAGCAGGTCTCAGGTCAGTGAGCACCACACATCCCCTGACCAGACCAGCCTGGGCCACTCCCTTTCCGTTCACTTGGTGGTGGTTTTATGATAGCAAAGATCCTACATTTCTTTACAACAAATATGGTTTCTGCTCACTGCTGCCCACCATTTATATTACAATGTTTACTCATTTCCTGTTGCAATTGGAGCAGGAGGTGACGGAATCAAATTCCTCATCATCCCTATGACTTCGAGGTGGGAATGATTTCCTAGTGTTCGCCTCATCTGTTGATGCTGCTTCCTGAAGGAGAAATCAGCCTCCGTGCAGCACTGTGTTTGTAAGACACAGAGGCCAGCCCAGTAGGGATGAGCCTCTCCACAATGGCACATGCCCTCAAATCCTAAGCTACCTCTTCCCCTCTAATCCAGAAAAGCTACTCCTCTAACCTTCCAAGAACTGTTTCTCCCAAGGACCTTGTCAGTTAGATTCCCACTTCACATGTCCTTTTGTTTCTGGCTCTTATAAGAAACACTCTAGAGGGGGCGGAGCAAGATGGCGGAAAAGTGTGAGACCAAGATTTCGTCTGGTCTCAGGAATTCAGCTGAATAGGGATCAAACCATTCTGAACACCTACAAACTCAACAGGAGATTTAAGAAGAGAGTAGCAACAACTCTCTGAACAGAGAAGCGACCACTTTCTGGAAGGTAGGACATGCGGAGAAGTGAATCCGAGGCGATATTCGGGAGGATAGACGGCGGGGGAGGGGGCCTCCGTCGCGGCTTCTGGCAAGTGATAGAGCCGCGGAGCACAAAATCGGACCTTTTAGAAGTCGGCTCCGCTGAGGGACGTCGCTCGTGGCTAAGCTGGGGGGGGAACCCCCGCGGGACGGTGTGGTCCCAGGACCCTCGGGGTCACAGAAAGACCGGGGGTGCCTGAGCGCGGCAGAGCTCCCAGGTATCGGAGCAGGGAAGCCGGCTGCAGAGACGGAGCCGAGGCGCGGGATCTCAGCTCAGGGTTGCCATAAACTGTGATCCGTGGCCCAATTGGGCCACTGCGCCTCCAGCAGGGACCCAACAAGCAGAAGAGCCAGGGAGACTCCCCTTCCTCCCCGGGGAGGAGCGGCGCGGGAGCGCACCGAGGGATCTGCTGGGTTTGGAGACTCCACACGGGGTCAGGTGCCAGAGATGGAAAAGCTCAGTCACAGGCCGGGTGAGCACGGAGTGCGGCCAGAGACTGGGGAGACGGGAGTGACTGGTTTTCTCTGGGGGTGCACTGAGGAGCGGGGCCCCGAGTTCTCGGCTCCTTCAGAGCAGAGATTAGGAGGCCGCCATTTTCACTCTCGTCCTCAAAGCTGTACCGAGAGCTTGCAGGGAACAAAAGCTCCTGAGAGCAAACCCGAGCAGCTTGCTTTAGCCCTGACCGACAAGGGCGGGGCAATTCCCCCTCTGGCAAAGACATTTGGGAACCACGGCAACAGGCCCCTCCCCCAGAAGATCAGCTCGAACAACCAGCAAGCCAAGACCAAGTTTACCGATCAAGGACAACGGGAGAACTCCAGCGCTAGGGGAACACTGCACATAGAATTCATGGTTTTTTTTACCATGATTCATTAGTTTTTCAAAGTTAATTTTTTTAACTGTTTTTTTTTTTTGAATTTTTCTTTTTCCCTTTTTCAACCAACATCTTATCAATCCCTTTTTTAAAAAACATTTTTTAATTTTCATTTTTAGAGTCATATTTTATCCCTTCATAGTAGTTACCCTTATTTTGGGCATATATATATAAGTTGTTCTCTCTTTAAAATTTTGAGATACAGTTTCTTCTAACAGATCAAAATATACCCTAAATCACTAGTGTATGGCTTTGTTCTAGTCTCCTGCCTGATCACATTCTCTCCTTTTTTTTCTTTTCTTTTTTTTAAAACTTCTTTCTTTTTTCAAACAACTTCTTTTCTGATCAATTCTTTTATAAAATCTTTTATAATTTTCATCTTTACAGTCATCTTCCATCCCTTCATTGTATCAACCCTTATTTTGTACATATACAAGTCTTTCTTCCTTTAAAATTTTAGGAAGCACTTTCTTCTAACAGACCAAAATACGCCCAAAATCTAGTGTGTGGCACTGATCTATGCACTAGCCTGATCATATTTGATCATATTCTGTTTTTGTTTTGTTTTCTTCTGTTTTTGTTTCTTTTTATCTTTTTCTTTTTCCTTTCTTTACCTTTCTTTTCCCCTGAATTCAGGTCTTTTCTGATTTGTATAGAGTATATTTGCTGGGGACGTTGTTAGCCTGTTAGCATTTTGTTTTCTCATTCATCTGTTCTCCTCTGGACAAAATGGCAAGACGAAAAAAAATCACCTCAGCAAAAAGAACAAGAGGTAGTACCGTCTGCCAGGGACCTACTCTATATGGACATTAGTACGATGTCGAACCTAGAGTTCAGAATCATGACTTTAAAGATCCTAGCTGGGCTTGAAAAAAGCGTGGAAGTTATTAGAGAAACCCTTTCTGGAGAAATAAAAGAACTAAAATCTAGCCAAGTCGAAATCAAAAAGGCTATTAATGAGTTGCAATCAAAAATGGGGGCACTAACTGCTAGGATAAATGAGGCAGAAGAGAGAATCAGCAATATAGAAGACCAAATGATGGAAAATAAAGAGGCTGAGAAAAAGAGAGAGAAACAACGACAGTATCACGAGGGCAGAATTCGAGAGATAAGCGATACGATAAGACGAAATATTAGGATAATTGGGATCCCAGAAGAAGAAGAAAGAGAGAGAGGGGCAGAAGGTATATTGGAGCAAATTATAGCAGAGAACTTCCCTAATTGGAGGAAGGAAACAGGCATCAAAATCCAGGAGGCACAGAGAACCCCTCTCAAAATCAATAAAAATAGGTCAACACCCCGACATCTAATAGTAAAACTTACGAGTCTCAGAGACAAAGAGAAAATCCTGAAAGCAGCTCGGGAGAAGAGATATGTAACCTACAATGGTAGAAACATTAGATTGGCAACAGACCTATCCACAGAGACCTGGCAGGCCAGAAAGGACTGGCAAGATATCTTCAGAGCACTAAACGAGAAAAATATGCAGCCAAGAATACTATATCCAGCTAGGCTGTCATTGAAAATAGAAGGAGAGATCAAAAGCTTCCAGGACAAACAAAAACTAAAGGAATTTGCAAACATGAAACCAGCCCTACAAGAAATATTGAAAGGGGTCCTCTAAGCAAAGAGAGAGCCTAAAAGCAGCATAGGTCAGAAAGGAACACAGACAACATACAGTCACAGTCACCTTACAGGCAATACAATGGCACTAAATTCATACCTTTCAATAGTTACCCTGAATGTAAATGGGCTAAATGCCCCAATCAAAAGACACAGGCTATCAGATTGGATTAAAAAACAAGACCCATCAATATGCTGTCTGCAAGAGACTCATTTTAGACCCAAAGACACCCCCACATTGAAAGTGAGGGGGTGGAAAACCATTTACCATGCTAATGGACACCAAAAGAAAGCTGGGGTGGCAATCCTTATACCAGACAAATTAGGTTTTAAAACAAAGACTGTAATAAGGGGTGAAGAAGGACAATATATCCTACTTAAAGGGTCTATCCAACAAGAAGATCTAACAATTGTAAATATCTATGCCCCTAACATGGGAGCAGCCAATTATATAAGGCAATTAATAACAAAAGCAAAGAAACACATTGACAACACTACAATAATAGTGGGGGACTTTAACACCCCCTTGACTGAAATGGACAGATCATCTAAGCAAAAGATCAATAAGGAAATAAAGACTTTAAATGAAGCACTGGACCAAATGGACTTCACAGACATATTCAGAACATTCCATCCCAAAGCAACGGAATACACATTCTTCTCTAGTGCCCATGGAACATTCTCCAGGATTGATCACATCCTAGGTCACAAATCAGGTCTCAACCGGTACCAAAAGATTGGGATTATTCCCTGCATATTTTCAGACCACTGTGCTTTGAAACTAGAACTCAATCACAAGAGGAAAGTCGGAAAGAATTCAAATCCATGGAGGCTAAAGAACATCCTACTAAAGAATGAATGGGTCAACCAGGAAATTAAAGAAGAATTAAAAAAATTCATGGCAACCAATGAAAATGAAAACACAACTGTTCAAAATTTTGGGATACAGCAAAGGCAGTCCTGAGAGGAAAGTATATAGCAATACAAGCCTTTCTCAAGAAACAAGAAAGGTCTCAAATATACAACCTAACCCTACACCTAAAGGAGCTGGAGAAAGAACAGCAAATAAAGCCTAAACCCAGCAGGAGAAGAGAAATAATAAAGATCAGAGCAGAAATCAATGAACTAGAAACCAAAAGAACAGTAGAACAGAACAACAAAACTAGGAGCTGGTTCTTTGAAAGAATTAACAAGACTGATAAACCCCTGGCCAGACTTATCAAAAAGAAAAGAGAAATGACCCAAATCAACAAAATCATGAATGAAAGAGGAGAGATCACAACCAACACCAAAGAAATACAAACAATTCTAAGAACATATTATGAGCAACTCTAGGCCAGCAAATTAGATAACCTGGAAGAAATGGGTGCATTCCTAGAGATGTATCAACTACCAAAATTGAACCAGGAAGAAAAAGAAAACCTGAACAGACGTATAACCACCTAGGAAATTGAAGCAGTCATCAAAAAACTCCCAAGAAACAAAAGCCCAGGGCCAGATGGCTTCCCAGGGGAATTCTACCAGACATTTAAAGAAGAATTAATACCTATTCTCCTGAAACTGTTCCAAAAAATAGAAATGGAAGGAAAACTTCCAAACTCATTTTATGAGGCCACCATTACCTTGATCCCCAAACCAGACAAAGACCCCATCAAAAAGGAGAATTACAGACTAATATCCTTGATGAACATGGATGCAAAAATTCTCACCAAAATACTAGCCAATAGGATCCAACAGTACATTAAAAGGATTATTCACCATGACCAAGTGGGATTTATCCCTGGGCCACAAGGTTGGTTCAACATCTGCAAATCAATCAACGTGATACAGTACATTAACAAAAGAAAGAACAAGAATCATATGATCCTCTCAATAGATGCAGAAAAAGCATTTGACAAAGTACAGCATCCTTTCTTGATCAAAGCTCTTTAGAGTATAGGGATAGAGGGTACCTACCTCAATATCATAAAAGCCATCTATGAAAAACCTACAGCGAATATCATTCTCAATGGGGAAAGGCTGAGAGCTTTTCCCCTAAGGTCAGGAACGCGGCAGGGATGTCCACTCTCACCACTGCTATTCAACATAGTATTAGAAGTCCTAGCCACAGCAATCAGACAACAAAAAGAAATCAAAGGCATCCAAATCGGCAAAGAGGAAGTCAAACTCTCACTCTTTGCAGATGATATGATACTGTATGTGGAAAACCCAAAAGATTCCACCCCAAAACTGCTAGAACTCATACAGGAATTCAGTAAAGTAGCAGGATATAAAATCAATGCACAGAAATTAGTGGCATTCCTATACACCAACACCAAGACAGAAGAGAGACAAATCAAGGATTCGATCCCATTTACAATTGCACCCAAAACCTTAGATACCTAGGAATAAATTTAACCAAAGAGGCAAAGGATCTGTACTCAGAAAACTATAAAATACTCATGAAAGAAATTGAAGAAGACACAAAGAAATGGAAAAACGTTCCATGCTCATGGATTGGGAAAACAAACATTGTGAAGATGTCAATGCTACCTAGAGCAATCTACACATTCAATGCAATCCCCATCAAAATACCATCCACTTTTTTCAAAGAAATGGAACAAATAATCCTAAAATTTGTATGGAACCAGAAGAGGCCCCGAATAGCCAGAGGAATACCGAAAAAGAAAAGCAACGCTGGTGGCATCACAATTCCAGACTTCCAGCTCTATTACAAAGCTGTCATCATCAAGACAGTATGGTACTGGCACAAAAACAGACACATAGATCAAGGGAACAGAATCGAGAGCCCAGAAATGGACCCTCAACTCTATGGTCAACTCATCTCTGACAAAGCAGGAAAGAACGTCCAATGGAGAAAAGACAGTCTCTTCCACAAATGGTGTTGGGATAATTGGACAGCCACATGCAGAAGAATGAAACTGGACCATTTCCTTACACCACACACACAAAAAGACTCCAAATGGTTGAAAGACCTAAATGTGAGACAGGAGCCCAACAAAATCCTAAAGGAGAACACAGGTAGCAACCTCTTCGACCTCAGCTGCAGCAACTTCCTCCTAGAAACATCTCCAAAGGCAAGGGAAGCAAAGGCAAAAATGAACATTGGGATTTCATCAAGATAAAAAGCTTTTGCACAGCAAAAGAAACAGTCCACAAAACCAAAAGACAACCGACAGAATGGGAGAAAATATTTGCAAATGACATATCAGATAAGGAGCTAGTATCCAAAATCTATAAAGAACTTATCAAACTCAACACCCAAAGATCAAATAATCCAATCAAGAAATGGGCAGAAGACAGGAACAGACATTTTTCCAAAGAAGACATCCAAATGGCCAACAGACACATGAAAAAGTGCTCACCATCGCTCAGCATCAGGGAAATCCAAATCAAAACCTCCATGAGATACCACCTCACACCAGTCAGAATGGCTAAAATTAACAAGTCGAAACGACAGATGTTGGCGGGGATGCGGAGAAAGGGGACCCTCCTACACTGTTGGTGGGAATGCAAGCTGGTGCAGCCACTCTGGAAAACAGTATGGAGGTTCCTCTAACAGTTGAAAATAGAGCTACCGTACGATCCAGCAATTGCACTACTGGGTATTTACCACAAAGATACAAATGTAGGGATCCGAAGGGGTACGTGCACCCCAATGGTTATAGCAGCAATGTCCACAATAGCCAAACTGTGAAAGAACCAAGATGTCCATCGACAGATGAATGGATAAAGAAGATGTGGTATATATACACAATGGAATATTATGCAGCCATCAAAAGGAATGAGACCTTGCCATTTGCAACGACGTGGATGGAACTGGAGTGTGTTATGCTGAGTGAAATAAGTCAATCAGAGAAAGACATGTATCATATGACCTCACTGATATGAGGAATTCTTGATCTCAGGAAACAAAGTGAGTGTTGCTGGAGTGCAGGTGGGGTGGGAGGGATGGGGTGGCTGGGTGATAGACACTGGGGAGGGTATGTGCTATGGTGAGTGCTGTGAATTGTGCAAGACTGCTGAATCACAGATCTGTACTTCTGAAACAAATAGTACAATATATGTTAAGAAAAGAAAAGAAGTTAGCAGGAGGGGAAGAATGAGGGGGAGTAAGTCGGAGAGGGAGACGAACCATGAGAGATGATGGACTCTGAAAAACAAACTGAGGGTTCTAGAGCAGAGGGGGGGTGGGGGGATAGGTTAGCCTGGTGATGGGTATTTAAGAGGGCACGTTCTGCGTGGAGCACTGGGTGTTATGCACAAACAATGAATCATGGAACACTACATCAAAAACTAATGATGTAATGTATGGTGATTAACATAACAATAAAAAATTAAAAAAAGAAACACTCTACATCAGGGTTTCCCAAATATGGCTGCACATCAGGATCCTCTGGGAATCAGGTTGAAACATACAAATCGTTGGACTTGCCACAAACCCATGGATTCAGGACAAGCTCCCACCGGGCAATTCTAATAAGGCAAGCCCAGGGACTAGCACTTGCTGTACTGTTTTATTGACCTGTTTAAGCTTTGCAACAGTTATCACAATTCTACCTACTGTTGGGAAAAATCACTTCCCATACTTCCTCAAAGGCTGCAGAGCTATTCTCATATATTTACTTTCAATACAAACTTTAGAATAATCTGTCAGGTTCCAAAAAGAAAAAAAAATTGAGGTTTTTCCTGGACTTAAATAAAATTTAGAAATTAAATTTTAGATAATGTCTTTATAATATTGAAACATCCCATCCAAAAATTTCAGTATATTTTTTGTTATGCTTTTCTATTCTTTCCTTATATATTTTGTCCATTCCTAGAAAATTTATGCCAAGTTATTCTATCATTTTGTTGCAATTTTCCATTGTTTATTTAACTTCTTATTGCTAATGTAAGAAATCTATTGATTTTTACACATATATCCTCTGAGCAACTTCTCTAATAATTCTGACATTTTTAGCTCGATCTCTTGTATGTTCTAGGTATCTTGTATATAATTCAAATTATAGATTTATTATATCTTTTTTTTCCTTCTTCTCAAGTATGTACTTTTTCTTTCCTATTCTTCCTTTTTGTGCACTGGCTAGAAGCCCCAGAACAATGCAGATATAGTAGTGAAAGTGGGCTGCCCTGTTTGATTCTTGACTTTAATGTAAATGGCTCAAGCTCTTCTCCATCAAATATTTACATCTGACTTTTCTTCATCATGTAAAAGAAATGTCTATTTCTTTGCTTAGTTTAATGACTTTTTTTTATAAGAGCTATAGTGGATATGAAATTTTTATCAAATGCCTTTGGAGCTGGAATCCAGGTCATCATGTGGATTTTAGCATCCCTACTCTAGTTTCCTAATGACTCATTCTTGTATCCCCAGAATGAACCCTCAGAAGTCATAGTGCATTCTTTTAGTTACTGCTGGAGAGGATTTGTTTTTTCTAGAATTTTCTAGCTCTATGGGCTATAGCTTTCTTTTTTAAATTTTTTATTGTTATGTTAATCACCATACATTACATCATTAGTTTTTTGATGTAGTGTTCCATGATTCATTATTTGTGTATAACACCCAGTGCTCCACGCAGAACGTGCCCTCTTTAATACCCATCACCAGGCTAACCCATCCTCCCACCCCCCTCCCCTCTAGAACCCTCAGTTTGTTTTTTCAGAGTCCATAGTCTCTCATGGTTCGTCTCCCCCTCCGATTTCCCTCCCTTCATTCTTCCCCTCCTGCTATCTTCTTCTTCTTTTTTTTTTCCTTAACATATATTGCATTATTTGTTTCAGAGGTACCGATCTGTGATTCAACAGTCTTGCACAATTCACAGCCCTCACCATAGCACATACCCTCCCCAATGTCTATCACCCAGCCACCCCATCCCTCCCACCCACCCCCACTCCAACAACCCTCAGTTTGTTTCCTGAGATTAAGAATTCCTCATATCAGTGAGGTCATATGATACATGTCTTTCTCTGATTGACTTATTTCGCTCAGCATAACACCCTCCAGTTCCATCCACGTCATTGCAAATGGCCATAGCTTTCTATTTTTAGACGATCTTTCTGTAACACTGTTAAGTCAGCCTCAAAAAAAAAAAAAAAAAGGTGGAACTTTCCATTTTTTCCTAAACTCTAGAACAGTTTAAATATTTTAAAAAGTGTCTTTCCTTACAGATTTGAGGAAATTTACATGTAAATTTATAGTGTCTTGGAGAATGGGTTGTCCTTAGGCAATGTTTTCTTTGATACTTCAAATCCATCCTGGTCATTTATATTTTCCTAGAATATACTCCTTTTCATCAAGATATTTAAAATTCTTACCACTAATTTGTATCCTGAATTTGTTTTTTCTCTTCTCTTTCTGTAGTTATATTTCTTTTCTCAAGACCCCTAATGTTACATATTTGTATGAATTCTCTCTCCTGTTTCCCCGACTGGATTTGCCAAATTTGGGTCTACCTACTTACTTGCATTTTCAAATATATTCTTGGTTTTGTTCATTGATTCTATTTTGGGGAGGGTGCTAAATCGTTAATTCCTGAGTGTGGGGTATATGTGTGTGTGTGCGTGTGTGTGTGTGCGTGTGTGTGTGTTTGTGTGTATATGTTTTTGTGCGGGGTTTTTTGCCTTGTAGTCTCCCTATCTGGTATTAACTGCCATTGCTTTGGTTTGCCTTTCCCTGATACAGCTTCTCTCACCTATTTAAAAATTTCCCATCTATTTCATTTTAAATAGGAAAATTTAAGTTAGCCTTATAAAATTTAAAATTCCTGTATTCTCAACAATTATCTCTTTTGGTTTTAGGTGTGTGTCCTGTAAACACACAGATGAATTCTGTCTACACAACTTGAGAAGTTTATTCATTCAGCTTTATTCTAATATGTAAAAGACTATCCCTATGTCTGTCTGCCTTCTTGTTTTCTGGGTTGTTTTTTGCTTAAGTTAGTTTCATGCTGTTTATTTGTATATTTCCCATTCCCTTTTTCTTGGAAGTTCTATATTCAATTTCTGATCTGGAAATATGTATACATCTTAAATTTATTTTAATCCATTATTTCTCTACCAATGTCAAAAACCAAAGTATCTAGAACATTCTCCCACACCAAGATTTCAGCATGCTTTCAGTTCCTTTCTCTTACCGCTTAGATTCTATGGACTTCTCTTGGCCATTCCATGAAGCCTGTTCCTAAACACTGCTAAGTTCCAAATTCCATGTGATGGTTAGCTAGGTATTTCTTAGTATAGCAACCCAAAACTAACTTAGAAGCCTTTTGTATATGTGGAACAAGATTTTACCCACTTGAGGGAATTAGAAAGTATTTAGGAATATTAAGCATGTAGGTAATTTCAAGAACATAACCTGGACCCTCAGGTGAGGCAAAGTGGCATGAGCATACACCCGGCTGTTCCCCCACCACACGCCGAACGTGCAGAGCCCCAGCAGTGTGGGGCTGTGGGTGCCGGGCAGGGCTGATACACCAAGAAGTTATTAACTTGTGGGGAACCCTACATGGGGAGTTACCCACACACCTCCCTTCCTGGCTGTTCCCATCACAGACCACGTGTACAGTTCCATTATTCATGGCCTTTCTCCATTATGGGGCATTCAGTGTTTCCTTCCCACTTGGCTTTGATTATTTTAGAATTATTAAAACAGGGTATAAACACTTTTAGTTTTAAAAAGACTCCTTTGGGTGCCTGGGTGGCTCAGTCACTTAAGTGTCTGACTCTTGATTTCTGCTCAGGTCATGATCTTAGGGTCATGGGATTGAGCCCCACATCTGGCTTGGTGCTCAGCACGGAGTCTGCTTGCCCCTCTCCCTCTGCTCCTCTTCCTGCTGTGTTCTCTCTCTCTCTTGCAAATAAATAAAATCTTAACAAAAAGAGAGAGAGAGAGAGACTCCTTAACTACCCAAATGCCAATCTAAAATGTACCTAATTCAAATCCTAATCCATTTGGCCTTCTGGCACCTTCTCCCTCCAGATGGTTCTCTTCTGAGACTCTCTAAGCCCTAAGTCTTATCCTTAAAAAAATCTAGCCCCTCCTGGCTTCTGTGACATGACTCTCCTGGTTTTTCCTCATCTTCCTCACCCACCCCTTAGGTATTAACGTTTCTCAGGATCCTGTCTGTGTCTGCTATTCTTTTCCATCCATAGGGCCTCCCCAGCCCCTCTCAGCAATTCCTAAGACTTCAAACACCACCCGGGCTGCAAACCCAGGCCCTGCCTAGACCTCTCTCAAGCACAAACCATCCCCTGATAGCGAACTCCCACCAGGTGTTCTGCAGGAGAAAATCCATACAAGATGAAGGATTCGGGGAGAAGCATTCTTGAAAGTGAAGATGACCCCAAAGTTAAACTGCCAAGGGCAAAGACCTCATTTTATTTACAACCAGTTGATACTAAAGCTGGACCCAAAGCTCTCCACAGAGCTGAGTATCTGGGGAAATTTGTCCATGGAGAATCTGTCCAGCCACAACTCATTATGCTGAACTCCACCACACCTGGCCACTAACTCACACCTGCCTGTGTTTTCCAGCTCAGCAAATACACTGCATTGTCACCCACTCCCTCTTCTGGGATTCCTTCCTTTCCTTCACCCTCCACCCACCCTGTGACCTGGGGGGCCCAGCCAAATCACCAGGAAGGATATGCTCATGCACACATTTCCTCCACCAAAATCTCTTCGGAGACAAGTCTCTGTAATTTTTTTAGAAATTCCATAATGTTATTCTAAAGAGACAAAATCACCCATCCACGTCGAGCCTGTCAATTCCAGGCCTTCAATCCTCTAAATCCACTTCACATTCTCCAGTCCAAAATCAGTCTTGGCCCAGGCCTGGTCATTTCTCCTCTGGGTTAGGTGACAGCACCCCACCTCACTTCCCTGTCTTTGGACTTGCCCCCCTCCCCACCTCCAGCCTTCTAAACTCCTTGGTGCCACCAGAGGGATCCAGAATCCAAACTGTGGTTCAGGCTCCTCCCTTGCTGACACCTCTCAATGACTCTCTTACTCCCTCTGGGATCAATCACAACTCCTTCAGATGGCATTTAAGAGCCACCACGACCTGCTTCTCTGTAATCTTGTTTCTTCCAGGATCCCTCCCCCATTCTCCATGCCAGCCATTCACTATCCCCCAAAGACTCCATGTTTTCTCCCAACTCCAGAGCACACTGCTTCCTGTCTTTATGACCTACTTCTCTGTGGCCTTCAAGATTCAGCTCGAGGGTCACCTCCCCCACCTCAGATGCTCAAGGATACAGTAAGTGCCCCTCAAGGCAATGCTCAAAACCTCACTGTGAACCACAGCACATAGAATCGCCTCTCTTCTCTTCTCCTCTCTTCCAACAGACCGTGTGCTGCTTAAGGGCAGAAGCTCTATTTTCCTCTTATCTATATCGTCAGAGCCTAAACAATAAGTGTCTACTGGGTGAATTTGGTTTCCATATTTCACTAAACAAAGACATATATAAGCACTGGTAAAATAGAAAATGTTATCACGATAATGGATAAAACTCAAATAATGACCCTGGCTAGTCTATTTTCTTTACACTTGAAGGAAATCCGAAAATAGCAATTATTCTCTCTCACGTTCTGTAAAAACTATGGAATGACTATAGCTGCCAAAGGCACCAAGGTCCCCGAGAGCAGGGCCAGGTTTCAAGTGATCCTCTATGCCAAAGTGGGGTCCTAATGAGTGGTCATTAAACAAATTTCAGATTCAACTGTAGAAATATAAATACCAAGTCTTTCTCTAAGAAACTCATTCTTTCTTCTTTTCTCCCCATCTGTATTTTTATGTACTGTTACCCACCTTGTTGACTGTACTCCCAGCCAAACTTCCTGGCGTCACTTAATGCCTGCCCCAAAAGGGCAGCTTGATGCATCAGTTTCTTAGGAACACAGCCCACATTTACACAAGTCCCGCCAAGACCTGAGAAGGAAGAGAATAGGTTGAATGTTCCCTCCATGTCTGTGGGTGTGCGCTCCGTGTCTGTGGGCGTGACTCCGTGTCTGTGGGCATGCACATGGTTCTCCGTGTCTGTGGGTGTATACTCCGTGTCTGTGGACGTACACTCCATGTCTGTGGGCATGCACATGGTTCTACGCACATGCAGAGCAGGTGTTGTTAAACCTGTGGAAATGTCACACTCAGATGGTTGTGGGGCCAACAGCAGACCCCACAATAACATGCAAATGGTTAAGCCAAACTTTTCAAATGAGGGTCTGTGAAGGAGACCCAAAGATGAGCAAAAATACAGATGTACACTTGAATAGTTTTCTGGGGAGAGAATCCAAAATTTTCATTTGAGTCTGATCCATAAAGGGATCAGAACTATATTAATCAGATAGATACCAGACCAAGGGCCAGAACCCCAGCTTCTAGCCTTTATTCTCTGTAAGTCTGACTCCTCCTCTGAGCCGATATTAGGTCCACTGCAAGCTGCCTGGTAACATCTACTCTCAATCTCGAGCAGTGCAAAAAGGCCATGTGTGATGCCCCCGTGCTGGGCATGAGTAAGGAAACTCCCTCTCTGAACAGTCTCTCTTCTGGTAATCCAGAGAAGTAGGGTATTTCTAGACAGGACACAAAGAAGGGACAGGGCAGGAGGAGAGAGGGAGAAAACAAAGACAGGTACACACAGGAATTTTTTAACATACAAATGTTAGAAGGAAAATCAAGATAGTATGAAATTCTACGGTAAAATTTTTCAATAAATTTAAATTTTAAAACATGATTTTCCTATTTTGTCAGGGTTCCAGCAGAAAACAGATGACACCCTCAAGCTGGGAAACTGAGGAGAGTTTATAAAGAAATGATTACAGGGGTGTGGGCAGGAAGAGCGAGGAGGAGCAGAATAGTGAGTGGGTCATCGCCAACCCCATGTGATGGCAAAGCACACTGAGTGAGTGACAGCCCACGGGGGGCTGGCCATGACAGGGGAGGTGGCCTTCCATGCCTGCAGGGATCAGCAGGGCAGGAGCTGGGGGAATGAACACCCCCAACTCCACTCTCCTCCCTCCTGTTCTCCTCCGATGACCACTAACTGGTCGAGCCCAACTGGAAGCCAGAGGGCAACGTTGCCAATGCATTAGCTTTCTGGGGCATGGAAAAAGGTAGAGACATGAAGAATGGATCTGATCCATAAGCAGAAAATATCCAACACGAAATCTGCATGTTCTATTAAAGTGAACGCTCATCTACAACTGGAAGCTCACTGTGCACTTTGCTGATGGGACCTGGATGATAGCATACACACTAACTTGACTGAGCATCATGCAGCCATTAGAGTGAGCGATGAAACTGATGCCAAAACACAAGACAAGGTCATAGCAGACTTAGGTGAGCACCACACAGTATACACTGTGATTGCAACCAAAGGAAAAACATTGATGCACGTGTGCAAGAATTATTATGGCACAAGTGTTGGAATATTGGAGTCATTGAATTTTTTCTTTTTGCAAAATCATTACTTTTATATTACCTTTCCGAATCACCACTTGTTAACTATGCGATTTTAGGTCAGTTACTTAACCTGAGAGAGACTTGCTTTCCTCATCTATGAAACAGGCTAGTTATACAACTTGAGACTGTTGTGAGGATTAACAAGATTGAAGAAAGACAAAGCCGGCTGTAAAGAGCAGAAAACTACAAGAGTCACAATAAAAAAACACTGCTTACCCCAGGACGTGCCCTGAGGTGACGGGACCACAAAGTCTAGCACCATAACTTTCTTTCCCAAGATGGCGGCTTCCTACAAAAAAAAAAGCTACATATAAAGATCTTGTCATTTTCCTGACAACCCCCCAGTTTTTCTCTCCCTGAAAGGAAAAGAATGTGGAAGAACACAGTCCCTTCTCTTTATTAATTTAGTAAAAGCCCTGGACTGTAACATCAAAATTGGCTTTTTTAAAGTAGCTGAAGAAGTGCTTACGGCAATCACCAGGAAAATTATCTCTGGGTTTCATTATTTTCATACCTGCGCACATGCAAGGCCACCAGAACCTCCCCCAATGACAATGAGGTCATATTCGAATGCTGCATCTTCCTGAAGGAGCTTCTGTAATAAGCCACACTGATGGGCCTACAGATCAAAGGAGAGAGGAGGCATGACCTGTCTTAAATCTGTTCCTTTGTACCCTATGTTGAATCAGCATGGATTGCTTTTCTAAAACTCTTAGAAACAGTCCCTAATTCATCTAAGTTCAAATTTTAAATTTATCTAGATGGTATTCAAATAGGGTCCCACTAGATAGAACTTATGCTAAGTATGTACATTTTTGTTCATTATCACCTGATGGCTACACGTGTGTCAAATGACCCATAGGTCACAGCTTTATGTCAGGTGAGGTCATTTTCCTTGGTCTAATCATCAAAGTATTATAATTAAGTAAAATAGCCACGTACCATTTCTCAAGATCCTCTATCTTTTATTCACCGGTGCTAGGCTTTATTCTGAAAACAATTCTTAAGCATCATCAGCAGGACATGCACATCAAATTTTTACATGGTTTCTCATAAATTGACCTAAATTTTGCAGCATCCTGGTAAACTTCCTATACAACAAAAAATTTTGCTTTTTCTTTCAGCAATGGTCATAAGGCTAGCTCTGCATGATAGTTTCCTGCTCACTTGACCCTCCCTTCTGATCAGAAGTAGCTTAGGCAAGTTGAGACAATCAATGCATGATGTAGCAATAGTTTTATGTGAAGGTGGGTGCTCCATCCCATGAAGCTGGCTTTAGAAACACCACGTGGCACCAGTTCATCCTGGGAAACACAGTGGAAGCACTCTATCACTGTAGGACTCAGCACATGGCACATGGCCCCAGATGGATGAGTGCCCATGGAGGCTTTTGGCACATTCTAAAAAGGATTCCTTTGGCCTCCTTACTATTAGGTGCCCTAAGGAAAATACATCTCCTAAGTATGAAATGGAATTGATAACTCTGCATCTCCAGACTCATCCTCTGACATCTTTTCCAGGTTAGGAATGGTAAGACCAGCACTTCCCGAGGTGTTTCTCGGGGCCTCTCATTATGCTCCATACCACCACGTGAGCTGAGGTGGAGCTTCTGGGACTAACGCAGGCTATTAATAGATAACAATGCTGATCATAGGTTAACATAAATCTGGACAATCTAGTTTCCCAAGAAAATGTAATTTTAAGTGTCAAATATTAAGTATTTAATCACTGATTACTACCATTTACATACATACATAAAAAAATACAAAGGAACACAGTTTTAATAAAAGGAAGTAGTTATAAAACAAGGACCTAAGAACATCAATTTTATCTATCACCACTTTCAAGATTATCTGATAACCAGCCTCTATGCTTTTCCACTTTACAACTTCCAAAAGACAAGTGAATAGACTCCTTTTTTTTTAAGATTTTATTTATTAGACAGAGAGACAGCAAGGGAGCATACAAGCAGGGGGAGAAGCAGGTAGAGGGAGAGGGAGAAGCAGGCTCCCCGCTGAGCAGGGAGCCAGAGGCAGGGCTCAGTCACAAGACCCTGGGATCATGACCTGAGGCGCAGGCAGATGCTTAACCGACTGAGCCCCCCAGGTGCCCCATGAATAGACTCCTTTTTAAAAGCCATTTTCTCCCCTTTTAGATAGATTCAAAACCAAACTTTGAATAGCATTAAAAACATATAATACCATTATTACCTGGAAAGTTCGATCGCATCCACCCATATGCACTTTATTCACAAAAATATTGGGCACGGTTTTCTGATTAGTGATCTCTGACAGCACTTCTTGGACATTGGCCCCATCATCTGAAGAATAAAAACTTAAATATATAAGAACATTGAAAGGGTTCCAAACTTTTGGGAGTTGAACAGAAGTGTTACAACACCAGACGCTCACATGCACGCACCCATAAAACGTCAGTACTTACATATTTACATATTACATAACTTCATGAAATGATGACTCAGGAAGGGGAAACACCTGTTTTCAAAGGAAACCTTAAAGAATAAAGACAAACCTACAAATTCATTTAAAACGAACCCTTCTAAATTAGATTTTGATCTATCATTCAATGGCCTTGCTGGGACAAATAAATAAAAATTCTCTTTAAAGAGCAAATATCAGGATAAAACCTGCTTCCACTGTCATAACTCAGAAAATGCTTCCTACAATTACATTTGAAAAATCTTTATGATCCATGGTCCAAAATGTCTCCTCCACCCCTAAAAATAAAATAGGGCCACAACTACTTATGACTGCCCTATGTGGTATACATTGTAGAAAAGTCTCAAAGATTCAAAAACATTTCATTTGTTAGGGAGACATGGCTAAAAGGAGTTGGTGAAGTCTGGTGAAGGCAGAAATCAAACTCTTTTCTGTTTACCACCCTGTTTCCCACCCTTGCAGATCACAAGCGTGGGTAAAACTCTTGGTTAATATTAGATGGATGGATGCATGCATGACAAGAATTAAAAATATAAAGCTGAAAAATTAATGTGTTTCTCTCATGTATAATAAAGTCAGGAAATAAGGGTAGTTTCTTTTCATTTATTACAGCTTAATCTATTTTGCCAGAAAGTTGGCAGATACATATTAAATGCCGGAAATACTCCATCCTTAGCAATTTATACATCTTCTTCCTGCTCCCTTCCCTCAAATATGAAAAGTATATAAATAAAAAAAAATCTACACCAAATTATTTGCCATGTAGAGTTCTATTTTCTGTATGGTTGAATGTAGACAATAACAGCTCACCTAACCCAAAGAGACAAGAGAAAATTGAATTGAACAAAGCAAATGGGAAGTAGTCAATCTTGTTGACATCTACTACAAACAAAAGTATACACTACCCATTCTACTTACCAACTCGATCAAGTTCCAAGATATTACATTCAACTCCCAAAGAAGAAAACAGTTCTTTAACCTGGAACAAAAATTTACTGGAGTTTTACTCTCATAAGGATTCAAAAGAGTTATGAAATATGGACACAAATGTGTCCAAAGAAAATGTTCAGTTCTCTAAATTGCAGCCAAAGTAGTATTTTAAAGCCCACTTTTCACCATTACTTAACAACTTTCGGTGCCCTCAGCCCTCAAGATAAAGTCCAGATGTTTCGCTTCCAAGATGGAGACACTGGGAGCTTGGCAGACCTGCTCCCTGGTGAAACACCTACAATTGGTGAAAATTATTAAAACAAAACAAAACAAAAAAACCCAAAAAACAAACACTTAAAGTCTCTGGGGATTGTCCAAAGGGCACACACCAAATGAAACATTTAGTCAAAAGATCTGGTAGATGTCAATCAAGAACAGGCAGAGTCAGTTCCTGTTCTTCCCTCCCCTGCCCTAGAAGCTCCACTTCAAGTGAGTGTGGACAAGACTGAAATCGCTGTCACCAGAAGGGGCAGGCCACCAGCATTTCCTAATATTCTCATAGCTCTGAGTGGCAAAGGCTACCTTCCTGGCGAGCGCGGCTAACAACACAGGGACTCCTTTCCTCCCTTCCTCCACACAGCCCCCACTCAGATAGCAAAGGCTCTACCCCATGCTGAAACTATTGTAGAGCAAGGTTTCAGGCTGGAGAGGTAAGCCAAGAAGACCAGAGGTTACGGTCCCTACCCAGAGCCCTGCTCATAAAGTAGGGCTGTCACTCTGAGAGAATCAGGTCACTGTCCTCCTACCCCTAGCTCTGAAGCAAGGTCTCAGAGATTTTGCTCAAGGGAAGAGGTAAACCATAAGATCACAGAGCTCCAAAGCTCTATCCAAAAGAAATGACTTTATTTGAAATAGACCGTGTGGAAGGGCAAATCTAAGGGCAATGGAGATTTTGGTGGTAAGCAACAAAGAGAAGGCTGGTGGCTTCATTAGAGTAACAGGCTAAGCTGCAAGCCAGCAAATTTACCAGAGAAAACTGGGATAGAGATCATTAAGAACAGTCCCTCTAGGGTCAGAATAAGCCACAAACAAACCTCAAAAACTACCCCTGAACAGAGCCCAGATTTAACTGGACCAGAGTGTGGAACAATTTATATCCCAGGACATGGTCAAAAACAACAGAGCAACTAGCCTGCAATTAGGGGGGCCTAACATCTGGGTATGATATCGACGGAGACAGAAAACATAACACAAAACAGGTGATAGGGATTAAGGAGGGCACTTGTTGGATGAGCACCGGGTGTTGTATGGAATTGCTGAATCACTACACTGTACACCTGAAACTAAGAAACACTGTATGTTAACTGGAGTTCAAATGAAAACTTAATTTAAAAAAAGAAAAGAAAAAGAAAAACATTACACAGACAGTCACCGAGAGCCCTGCTAAAATCTCTGTCATTCCAGGGTGACTGTGCACACATCCAAGAGGGCACACTCAGAAGTGACATCAGAGGCTCCATCTTTTGGTGGAAATAAACTTCCCTTAATTAATCCTGCCAACTTACTATAGAGAAATAAACAAACAAAACAAGTCACAGAAAGGGATGAGTCAGTACCTGGAGTTGCTACAATATCCCACCTGAAATGTCCAGGTTCCAACCAAAAACACTACGAGGCATTCAAAGAAACCAGAAAGTGGATCTATAAACAGGAAGAAAAGCAGGCAAGAGAAACAGCCTCTGAGAAGGCCCAGATGTCATACTGAATACACAAAGTAGCCTTTACAAATATGTTCAAAGAATTAAATAAAATTATGCTTAAGGAAATGAAGAAAGGTAATAGAAAGTATTTTTAAAAATTAAATGGAAAGTAAAGAGTTGGAAAGCACAATAAAATGAAAAGTTCACTAGAGTGCTTCAACAATAGATTTAAACTGGCAGAAGAAAAAATTAGCATACTTGAGGAGAGATCAATGGAGACTGTGCAACCTGATGCCACAGAGAAAGAAGATTGAGGAAAAATGGATGTCTCAGAGAAACATGAGACACTAGTAAGCACACACATACACAGTGTGACTAGGAGATAAAGGAAAGAGAATAAAGGAGTACAAACTTTTTTGAAGAAATGTCCAAAACGTCCCAAATTCGATGAAAAGTAGTAATCTACATATCCAAGAAGCTCAACAATCTCCAAGTAAGATAACTTAATAGGAGCTCTGGAAACTGGTCAAAGATCTATAACAATGAAGCATATGTCCAATGGTAGAAATGGTAGAAAATTCTGTGGCATTCTTAATGGCCCTTACCTCACCCACTCCTTGATGCTCCAAGGCACAGTAAGAGGTGAGCAGCAGTCTGGACCCCAGTTCCCTTCCACAAAATGGAGAGAGCAGAGAGACCAAATTTGCAATGTTCTAAACTCAGGGCTGCCTAAGGGATTTGTCTCTATGATGTCTAACACAGACTATACAGATAGTCAAAGTGGCTGGGATCTTAGGCTAAAGGAAGCCATGAGAAGCAGTGGTCATGGCTCGTGAAAACTGAAAATGGACTTCATATCCCAGGACATGGTAGACACCTGGGGGCAAGAAATTACAGGCAGAAGAATACAACAGAACAGCTAAGGTCCCAAGAAGAAGGAGGGGGAAGTTTCTTAAGGAATTTAACACACTTTAAAACAGCCCTGTATACAGGAAAACTGACCCCATGTGTGAAAAACACATACAAGCCCAGGGAAGACAAATGCCCAGAAAAGGCCTAAGAAGACCTTAAACCTTCATTCTACACCGATTAGTGAAGTTCTTCCCAAGCAGGAAGCCAGTCTGCAAAGACTATGAGAGGTAGCTGTTTTATATGCTGAATTTTCAACAAAAGATCATATGCATACAAAGAAACAAAAGAACATGGCCCATTCAAAGGAAAAAATAAATCTCCAAAAACATCCTGAACAAATACAGCCTTCAGATTTACTAGACGAAGACTTTAAAACAACTATTTTTAAATACACTCAAAGAGGAAAATACAAAGAGCTAACAGAAATCAGTAAAATGATATGGAAACAAAATAAGATTATTAACAAAAAGACAGAAAGAACCACATAGGAACTCTAAAACTGAAAAATACAATAACTGAATTGAAAAATTCACTAGAGTGGTTGAACGGAAGAAAAACTGCCAACAGGCAGAAAAAAGAATCAGTGAATTTGAAATTATTGAGTCTGAGGCACAAAAATAAAAAAGAATGAAGAAAAATGAACACAGAATAGCAGATTTGAGGGACATCATAAAATAAAACAATATATACATTATGGGAGCTCAAGAAGAAAGGATCATAAAGCTTATTTGAAGAAATCATGACAAAAACTCCCCAAATTTGAGGAAAGATGTGGATATACAAACACAAGAAGCTCAAAAACCTCCAAGGAAAAGCCTAAAGAGACCTATACCAAGACACATTGTAATCAAACTGCTGAAAAACAAAAACAAGGAGATAATATTGAAAGCAGCAAGAAAAAAGGAACTTATCAAGTACAAGGAATCCTCCTAAGATTATCCATGGATTTTTCAGTCAAAACCTTGCAGTCCAGAGACAAAGGGATGAAATATTTAAAGTATTAAAAGAAAAACACTATCGGGACACTTGGGTGGCTCAGTCAGTTAAGCATCTGCCTTCAGCTCAGGCCATGATCCCAGAGTCCTGGGATTGAGCCCCACATCTGCTTCTCCCTCTCCCTCTGCCACACCCCCAGCTTGTGTGTGCTCCCTCTCACTCAAATAAATAAAATCTTTAAAAAAAAAAAGAAAAGAAAAAAACTATCAACCAAGAATTCTATATCTGGCAAAAGAAAAAAACAAAACAAAACAAAAAACCCAAAACAAACAAAAAACAGTCCTTCAGATATCAGGGAGAAATTAAGACTTTCCCAGACAAACAAAAGTTGAGGGAGTATTAATACTAGACCTGCCCTACAAGAAATGCTATTGGCAGTTCTTCAAGTTGAAATGAAAAAATGCTATTCAGGAATTCAAAGCCATATGAAAATGCAAAGTTCTTCAGTAAAAGTAAATATATGGATAAACATATAAAGAAGTATTATCATAATTTTAGTTCATAATCACATTTTCTTACTCTTCTATAAGATTTTAAAAAACAATAGCAAAAAAATAACTACCAATCTATGATAATGGGTACACAACAAAGAAAGCTGTAATCCGTGAGAATGATAACGTAAAAAGAGGGAGAATATAAAGAAGCAGAATTTTTGTGTGGGATGGAAGTTAAATTGTTATCAGTTTGAAACAAATAATACCTTTAGGATGTTATACATAATCCCCATGGTAAACACAAAAATATTTAGTAAATACACACAAAAGGACAGGGGAAGGATCACTAAAAAAATAAACACAAAAGAAGACTGTAAGAAAGAAAATGATGGACAAAAAAAACTATGATACCCACAAAACAAATAAAATGGCAAAAGTATTTCCCTTGGGTGCCTGGGTGGCTTAGTCAGTTGAGGGTCTGCCTTCAGCTCAGGTCATGATCCCAGGGTCTTGGGATTGAGCCCCACACGGGGCTCCCTGCTCAGCGGGGAGTCTGCTTCTTCCTGTGCCCCCCCCCACAAAAATAAATGAATACAATCTTTAAAAAAAAGTCCTTCCCTAACAATAATTACTTTAAATATAAATGGATTAAACTCTCCAATCAAAAGACACAGACTGGCAGAATGGATAAAAGCACAGGATCATGCTGTCTAGAAGAGACTCATTTCAGACCTAAGGACGCACAGCAATTGAAAGTCAGAGGATGGAAAAAGATATTCCATGTTTACAGTAAAGAAAAGAGAGAAGGCATGGCTCTACTGATAAAGGGCAAACTTTATATCAAAACTGTTATGAGACTAAAAAGGATATTATGTAATGATAAAAGAATTATACAATATACAATCATAAAAATATATCCACCAACATCTAAGCTTCAAATATAGGGTGCAAACACTAAACAAATAGAAGATAGAAATGGACCGAATTACAATTATAATAAGAGACTTCAATATTTCACTTTCAAAACCGGATAGAACAATCAGACAAAAGATCAATAAGGAACCAGAGGACTGGAAGAATACTGCAGACCAAATGGACTTCATAGACATATTATAAAGCACTCTATCCAAGGTAAACAGAATACACATCTCATACACATGGAACATTCTCCACAACAGACTATATACTAGGCCACAAAACAAGCCTTAATTTTAAAAAATGAAATCATACAAAGTATCTTTTTTGATCATCGTAGAATGAAACTAAAAATCAATAGCAGAAAGAAAACTAGGAAATCCACTAATATGTGGAAATTAAACAACATGCTCTTAAACAATTGGTCAATGAAGAAGTCACAAGGAAAATTAGAGAATATCTTGACAAAGGAAAATAAAACATACTAAACAAGAAATAAAATTCGTGAAATGCAGTGAAAGTAGCAATTAAAGGAAAATCTATAGCTATAAATGCTTATATTAAAAAAGAGGAAAGATCTTAAATCAACCTAACTTCACACCTTAAGGAACTAGAAAGAGCACATAACTAAACTCAAAGTTAGCAAAGGGGAGGAAATAACATAAACATTAGAGCAGAGATAAACAAAATAGAGCATAGAAAATAGAGAAAATCAGCAAAACTAAGAGTTACTTCTTTGAGAAGAGCTACAAAATCGACATAACTTTAGCTATACTAAGAAAAAAACAGAGAAGACTCAAATAACTAACATCAGAATTGAAAGGGGGACCATTACTACTGTTTTTACAGAAAGTAAAAGGATTATGAGAGTACTACAAACAACTGTATGTTAACAAATTAGATCATTTAGACGAAATTTATAAATCCCTAGAAACACACAACCTACTAAGACTTAATCACAAATAAATGAATAGTAAATGTGAATAGACCTGTAATTAGTAAGGAGACTAAATCTGTAATCAAAAGCCTCCCAACAAAGAAAAGCCCAGAACTCGATGGCTTCACTGGTGAATTCTACCAAACATATAAAGAAGAATAAACACCAATCCTCCTCAAACACTTCCAAAAAATTGAAAAGGGTACACTTCTAAACTCACCTGGTAAGGCCACCATTATCCTTATACCAAAGCCAGACAAAGATACTACAAGAAAGCTACAGACCAACCACAGACCCTGATGAATAGTGACACAAAAATCCTCAACAAAATACTAGCAATACAAATTCAACAGTATATTTTAAAGATTATACAACATGACCAAGTGGGATTTATTCCTAGAATGTAAGGATGGTTCAACATATAAACACCGATCAATGTAATATACCACATTAACAGAATGAAGGGAAAAAACTACATGAGCATCTCAATGAATGCAGATAAAGCATTTAAGAAAATTCAACATTTTTTATGACAAAAACACTCAAAAAACTAAAAATAAAAGAAAACTACCCCAACATACTAAAGACCATATATGAAAAGACCACAGATAATATCATACTTGATGGTGAAAGAGTGAAAGCATTTCCTCTAAGACCAGGAACAAAACAATGATGTCCACTTTCACCATTTCTATTCAACATAGTACTGAAAATCCGAGTCAGAGAAATAAGACAAGAAAAAGAAATAAAAGACATCAAAACTGGAAAAGAAGTAAAACTTTCTCTGTTCACTGACTACATCTGATATGTATAAAACTCTAATGATTGCACACAAAAAAAAACCTAATAAATTCAGCAAAGTTGTAGGATACAAAATCAACACAAAAAAATCAGTTGCTTTTCTATATATTAACAATGAACAATCTAAGAGAAATTAAGAAAAAATTCCACTTACAATAGCATAAAGAAGCATACTTAGGAATAAACTTAGGATGGAGGCAAAGACTTGTACACTGAAAACTACATGCTACTGAAAGAATTAAAGACACCAATAAATGGAAAGAAACCCCATGTTCATGGACTAGAAGACTTCATATTGGTAATACTACCCAAAGTGATCTACAGATTTAGTGCAATCTCTATCAAAACCCCAAAAACAAATTTTGCAAACATGCATACAGATATTAGCCATTAACAAATGGCCAATGAGGACATGAAAAGATAGCCAACATCACTAGCCATCAGGGAAATGCAAATCAAAACCATAATGAGATACCACTTCATGTTCATTAGGATAACTACTATCAAAACAAAAACAAAACAAAAAAACAGAAAATAACAAGTGTAGGTGAGGATTTGGAGAAATTAGAAAATCTGTGCACTGTTGGTGGAAAAATGAAATGGCATGACCTCTATAGAAAACAGTATGGTGGTTCCTCAAAAAATAAAAAATAGAACTACCTTATATGTGATCCAGCAATTCCCACCTCTGGGTATATACCCAAAATAATTCAAAGGAGGGTCTCAAACACATATTTGTACACCCATGTTCACAGCAGCAACATTCACTATGGCCAAAAGGTGGAAGGGACCCAATGGAAACATCATGTGGTAAATACATACACACAATGGAATATTAATCAGTTAAGAAATTCTGACACAGGCAACAACATGGATGAGCTCTGAGGACACTGTGCTCAGTGAAATAAGCGAGTCACAAATGATTCCACTTATATGAGGTAAAGAGCTTAGTGAAATTCATAGAGACAGAAAGCAGAATGGTGGTTTCCAAGGCTTGATGGGAGGGGGAATGAGGAACTCAGTGGGGAAGATGAAAGACAGATGGCAGGCATGGTTCACAACAATGGTTAAAATAGTTAAGTTTGTGTTATATGTATTTTACTACCCCCCCAAAAGCTAATAAGAGATGTGTAAAATTTTAACATACAAACATATGAATTCAGGGCTGGGGAAACATGGCTTAAAGTTAATGTGGGCAAGGGGTTTAAAATATCAGGGCATTTTCTCCACTGTAGTTTGGGCCATTATCTTGTATCTGATTTGAACAATAGCCTCCAGACCATCTAGCAGCTTCCACACTTAGTCTAATCTTCACACCACTGACAGATTTCAAATCACAGACCTTTCACTCGTCCTCTCAAGTCTGAGATGGCTCTGCCTACATCATCAAGTCCACACTTAACAGTGAGCATTTTAAGGTCTCATCAATATCACTTTGAAAGTAAATTTCCAGCTATTTTCCAATTTACTCTCCTGATTTCCGTCATATCTCCTCCATCTAGCCACACTATTTTCATTTCACCCTCTCCTAGTGGTGCTTATACTAATGTCCTAGCTAGATGCTCTCTCTTACCTACAGATATCCAACATATCCCTCAAGGAACAGCTTAGTTTCCCTGAAAATTTTCTGATCCCCCACAGAAGCAACTGTCTTTGTCTCTCATTCCCACAGCCCTTTTTTTTTTTTTTTTTTTTTTACCGGTACTTCCTACAGGACAGGACAGCTATTTGATTACTGCTCACTGGACTATGAGTTCTTGGGAAGAAAGACCACAGTTTATTCATTTTTGTGTCCCAAACATTGGGCCCCCATAATGCTTGCTGAATGATCTTAGTGGCCCAATTAAGGAACAAACCTCTCTATTGGACTCTGTGCAGGTAAGGACGGATATGGAATATGGTGTCCAATCTGGGGTGATACCTTTCAGAGGTTCATAGTCAAGCTATTACACAATCAAATGAGTGAAGTGTCATGTGTATAGATAAATGATATGAGTACATAAAGTGGGCTGCTTAGCCAGACAAGAAAAACACTCAGGGAAAATACAAAGAATCTGCCATCCAAGTAGAAGCAGGTTCTTAATTCTACGCACTGGAGTAACATTCAACTCCAAAACTGAGTATATGTTTCAGGGAGACAAATTTTGCCTCAATTTAAAAAAAAAAAAATTCTTACAATCGAGCTGTCCGATTACATAATGGGACTGAAACTAGTGGCCACATTATTGGTAGTGTTGACAAACACAGGGTGACGGAGGATCAACTGTCCTAAGATTTTCTGCATCAGCAAAGGTTTAACTAGAATGACCTAAGACCACTTATTAGTTTAACGCACATTAAATGCCTGACACCGTTCTAGACCCCAGTGATATAGCAGTAGACAGGCACAGTTCTGATCTCTTGGCTCTTTTATAAGCTCCAAAGGACAACTTAAAAACAAAACAAAACGATAGAAGGCGGTGCTTAGAAACAGACCAATGCATATATAAGAACCAGATGGATGATGAGTGAGCATTCAAAGTAGCACAGAAAGGATGGATTCTCCAATAAATGAAGCAGGGATAACTGATAAGTCGTAAAGAAAAAAACAAACTGGATCCCCACTCAGCATCAAGTACGGGTGGAATAAAGAAGGTGAGTGTGAAAAGCACACTCTAAAATTTACAAGACCTAAAACAGGAGAGTATCTTTATGACCTCAGAGTAGAAAAAGGTTTCTTAAATGTGACATAAAAAGCACGAACTATCAAAGGGAAAAAAAAGTGACAGATTCAACTACATTAAACTTGGCAAATTTCAGTTTGCTAAAAGATCCCATAATTAGAGTCAAAAGAAAAGCCAAATCTGGGACATTTCCAACATATATATATACAAAGAATTAGTATCCAAAATATACAAAGAACACCTAAAAATTTTTGTACTGACAAAAATAAAAACATAGAGAAATAAGCAAAAGCTGGGAACATTTCATAGAAGAGGAAACCCAAATGACCCATAAACACAAGAGAAGATGTTCAACTTCCTCAGGGAAATGCAAAATTAAAGCCACAGTAAATTACCATTTCATAACTGCCAGAATGGCAATAATTAAATGTATCGACTACCGGCAAGCAAGTAGAGCAAGGGGAACTGTTCTATACGGCCAGTGGGAGAGTAAATTGGTATGATCACTTGGAAAAACATCTTGGCATCATTTAGGCAAGGTAGAAATCATGCATCCTCTATGGTCCAGTAATTCAGCTTCAAGATACCTACTCTAAGTGTTACACACATGCACTGGAAGATATGTGCAAGAAAAGGCACAGCTGTATTGTTTTCAAGAACAAAATACTAGACACGGCACAATCAGTAAACTATGGTATGATTCATCCTAGGGATTACAGATATGAAAATTAACAAACCACAGCTACAGATACTAATATGCATGATTCTCTAAAACAAAACTGCTGAGAAAAAAACTGCAAAATAATACGTATGTACGATAAAGTACCAAAACACACCAAAAGGAACAAAATATCATTTAAAGATATACATGTATTTGGCAAAACTATAAAGAAAAGCAAGGAATTTTGGATAGTGGTTAACCCTGGGGGGAGGGAGGAGTATGTAATGTGAATACTAATAAAGAGAAACCTCACTAAACGTAGTTGGGAGATTTAGCAGGGATAGTTCTCAGGCCCTACCACTCTCATCAATTGCAAACCCAACAAGGAAGAGAAGGACCTTGCTCAGATACTACTTTAGTACCCCAGCAGAAAGAACAGCTTTCTTCTCCCCAGGAACTGGCCAGCCAATGAGAGACTGTCACAACACAGCCAGTGAAAAGTCATTATGCTTTGAACTCCCAGTTTACTCCAATGGACTTTTTGTTTATAAAGCCCTCCCCAACACTACCTCTATAAAACAGCATCCCTCTCCTCTGTTCAGCAGACTTGCCTATGGTTTTGCCTATGGTTTCATGGCAGCCTGCTTGTCCTGGATTGTAATTCTCTGCTATTCCTGAATAAACCCATTTTTGCTGGTGAGATAACTGGCAGTTTTACTTTTTAAGGTTAGCAGTTTAATCCGTGAGAGACATTCAAGGTGTCCAAAATACTAGTGTTTTATTATTCTTTAAGATGTATATGCATGACATATGTTTTCTGAAACAATATACAAGGTAATGTAAACTTGAAAATAAATCTGAAAAACAGCCTATAATTTGACAAACCTAACCCGAGTTTATGTTTTTGCATATTCCATTTATTGTTATTTCAACTTTTTGATAATATATAGTTCAAAATATTGAAAGTCCCTATCATACAGATGGGTTTATCTTCCAAAGGTTCGTTTCTAAGTGGGTTATTTTTTCCACTAAGAACAAATGTGCCCCTAAAAATAATGCTGTATTCCCAGCTAGCCCCCCGCCCAAAGTTAAGGTAGTGTGCAAGACAGGTGAAATTACTCATCACCTGGTACCATCCTCTCACCCCTCATTATGTTCATTTTACAAGATGTAGAAACCAGGGTTCCGTGGGGTTCTGTAACCTGGTCAAGGTCACGCGGTTAGGAAGCGGGATCTGAATCCAGCTCTAGTCTACTCCCAAATCGTGGCCTCTCCTCATACTACCCTTTTACCAGGCAAAAACTTTTCGGAACTCCATTTTATCTCACCAAGTAAACTCTTCATAAAGCCAACGTCAGGCTAACAGCCAGAAGCGGGAGGACCAGCGGTTAACCCCCCCAGGCGGAGGTCCCAGAACAAGTATGCTGAGCCTAGGAGGTGGGCAGCGTGGCCGCCTCTCCAGCGGTGCCAAAGGGGCCACGCCACGGGGCCCGGTCCTCATTCCGTGTCATCACCACCCCCAGGCCCGGGTCCCGAGTCCCGGCCGCCGAGCACTCGCGCCGCCTCCCGGGTCGAGTCCGAGGGCTGAACGGGCGGGACTCGGGCCCCAGGGTCACGGGAGGGATAAGTCCCCGGGACTCCGGAAGACCCCGCCTCCCCCAGGCTCCCACTGCCCCCGCCACCAGCCGGCCGGGACCCCAGCTCCGGCCGGCCGCGCCCCCGCCCCGCCTACCCGCGCGCTGTGCGGGCAGTAACTCTTGCTGAAGATCATCACTCGGTTGCTCTCGATGAGGCCCAGGAGGCGGCGCCGCAGCTCCTCGCGGGCCTCGGAGGACGAGCGGCCGGTGCCGGGGGACGACAGGCGGGCCCGGCGCCCTGGCGGCGAAGACATGGGCACGCCGCGGACACTGCCCAGGCGGCGGTTGGGGACCGCGCCCATCTTCACCGGCCCCGGCGATGTCTGCGCCGGCGGCGGCGGTGGTGGCGGTGGCTGTGCCAGGGCGGCGGTATCGCTCCGGGCCTGGCCGGGGCAGTTCAGGGACCGAGAGGCGGGCGGCGGCGCCGGGAATGGGCCTGCGAAGGGGTAACTGCGAACACCACCAACCAGGCGGGCCGAGCCGCCGCTCGCGCCGCCCCGCCCCGCGCATGCGAACTAGGCCGTTCCTGGCCACCGGGAGACTTCATCCCCTCCCAAAGAGTTGATGTCTATCTGCAACATTATTATCCGTTTTGTGTGCACATCCTCCGATCGTCCAGTCTCCGTGATGCGGCCCTGGGTTGCCCCCTGTGGAATACTTTCCATGCCTCGTAATCTCCACTAGCCCCTTGAAAACATCTTAAAAGTAGACATACCTCGGTGAGGATAGATGTCTCAATCTTACGAAAAGAGTGAATAAATAAAGTCATCTTTAGGAAAGATGGTTATTTACTTTTTTTACTTTCTTTCTATTTTAATTCCAGTTAGTCAACATATAGTGTTATATTAGTTTCAGGTGTACAATATACAACACTTCCATATATCCTCGGGTACTCAGAAAACCTGTTTTACCCATCTCCTCACCCACCTCCCCTCTGGTAGCCATCAGTTTGTTCTCTGTAGTTAGGAGTCTGTTTCTTCGTTTGTCTCTTTTATTTTTCCTTGTTCATTTGTTTTGTTTCTTTAATTCCACATACAAGTGAAATCATATATCTGTCTTTCTCTGGTTTATTTCTCTTAGCATTATACTCTCTAGTTCCATCCATGTTGCTGCAAATGGCAAGATTTCATACTTTTTATGGCTGAATAATAATCCATTGTATAATATATATATTATTTTACTATATATTATATATATTATTACATACATATACATATATAACATATATTATATACACATCTATATATACCACATCTTCTTTAACCATTCATCAATTGATGGACACTTGGACAGCTTCCATATCTTACCTATTGTAAATAATGCTGCTATAAACATAGCGGTGTGTGTATCTCTTTGAACTAATGTTTTCATATTCTTTGGGCAAATACCCAGTAGTGTGATTGCTGGATCATAAGGTGGTTCTATTTTTTAACTTTTTGAGGAAACTCCATACCGGTTCCCATTCCCACCCACAGTGCGCGAGGGTTATTTTTTCTCCCTATCCTCACCAACACCTGTTGTTTCCTCTGTTGTTGATTTCAGCCATTCTGACAGATGTGAGGTGACATCTCATTGTGGTTTTGATCTGTATTTCCCTGATGATAAGTGATGATGAGCATCTTTTCATGTGTCTGTTGGCCAAGATGGTTATTTTTTTGAAGTTTATGTCCCACAACTAAATAAAAATACTACATTTCCTATTGCAACACAGGTCACATGGCTCCATCTCACGACCCTGAGATCATGACCTCAGCCGAAATCAAGAGTTGGATGCTAAACTAACTGAGCCACCCAGGCACCCCACATCATAGTTTTAAGGTGAGTTTCCTTCTTAATTTGGTGCCCCACAGTGCCTACTACACGGAATTCTAGAGACACCTCCATCCCAGAATAGGAAGCCTGTATTTATCATTTGGGTGGGTGGAGGATCTCAGCGCTGAACTTGGTCACCATGGCCTACAGCCCTTTGTGCTGCAATGACTGAATGAAACCCCAATAGAGAGAAAGGCTCAACTGCAAGCCCAGAAGGCTGGCCTGGTCCCTTTCAGGTGTCATCTTCTGACTCTGTCTCTGGTTCACTGTGCTTCAGCAACACTGGCTTTCTCCCTGTGCCTTGGATATGTCAAACCCATTCCTGCCTTAGGGTCTTTGCATTTTCTGCTTCCTCAACCTAGGATGTTCTCCTCTCCCCTCTCAGCCAATCTAGCTCCCTCTTGTCAACAGGGTCTTGGCTTAAATGGTACCTTCATACAGAATATTTTGCTGTCCATTGAAAGTGAAGTAGCCCTCTGTCTCCATCACACTGTACACATTCTAGTTCTTTCATGACACATTTATTGCTATTTGTGATTATCTTCTATAGTTACAACCAGTAAACCATACTTGTTTGTTGCCTGTGCCCCCTCGCCTGTCAGCACCACCAGAATGTAAGCTCCAATGAGGGAAGGGCCTCAGCACTCTAGCTCATGGCTCTATCCCCAGAGTCCATCACCGTACTTTGCTTGTAGTAGGCACACATGAATGACTGAGAGAATCAAGCATGTCACAAATTGCTAGTGCATATGTTACCATAATTTGCATCCCCACTTGTTCCCATGTGACAGGCTAGGCCTCAAATCCTTTTCCTTCCTACCCTATTCATCCAGAGAACCCCAAACCAGGGAGGTGGGGCATGGACCATGCCATTCTGGAACTGCTACTCCTCCTGCCCAGGAGCTGTGTAGCTATTTCACGCCTTTACTCCACAAACATCTACTGAACATTTAGGGCTGTGTTCTGTGTTAGGGAATAAGGAAATGGATGGCAGTGTTTGTCTTCATATTAGCACTTTTCAGGGAGAGATGTCAAAAAGAAGGGCACAAATGGGGAAGTCGTTGTAAAGAGAGGAATATACTTAAACTGAATTTGGTGAACTGAAGAGTAGTTTGCCCAGACAATGAGTTGGAAAAGGATCCAGACAGGGGGAGGCAGCCCAACTGACCCACAGAAGCAGGGCACAGCCCAGGCAATTTGGGGAAATGTTGGAAGATCCACAAATGGGCAGAGCTGAGGTGAAAATGAATGCTGATGAAGTAAGCAGGGACCAGATGGCTAAGACCCTGTTGCCTTACTGTTTAAAGACTCTCCAGGAAGAAAAGGAAAACAAAGATAATGATTTCAAGCGGGAAACAGCTGGCTGCCCTGTCAGCATGAACAAAGATTATAAAGTATGGAGTGTGAAAATTAATAAAGGGAAGCCTCACTAGAGTGGAGTCAGGAGGCCAGTAGGGGGAGTTCTCACGCCCTACCATTGGTAGTCAATTGCAGACCCAACAGGAAGAGAGGAACCATGCAAGTCCAAACTAGTTTAGCCACCACTTCACTATCCCAGCAGAAGGAAGAAAGATTACTCTCCTGCCCCAGCAAGAGCCCAGCCAATAAAAGGCTGTCACAGCTGAGGCAATGAAAAGCCACTAGCTTCAGCCCTCTCCTTTTGTTCTAGGGACTTGCCAATGGTTTTGCCTGTAGCTTGCTTATCCCAAATTGCAATTCTCTGCTATTCCCAAATAAGACCATTTTTGCTGGTAACATACTGGCAGTTTTATTTTTAAGATTAACAAGAGAAAATGAGGAAGAAAACACCAAGAGGGATGTCCCTTTCTTTTTCCTACTTAATGTAAATTATTTGTGCCTTCTCTCTTTACGTCTTAATCAATTTTGCCACAATGTTGTCTATTAGACCTCTCTTTTTCAAAGACAGTTTTAAATTTTATAAATTAAATTCACTTTTTGTATCTTAATTCATCAATTTCTACCTTTACCTTTGTTTTATAGGAGTTCATTTTATCATTTTTCCTATTCCTTAACTTGTACATTTAATTCATTTATTTCTCCCTTGTTTCCTTTTTTAAAAAGTATTAACTTAGCTAAAATAATACATGCTTTCCCCCAAAAAAAACTCAAGCAACACATAAAAGTAGAAAGAATAAAATAAAAATATAGGATAATAATCATACCAAAGTATAGTAAAAAAAATTGTGATTTATCATGACCATCATTCCAGATACCTCTCTAAACACTTAGATAGAAGTACAAAAAGAGATATAATTTTTTAATGTATGGTCATGCTAATTTTAAAGTAAAATATAAACAAGAATTTAAGAAAAAAGCCAAAGTGAGACTGTAGGAATTATTTTTTCAGAGATGGTATTACTTTCTCAAAGATCTCTTTAAAGAAGAATGATCATGAACGATGAGATGGCGGTCATTAATTTTTAACAAGTTCCTACTTTCAACTGTATGTTGTTACTTGCTGGTAAGAAAAATGAAGAAATGAGAGCGCTTACATTCTCTGCTATTTCTCTGCCTTCTTGCCCATGAGTTTTATGAATGATATTATTTTTATGTTGTCAGGCTTTATGACATTTATATTCTGTGTGGTAGCTCTACTTCTCACAACTCAATCTTTTTAACTTAAGTGGATTTGATGTCAAGTACTGATCTTCTTGCTTTGTCTTCTGTATTCCTGAATTTTAGAATTTTAATCATTTCTTCATTGTTAGGTTTGAATTATCCCAAGTAATTCTTTTTTTTCCCAAAAAGGATCATGGTTATTGTCTTCCCTGCATTTTTACATGCTTGAGAATGTCTGTCTGTTCCCTATGTCCATGAACAATTCAGCTAGCTCTAAAAATCTTGGATCATACTTTCCTCCCCTCTAAACTTTCTAGATTTTTGCTTCCTATTTTCTGGAATGGAGTATGGATGTAGAAAATTATGAGAACAGCAGTTTCTTTCTTGTAAAAGGTATTCATTCCTATTGCTGCAGAACAAATTACCCCCAAAACTGAGCAACTGAAAACAACATATACTTACTACCTCACAGTTTCTGTAGGTCAGAAAACTGGGAAGAGGTTAGCTGGATGATTCTGGCTCAGGGTATCTGTGAGATTGCAATTCAGCTATTGGTTGCAGCTGAAGGATTTGCTTCCCTACTCATGTTGTTGTTGACAGGACTCAGTCCCTCACCACAAGGGCCTCTCTATAGGTTTCTTGAGTGTCTAATGGCAGATGACTTTCCTTAGAATAAGTGATTGAAAAGACAGCGAAAAAGGGAGCACATGCACCAGAGCTGGAAGCCAATTTTTATAACCTAATCTCAGAAGTGACATCCTATCATGTCTGCCATATTCTAAATCCAGCCCATACTCAAGGGGAAAGGAATCTAGCACCACCTCTTGAAGAAGAGAACTATATCGGTGAATTTGTGTGCATATCTTGAAGACTACCTGTTTTTTTCTGTATAGGAGATTATCTTTTTTTTTAAGATGAGGCTTTATTATAGTGTCATCTTTTCTTTTTTTATTTTTTTTTATTATGTTCAGTTAGCCACCATATAGTACATCATTAGTTTTTGATGTAGTGTTCAATGATTCATTAGTTGCATAGAACACCCAGTGCTCATCACGACACATGCCCTCCTTAATACCCATCACCCGGCTACTCCAACCCCCCACCCCCCTCCCCTCTGAACCCCTCAGTTTGTTTCCCGGAGTCCATAGTCTTTCATGGTTTGTCTCCCTCCCTGATTTCTTCCCACTTCAGGTTTTCCCAACCTTCCCATATGGTCCTCCGTGCTATTCCTTATGTTCCACATATGAGTGAAACCAGATGATAATTGTCTTTCTGCTTGACTTATTTCACTTAGCATAATACCCTCTAGTTCCATTCATGTTGATGCGAAAGGTAGGTATTCATCCTTTCTGATGGCTGGGTAATATTCCATTGTATATATGGACCACATCTTCTTTATCCATTCGTCTATTAAAGGGCATCTCGGTTCCTTCCATAGTTTGTCTATTGTGGACTGTATAGAAGCCTATCTTGAAGAAGAAGAAGGAGAAGAAGGAGAAGAAGGAGAAGGAGAAGGAGGAGGAGGAGGGGGAGGAAGAGGAGGGGGAGGAGGAGGGGAGGAGGGAGGGGGTGAGGAGAGGAGGAGGAGGGGAGGAGGAGGAGGGGGAGGAGGATAGGAGGAAGGGAAGGAGGGGGGGGAGGAGGAGGAGGGGAGGAGGATAGGAGGAAGGGAAAGAGGGGGAGGGGGAGGAGGAGGAGGGGAGGAGGATAAGAGGAAGGGAAGGAGGGGGAGGGGGAGGGGAAGGAGGGGAAGGTGGGAGAGGGGGAGGAGGAGGAGGGGAAGAGGGGAAGGAGGGGGAGGAGGGGGAGGGGGAGGAGGAGGAGCAGGAGGACAACGAGGAGAAGAAGAAAAAGGAGGAGGAGGAAACATCACCCAGCTATGTCTTTGTGTGATCTTTTGAGCTGCAAATCCAGATATTTTCTTCTATTACATCTTTACATCTTGTTTCCATTTTGTTTGTTGACTTTCTTTATTCAGAGAATTATTATAATTTGTTGGGTTTTTTTTGCTTTCACATTTATCTCTATAATTACTGTTACAACCTCATTGTTTTCCATTAATTTCTGTTAGTTTGTGTTTCTGGTACCTTATTTACCATGTCCCAAACTGTGTTTTCAGTCACTTATTCTATATGTGTTATTTTATATACCACTACTTGTATATGGAATATATCTCCTGCTTTAATGTGGTTTTTGTGCTCTATATTACCTTCATTTTTTAAAAATTTATTTTCTAGGCCCTGCCAGCTTTCTTTTAATAATCTTATCACCTTCTGTGGGCTTATTATCTCTTCTTTGAAATTTTGTACCTTTTTCTTGAGCTTCCTGCCCTTGTGTTTAAAAGAGTATGTTTCCTCTGACTACTTTGAAATTATGGACAACGACTCATGTGAATTCTGCCAGTGTCTTGTTGGTGATTCTGTGCTTTTGCACATCTGTGGTGAGTGCTTTTCATCTACAATATGCTTACATGCTTCTTTCCTCATCTCTTGTTTTGGCAGGATTTATGCATAGATGATGCAGTAGCCCCAGTGGTTGTCATGGGTTAGGAGTGGCAATCGAATTCATTAATTCATTAATTAAGTCTCATACTGTGTTTAGAGAGCTTTACAGATGGATACAGGACACATTATGCAGCATGCACCACCTCTGCATTTTATTGGGGGTCCCAGCAGCTACCCAGGTACACAGCTTATGTCCGCTCACCGCACAGGATATGTACAGCTGCTGTGGGTGAGAGACGAAATGCACATGGGCAACCTTAACACAAAAGCTGCCACCATTTTTAAAGATATTATTCTGGCCATGTAAGTGCAAGGCCTGATGCCAACTCATAGGTCTCCCAGGCCAGGTACGGACCCATAGATCACAGAGAAACAGCAAAAAAAGCAGACACAATGCAACAGATTTATCTTACCTCTATAATTCCCAAGGAGATGGTACTGAGAGAGGAGAGGTCTGAGATCATTTTCCCAGGTAATCCAAGGGCAGTCCAAGTCTGATGTCATCCATTTACTCAGAGGACCTTGCAGGTGCCTTTCTAAGTATAACTTCTCTTTCTGTTGAATTGTTTTTCTGCTGAAAAATACTATATACAGTAAGAAGCAGAGAAAGGCTGCTCACAGCTCCAATTTAAGTTGATTGTCCTCAATGTTGTCCCCAAGGATTTGTGCCAAATCTGTTATCTTCTTGGCCCCGAGGAGGCATCTAACCCTAGTTTCCAAAACTCAAGTGCTTCACAGCCAGGCCTCCATATTATGAGGCTTCGTGTGCCATAACCCAGTTATCTTTGCTCCCTCTCCCAGCCTCACCCCCTGGTGGTCTCCTGGGCCAGAAGGTGGGCCTTTGAGGGAAAGCATAATTCATTTCTCTTCCTGCTCTCTCAATTCCCCGTACTTCTTGTTTTACTCTGTATCCTGCTCATGCCCTTACATCTGGTTGACCCATCAAAGCTTCATTGGATGGAGCTTTCACAACCATGACACTATTTTCAGGGAAATTTGTGCTTTAATTAAAGTCTAAAAAACAGGCAGTGTGGCTTTGGATCCTAGTTCCTGCACCTACTCATCAGTTGACTGAGGCAACATTCATAGAAGGAGACTCATAGAAAGAGATTGTAAAGAGTTGGTGTGGATTTTAAACAAGTCACTACGTGTAAAGTGCTTAGGATAGCATGTGGCATAGGGCAAGCGCTCAGTATGTACATGATTAAAATTTCATCACTGATTCCTCCCAACAGCCCTCTAAAGGAGACATTATTGACTCCATCTCACAAGTGAGAAAACCAAGGGTGTGGAAGAAAACATAAGGTTCCCAAAGCCACAGATGTAAAGGGAAGGACTGAGACTTGCATCCTTGTTCACTTACCTCTGTAGCACTCTGTCCAGAATTAACACCAAGCTATGTTTTGTTCTTTTGGTGGATTTTCAGGGAGAGCAGAGAGTAAAACTGCCTCTCCTTCATCTCTAGCAGCAGTTCCTTTTTCTTCTTTTGCACCTGATGAATGCATTTTAAAACTATGAATTTTCCTCTCCACTCTGCCTTGGCAACATTCCATAGGTTTCATTCTGCTCCTTCTCACTGTAATTTGTTTCTAAGTGTTTTTTAATTTTTGTTGTAATTTTCTCCTTCGTGCATTTTTCAGGAGGTGCGTTTTAATATTTGCAAATGGATAGATTTTGTCTCTGCTACATCTGCCCTTTGTAGCAAATTTCCAATTTTATTATATTAGGGTCCAAAAATATGGCTTCTCTAATTTCTACTTTTTGTAATTTATTAAGATTCTCTTCATAGTTAGACAGCAATTTTTGCCAATGCTCCTTGACTATTTGAAAAGTGTGCGTTTTCGGCATGTTGTAGACAAAGTAGAAGCTTGTGATTGTGTAATTCACATCATAAGATCCTTACTTATTTCTTGTTTTTTTAATATATCAAATTATAAGAGACGTATATTAAAATAATGGTGAATTTGTTAATTATTCAATCCATTTGCTCATATAAGTTTTGGACATGTGGTTGGCTCCCAAGGACTTGTTCCACCTCTTCTGTATGGTGTCATTTCCAAGTTTTTGGGATATCACTGATGCCGTGCCACAGATGGGCCATGATGATCTCTGATACCTGAGGAATGCCTTCCCCCTTGCTCTCGTTTATTTCAGAATTTCATACCTAAGCCAAGTGTAAGCCAACCACTCTCTGCCATGCTCCTAGCTGTACAGACTGACTCAGGCGTGGTCAAATGACCTAAGTTGGCCCATGGAGAATGTAGCCCAGGACTGTGTGTGTGTGCGTGTGTGTGTGTGTGCATGTGTGTGCGTGTGTGTGTGTGTGTGTGTGTGTGTGTAGTTGAAGGTAGACTGGATGCTAATGAGCTCAGAGATCCAAGAGAGAAAGGCAGCATGCAAGGCCTCCTGAGACCTAGGCTCAGAATCAGAACACCTTCACTTCTGCTACATTCTGTTGACCAAAAGAAGCCAAAGGGCCAGCTCAGATTCGAGAGGCAGGAAATACATTCCTTGTCTTGATGGGAGTTGCTGCACAGACACATCACTGAGGAATGGATAGACACAGGGAAGGGTGGGAAAGGGCAACTTTTGTGTTCAACCTACCATGGGGAAAGAAAATCAGGGTTTTTAAAAGGTAACAAAAATGTACCTCTTTTTCTAAGTGGGATCTCTTTTCTTTTCCTCTGTGTCCTGGCCACAAATGGACCATTTCCCAGATCAGAATTCTAGGCGTTCTGTGTAGTTCAGATAGTGCTATTTATTTTATAGGAAAGCCTTTGGACGGACCCAGCATGGCTCCCCTGAGCTAAGGGACACCACCAGAGTGGAATTCAATTCACCACCGGAGCAGAGGGTTGAAGGGGAGACTTGTCCTCCCCCTCCACGCAAGGAGGCAGCAGAAGGTCAGACTGAGGCTCTCAAGGGAAGAAAGAGCTAGCCTAGCCCCCTTCCCTTCTGGAGCTGATCTTTCCAGAAGCCAGCCATGGAGGTTCTGAGGGTAATGGAAGTGCCTGCTCAGGCGGAAACTTAAAATTATGCAGCTGCTCCCCTGTCTACGAATAGAGCCCTTAAGTCACCTGGGAACAGATTTGCCTTATTATCTTTTGAGTTTCCCTAAGTTATATAAATGTAAGGCAAGTCAGTGCTGCTTTGCCTTTTTTTTTTTTTTTTTTTGAGAAATGTATAAATGGACCCTCACTTTCTTTGGCTTGGAAATGCCTATCCCTCTAAAGAGTCCTGAATATACAGAGCTAGGGAAGAGATGGTGACAAATTTGCACGAGGGCCACCAGCCTGCTGGGAAAAGGCATTTGCAACTCTGAGCTGTTCTTTTATTGGAACCAGACCCTCTCATAGAGAATGGTATAGCCCCCCTGAGGTCCTCTCATCTCCCCACCGCTACCAAGGAAAATGCCAAAATGGACATAGAGTGTAATTCTATAGGAAAGAAGGGTAGAGTCTGGCTGGTGGGTGGCTGTCCACGCCATGCCAACCTCAGGTTCCTGCACAGGCTGTGGCCCCTCCTGCGGCTGTGCATTCAAAGAACTGTTAACCTAACCCTGCCCAACCTAACCTAAATTGGACAATTTGGACAGGAAGATTTCAAGTCAGATGCAGAATCTTTGTCAATTGGAGCAAACAGAGGATTAAAGCAGATCATCGGACAGCAAGAGCCGTGCTATCTGTTGGATTGCTGAGGTCTTTGCGTTCAGTTCCAGTACTCAGTACAGCCTGCCTTACCTGGAGGCCCTTGTCCGCCTCTGTCTCCCCAGTTCCCTGGGATGCCCTAGAGCAAAGGGGCTGGGTTATTCCTCTGCCAAAAGCCCCCAGTCGTCTCTCTGCCTCCCTTAGAACTGGGCCCAGGGCCTGGGATCCCTAGAAGACTCTTGGGTCGTTGCAGTGCGTTCCAAAGCCTGCTCAGGAGCCCATCCCCACTTTTCGCGGTGTAGCGCTCCTCCTGGTCGGCCCACTGGGCTGTCTTGTTAGACGCCCACCGCGGCGGGTCCCAGCGCGCACTTCTCAGGCCGGCCACCAGGTGGCAGGGGCCTCTCGGGAAGCGAGTGGCGCAGGTCCCGCATCTTCCCGCCAGCCGCTGCCGAGCAGGTGCGTCCCTGGCTGCCCACCGCCCCACGCACCTGCGCGCGGGGAAAGGGGCCTCCACCGCGACGCTGCGCAGAGCGTTCTCCCTCTACCCTCACTCAATGACTCCACCTCTCCTGGTCTTGAGTTCCCCTCAAACAATATAGTGAGGCTGACGGATTCACTGAGAGGAATGGATATGAGTGTACAGTACGAGCTGTAAAGATTGCGAAAGAGATGCCTGGTGTGGACACAATGATAAAAAGAGGAGATACACACTGTACTCTTAAGGACAATCGTGGGTCAACTACTGGGACCGCCCCCCCATCCTGGTTAGCAATGCATGTTAACAGTTGGGAAGAGCAAAAATTCCAAAGGCATGGTTGTGAGGAGGGAATGATAAACACAGTGCACGGACTGCTTTGCGTGTGTTGACTCATTGAAACCCCACAACAGCCCTCTGATTCTGTAAGCTGCTTTGATTATTCCCATTTTACAGACAAGGAAACTGAGGTCCAGAGAAGTTGTGACTTGCTGGAGCCCACATCTTAGTAAGTGGCCTCAATGCAGAATGGGTGTAGGGAGAGTGCTGTGTAGGAGCGGAGAGACTGGAGGGAGATGAGTAAAGTGAGAGAGAAGCAGGAAAGTGAGAAGGATGCCTGCTGGGGACGGCATGGGATGGGCCCTCTCCCCAGGGGCCTAGGCAGGGAAGCATGGTGCCCTCTGGGAGCCAGACCTAGGACCCAGGGCCCTTCTTCCTCTTGGCTAACTGCTTAGACCACACTCCCCCACTAGCCCACATTCTCAGAGTCTTTGCACTCACTGTCCTTTGCAATGCTATATTTGTGTGATTTTCTGATTAATGTCTGGCGTCTCTCCCACCACGACTGGAAGCTCCATGAGGATGGGGAGCGTGCTGTTTTCACCATTGTGTCATCGGCGCTGAGCGCATGCTGACACATGGCTGGCACTCATGAGTGATAGGAATGAAGGGAAACATAGCAAGAAGTTCAGCCCTGGGTAGTGCGTGGGTTGGGGAGCCTCGGGGTGCTGTTTGCACATCATCTCTTTTGTCTCAGCCCCTCCTCCTATTCCAGGACCTGGCTCTCTCGCAGTATAGATATGTGTCCGTTCAATACGTAGGAGCTGGAGAGAGGCTGTCTGCTTGTAGAAAGTGTTCAGAGGAAAAGAGTGAAAGAGGTGGTGGTATCTTTGAGGCCACATCCTTTCTGCTTCCGCCTTAGCTGCTTTCCAGCTGTGAAATATCTAAGTGCAGCCACCCCATTTCACCGCAATGGCTGTCTCAGGGATGTGACCAGGAGGGGACAGAGCGGGCTGTGTCCCTGGGGTGGGGAACAGGAGGGGAATCACTCACTGTTCCATCTCCAAGCCTCTGCTCTTTCCCTTCTCCTTCCAGGGGCTGGGTAATGGCCTCATAAAGCTGTAGCCAGCACTCTCCCATTTGGTTCCTTTTTGCTTGCAGGAATCATTTCACCTACAAGAATTGTTTATTCCTCAATGTAGAGGTGTCGTCTGCTGGTTCAAAGATGCAGAGTAATAGTTATTGGAGATGGGATTGGTTTCTGCAAGTTCCACTATCTAATTTGGGAGACCAGTAACTGATGATTACTAGAATCCTGGGGGTTTTATTTCTCTGTGTATTTATCTTGCAGTATTGTTTGCGCTTCTTGTCCTGAAACTGTCATGTGTGAGAATTTTCTGAGGAGGTCTGAGTGTGCTCCTCCCTGCCTTTGCCTTTCTTCTTTTTTTTAATGGCTATAAGGATTAGTGTCTAAATAAAATCAACCAACAGGAATACATACATTCTACTGGTTTATGAATCTGACAGGTGATAGTAATGGGCAGCAAACCCAGAGAATGGAAAATCTATAAAGCAGACCTCCAAGCACCTCTCTTTTGTCACGTTGTGATGAAGGATATCTATAGACTCAGGAAAAAAAACTCAACCAGCCAGGGAGTGTTGGTGCATTTCTTAGGTCTGGCAGAGAAGATGTTTATAACACACACGAGACTGAAATTCTAAGTTGCAAAAATATCAAAGCTGTGTTTGGAGGAAGATCTTGACTTTTCTCCATTTACAAAGTCTGTGAATTTGGGATTATCCTGTATTTATCTCAGTCAATGGGAAACAAAAGACATAAATCCCGATTCTTATGAAAAGCCTAAAGAGGAAGATTCGGGAATCCAATGAGTGTGATTCTGGGACCTGTCCTGCGGGAGTAGGGCTGGAGCTAGAAGTTTTTGTCCATCCCACCAAGCACCTTTGGGCCAACCCAATCCATCCATACTTAGTCCCCCAGTGGCCCAGCAAGGACAGCCATGAACACTCAATACCATCCATAGGAACACCTGGGGTAGACTTCCTTACCTGCCTGCCACACTCAACTGTGTAAAAGCTGATTCTTCACCTAGGCTTGGCTTGGCTTTTCAGCCATTTCTGCATATTGGATCAGTCAACTGATATTTTCTTGGCTCAATCCTTGGCACTTTGGAGGAATTTTCACACTTTCTGGCTATGTCCTCCTCTTCTTTCTCTCCCCAGGGAGAACATTTCAACCTGGCTTTGACTCCCAAGGACCCATCAACTAATTCTCCATTGAAGCCCATGGAACCAACCTGTTAAAAAAAGGTCAATGAGTTGATGTTTTGGAGCAATGAGAAGGGGTGCCTGGGAAGCAGAAGAGAAAGGCTGGTGGAAGACAATAGGTATGTATGACTTGAAGGCTGCCCCTATTCTCCCCAGACACAGCTAAAATGAAAAACCTCTGATCGATCTCCATTTTAGCACCAGTGCTGCTAACTGCTCGGATCTGTTTGCAAATCTGTGAGATGATTTGAGAATTTGAACGTGAGTTATGAGAAAGCCTTTTCACCATGTCCTCTAAACAGTAACATTATGAAGGAGAGTCGCCAAATTCAATCAATGAAAAATATATCTAAGGAATAGAGAAAGCAGGACAGAAATTTTGAGTAAGTGTAAGTAATGACTCCAGAGAAATGTACAGATACTGCCTTTGTAAAAAAAAAAAAAAAAAGATACAGCTATTATATGTGATTGCTATATTAGTAAAAACCAAAGCTCAATAGGTGGGCTGAAAATGGAATTAATACAGCTGAAGGTCAAATCAGTAATCCAGAAAACCTAACTAAGGAATTATCCCAGAACATGCCATAGGAGCACAAAGTAATAACATGAAACAAAGTTAAGGGACATAGAAGATAAATAGAAACATTGCAAAAGCCATCAAAGAAGAACTCTAGAGAGTGGAGAGAATGGAAGGAAGGAAATTTCCTAAGAAATAACAGAGGAAATGCTCTCCAAACTGAAGAAATAATGATGCTGAGATTGACAGGACCCTTCAAGAGATGAACGTGATAATAGAGCAGTATCTTCAAAGCCCTCAGTGAAAATGGGACCTGGGACCTACAATTATATACCAAGCCTAACTATTGTGAAGCTATCATTCATTGTGAGGGCAAAATGAAGACATTCTTAGGCATGCAAGAATCCAAACATTTAAGACCCACAGATCCTCTCTTTAAAAAACCCAAATACTGGAAGATGAATTCTAGCAAGAAGAAAAATGAAGAAATGCAAAAGGAATGGAGTACAATAAACCTTGCATCAAATAAATGGTCAAATGAAACAGTAAACACTGCTTTTTAAGAGTGTTGATTGTTTAAAGCAAGAAATTTTAAAAACAATGCAGGTGCACTACTTGGAAAACTGACAGTATCCTCAAAAGCTAAATATATGGATATGCTAAGACCCAGTAATTCTTTTATCTCCACAGCATGTATGTTTCCTGTGGAAATTAATAAAAAGGAAACCTTGTTTAAAATGGAGTTGGGAGGCCAGCAGGGGAGCTCTCACCTCCTACCACTCCTCATCAATTGCAGACCCACCCAACAGGAAGAGAAAGACCTTGGAGTCCATACTACTACTACCCTAGCAGATGGAAGAAAGTTTCTCCTCCTCCCTCAGCAACAACCCAGCCAACAAGAGACATGTCACAATTCAGCCAATGAAAGGCCATTACTTTGAACTCCCAGTTTACTCCAATGGACTTTTGGTTTATGACGGACCCTGCCAACTCCATGCTTTTCTCTATAAAAGAGTCTTCCTCTCCTTTGTTTTCTGGACTGCTGTAGCTTGCTCAGATTGAAATGCTCTGCTATTCCCGAATAAGCCCATTTTTGCTGGTAAAATAACTGCCAATTCTATTTTTAAGGTTAACAATGCACAAGGAATGCAGAGTTATCTGTACCAAAAAGGTAAGTGCTAGAATGTTCATGGCAGCATTATTTGCAGTATCCACAAACTGGGACAAATGTTCATAACAGTGGAATACGTAACTTACGATACAGTCATAGAAGAGCACCACGGCTATGTGCTTTTGTGGAGTCTCAAAGGCATAATGATGGGCAAAACGAGTTAGACACAGAGGAATAGATGCTGCGCTGTCACATATATGAAGTCAAGGAACAGGACACACTGACTTTAAGGTGATGGGCTTACCTGTGGGAGGGGGAAAGACTGGGAGGCCACCAAGTCTTTGTGAATACTGGGAATGTTCTCTGTCTTCCTCGGGGTAGGATTTGCATGAGTGAGATTTCCTTGGAAAAATTAATCAAGCTATATGCTTTACATTTAGGCATGTGGGTATTGTTATACTTTAATGAAAAGAAAATTAATTAATCATGGAACAAAAATTCTAGGGAAATGGTCGCTGTAGTAAAGGAAAGTAGAACTGTTATTTGGCTTCTTATGGAAGTAACTTACCTATAGATAGTGTTTTTTTAAGTGGGAAAATTTAACAAAGAAAATTCAATTGGTGTAACAAGGTGTAAGAAAAAAGGGAAAGAACACTTTAAAAGCATAATACACATAAAACAAACAAACAAAAAAGAATTAACAGTTCTAAGATCAGTCATCACAATAGATGTGATTGGGTTAAACTTGTTAACTGGAAAAAAAAAAAAGACCCTTGTTGGATAAAAATACAAACTTCAGTTGTACACCCTTCATGTGAAACATATCTAAAAGAAACAATACAGGAAAGATGAAATTGAAGGAATGAAAATGCTAATAAAACAAAGAAAGATGGTAATATTAAATTCAGATGAAATGGAATTCAAGTCCAAAGCATTTATAATAAAAGAAACAGATATGTCATATTGAAAAAAGGGAACAATATGCAGGGTAACTAATGATCATTCTTTTGTCGTCCTTAAAGCATAGCTTCAAAATACATAGAGCAGAAACCTGATAGAGTTACAAGTAGAACAAACCAAATCCTAATATCTTATTGGGCGATTTTGACAAAACTCTCAGAGAAATAAGTAAGTAAAGAGAAGATTTGCCTAAAATAATTAATGAGCTTGAGCTAATCACACACACACACACATACACACACACACACACACACACACACACGCACCCTTCTGCTCAACTAGCAGAGATTATATTATTCTTTGAACCACAAATGGAATATTCTGAAAAATTGTGTCTAAGGCCATAAAGGAAATCTTAATAAATTCTAAAAATCTGCTATTATTTAGGCTATAGTCTCTGATTGAAATGCAATAAAATTAGGAGTTAACAAAGACATTTTAATAGCTCTTGAATTAAAGGGAAAATAAAAATATGTAATGCACAAACTATTTATGTCTGAACAATAACAGAACCAACCTATCACAAACTCTGTTTTTCTGCCCAAGCAGCACTCAAAGGGAAAAGTATGGCTTACACGCATACATTCATTACAAAACAAAAAAAGATTGACGACAAATGAACTAAACTTTCAACTCAAGGAACTATTATAAAAAGAACATTAAAAAATTCCCAAACAGTAGGATGATGGAATTAACACTTAACTAGAAATTAATAAAATATGAACAAAAACAATACAGTGGATCAATGAAATAGATGGTTCAAGAGACAACAGAGGGACAACTTGGAAAAACAAAGCTATATGCTGACCTCCCTCAAACGTAGATGCAAAACTCTTGAATAAAATCCCATACAGGATGGAAACCTGAAAGGCCACACAGAGGACTCAGTGTCCCCCAGCTAGGTCTCTCAGTCTATGAGGCATTCTGTTTGTTTCTGTCTGAAGGTCTGAATGTACTTCTCCTTCCCCCTCCCTCCCTCTGTGACTCTGCACGCATCTCTCTTTTACCTTTTTTGGATGTATCTTTTCTAAATATGTTTGTTTGTGAGTCTCTAGACCTTTTTTTTCTTTTTCCTTTAGTTTTACATTTTTTGTTTCATTTGTGTGTGTGTGTGTGTCTAGTTGTTTCTGTGAAAGTGTGTATTTCCACTTCTGTGTTTATCTTTTTTCCTTCTCTATTTCTCTCCCTTAATTGGTAAGAATATAAAAAAATAAGTAAATGTATGATTTTATTCATCGAATGTGTTCCTTGTTTTAAATTTTAAATTAGACTATTTTATAGTATTATCTTTTAAAATTAAATTGATTGAGTTTTTACTTTTTAAAAAATTAGCAAATTCAATCCATCAGTCTATTAAAAGACATCTCTGAAATGCAAATATGTGTTAAACTTTAGAAAAAATCTACCAATTTAAATCACTGCTTTATTGGAGTACAAGAAAAACCACATAATTATTTTCATAGAAAACAAAAACATTTTTGAAAATATTCCACATACATACTTTCATGATAAAAAAAACAAAGCTTCTAGCAAATTAGGTTCTTTCATAATATGATAAAGGGCATTGGAACTCTACAGTTATCGTCATACTTGATAACAAAATAAAAAGAAACAGTATTACTATTATTGCACTAGTCAACCTTTTTATTGGAGATGCTAGCTAATACTATAATACAAGGGGAAAATGGAATTAACATTGGGGAAAAAAAGAACAAAACCAAGATTATGTACAGACCAAATGATCACCTCCCTAGAAAATTCTCAAGAGAATCAATTGACAAACCAATCAGAGAGTTAAACAGTGTAGTCAGATATAAGATCAGCATAGAGAAATCGATAGCTTAATTACATACTAGCAAAAACCAATTAGAAAATGAAATGAGAAATGAACCCATTCTTAAAAGCAACAAATTCTATAAAAATATCTGGAAAGAAACTTAATAAAAATGTCTACAAACTATATAAAGAAAGTTTATATATATGTCTACAAACTATATACCAAAGTTTACTGAATGGCCTTCAATAAGAGTTAGTTATATCAGTTCTCCCATAAATTAATCTATAAATTCAATAGAATCCCAATCAAAATCTCAGTAAGATGATTAATGGTATATGACAAGATGAGTTCTTTCCCTTAGAAGGGAAATTTCCAGAGGTAGTCAAGAAAATTCGAAAGAAGAAAAACAACAAGGGCTAACTTCCCTTGTTAGATATCCAAATATCTTATAAAATTAAAGCAATTAAATCAGTGGTATATTCTATATAAATAGCCAATGAATAGAGAGACAAATCTAGACACATATTGTGTACATATGGAAAAAGTACTTTATTATGAAGTTGACTTTTTAAATTTAGTTGTGTGGGGAGTCTGGGTGGTTCAGTCAGCTCAGTGTTCTCTTGATTTTGGCTCAGTCACGATCTCAGGGTCATGGAATTGAGCCTTGTGTCAGGCTCTGCGCTCAGTGGGGAGTCTGCTTGAGGTCCCTCTGCAACCCCCCATTGTGTGCGTGGTGTCTCTCTCTCTCTGTCAAATAAATAAATAAATCTTTTTTTAAAATTAAAAAAAAATAACTTTAGTGGTAAAACAATGAAACAATGAAATGAAATATTGAATACATGATGGGGGGGCAATTGGCCATCTACATGGAAAAAATTCTATATAGCATAATCCCATAGCATAATAAAAATAAATTACCAATGGTTTTAAAAGGTAAACATAAAACAAAACTATTTACAATCTTAGTAGGAGATACTTCCTTATTAAAACATAAAATCTAGGGTGCCTGGGTGGCTCAGTCGGTTAAACGTCTGCCTTTGGCTCAGGTCATGATCCCAGGGTTGGGATGGAGCCCTGTGTCGGGCTCCCTGCTGAGCAGGGAGCCTGCTTCTCTCCCTCTGCTTCTCCCCCTTCTTGTATTCTCTCTCTCAAATAAATAAAATCTTTAAAAAAAAACATAAAATCTGCAAACCAAAAAAGAGTATGACTTAGAGATTTGACAACACAAAATTCAAAACTTGTTTGTCAAAAAATAACATAAATTTCAAAGACAAGTGGTAGACTGGGAGAAAATAGTTAAAACATCTGAAAAAAAGGAGTAACACCCACAGCATATAAAGAGCTCCTATAAATCAATAATAAAAGGACTCAAAACAAAACAAATAAGGTGGACAGAGGATATGAAAAGGTAATTCACAGATAAAAGAAATATTAATGACCAACAAACAAATGTAAAGATGCTTTGGATGTAATATTTAAGGCATTATAACTAAAATTAAAACAATTTTTGGAAGGGGGGCGCCTGGGTGGCACGGTTGGTTAAGCGGCTGACTCTTGGCTTCAGCTCAGGTTGTGGTCTCAGGGTCATAAGATTGTGCCCTGTGTCGGCTCCACGCTCAGCACGGAGTCTGCTGGAGACTCTCCCTCTCCCTCTGCCCCTTCTGCCCGTACTCTCTCTCCCTCTCTCTCTAAAATAAATAAATCTTAAAAAAAAAAAAAAACCACAATTTTTTTTTCTCTATCACACTGGCAAAAATTGAATGGTAACACCCGTGTTGGCAAAGCTGTGGGGAAATGAGCATTCTCATACATTGGTGGTGGGTAGAAGTGTTGGTACAGACTTCACAGTATCCATGGTTTGAACCTGCAGTTCCACTTTTAGGAATCTATTCTTAAGAAACCTTGCAAAAGTGCACAAAGACACTCCTACAAGATGGTTCATTGTAGTATGCTTTATATTAGTTCTAATAATCCAACAGAAGGGTGGGGAGGAGGGCACTGGTGGGTGGTGTGTTCAGTGAACGGACAACTGCCACCAGGCCAGGATCTGCTTCCCTGGGCAAGTGTGAAATTGGGAGGCCACTGCCCCCACCCCTAAAGTGCGGTGTGTCCTCCCACGCTGGCTCCAAGGGGTGGTCCCTCCTGGCCCCGACAATTATAGCTGTGTGCTGTGGACGAGTTGGTTCCCTCCTGACCAGCGTCGTCATCCCTGAAGTGGGAACAATAATAATAATACTTACTGCATCAGGTTGTTTGAGGATTAAACCAAACCCCATCTGAACAGTCCCCAATCTTCTTCCCATCTCCATCAGAAAAACTCAGGAAATGGTCTGTCCAGCCACATGGCATGCTCCTTGGAGATGAGCATGAGAGGAGAGCTCACGCCAGCTCAGCCTGCTCCTTGTTAGGAACACTAGAGAAAACGGCTTCTCACCCTTTGGCATGACCATTGTCCTGACAGTTACAACTACCATCAGGAGTCCAGTGGGAGCCTGCCCTCACTGCTGCGTGAAATCCTCCCAGGAAGATTAGACAGGTGTCAACTGCACATCCAGGCTCACATGCCTTTCTCAGTTCCCACTGTCTCCTGGCCCTCCCTGGTGCTCTGCCTGGCAAGTCTCCTCTCTATCATCTGGAGGCCATTGCTCTCAAGACCCTTCCTCATCTCCCTGGGGCTCCAGGACCCTCTGGGCACCAGCTCTACTGTAGCATCACCACCCGCATGATACTGTATTTACAAGTTGTCCTGTCACTCGGCAAATGTTGATCATTCCTGTTGTGTTCTAGGCTCTGACATGCACTGGATGTGGATTTTAATTCCAAGAGTACATAGCTATGTTTCCAGGACAGACACAGATGCAAACAAGCCCAAAATCGTGCAAGCCACTTATTGGGATTGGGTGGGAGGAGCTTTGGGAGGCCTGTCTTGAAGCTCTGTTTGCAGTGCAAACACAAGTTTCCTACTTAGAGGGTATTTTGTTTAGCATGGATGAGAAGAGGTGACAGAGATTATGGGAGGGAGGGTAAAGCTCCTCCAGCCACACTCTGGTGTGGCCGCTGCTCTGTGCAGGACTTGGGTAATAGGCTTGAATGTAGAGAAGATGACCCCCTCCCTGCTCCTCATGCTGCTCTGAAGGAGGCTTCTGCAGCTTCTCTGAGCTCCTGGGGACCCAGGGGTGGGCCTCTCCCCAGCTAACTGATGCAAAAGGCTGGAAAACCATTTTGCCAAGTAGGCAACTAGGATTACCACTAAGCTCTCCAAGGAATCCTGTCAATTTGTAGGCTCTTGTTATTTCCTTAAAGCTTGTGTGTGCATTTTAACAAATTCATAAACCTTGAACTGTAAGAGTCCCATGGTGGGGAGAGGGTGTAGTTCTGTGACTTTGCATTCAAACTGCATAGATGAAAGGAATCACCAATGGGGCCAGGAACTGGGGGGCAGCTCCTCCCAGGCTGGGTGCCAGGATGGTTTCCCAATCACAGCTGGTAGCCAGGGCTAGCAGGGTGCAAGCCTCCTTGACCAGCAGGCCCTCTTTCCCTTCCCCAAGCCCACACACCTTCGTGGGCCTCAGGCCCTGACTACCACGTGGGCCAATAAACAGGCTGCCTTCATCCCAGTTCCTACGTCCCACACCCAAGGGCCAGGCAGGCCACAACCCAAGGGGGTGGTGTGCCAAGTCCAAGTGGGATCCTAGAAAGGGCCCTATCTTCTGAGATTTTTTTTAAAGATTTTATTTATTTATTTGAGAGAGAGAGAATGAGAGATAGAGAGCACGAGAGGGAAGAGGGTCAGAGGGAGAAGCAGACTCCCTGCTGAGCAGGGAGCCCGATGTGGGACTCGATCCCAGGACTCCAGGATCATGACCTGAGCCGAAGGCAGTCACTTAACCAACTGAGCCACCCAGGCGCCTTCTTCTGAGATATATTGACCAGGTTCAAATCTTGTCTCTGCCCCCCTCTAGCTGTGTGACCTCGGGTAAGTCACATCTCCTATCTGAGCCTCATTTGGCAAATTTCTTGGGAGGATGAATAGCATAATAATAACTACTGATAATTGAGTGTCTCCTCTTTGCCAGGTACTGTTCTAGGTCCATTACGTGTATTAACTCATGCAATCCCTCACCAGCCCTTTCGAGATGTTCTGTGCTCATCCCTGTTTTACAGATGGGAAAACTGTAGCACCTGTTGATCACATGGGTAGCACAGCTGGGATTGAAAGGCAGGTGTTTGCTCTTAATCATTCACTTTCTTACCTCTCTAATCATGGAGCAATTCACACACTGTAGGGGAGCTCATTTTCATTCATTCATCATTTTCATTCATTCATTCATTCATTCACTCACTCAATGATTCCTTGAGTACCTGTGCCAGGCCCTGTGCTAGGTGCTAGGAATTCAGTGATGAATGAAGCAGATGCAGTCCCTCTTCTCTGAAGCTTGTATTTTAGGAACTCTGTGTGTGTGTGTGTGTGTGTGTGTGTGTGTGTGTGTGTGTGCGCGCGCGCGCGCGTGCGCGCGCACGCGGGCGTGCATGAGTATGTGGTGTGGTAGAATTGGCTAGAAACCAACCATAAACAAATAAGCAACAAAGATCCAGACAGTGATCTTTTTTTCAGGAAGGAAGAAAATAAAACATAGGAATGTGAGGTGGGAGGAGGTGGCCCGGCCAAAGAGGTGACATCTGTAGAGGCTGCTTTTAGGCAACAGGCTTGAGCAATGGAAGCCTCAGTAAGGTAGAAGGGTCCACAGCCACCATGACCACAGGGCTGAATGCAAACAGGCTTATTAGGCGACTCACCTTGAAATAGCCATAGGCCCCAACTGACCAATGCGCTACTTGCAACCAGGCACAGGTACCAAAAAAGGAAAATTCCACAGGTACCCATACCTCCTCACACCTCCCCATAACTACAGCCCCCGCCACCGCCGCCTCCTGGCAGACAGTCTCTCCTTTGCTGTCCTGCTCATCCCTCCCTTGCAGTGGATTCAATAAACTTCTCTTTCGTTCTCCCTCAGGTGAATTCTTTCACCACCCACGCTGCTGGCCTCCACCCGACTGAGTCACCCAGCAGCATGAGCTGAGACCCGGGTGTCGAGGAGGATCAACTCCCTCGGAAAAGCAGAAGGGGAGCATTCCTGGCGGGGGGAGCAGCAGAGGCTGGTCCAAGTCAGCAGGTCCCCGAGAAGCCTGTGGCTCAGGTCTGGGGCCAATAACTTGCCCAGCTCCCGCCCACCTGCCTTGCCCAGTGCCCGTGAGCTATGGCAGTGCTCCAGGCCACTCTAGAGCCCAGACTTTGTGAGCTCTTGTCTGGCCATGGTTGCCTACGCCCCGACCTGCACTCGGCATGCTGGAGCATGTGAGGCTCCAGTCAGACACCTCCTGGAGCAGGGCCAGAGACTTTGCTTGAAGTAGGCCAGGAAGCCCAGCATCCACCTGGGTCTGGGCCTGCCTTTCAGATTACAGCTGTGTGTGAATGTGTGTGCATGTGCGTGTGTGTGTAAAGGGAGACTAATTAGAGAAGAAGTGGGAATCTGGCTAAGCACTCCCTACTCTTCACGACCTTCGTGAATTCTGTGTCCCACCTGACTTTGTTGAACCAACTTCTCTCTTTCCACCAAAATCCTTGGCCATCCACGGCCCTTGCACACCACCGCCTCCCCCCCCGCACCCCCCCACCCCCGCTCCAGCCAGCTCTGTTCAGAAGGGGGGTGGGCTTCCTGCAGTGCAACTGCTGGGGTGTAGAGAATCCTGGCTCCAGGGTGCCTGATCTTGCCTGTCCCAGTTGGCTGTTTTGCTTGCTAAGCAGCCATTCGCAGGGCTGAACCGCTAAATCCAGGGCAGAAACTGAAGCTGAAAACTCAGAGAAGTAGAATAGGAAATTAGGGCAGGCCAGGAAGCTGATCCTGACTTTCTGCTTGATCCACTTATGCTTTTCAGCTGATTCATTCCATCTGGAGGCTTTGTTTTGCACCAGGAACTTCCTGGATTTCAGGAGAGCCGGTGGGGACCTAAGCCCCAGTGAGGGAGGGCCCGGGAACAAAGGATGGAGCAGCTTTATTGTCTGGGTTTGCTCCCTCCCTTTCCCGGTTCACACACAAACACGCTCACACTCATTCGCAGCGATGTACAACACAACACACACCACACTGTACACCCAGCAGCCCTGAGACAATCCAGTCCTGGCTGGAAACAGATGGCTGCTCAAATGGGGTGCTTGAAGAGGATTTAATAAGGGGACGATTTATGAAGCTATGGGCGGGGCTGGTTATGTCAGGTGACGTGTCCAGCCCAGGAAATGATCCTGCTGGTCTAAAGCAGTGATGGCCATCCTGTCCACTTTGCCAGGGCCTGGTTTAGGGTGGGGTGTGACCCATGCCTGGCCAGTGCAGCTCCAGAAGATTGCTGGTAGTTTCTGAGAGAGATTTCCTTTGTGCCGAGAAGGAGAGAGTCCTTCTTCTAGCCAACTGTGGTAGGCAGATGCCCGGAGCTGAGGCTGATGATATCTTGACACCATGAGGACAGAGAGACATCATCAACATGTTGAGCAGAAAGAGGGGAGGAGCCTTGATCATTGGTGGATCCAGACTCTTAGTACTAAGTCTCCATGGAGAAGCGCATGCTCCATGCAGGCAGGTAGACCTCAAAGATAGAAGAGGATGAAACCAACAAGTGTCACATGCCAAACTCCTGCCTGAAATTCAACCCATCATCAATGGACCAAGAGTGTTATGCTAATGGATGTCCTTCCTGTGGAAACTCAGGGCTGGAAAAAGGAGGTTCCCCTGACTAACAATGTCAAGGGGCCAGGCAGGGAGCAGGGTGGTATGGATCTCTCCGAAATTCAGATGATGGTAGTAGAGATCAAGTAGTGCTCTCTGCATTTTGAACAAGTTGTGTTTCAGGGATGGGCCTCATCATCAACCATTTCCAGGGCTACTCCAAAGACATCCTCCATTCTGAGGTCTAAGACAGCTTCCCAGAGCACAGCTTGGACCAGATCCCACCCCAGCTCCAAAAATCAAGAGTTTTCTACTGTCCACAGCCTCAAGGGTTGAATTACATACTTGGCATTCAGCCTTCCATCCTCATGATTCAACCAGACTTTCTAGAGTTTTCCCCACCATGTCCCATTCTCTAGTACTCTAGGTTCGGTCACATCCTTCCCTAGGTCCACCACTGGCCAACCATTCTCTAAGAGAAGAGTTCTTAACACTTGTTCAAAGGTAAATCTGGGGGAGGTCCATCTAGTCTGCTTGGAGCCAGATCTAAACATTTTTGCACAAAACTACCTAATCTAGTTGAAAAGCACTGATGACTGAGGCAAACCTCTTATTGAAGACTACATAGAGATGGAGGAGAAGGTTCTATCACATAGCACAGAACAAAATCTATTCATCTGCCACTCTTAACCATAACCACTTTCCCCAGATTTCCTCTTTCTACAGGATGTCCATCTTTTCCCCTTCCTTCACGCCAAACCCTATCATCCTTGAACCTAGTTGGCTCTGCCCCTACCCCTACCCCCACCTCTCAAAACCCACCCATCTCACAATCTGCTCAACAAAGGCCTCAACAGCCAGCCTGACCAGGCTCCATGGTACACATGTCCCCAAATCCGGGTGCTTCTTGTTCTTCAGGCCTATCGGGGGTGGTTATGAGGGGCTCAAGTCATGCCCATCCTACACATAAGAAGCCCGAGGTTCAGAAAGGCAAAGAGTCACAGAAATCAGGGAGATGTTCCCCACCACCCAGGGTGCTACTTACAGGGTGAAGTAGCACCCTGCTCCTTCAATGACTCCTCCTGGTGGCTCCTGGACCGTGGGCCCACCCAGTCCTCCAGGGAACACCTCCTTTAGGTCTGCATGCAAGCACCCTTAACTCCACCTCCCTTCTCACCAGGGCTCCATTCCTCACCAGTGGTTTCCAAACTTCAGCGCCATGCCCCATGAAATGAAGAAAGTAAGGGCAGCAAAGTGAAGAGCAGCAAAAACAATTTGCTTTCGAATGTATATACATGTCTGCATCACTGAGTGATCATTTTGGCACCCAGGAAACACCTTCTTAAGGCAGACTATCTATGGAATATAGTTATTATATGGCAGAAGACGAGGATGCTGTTATCATGATACATCTATTCACAAAATGGACTGTGATTTTGTCTCAATATGGTATTTTAGCATCTGAAATTTATTAGTTATTATCAGCACGTTTTTCTTATACAGACCTTCTCAGAAAACCATAAGGGACCAAAGTGGTGCTTGATGTTCCTGGTGCTCAGATGGCACTTTTCTGTTTCCTTCCACTCAGAGAAGACAGCACTTCCCAGCCCTTGCAGTTTAGGGGAGTGAGAGGGTGTCCATGTGACCGAATGGCCAGTGGAATGTGAATGGAAGTTAGGGGTCACTGAGGCAGAGAAAAGCAGGGGTTCACTTTTCTAGTCTCTGAAGCACACTCTTTTTTTTCTCTTTTTCCCCAATTTTATTGAGGAATAATTGACATACATGAATATGTAAGTTGAAGGTATATAGCATGATGGTTTGATTTACATATGTTGTGAAATTATTACTGTAATAGCTTTGGCTAACATCCATCTTCTAATATAGATACAATAACAGGAAAAGAAAGAAAGAAAAAAGGAAAAAATTTCTCCTTGTGATGAGAACTCCTAGGATTTACTCAAAAACTTTCCTATACCATACAGTAATGTCAGCCATAGTCATCATGCTGTACCTGATGTCCCCAGGACTTATTTATCTTAAAATTGGAAGTTTGTACTTTTTGACCACCTTCTCCAATCCCCTCTCCCCCGACCCTCCACCTCTGGTGACCACAACTTTAATCTCATTTTTCTGAGTCTTCTTTTTTTCTTTAAGATTTCCCATATTAGTGAGAACATAGAGAATTTGTCTTTCTCTGCCTGACTTATTTCACTTAGTATAATACCTTCAAGTTCCATGCATGTTGTTGTAAATGGTAGGATTTTTCTCACCTTTTTAATGGCTGAATAATATTCCACTGTGTATGTATATATACGACGACTTTTTTACCCATTCATCTGTTGATGGACACTAAGATTGTTTCTATGTCTTGGCTATTGTAAATACTGCTGCAGATAGTTTTTTGAGTTAGCGTTTTCATTACCTTTGGATATATTCCCAGAAGTGGAAATGCTGACCTCTTTGACCTCAGCTACAGCAACTTCTTGCTAGACACGTCTCCAAGGCAAGAGAAACAAAAGCAAAAATGACCTATTGGGACTTCATCAAGATAAAAAGCTTTTGTACAGCAAAGGAAACAGTCAACAAAACTATGTCTTATCGGATAAAGAGCTAGTATCCAAAATCTATAAAGAACTTACCAAACTTAACACCCCAAAATCAAAAAATTCAGTCAAGAAATGGGCAGAAGACATGAACAGACATTTCTCCAAAGGAGACATACAAATGGCCAATAGACAGATGAAAAAATGCTCAACATCATTTGGCGTCAGAAAAAGAAATCAAAATCACAATGAGATACTGCCTTGTACCAGTCAGAATGGCTAAAGTTAACAAGTCAGGAAACAACAGATGTTGGCGAGGATGCAGAGAAAGGGGAACCCTCTTACACTGTTGGTGGGAATGCAAACTGGTGCAGCCACTCTGGAAAACAGTATGGAGGTTTCTCAAAAAGTTAAAAATAGAACTACCCTATGACCCACCAACTGCACTACTAGGTATTTACCCAAAGGATACAAACAGAGTGATTTGAAAGGGCACCTGAACCCCAATGTTTATCGCAGCAATGTCCACAATAGCCAAACTATGGAAAGAGCCCAGATGTCCATCAACAGAGGAATGGATAAAGAAGAAGTGGTATACACACACACACACACACACACACACACACACACACACACACACACACACACACACTGAAATATTACTCAGCCATCAAAAAGAATGAAACTTGCCATTTGCAATGACATGGATGGAACTAGAGGGTATTATGCTAAGTGAAATAAGTCAGTCAGAGAAAGACAAATATCATATGATTTCACTGATATGTGGAATTTAAGAAACTGAATAGATGAACATAGGGGAAAGGAAGGAAAAATAAAATAAGATGAAAATAGAGAGGTAGGCAAACCATAAGAGACGCTTAATTCTAAGAAACAAGCTGGGGGTTGCTGGAGGGAAGGTGGGGGGTGATGGGGTAACTGGGTGATGGGCATTAAGGAGGGCACATGATGTGATGAGCACTGGGTGTTATATGCAATTGATGAATCACTAAATTCTATCCCTGAAACTAATAATACAGTCTATGCTAACTAAATTCAATTTAAATGATTAAAACAAAAGAAGTGGAAATGCTGGATCATATGATAGTTCTATTTTTTAATTTTTTGTGGTTCCTCTATACTATTTTCTATAGTGGCTGCACTGCTTTACACTCCCACCACAGTGCACATGGGTTCCCCTTTCTCCACATCCACACCAGCATTTGTTAATCCCTTGTCTTTTTAGTGATGGCCATTCTAACACACATAAGAAGTGATATCTCATTGTGGTTTAGATTTGCATTTCTTTAATGACTAGTGACGTTGAGCATCTTTTCATGTGCCTTTTGACCTTTGGTGTATCTTCTTTAGAGAAATGTCTCTTCAGGTCCTCGGCCCATTTTTTTAAATTGGTTGTTTGGTTTCTTTGCTTTTGAGTTGTAAATGAGGCCCATTCTTGCCCTGTTAAGTTGACCAAAGAAGCCAGTGTTCCAGATGGTGTGGTTAAAGCATGGTGGAGCCTCTGATAGTCAGGATTGCCGAGTCCTGCCCACCCACATTTTGCCCAAGTGAGACATGAAACATTATGGTGTTAACTCCCCCCAAATATTTTAGACTTTTATTGAGGTATCATTTATATATCATAAAATGCCTAGATGTTAAGTTTATAGCTTGGTGAATATTACTGAATGCATATGTCATGTAACCAATACCCCAAGTTTTATTTTCCTGTCAATTTCCATCTCCCTTCCCAGACAACAATGTTCTATAATTTTCAGGGTACAAGTCTTGCACATCCTTGGTTAAATTTATTCCTAAGCGTTTTATTCTTTTTGATGCTATCGTAAGTGGAATCTTCTTAATTTTATTTTTGGATTGTTCATTCTGAGTGTATAGAAACAGAACTGATTTTTGTATATTGACCTTATATCCTGAAACATTGCTGAACTTGCTTATTAGCTCTGTTGAGTGTGTGTGTGTACTCCTTAGGAATTTCTATATGTAAGACCATGTCATCTGCAAATAGAGATACTTCTTTTCCAATCTGGATGACTTTTTTTCACTTTCTTATCTTTCTGCCTTGGTTAGAACCTCCAGTGCAATATTGAATAGAAGTGACAAAAGCAGACATCCTTGTCTTTTTTCTGATCTTAAGGAGAAAGCTTCCTTTTGGCTTTTTAACATGGACAAAGCAAATTACTTTTCTTACTTTTCTACTCTACCAGCCCTTCTTTTCCTCTTGTTTGCTTGTGGAGAACCCAATCTAAGAGAAGCCACCTCACACAAGTTTCTCTCTAACACACCCTCTATACTCATTGCCGAGGTATTAATTCCTAAAATAAAATGTTTCGATAATAATAGCATCACTGACTTAGCTCACTAAAGTGCTGAGCTCTGGGGAAGCATTTCGCGTAATGTTCCCCATCACTCTTCTATCCATGAGAAAACTAAGGTGGAAAGATATTTAATAACATGCCCCGGGGCAAAAGCCTAGATAGAGGTGTGGCTCAGCCTTGCACCCGTCTCACATGGTCACATCTCACTGCCCTCTTCAGGCCCTGTGCTGTTCTCCAGGTACCACACTGCTCAAGAGCCTCCTTAGCTCGAGCTATGTCACATGGTCACTTCTAGGTGATGCCACAGTTAAGGAAACCTGGAGAGGGAAGTATTTTTTCCCCAAGTGCAGAATTTTATTTCCCTCTTACTTATTATTCTGAAAAATTTCAAACCATAGGAACAGTGGAAGGATAATAAAATGGACTCTAATATATATTTCACCTAGATTCACCTATCATTAACATTTTTTTCTGAAACATTGGACTGCAAGTTGCGGAAACTATGACACTCCACCCCCAAATACTTCAGCATGCATCTCCCAGGAACAAGAAAATAAACATTAATTCAATAATGTCGCCTAAGACTTTGTTCCATATCTAAAACTTTTCCAATCCCAAGTACCCTTCTTACAGCATCATTGCTGTTTTTACTGTTGTCATTTTTATCCAGGATCTCAACAAGATTCTCGGTTGCATTTCATTGTTCTGCTTCTTTCATCTCTTTTAAACTACTTTTTTTTTTTAACTTTGTTTTGTTTTTCATGACATTGACCTTTTGGAAGAGTACAGGACAGTTGTTTCATAAGAGGTTTCACATGGTGGATTTGCCTGATTGTTTCTTTGTGATTAGATTCAGGTCACACATTTTTTACAATACCCTACTGGATCTGTGTGTGTTCCTTATCGCATCACATCAGGAAGGGACATCAAGTCAGATTGTCCTCCTCTTAGTATGCTAAATTTGGCCCTTTAAGGAAATGACTGCCAGGTCTCGTCATTGTGATACAGTTTTCCCTTTGTAATAATTAAGAAATCGCTGGTGAAACTTGCAGGTTACCTGAATATCCTGTTCTCTAACCACCTTTCACTCAATGGCTTTAGTATCCATTGATGAGTTTTGCCTGATTCAGTTAATTCGCTGAGGCTTGCAAAATGGTGATTTTTAAAATCTCACATTGATTTGCTGGCATTCTTTTGTAAAGTTTTTCCTTTTTTCCCCCACCCTCTCTCTTTTAACACATGGACTATTGGATTTTAAAAAAATTAGTATGTTAGGGACACCTGGGTGGCTCAGTCGGTTAAGTGGCTGCCTTCAGCTCAGGTCATGATCCCAGGGTCCTGGGATCAAGTCCCTCATCGGGGTCCTTGCTTGGCGGGGAGCCTGCTTCTCCCTCTGCCTGCCTCTCCCCCTGCTTGTGTTCTGTCTCTCTCTCTCTCTCTGACAAATAAATAAAATCTTAAAATAAATAAATAAAATAAATTAAAAAAATTAGTATGTTATAAGCTCAAATTGTCAAATTGCTGTAATTGCTCAAATTGTTCCAAGTTTAGCCAGTGGGGGACCAAGTTTTCTAATCAGGCACATTGCTGCACAAAAAGAAATTGGGATTCTGTTGTAAGGAAGGAGAGAATGGGTACTGGGCAGCAACTAGTGGGCTTGTTATGAAGGCCTCATTGTCTTGAGCCTTACAGTGGGGCAATAACTCTCTCTGGATGATTTCCAGGACTAAATGAATTGGTCACGGATTAACTGCACACAGGGTGCTCCTGTGTCATAGAACCTGGTACAAAGAAGGCCTTCAAAAAATGTAAGTCTCCCTTCCCTCTTTTCCTCTGCATCCCTATGCCACTGCTTTTATTCAAACCCTCATTCTACTTTGGATTTACGATGTCGTGTTATCTTCCCCGTTTGCACCTCGGTTTTCTCATCTGTGAAATGGGGGTACAGAACTTGTTGGGTCGTCATGAGACTTAGCTAGGCTGCTGGCACCAGAAGCCCCACTCTAAGTCTTGTGGAAATCTGATTCTCTCCTAGGATGTTGCGCACAGTGGGGGAGGGGGAGACCACACACAGTCTCATGCTCTGACATGTGGCTCTGACTCTTGTTTTGCCGAGTCAGTTCAGTGTGTTATTTCATCATCTGACCCAGAAGTGAAATCCATCCCTTTCCTCAGTTCTTCACAGGCCCCCTCCACAGCCATAGATATTCGGGTGTTTGGGAGCCCTTCAAAACCATGTGGAGCACATGGTGGTGGATGCTGAAAGTACCCCACTCAGGGTTTTTACCAGCCTGTGAGGCCATCCTGCAGTTTGTGTGGCTGTGAGCTGTTGACAGCTCACAGATGCCCCCTTCACTGGGGAATTGTGCTGGACTGCCAATACTGACTGACATGGCAGACAGAAGGCCTGTCCCCTTGTCGTAGGATGAGACAAATTCTGGATATAATTTGTTCTCCAGAGTACCACCCTCCCAGCCCTGCCCAGCATTAAGCTGAAGCCAGTCCCCAGCTCTGACCACATCTTTCCTTAGCTTTCCCCCCACCTCATCCTGTTCTCTTACTTCCTTTCTCCTGAGGCACTTCTCCAATAAACCACTTGAACCAGAATCACCTTCTCAAGCTCTGCTTATGTGGAAGAAATGGAGGACAGAAAGGAAGGAGGGAGATTTACAAGTCTAAGTATTTTGAATGAAAGTAGCAGATCCCTTTGTTCATAAAAATCCTCTGGCCCTACCTCCGGAATGTTCACTGGCTTCTTCACCCAAGCTATTCTTACTGGTCTCTCTCATTCACTCTCTCCTCCTCAACTCCTTCTTTTCCAGGTTCCCAAAAGCAGCTCCAAATGGTTCTTGCTATTTCATGTAGCAATTCAGTGTTCCTCAGTTCCAGATTCCAAACTCAGCTCCAGGCCCACTTTGGTAAATCAAAGCCATTTAGCAACTTGGTTGAACAAAAGGGGACTACATTCAAGGTCACTGTGGCTGTAAATTGCAATCATTTGTGTTCCTCCATTACACATATGATCCTGTGTAAAAAGCATAAATACAGTGCTTGGTACATTGCACTCAATGCATGACATGTATGCTCCTTGGCCAATGTTTCCTAAATGCGTATGATCTGTTCACTGTCCTCCCAGGGCATTTTAGAATAAAACTCTGACCTGGCCTATAAGGCCCTACATGATCTGAGCCCTTCCTGCTCCACTGACCACCTTGCCTCTGGCTTTCTCTGCTCCCTTCTCACTTTTCAGTCATGTGGCTAGGCCCTCTTTCTAGTTCTTGAATGTGGCAAGGTTTTCCCTGCCTCAGGGCCTTTGCACTGGTTGGTTCCCAGTCAAGTTCTTCCCCCATCTTCTCCTGGCTAACTCCTACTCATCCTTCTTTGCTTCTTTTGCTTCTTTCTCAGAGAGCTAGCTCTGGTCTCTCAAATTAAAGGAGGCCCCCTCCTATTAGTTTCTCTCGAGGCATTGTGATGTGGTTTTCCATTTTTGGCACTTATCACAGTGGTTAGTAAGCTTATTTATGTGCTTGCTTGTTTGTCTTTTCATTTGTTCCTCCCATTATAGCTAAATCTCACTACGGCAGGGCAGGTCTTCTTTGTCCTTGCATTCCCCGCAGCTAGTTCTATGTTGCTCAGTGCTTGGTGAGTGCCGCTCAACAGGAGTTTGCTGAATGAACCAAGCAGCAAACCATGCAAAGATCTCCCTCACATGCTTGGCTCAACCTCCTCGGTGGGCTTCTGGCCTTAAGGAACATCACCCTTGGCTCTGCTTCAAGGGCGATCTTTCCACTCGCTGCTCCACTCCAACACGCTTTCCACCGCTCAGGCACCGCGCCTCCGCGTGATCCCTAGTTACAGATGGGCAGCCCGGGCCGTCTAGACTACAACCCCCACAGTGCCCCGCGGGCAGGCGCCACATTATTGGTTGAACCTCCAGCGGCGGCCAATAGGACGTGGCTTTGTTGGCTTGTGCCGCAGCAGCCCGAGTCCCGGGAAGCGCGGGGCGCACAGGGAGCCTCAACCCGGAGTTTGGCCGGTTGCTCTGGAGCCTGGTCGCGTGGTCGTCTGCCCGCTCGCCTCCTGCCATGGGGAGCACCGAGAGCAGCGAGGCCCGCAGGGTGTCCTTCGGAATGGACGAGGAGGAGCGGGTCCGGGTGCTGCAGGGCATCCGGGTGAGCGGGCCGCCGGCGGGCGCGACGAGCGAGCGCGGCTTGGGCCGGGTGGGCGTGGAGGGCGCGGGCCGGCCTGAGGGGAGGTTCGGGCCCAAGAGCGGACGGGCGCGCCTAGCTCGTTGAGCCCTTCCAACGCCCGGGTGGCGAGCGTCTCTCCCTCCGCCGTGTACGTGAGGGACCTGAGGCTCGGGGGCTGCCCAGGGTCCGCCATCCTGGAGGGGCCGTCTTCAGGCTTCACTACCCTGGCATCGGGGGAGAAAAGAGCTGGGAACGGGAGAGGTGGGGAGGCCGCATTCCAGCTCCCGTTGACTCGTTGTAGACCTGAATATGTTGCCCTGCACCCCAGTGCACGCGGCTTGTTCTGTGTACATGAGAATGCTACCAGTCCTGGACAACGCAACAGCCTCTTAACTGAGGCTCTCTTCTCAACACCGCAGCCAAAGGAGCAGTTAAAAAGTTGTGAATCAGATCATATGCCCTTCCCCTTGCTAAAAACCCTCCAGTGGATGCCTAGCGCATTTAAGATGAAGAGGAACCACATTACCTTGTTTTACAAAGCTGGTGCTGCTGCCCTGTGTGACCACATCTCACGCCAATTCCCTCCCTCCCACCTCCCATCTGTTCGCTAGCCTCACGACTACAAGATGTTGGTTTGCTCCAAGCACAGGACCTCCCTCTGCATTTACTGTTTTCTCTTACCTAGCTTTTCTTAGATCTGGCTCTTGTTACAGTTTGAGTATCACCTGAGTATCTTTCGGTGACCACTCAATCTAAAGTAGCTTCCCACCCCCACTGTCACAGATTTTTTTCATAGTAGGCATCACCATTGGAAGCTTTTATGGATAATTTACTTGCTTATTGTGTTACCCACCACAGTGTAAGCTCCTTGAGACTAAGGCTCTTGTCTGATTCAAGACTCTATCCCCAGAACCTAGAAGAAGAATAAAAGCAGCTCACATTTGAGGGCTTAGTGTGGACCATGGGTTCCATTGAATCCTTTACAGGCAACCTCTCATTTACTTTTCAGCAGCCCCGTGAGAGAGGTAGAATGTTATTTGCCCATTTTGTAGAGTAAGGACAAGTTAGACACTGAGTAGTGTCTATCCAAGGTCACCTAGGTAACAAGTGGGAGAGCTGGGATTGAAGTAGGCCAACTCCAGGGCCTTTTCATTGAATGCTGCACCTCATACACCCGTGCATGGCACATGGTGGTTTATAAATGATTGTTGAGTGGTTAAATGGATGAACCCAGTGAAACAGTGGCCAAGCTGAAATAAAATGCACAGAACTGAGTGTAGGTGAATTAGTTATTAGGGAGTAGATCAGAAAAAGACATCAGGAGGTCTGACTTCTGGGCAGATGTTCATTAGCTGGGTGGCCTTGAGAGAACAACTTATCTTTTGAGTCTCGATGAGCACATTTCTAAAAAAAGTTGGGGGAGGGTGTAATAAGCCTAGGATAAGATGAAGATGAGTGTGGAAGTGTTTAGAAATGGTAGTGTTTTGTGGTGGCCTCTATTCTTAGTCTAGCATAGTACTTAGCCCATTTGGTGCTTGCTTGATGTTATCTAGTCTTGACCTGGCTCGAGGGAAAACAAAATGGGGAGGAGATGGCTCATGTTTGAAGGTTGAGAGCAGGAGCCTGAATGGAATTTGGAAGAGCACCCTTGGCTCTGTTCGGGTGCTCTCTCACCTTTGTCACCTGGTATCCAGTGTTTGGGAATGTTGGAAAGTTAGGTCAGTCAGGGTCTTCTGCGGTTCAAGGGAGTCCCTTTGAAGATGAGTTCCTCTAAGTTGACAGAAGATCATCATTTTTGGAGGTATATCAGACTAGTATATTTTATTTCTAGTTCCCTTAACAATTTTGCAAAGTATAAGTTCTCTTTAAAGATGGAGAGTCAGGCTTAGAGCTGTTAAAGAATTTGTCCAGGGTGTTAACCTACCCAAGTGACTGATGGGATTTTGGCCCAGATCTTTTGGGTGCAAGAAAAGGCCTTTTCTCGCTACTCCAAGCTCCCTCCCACAGTGATATGCAAAGCAGCCTAAAAATTGTGTGTCAAAGCTTCTACCTGTTCTTAACAGGGTACTGGGACCCCACTTAGTTCTCCCAGAGACTGTTGAAACTAGAGGGAGCTTTGGTGACTCTGAATGCTGGGCAAACTCATCAGAGAGAATGACTTGCCCATAGGCACACAGTGGGGTGCATGGCCCCGTACTATAAGAGCCCCTTCTTTCTTTCCTTCCTTTCTCCCTTCCTCCCCCCTTCTGTCCTTCCTTCCTTCCACTTGTGTGCCTGGTTTGGGAGAGGGAGATTTGAGCAAGGAGGTGATAGCAACAAAGTGTTTTGGTGTAGGGGCTTTTTCTACTAGCAGAGTTACTTGAGGGTTGAGGAGTACACCTTGTTCTTAAGCTGGCAAGTAAAAATCAGTGGAGAATATCATTGGATGAACCAAGTGAGAAATTACTTTAGTAGAAGGTAGATGCCAAAGAAGACTATCTGCCCCAGGTCCTTCAGAGAAAGTTAAATATTCTTAAAGACCACTCGTATTTAATCCTCAGGCCCTGATCTTGGAAAGTGCGATAATTCCCTTAAGATTCAATGCTAGGGCCTTGCTACTTTGCACACTTATTTGCATAAATTTACATATTGAGTTCAAGCCCTAATTCCATGGAAGGTAAAAGAAATTTAATTAATGCAAAACACTGCAATTATATTCAACTCCAGTTTTCAGAGCAAGCATGTGTGAAATACATAAAGATTTCATTTTATCCAGTATATTTAACCTCATCCTCCAATGAGAGAAGGTACACACATGGCAATAATGTCTTGTGTGTGCCCACTTTTCCTCTTCTCTGCCTCATGGAAGCAGCCATACTTGGTAATTCAGATGAAGTTGGTTGCTTTTCAACATGCAGGCTCACTGTTCTCCACCCTTTTCCCCTTCCAACTGCTCAGCTGCCTGCCATTCTTCCCAAGTCACCTGGCCTGCTGCATGATACCTGTGTCCCCAGGCTCATTACACTCTCAGGGCTACATCAAGTTTACCATTATCCGTTGCTTCCATGAGGCAAATCTGGACCACTGCTCATGGGAGGACCAAGGAGGATGTAGTAAGATGCACAAGAAACAGTCCCCAAACATGCCATTCCCAGAGAAGCCATATGCCTGAGCACTGCACCTGTAGCCACAATTTATCATCCAGCACCTCAGTAAATGCTTCCTGTGAACGGGTGATTTGCCAGGCACTGGGCCTGGCCTTGCAGAGACTATAAGGGACGAAGCACTGGGTCCTTGCCCTCATGGACACCTCAGCCCAATAGCAGGAACAGACCAAAAGAAAGAAAAAAGAGGCACACAAAAACTGCAAGTGTTGTGAGGGAAACAAAAGTGTACAAAGTAACGGGGCTCCCTGCTTGAGGAGGGATGCCACCCTGAGGAGTGGACACTGAAGATGCGACGGAGCCAGCCCTGGGAAGCGTGCGCTGTGTTTTCTGAGCACTAGCTCAGACATTCCGCTTGCCTACCTTGTGAGCTGTTCACCCCATCTCAGAAATGACACAGGTTCTAGAAGGTGAAGTAACCCAAGGTCACAGCTAGTTAGTGGTAGTGCTGGAGGCTCAGACATGCCGACTCCACAGGCCATGTGTGTAGCAGCCACACATGGGTTGGGATGTTGAAGAAAGTTGGCCAGGCGTTGGGCCTAGACAGGTGATGGGCCCTGAATGCCAGGGAAGGCTGTCTACAGGTTTCGTTGGAGGTAACATTGTAGGTCTATAATCAGGAGTGGCGCTTTGGAAAGATTTTACCTGATGATGGTGGTTTTTCTTTTCTTTTTTTTAAATAGCATTTTTGAGATGTTTTTTACGTGTAAAGTTCACCCATTTGAATGATTTTTAGCACATTTATGGAGTTGAGCAACTGTCACCACAATCAGATTTTAGAACACTTATTCACAAGACCTAAAAAGATCCTTTGTCCCTATTTGCAGTCACTCCCCACTCCCACACCCAGCCCCAGGTAACCACTAATCCTTCTGTTGCTATGCATTTGGTTTTTCTGGACATTTCATATAAATGTACTCACACATCTTTTATGTCTGGCTTCTTTCACTTAGCATAATGTTTTTGGTGTTGGCTTGTTGATGTAGCATATATCAGTACTTCGCTCCTTTTTATTGCCTGGCTGTACTTTGTATTTGTTTACCCACTCACTAGTTGATAGACATTTGAATTGTTCCCAGTTCTTCACTGTTATGAATAATGTTGCTGTGAACATTAGTATACAAGCTTTGTGTGTGTGTGTGTGTGTGTGTGTGTGTGTGTGTGTGTGTACATATATTTTCTTTTTTCTTGGATAGATACCTAAGAGTAGAATTGCTGGGTCATTCTGTTTATGAATTTGGTGAGTTGTTAGGTTTAACTTTTTAAGAAACTGTCAAACTGTTTTCTAAAGTGACTCAACCATTTTACATTCCCACTGGCAATACATGAGGGTTCCATTTTCTCCATATCTTCACCAACACTTGTTGTTTATCTTTTTGATTATAGCCATTCTAGTGGGTGTGATATGGTATTTCATTGTGGTTTGAATTTATATTTCCGAAGTATCTAATGTTGAACATCTTTTCATGGGCTTATTTGCCATCCATATATTTTCTTTGGTGAAAGTGTATTCACATCTTTGCCCACTTTTCCTAGGGTTGTCTTTTTACTATTGAGTTATAAGATTTCTTTATGCTGGATACAAGTCCTTTATCATATTACACATTGCAAATATTTCTCCCAGTGTATGGCTTGTCTTTTCATTTTCTTAATTGGTGTCTTTGAAGTGCAAACAGTTGTAATTTTGATGAAGTTTAGTTTATCAATTGTTTTATTAATTGTGCTTTGGATGTCATATCTCAGAAATCTTTGCCTAACCCAACGTTATGGATATTTCCTCCTGTATTTTTTCCAAGAGCTTTACAGTTTTGGCTTTTATATTTAGTTCTGTGATCCATTTTGAGTTAATTTTTATATATGTTATGAGGTAAGACTTTAAAATGGGTTGGCAAAATTCTTCTGTAAATGACCAGTTGGTAAGTACTTTCTGCTTTGCTGACCAAAAGGTCTTTATCATCACTGCTACTCAACTTTGCCATTGTAGCCAGTCAGTATGTAAACAAATGGGTGTGGCTATGTTCTAATAAAACTTTATTTATAAAATCAAGCATTGGGTTAGATTTGGCTCAAGCACTAGAGTTTATTGAGCCCTGATCTAAATTAATCTTTTTTTGCATGAAATATCTAAATTTTTCAAACTTCATTTGTTGAAAAGACTATCCATTTCCCACTTTGGGACCTTTGTGAATATCAATTGACCACAAACATAAGGGTTTATTTCTGGACTCTGAATTCTGTTGAGAGTTCCATTGATTTATATGCTATAATATGTCCATGCTAGTACAACACTGTCTTCAAAATTGGGAAATATAAAGATGCCAGTTTGTTCGTTTGTTTGTTTTTTAAGATTGTTTTGGCTGTTCTGAGTGCTTTGCATTTCCATACACATTTTAGGATCAGTTGGCAACTTCTGTAAAAAAAAGCCTATTGGGATTTTGACGGGGTTTGTGTTGAATCTGTAGATTACTTTGGGGAGAATTGCCATTTTAGCAATATGGAGTCCTCTGATCTATGAATATGAAATCTCTATTTATTTAGATCTTTTAGAAATTTTTTCAGCAATGTTTTATACTTTCAGTGAATAAGTCTTACATTTCTTTTCTTAAATTTATTTCCAAGTACTTTGTTTTTTGATACTATTATGAATGTAATTGTTTTCTTAATTTTTGGATTCTTCATTGGTAGTATGTAGAAATACAATTGATTTTTGTATATTGATCCTGTATCCTGCAACCTTGCTGAACTCATTTATTCAAGTAGTTTTTTTCTGTGGATTCCTTATGATTTTATATAGGTAGGATCATGCTGACTGTAAATAAGGAAAATTTTAACTTCTTTCTAGTCTGGATGCCCCCCCCCTTTTTTCATTTTCTTCCTTTATTGCATTGGCTAGAACCTTCAGTACAGTATTGAATAGAAGTGGTGACAGTGAATGCCCTTGCCTTGCTCCTGGACTTAGAAAACATTATCTTCCACCATTAAATATGTTAGCTGTAGGTTTTTCATAGTTGCCTTTTATAAGATTGATGATTTTATCTTTTAATATTCTCAGTTACCTCTTCCTCTCTGTTATTATATCCTGTTTTTTGTTTGTAGGCTCTTGGAGTACAAAGACTGTTTTATTTATTTCAGTGTCTGGCTCATTAATATGTGCATGTTGGACTGCATGCTTGGATTAATGAACTGATGATCCTTTTTTTAGCCAAGCTGGCGATCTTTGGCAGCTGCACATGAGAATTTTACTCTTCTGCTTGTTTTACTTCCAAGCTTTAATACAAACTTGTTCCATTTGTATGCAGCAAACTTCCTCTTCACCTTGGTATTGCCCAGTGATATGCTTCTTGAGTCTCAGCATGAATGTTGATGCTCCCTATCATGATATCCTTCATGGGGCACCTGGGTGGCTCAGTTTGTTGGGCGTCTGACTCAATTTCTGATCAGGTCATGATCTCATGGGTCATGGGATTGAGCCCCACCTTGGGCTCCGCACTCGGTGTGGAGTCTGCTTGAAAGAGTCTCTCCCTTTGCGGCCCCCCCCCCCCCCCGGGTATGCGCACGGGCTCTCTCTCTCTTTTTCTCACTCGCAAATAAATAAATCTTTGTATTATGTCCTTCATCTTAATTGACTGCTTAGAGGCAGCGTGGTTAACAAAGTGTCTCAGAAAGACCTGGCAAGTGTGGGTGGCTCAGTCAGTTAAGCATCTTGCCTTCTGCTTAGGTCATCATCCCTCGATCCTGGGATTGAGCCCCACACTGGGCTCCGTGCTCCACGGGGAGCCTGCTTCTCCCTCTGCCTGCCACTCCCCCTGCTTGTGCTCTCTCTCTCTCTCTGTCAAATAAATAAATAAATGAATGAATCTCTTGAAAAAAAAAGAAAGAAAGAAAGACGTGGACTTAAGCTCTGACACTCAAAGTAGTAAGTCTCTCTGCCACTCCCCCTGCTTGTGCTATCTCTCACTCTCTCAAATAAATAAATATATAAATATATAAATAAATCTCTAAAAAAAAAAAAAAAGAAAGAAAAGAAAGAAAGAGAGACCTAGCCTTGAGCTCTGACACTCAAAGTAGTAAGTCTCTCTCCTTATATGCAAGATGGACCTGTTTAGCATAGGTGCTGAAGGGGTTGGATCACAAGTCCTCTCCAAACTTCCCCAGCTTTCACACTCTATCCGGCTGACCATTCGGAGGAATGTAGTTAATGTGGCCACAAAAGAAATGCCAGCTTGGAAAGTCAGGAAATGGAGTTTCCATTTACTTTTTCCATTCCATTCCATATACACTTTTCTGTGAATGACGTGTGGAGCTGGATGTCAAGTCCAGCAAGCATTGCTGGTCCACATTGCATGCCAGTCCCTGGGCTAGGTGCTTGCCCAGGTGTTATTCTTTTTCATGCTTCCAAAACATTACATCTGATACATGGTGAGGTATCAGAAAATAAAGTAGAGCCAATTCTGCAGGGAAGCAGAGCACTTTAAGTTTCTCTACCTTTCCTCCTTCAGCTGCTGAAGAGTAGAGGATCATCTTAAAGACAGATGAAGACTCAGGTACCTGCATGAAGACATTTCCTTAGTGTCTGTCCTCCAATTACAGGTCAGGGGTTACCAAACTCACTGTGTTCGAGGACAGTAGAGGGCTGGGCATACAACCACGCTGTACTTTAGGGGCAGATTTAGCAACTTACGAGGGTTTTTTGAATATCCTTTAAATTTTCTCTTAATAGTACTGTAGTGTAACCAGTAGTGACATTTAAATAGTATAAGAGTTAAGGTGATTTCTACCTTCCCTTCTTTCTGACTTTTGAATATAACCCATGTATGTATAAGATGAAATTCCAACCTAATAATACTCCCTAACTGTGTCACAGTATGGTGTTGAAGATCTTTCTCTGTAAAAGTAAAATCTATAAAGTCATGTAAATATAAGGATAGTTGTTAACTCTAACTCTGACTAAGTTCATTCTGGATCAGTTCCTTCATTTGGGAGGTAAAGACGCTGCACTGGAAGCATCTTTGATCCCTCAGGTCACCGGTCTACCTTTTCCACCTCTTGGTGCACGCTCTTCTGCAGCAGCTCTGGTTTCCAGATCAAATCTGCCAGCTCTGCTACTTCTCTGCGGCTGGTGGAGGCTTCACAATGTTTCCTAGTTGAACCCTCTTTCCCTTCTGCACCCCGGCCCTGGCTATTCTCTTTCATCATCATTCGTGAGCTGTTGACTTTGGATTCTAAATATCTAACCCAGAGCTGTTCCATTGCACGTCCCATGGGTGCTTGTAATTCACTACATCCACTGGAACTCACCTGCATCCCCCACTCTGCTTCCCTCAGAATCACTTGTGTTTCTTATGCCACAGATGGCCCCAGCCAGCCAGTCCCTCAACCAGAAAACTGGGTCCTGCATTACTTTTTTTCTCTACATTTAATGACAGATGTTGCGTTTTCCTTCTAGCCATTTCTGTGTTTTTGCCTCTCTTTATCCCTGCTAACTCTGTCTTTTTCCAGTCCATTCCGTCTTCCTTTGACCATCTGATAAATTGTTCTTTTTCCCAGTAGACTTGCCTCCCACAAATCTATACCTCCTGATGCTAGCAGGGTCATTAAAAAGAAAAACCCACAAAAACATAAATTTTACTTTTGAATAAGCTTCAGGCAAATGGTATTACAATTCAGGCAGTTCCAAAAGAAGCACGTAGGAAAAAAGTTCACCTCCCTTCCCACTTGTTTCATCTGTGTTGCCCTCTGCGCCAGTCACCCTTACCAGCCGGCCGGGTCAGTGATCGTGCAGGGTTAACGCTCATTACGCCACTCCCTTAGGTTGAAGGCAGATTCTGGGGCCTCGCTCTCGGCGCCCTCTGTGTGCTGGTGCCGCTTGCTGCCTTTTGTCGCACGTGTTGGCCGGGAGGACACCTGCTCCTGCTGAATTCTGAGCTGCTTCGCTGCCTGCGATTCTGTTCTCCTTTGTCTGCTGTCTTTTCTCTCCCTGTGACTGGCTAAATGCCTTGTCATCCTCAGGACCTTTCAGGTGTTACCTTCTGAAAGGCACCCTCTTTGATGTCCCTCTGTCACCCTGGGTTGTCCCTGTCCTGGGTCTTGCAGACTTTGTGCTCACCTCCTATACCTATGGCGTGGGCAGAGGTAATCTCTTCCTTGCTTCCTGCCTTACTGCCCTGTGAGCAGGAGTCACATCTGTTTGTCTTTTCTTCCCCAGTACTTAGCCCAGAGCCGGTTTCTCTCACCCCAAACCGTAAGTCCAGAAACTTTGTGGTATTAATCGATTTGAATTGATTGCCAACATTTAGAACTTAGAGGCTTTACATCAATTCAGTTTTTAGCTCTTTGGGGGAAAAAAATTGAGAGTCTGGTCCACGTTCCCATATGGCGATACTTTCCCGGAGGTGTGAGGTAGTTGTCCTCTCTGGGGGACATTTACTCCTATCAGGGTCCCCACCATGTTGTCCTTGCACTGTTTTATTTTTTTTTTCCCTACCAGGCCCATTCTGTTAATTTCGTTGCTTGCTTGATGCCTGTGGACATTTGTGTTTGCCATGCTCGGTGTAGGAGGTCTCCAAGGGCTCTTCTTGTTCTGACATTCTGGGATTTAAATCTGTGGTAAGCAGCCGGTGGATCTAATTTGAGCTCATAGAAAACTGAAAGACTAGTGAACGAAATCTCCAAGGCAACAGCCTGAGGCAAGGAGAGGAATCTTTTTAGAACCATAATATTGGGCAGTGCCTCTATGGGGCTTGGGGTGTCCAGGACCAGGAGCCACCGACAGACCCAACTTCCTGCAAGCTTGCTCTTTTGGAAACTGCCCCAGGTGCTCAGCCTCACTGGAGAAACCCTAGGCCCAGCTTGGAAAGGGTAGTGAGCTGCAGTTTATCTCCTGGCACCCAGCAGATCCTCAGACAGTGTTGCCCCAAATGGCCTTGGCCCCGGCTGTGCAGGCCTAGTTCCTGCCGATTCACCACAGAACCTCGGGCAAGCTGCTTCTCTGCACCACACCTTCTCCATTCTTACTTGAGGAGGATGCCTCCTCTCCTGCCCAGAAGTGAGCTGGGGCTGTGAACTCATTTGGTGAACATCAAAGCATTTGCTAATACAAAGAGTAATGCTTAGGAAGTTGCCTCCACATTGCTACTTCTCACATGTGTCTAGATGAGTAACATGTTAAGACTAAAAAAGTGCTAATTTTCATATTGACATTCTCCTAATTTAAGTAGGCTGTCTGTTTTATGAGTACATAGTGCTCCCCCTCCCACCCTCTCCCCGGGGGCTCAGTAAAGCATCATCAAGTGGGGGGAAATGTGACTGGCAAATATTTTTATTTTTCTTGAATTGGCCATTCTGAGAACAGGGTTACTTGTCACGTCACAGTGGCTCTGTATTCCTGCCTTACTTGTGCAGGTATCACTGTTAGGGGCCCAGGGTCGGGATCCATGTCTTTGTCTGGGCACTGAAGACTTCCTATGATGACCTTGGGCAAGTTGTCTCACCTCCCTGACTCCAATTTCTTCATCTGTAAAATGGGAATGCGTTTAGCCCGGGGCCTGGCATGGGAACTGGCTCAGTGGATGTTAGGTGGGTTGTTTCTATCATTATCTCTAAACAGGAGTTCCTGTCCCCATTCCTACATCTGAGTTCCTCTGCCCCAGCTGTGAGCATTGTTGCCCCGTTCTGGAGGAGGGGAGCATGACATCCGCTCTGTGGTCTGCCCCGGCAGCACTCTGATGCTGGGGATTCCATAATTTCTTTCTCCACAGGCAACCTCTTGCAGCATCCTATGTAGTGTGTTTACTTGCCTAGGGAACAGAGCTGCCTGAATGGATTTAGAATGTCACACACACGCTTACAGAGCGGTGCTCTGCTCGGCGATGGTGCCTCCCTCCCCCAGTGAGCCAGGCCTGGCCCTTGCTGTCATCTTTCCCTCGTTTTTCCTTTAAGACTTCTTGCAAAATGCATCTTATTTTTAAATGCCAAATGTTCGTAATTTCTCATGAATCCTTTCAGGCTTTTTCCAAGCCTCCATATACAAGCACACTCTTTCCCTTTTTATAGCACAAATGAGAACATAGTGCATATACCACTTGGTAAATTGGTTTTTTCACTTGCCCTGTGCATTCATTCAGATGCCAGATCTCTAGTTACTTCACTTGCATGGAGTCTTTTGCAACCACCCCCACCCCGATTCCTGCAGAGATGACACTTTCTAGCCCTCTTGCTCCTGATGTGCCCTGTTTGTGGCAGCGACCCTGCCTCCAGCCCTTTGTGACCTCAGCACCTCTTGCTGCTTTGCCAGGCTATTCTGTGTGAAGAGGAGATGGTGACCGAGGCCCTGCTTAGAAAGCACCAGCGGCTCCCAGTTGACTGCAGAAAAAATTCCATTCTCCTTATCTTCTCCTTCAAGGCCCTGACTGGGTAGAGCCCGCCAGCTGTGCACATCTTCCCTCCTTCATGGACCTGCGCTCGGTTGGGCTGAACCTCAGACTTCTTCCTCTGTGCCTTCCATGTGCCCTTCCTCTCTGGAACACCCCTCAACTCCTACCCTTTCTATGGTCGTTTGTTCAGGCCCGTCTCAGGCCGTGTCCCTTCCAACTGACACTTAGGTGCCTTCTGGAGAGCTCCTGGGTATGCTAGCTCAGCTTCTCTCACCTGACGGCTTAGCAGCTCATGTTCTCGGGGCCTTTCACCTTACCCCCCTGTCTGACCATAAGCTCTTTGAGTACAAGGTTCTTGGCTGTTATATCCTACATACTCCCTTGTAATAGCTCGGTGTTATGGACCTGGGCCTTTAATGAGAATTTCTTTAGTTAATGTGTTTAACAAATATTTGAGTATCTCCAGTGTCCGGGCACTTTCTAGGTCCCGAGGATACAGCAAAGGGCAAAGCAGAATCCCACGGAGCTTGTGTTCCGGTGGGAGTGATGACGAGTAGGTGGTCACATGTGTATTCTATCCCGTGGCTAACAACCAGTGCTTTGAGAGAAATGAGGCCGAGGAAGGGTGGGAGGGCGTGGTGGCAGGGTCTTGACTTCAGACAGGGTCAGCAGGGAGAGGCAGGAAGTGCCTTTTGTGGCCAGGCCTACTTGTGACTGGCTGGTGTGCCCTGGTGTCTCTTAGCCAATCCTGGCTCCTCCGCCCTTCATTGCTTTGGCAGTAGTTGGCCCTTCTTGGGGGGCCCTCCTGCCTGTGAGTGCTGCTCAGCAAGTTCCTCCTTCCCTGCTCTTGTCAGGGTCAGCATCCCTTTGCCCCCAGAGCTGACTGGCACGGAGGTTCAGGAGTCCGGCAGCCTGCTGTACAGTGGGGCTTGCACCCTGGGAGCTGTGGGAGCTTCCCGGCAGGGGGCGAGTGCTGTAACCTTTTTGTGTCTTGGCTTCCTCAATGGGAAAGCCGGCTTTATACTGTGAGGATTAAGGAGGTGGTTTGTGCAGAGTGAGTGCTGACTGCCTGTCACGGTTAGTATTAGTAGAGGTTAGTATTAGTAGAGGGCATTACAACCTGTAGCTATTGTGACTCTGATCTGCTCTGATATATTGGGGCAGTGGGACAGTGCTCACTCCTATCGTCGTTCTTCCGTCGCAAATGGGGAATACCCATGTGTGTTTTGTAAGGCAGCACTCTGCTCCCCAGCCTTCTAGTTGTGAGGTGGCCATGTGACTTACAGCCCCGTGTGATTTGATAAAGAAACCTCTTGCCCCCTCTTTGGGAACTTGCCTATACATTCAATGCTTTCGGGTGAGGGAAGCATTTTGGTTGCCATCATGGAATGGCAATCGGTAGGAAGTGGGGCCTGGGTTCCCAGCCGTGTTTGTTACCATGGAAGTGTTGAATTCTCCAAGCACATGTGCCTTTGATTGAGGCCTGATTTGGGCTGTCTGCGGCCTTCCCACCCACTGCCACAATGCTGGTGGAGGGTGGTGGGCTGGAGCTGGGGGGAGGTTGTCCCTGGAGACGTGGGGAGGCATCAGGTGCATGTGCCATGGTGGAGGCCGGATAAGGCCCCCTCCCCAGAGTCCTGACGTCACTCAAGGCTGAGGGCAGGTGAGGTTTGAGCCACCAGTTGTCAGAGCCGGAGGGTGCTTTAAAAAGAATCTGCCCAATTTAATTCTGTGCAGATTATGGAAGAGGAGGGAAGAAACCTGCTCAAGGTCACAAAGCTGCATTTGGAACACTTAGAACAACACTCAATTTATAGTACATGGCAGCTGTTAACTATCATTACTGTTACTGATTAGTTCATGCAGTTTTGCACACTTGGTATGTGCCTTGTATGGGTGATAATATTTGTATACTGCTTTGCCATTTCCCATAATAGCTAATATTGGTTGTTGACTTGGTGCCGACTGCTTTGTGTAGATTGCTGCATTTAATCCTCGCCATAGCCCCACAGTCTGGACCATTAATTATTTCCATCTCACAGATGAAGAAACTGATTTACAGATAAGAAGTCCCCTGCCCAACGTCACGTAGTTAGCAAGCAGCTGAGTTGGGATTCAAACCCAGGCCTGTCTGACCCCAAACCACTGAACTCCCGAACCGTATGATGTAGTCAGTCCAGCCTCAAGGGGTCCCCATTTTGTAGGTGAGAGACATGCTCAGAGAAGCCAGAGAACGGGGTCCAGGCCACACAGCGGAGCACAGGTAGTGCTCCTCTTTCCCTGCACTGCTCTGGATGTGGCCCTCTGTCTCCTGACCACACAGGATCCTGTCTGGCCACCTCTCATAGCACAGTGACCAGTGGGCCTCTGGCACCGAGCTCCCAGACCCGTCTGGCTCCGGAGGCCCCCATTCTGGTTCTGTTGGTACAGGGAGCATTGCCCAGATGGTGTTTATTCTCGCATGACTACTGTGTGTATATGTATATTTGTTGATTAAAATATTACTTGCTGTATTTTGTAGCAACATTAAAAAATATTACAAATCTCCTACTGCCAACAAGAAGCTTGCCAATGTTTTCCTTAACCCCTCACTCACCAAGTGGTGTGGTTCAGTTGATGCCCCCCGAGGCTGGGCTGAGGAAATCGGAGCCTGTGACTCACCTGTGTAGAACCCCACCAAAACTTCCTTGGTCCTTGGATCAAATTTGGGCTTTTTACATCAGTCTGCTAGGGTTTGTGGTCTTGCCTTTGCCTGCCTCCTTGGCCTGGTCATCTGGTCCCATTTTCCTTCTCACACACTGGCCTTCTGTCAGGCACTTGGATGTGCCAGACTCAGTTGTTCTCAGAGGCTTTGCACGTACTCGGGCCTCTGCTTGGTACTAGATAATTTTCTCCAGGATCTCAACATGTCGGCATGATCAGGGCCTCCTCATTTGGGGCGGGAGTATTAACATTAGTGTCCTCCCCTCTAAGGGGCCTTCCCCAATGCCTATGGCTTCCTGCACCGCCTCCTATGTCCCTGTCACACTGCAATGCTGTGTTTTATTCTTTCCTAGCACTTGTCACCTAACGTGGTTCACTGATCTTTAAGACACATGTTTTAATATCTCTGGAACAGGATATCACATAATAGGCAGAATATTAATTTCATTGGTGTTTTTTGTCTTTCTTCAGGTTATATGAAGATAACTGTGTGATTTACAATTGATGGTGTCTTAGGCTGGATGAAATAGGATTTGTGACATTATTTACTTATTTATTGTCTCTTACTTCCCCTGAGAATGTAAGCTCCATCAAACAGGGACCATGTCTCTTTCACTGCTGTTTTGTTGTTTCTTTTCACTCACAGTTTCTAGAATATTGCTATCACACAATGGATACTTAATAAGCAGATACTTGATGAAGGAAAGTGCATTGTCGTTCTGGTGCCTTTGGCCAGGCTGCTTCCTCTGGTCCCCGTGTGGCTGCACTACGGTGGTCTCTATGTGCAGTGCATGCTCTTCCTGGTCACGTGGCCCTTTTCCACAGTGAGGATTGGGGCATTACCAGCCATGGCTGCCTCTTTCATGCATATCACACATGCCATTGGTGCTTCACCCACACCCATATGGATTCTAGGACCACCCAGTGCTCTCTTCCCTCAGGACACATGCCCCGTACCCTCTGTCCCTCAGAGGACTGGTGCATCTCACCGAGTCTACTTGCAGTTGGAGAGAGGAGGGGAGCGATGCCCTGTGGTGTGCTGGTAAAAGCTTAACAACCAGATTTCTGCCCAAGAAAGGGCCCTTATGTGTAGTATTTGCCAATTTCTGTGGTAGAAATACTCCCCATCATGGCCAATTTCAGGCTACTGTCATGAAGTCAACCAGCTTGCAAAATTACTGAAAATTTAAAAATCAGTTCTTCCAAGCTGGCTTCAGCACACCGTTGGGACACCCAAATCCTCTTTCCCTGTGGCCTGAGTTCATTGTTGAGTGCCAGCTCCATGTCCCCACCTGCCTGGAAGAGCATTCCACCTCAGCCATGCTATCGCCCTACATCCAACCTGGTGTCCCACCTTGGTCCTCTGTGCAGCAAATTTGAGCAAGAAATGGGCGCGCTGTGCTGTGGAGGTACCCCTCCGCTTTCCAATACACTGACTCATTTCAGGTCTTAGTTGCTGCGGCCATAATGAAGGAGGGAGCCAACGGGCTTGTAGGGGCTCTTTCCCTGTTCTCATTTGAGATTTTATATCTACATTCCATCTCATTTGCTGCTCTTTCAAAATAGTCTCTTGATTTCCCTTTTCCTGGCATTCTCAAGTTGTCCCACTAACTACAGATCAGAACTCCTTGTTCTTTTTTTTTTTTTTAAGATTTTATTTATTTATTCGACAGAGAGAGAGACAGCGAGAGAGGGAACACAAGCAGGGGGAGTGGGAGAGGGAGAAGCAGGCTTCCCGCGGAGCAGGGAGCCCGATGCGGGGCTCGATCCCAGGACCCTGAGAAGGCAGATGCTTAACTGACTGAGCCACTCAGGTGCCCCATGGAACTCCTTGTTCTTAACTCTGCATCTCCTTTGTTCCTTACTGAGGCAGTACCAGGCAAAGCCTCTCATTCCATGCCACCACCACTGCTGCTGGTGCCGCAGGCCCTTGTCACTTCATGACCAAGATCCCACTGCCCACTCCATGTGCTCCCTGTAGCACTGCTGAGAACACAGCCTGTGTTCTTTCCTGGCTCTGAAACTTTCAACAATGCTCTGCAATTGTTGGAGCCCTTCTGCCTGACTTTGAAGCTTCTCTCAGTACCGGCTTCATCCAAATCCACCTTTACAACCCACACCTTCCAAAATGAACTTAGGGCTGCAGGCACCCTGCTCTCTGACTACCCGTTCCCCTTTTCTCTGTGCCCCACCTTGTACCATGAGAGACACCCCCTGTCCCCCAATACCCCATAGCGTCTGTTGAATCCTGCTCCCATCCCCAGGAACCCACACAGGTGCACCTTTCATGGGATACCCTGCTTTTGCTGAGTGACATCCTGTCTGGACTGCTCATTTTTGTCTTTTGTTCTCTCTTTTTATTTGTAGCTGTTTTGTTGAGATATGACTCAACATACCATACAACTCACCCATTTAAAGCATATAAGTCAGTGGGTTTTAGAATTTTCACAGGGATGTGTAACTATCATCACAATCATTTATAGAACATTTTCACCAAGCCCAAGGCAACCACTAACCTGCTTTTTGTCTTTAGAAGTTTGCCTATTCTGGACATTTTGAATAAGTGGAATCATATAATGTGTTGCCTTTTGTGTCTGGCTTACTTCCCTTGGCATAATGGTTTCAGGTTCGTGCATTTGGTAGCATGTATTAGTACTTCGTTCTTTTTTACAGCCATATAGTGTTCTGTTGTGTAGATAGACCACATTTTACTTACCTATTAGTCATTTGATGAACATTTGGGTTCTTCCCACTTTTTGGCTATTATGGATAATGCTGATAAGAGCATTCACGTACAAATTTTTGTGTGGATATATTCATTTCTCTTGAGTAGATACCTGGGAGTGGAATTGCTGGATCAAATGGTAACTCTCTGCTTAATGTTTTGAGGAACTTCCAGGCTGTTTTCCACAGTAGTGGTGGAACTTTATATTGCCATCAGCAATGTGTGAGGGCTTTGATTTCTCCATATCCTTGCCAACATTTGTTATTATCTGACTTTTGATTATAGCCTTCCTGGTGGGTATGAAGTGCTATCTATCTCATTGTGGTTTGAATTTGCATTTCTCTTATAAGTAGTGATATTGAGCATCTTTTCATTTGCGTATTGGCCATTTGTATATCTTTCTTGGAGAAATATCTGTTCAGATATTTTTTTGCTCATTTTTAAAATTGGGTTATTTTTCTTTGTATTATTGAGTTGTGGGAATTCTTCATATCCCTTGTCACATGTATGATTTGCAAATATTTTCTCCTATTTTGTAGATTGCCTTTTCACTTGCTTTATTGTGTCTTTTGGTACATAAAACTTTTTACTTTTTTTTTCTTTAAAGATTTTATTTATTTATTTGACACAGACAGAGATAACGAGAGCAGGAACACAAGCAGTGGGAATGGGAGAGGGAGAAGCAGGCTTCCTGCTGAGCAGGAAGCCCAATGCGGGGCTCGATCCCAGGACCCTGGGATCATGACCTGAGCTGAAGGCAGACGCTTAACGACTGAGCCACTTAGGCGCCCAAAACTTTTTACTTTTGATGGAAGTCCAAAATATCTAATTTTCTTTGGTTACTTGTGCTTTTGGTGTCATATCTACAAATCCACTGCCAAAGCTGAGGTCATAAACACTTACCTCTATATTTTCTTTTATTTACCCTTATATTGTTTTAGCTCCTACATTTAGGTCTCTGATCTATTTTGGGTTATTTTGTATAGTGTGAGGTAGCTGTTCAACTTCCTTCTTTTGCATATCGAAATCCAGCTGTACCAGTGTCATTTGTTGGAGAATAAATGAGGGTTCCTTCCCCCATTAAATTGTCTTGACTCCTTGTCAAGCAATTGAATGTAGATATATAGGCTTATTTCTGGATTCCCGATTCTCTTCCACTGCTGCATATGCTTGGTCTTCTCTTGTCCTATATTATTAATTAGCTATTTGATTTGTATTTATTTGAAATACTAGAGGGACTCAGTTGTTATTATTATAATCTTTTGTTGCTAAAAAATGTCCACGGTAAACAGTTACAACACAGAAATGCCCAAAGTGAAAGTCCTGCCCCACCTGCACCTGGACCCCACTTGCAGGACATAACCATCGTGTTTCCTCTGTAGCTTTATAGATGTTCACTTCTGACCAGATACGTGTATTTGTGGATATGCATATATGTGAAAATTCAAATGCACGGCCACATTTGTGAATGTGTACTTGTGCTTACTGACATATTTATATCTGTATGTCTGCGTTTCTACAGTTGCATTTCTCTTTTTACAAAATTGGGCTATACAAAGGGTTCTGTGACTTTAAACATCAGGAGGCTATCCCATACGCCCTTCCATGTCAGTTGTGCGTGTTTTACCTCATTCTTTCTTAATGGCTCCATCATATTTCATAGACGGTATATACCATCATTTCTTCAACCAGTTCCTTATTTATGTTTTTCCTTTTTTTCTTTTTTTCCCTATTCCATTTCTGCTGTGTACATGTGGGAGCACTTTTCTCGGCTGGGTACCTGGAAGTGGAGTTGCTGATCATTGCTTTTGTCTTAAAGTCATTTTTAACGTTTTCCCCTCAACTGTGCTTTATGATGCCTTGCACATATTAGGTACTTAATAAATATTTACTGAAGTGAACTCTTAAGGGTTTTTACTCTGGATTTATCCCTAGCTTGCCATTTCATTTTAGTAAGCTGTTTTATGACACCCTCATGCCTATTTCGCTTCCTCTGAAATGAATGAAAATGTTGGTTATCCAGTCTTCATTAGGTGGAACTGTAGTGGAATGAGTCAAGCAGTGTTGTGATGTCTACTCTGTGTGTGGTGCTGGGGTTATACAAAGAGGAGTGGAAGGTCACCCCAGCCTTTGAGGTGTTTGCAGATCTTTAGGATGAGGCAGGTAGGACATATGGTACTTCCTTAAGAGCACACATGTGTTATGATGGGAGTGAAAAGGAAGGGGAGGATTGATGCTTGCCTTGGGTGCTGTCAGGGAAGGTTCCACAGATGAGGGACACTGAGATGCCCTCAAAGGAAGGGGAAGCTTTGGACTGGTGGAAATGTGCTGGGGCTGGACGGCTGCTGGTGGTTCTCGGCCAAGGAGCAGTGTAATGGATGCAGAGGAGGTGAGGAAAGTGATTCCATGGCGTGCAGGGTGTGTGTGGGGAGCAGTAGGAAACTACTGGAGAGCGAGCAGGGGACCTGCTGTGGTCAGCCTGGAATCCAGACAGGTCTTTGGCACTAATCTGCTAGGCACTGGGCCACCTTGAGAAGTTTTGAATAGAATTATATTCTTGAAGTTGGTTATTTCTGGATTTCTGGAAGAAGGCTTATTTCTGGATTCCCGATTCTCTTCCACTGCTGCATATGCTTGGTCTTCTCCTGTCCTATATTATTAATTAACTATTTGATTTGTATTTATTTGTATTATTGAGTTGTGGGAATTCTTCATATCCCTTGTCACATGTATGATTTGCAAATATTTTCTCCTATTTTGTAGGTTGCCTTTTCACTTGCTTTATTGTGTTTTTTGGTACATAAAACTTTTTACTTTTTTTTTCTTTAAAAAAGGAGGAAGTGGTGTGCTCAGTCAACCGGGGGCATGGATAAAGGGGCATCTTCATTTGTAGAGGTTTCTGTGATATAACTTCTTCCCTCTCCCTCTCTTCCCATCCCTCAATTCTTCCCTTAGCTGTCTGAAAATGTGGTTAACCGCATGAAGGATTCCAGCCAGTCTTGCCAAGCAGGCCAGCCTACTTCCCCTCCTGCCCCTCCACCTTCGACATTTGGCACCTCTAAAGGCCCAGAGAAAGGTATGGCGGTTTGCAGGGATTCTGTGGAGGGCGGGAGTGGGGTGTGAAAGGAATGACAAACAGCCTTCCTGTCAGAACAGATTTGACAGCTAATGTGGCTCCTGTTTGTTTCTGGGTGATGTAAGCAACTCCTTTCTGATAACTGCTTTTCAGGAGAGTGTGGCTTTCATGCATGACAGATGCTGTCTGCTCTGATGAAAGCAGCACATTTAGTCAGAGTGCCTGTGACTGGGGCTAGACTGGTTTCCCTCACTGTTTCAGTTTCTCCATATGTAACAAATGAGGCAAAAGGGCTTGGTAACTCAGGGAAGAAGTTGCTGTTAAGGATCCCTAATAGACACATTGTCATTACTGTTCAGTATGGTTCAAAGAGTGATAGGGATTTATGTGAATTGGGCCAGCTTAAGGGAATTGAGTTGATGACTTGACCGTTGACCTCAGTACCTCGAACCAAACACTCACATCAAGTGGTACTGATCTGGCTCCTGGGACGGTTCACCCTGGGCTTCTAGCAAGGCCTGCCACCCCGTACCTTACAGGGATTCCTCTTCCCGTGCCCATGCCAGGCTCACAACTCATTTGTTCCCTCCTCTGTGGGGTCCATGACAAATTAAGAAATTTGTGCTTTTCTCCAAACAATGACTTTCAGCAAACACAAAAGAATGAAACAATTTAAAAAGGGATATAAGGTACAGAAATATTAAGATATTACAAATAAATTTGGACAGTCTTTGGGGCAGCTGCTACTCTCTTCAATAAATACCTCTTTATGAGAATCTTGGTCTTACCTATCACCTGCAGCTTGACTTTTCTGCCAGTCTTCCTTATTAGGTTGTAAGACGGTAGAAGATATCCCCACCATTCAGTGTTTACTGACTACTGGCCAGGGATCAGGACAAGTACCTCGTGCTGGTGCACAGAGATGTGTAGACAGGGATGCCCCCCCCTTGTGGCACACACGGCTCTAGTTAAGGAGCCAGATGTATAACCCTGTAGGTTACATGTATCACGATGAGGCAACACTAGAAGCATGCCCATGGCTAGGATAGCACAGAGGAGTGACTGGTTATTTTAGGGAGGGGCTTCAAGGGAAGATGATGTTTAAACTGGATTTTGAAAGATAGAGCAATGGTAGATGGGCAGTTCAGGCATGGTAAACAGCGTAAGTATAGTCCCAGAGGTGTGGCGCAGCTTGGCCTGTGTGGGGCCCTGGAAGTGATTTGCTGTCTCTGGAGTACAAAGTATAAGGAAAGGGGAGCGCTTGGGGCAGTGCTCAGGGGCCAGATTACAGACCTCTGCACAGAAGCCAGAGAGCTCTGCCTGCATCCTTAATGGCTGGGGGCTCTAGCCAGGGCTGCTACCAGCTTTCCTCTCTGTATTGTCTGCCTCAGGGCTTCCCGAGCAGTAGAGCAAACTAGTACCAGGTTTGGACCCATCCTGAGATCTTTTTGAATATCTATCAGTGAGGGGGCAAATGAGATTCTTGAAACTCTCACAAGATGCTCTTGTCCTTTAAAAATGGGGTGGCTCTCCACGATATCTCTAGCAACTGACAGGAGCGGTGGGGGGTGGGAGGTTGAAGAGGGCTCTAACTTAACCCAGGACACTTGAATAAACTGGATTAACTGGTAAGAGGGAGAAAGTGATGAGTAAGCAAAGAAGGCCAAAATCTAACATGCACACATCAGCTTTAGCTTCGGAAGATGAAAGAAACACTGGTCTCAGTTTTGGTAAGTTTCAGCAGTTTAAGGAGCAAGAATGGTGGTTCATTTGTCATTTGGTTTTAGTTATAACAAAGTATTTTGCTGTTTAAATGATTGTGAGTTTGAGTTTCTGAATGCTGAAGAATAGTCAGCATAAATGGGCTATCTTGAAGTTGACTAATTTTAAGATATTTTTACTTTTAAAATCAGTGTTTGCTTTCATTTTAGTGATGGAACAAGATTAGAAAAAGAAGTTAAAATTAAATCTTATGTCATACCATACCTCAAAATAAATGTCAGAGGAAAGAAAAGATTTAAATGTATGAATTGAAGCCATAAGAGTACAATGATAATACATATAAGTATAATAAGTAGACTTCCTAAGCACTCCATCAACTCCATCAAGAAACCCTAAATTAAGAAGAAAAGTGGGAAATGTAACTCTAAGGAATTAGACAATTTAGAAAAAAATAAATGAAGAATGAATGATAAACTAGGGAAATGTAACATGACAGAGTATTAACAGTCCTAACATAGAGAGTTCTTAGAGCTCTTTGACAACTCAATAGAAAATGTGTACGAATGGTTGTAAACATTTGATGAGGTTCTCCACTTTGCTAATAGTGAAGGACACACGTTAATGAGTGCTCCCAAGGGGCAGGGAAGTGGGCAGGCTCTTACACACAAGGTGGGAGTGTGGATTAGTGCCACATTCTCTGCCACAGGTAGGTACATTATTTTCCTAGTTATGAAAAAAAAGTTGTATGAAAAGCAAAAGTAAATATGGTAAATTATATCTCAATAAAGCTGTTGTAAGTAAACAAATAAGAACAGAGGGCATTATGTCAGAGTAAAAACTGGGCAGCGGTTTACTATTTTTTATTCCCATTTGAGAACCTGGCATGCTACCCAGGAGCACTTAGGTGTGCCCACCTCGCCAGGTGGCACTGCTGTGCCCATCCTTCTGTGAGAGGTAGTCTGAAAGCATGAAACGTAGGATGAGTACTTTTGGAAGTGCCTCCCTGAAGGGTTGAGTGCTGGAGCCTCTGAGTTCAACGTGCTTTAAAAGGTCTTGGCAGTGGAATAGCAAATCCTCACATGTTCTTTCACAAAGCCTGGTTCTTCTACAGTATTTTTGTGCAGTCCTAGATGCTGCTGCTTTAGAAACCTGTGATGGAGGGGGAGGACATTTGGCCAAGCCACAGAAAAGTGTTGAGCTTTGGCTGAAAGATGGTTTGGGAAGGGTGAAGGCTGTGGAGGAGAGGGGAGTAGCAAAACCTTCAGTGTCACCAAGTGGTGGAGAGACAAGTGGACTGGGTTTGCTTGGAAATCACCAAGTTCATGGCCATCCAAAGGTAGCCCTGTAACAACTTAAGAGCCCATTAAGATTAGAGGTGATGAAGGTCCAGTGATAGATAAAATGTCATTAATATGAGGCATTTGCCACATTCAGGGTTAGAAATCTGTAGAATGGGCTCCTAAGGGAAACATTCAAGGAGCTCCTACTGCCAAAACAGAGACCTTGGAGGCTGTCCTTTGAGCATGAAGCAGAGTAGTAGGTCCTGCAGCCCTTCCGGGCCTGTGTTTGGGAGATGACCTAGAATCCAAGTAGTTGTAGAGTGAGGAGTGATGGATAGGGAACACTGCACTCAAGTAAGACTGGCTGGATCAACGATGTGTTCTGTGTCTGTCCTTGGGGCACATCCATCCAGGGAGGTCCACTCCTGAGCCCTTTCCTGGATGACTGCCATGCCTTTGTGGATCTTAGGCTGCTGCTGACTGGCCTTTTCTTCTCGTCCCTTTGCAGACTCCAAACTGCCCAGGTCTGAGTACGGTGGTGGCCGGCGGTCTTCCAGGATGGAGGAGGATTTCCTCAAGAGGTAAGCCCAAGTATCCATTCACCCTTGGCCCTGTGCTCTGACCAAACGCTCTCTCCTCACCAGGTACCTCCTCCTTGCCTGAAGGCCCAAGGGTTTGTCTCACATATTTTGTCTTATTGAGACTGCACAGGAATCCTATAGTTTAGGTGGCACTGGTCCTAGTTTAAAAATGAAGAAACACCAAAAGTATCCTGGGAGGGTTGAATGCTGATGATCTTAAAAATTCACTTTATTTAAAAAATTTTTTTTTACTTTTTAAAAAATTTTATTTTATCTAAATTCAATTAATTAACATATAGTGTATTATTAGTTTCAGAGGTAGAGTTTAGTGATTCATCATTGCATAGAACACCCAGTGCTCATTACATCACTGAGTGCCCTCTTTAATGCTCATCACCCAGTTACCCCATCCCACCAAAAATTCACTTTAAAAAGCTGGGACTGAGTAGCTGAGTGGCTGGACCTTTTGTGTGTATGCATGCTGGCATATTTTTAAAGATATGGAGAAGAAAAACAACCCTCACAATTCTAACTAGTTGCCTAGATAGACTGGCTCCAGAGTGTTGGTGACTTCCTATTGGCACAGGCCACACTCACAGAGAGCTGGTGACACCTCTGAATACAGACCTCTGTCCCGTCCGCTGAGGCACAGAGGCCCTCAGAATGTGGTGTGCTTCCTGATTGTGCCCCACACTAGTTATGTGACTCTGGAACATCACTGCATTTTTGTAGGCCTCTGAGAAGAGCATAGCTGGAGGACCTCTTTGATGGGGGTATTGTCCTGATTAAACATGTTAATGCATAGGAAGCACTTAAGCCCAGAACCTGGGAGAGTTCTCAGTGAATGTTAATTGTAGTTGTCATTTACTGACTTCCTCTCTACCATTTAGGACCCTGGCCTCTGTAACAGAGGACCCAGTGTGGTAGCTTAGGGGGCCCAGTTCAGCCACAGTGGGTGGCTCCCTCAATTAGGTCAGCCGACCTGGGTGTGTTCCATAGTCATGGACATTGTGGGCTTCAGCCCACATTCTAAGAATTTCCCCTCTCTGATCCTAGGAGGTCTCTTCAAGAATAACTAACCTGAACCTTTTTTTTTTGAACTTCTAAATATTTTAAAAATGTTCAACTAACACATGCTAATGAAAGACTTGGGAAATACATAAAATGAAAAAAATCACCCATAGATTCAGAATAACCCCTGTTAATATTTTGGAGTGTTTCTTTCAAATGTCTTCTTTCCTCTAGTTGAGGGTTATTTTTTTCAAAGTTACATATAATTTTATATCTTGTTATGTTCACATAGTTTTACAATTATTTTCCATTTGTTACACCTGCTTTATAAACATTTTAATTTCTAAAAGTGTTATTTATTGGTCCTCAATTTTTAGATTCAGGCTATTGACAAATCTAAGAATATATTGGTCTAATGATGACATAATGTACCATTGCACAATTGTACCATATGTTCTTTAACTTGACCTTGATGTTGGACATTTAAGTTGTTTGCATTTTTCCACACTATAATAAATAAGTCTTTAAGAGCATCTTGGTACTAATAACCTTTTTCTGTCTTTAGGATTATTTTACTAGGCAGAATGCCCAGAAATGAAGAGTTAAATGTTCTAAACAAAAGACTGCTGTCATCTAAACTGTTCAGGCTTTCAAGTGGAGGCAGAAGGATGTGGGGTTTCCCACCCTGCCTGCCCACTGTGTACCAATGCCTAGCCTGGGATTGAACCTGTGCCCCAAGAATCTCTCATTTGGCCTATGGCTGTCTGATTCCTCATCTGGTGGTCAGGTCTCCTTCTGTTCCTAATCTGTATTGTCCTGGCTGAGAGCATATCACTGTATCCCCTTGCCTTGGGGACGATCACTGATGCCTGAGCCTTTCCCGCTGGCCTCAGAGATCCCCTGGCCCACAGGTCCCCATCCCCTGCCAGCTGAAGTGAGTACGCAAACCTTTTCTTGGCTACCTTCTGCCAGTCAGGCCATCTGCATCTGCTTCCCTCCATTTCTCTTCTGGCACAGGTATAAACAGGAGCAGGCCAAGGTCCAGGATGAGCTATTCCAGGTGGTGACGAGGGAAAGAGAGGCAGCCACAAAGCATAGGAGTGCATCCCTGCAGCAGGGGGAGGGCAACATTGACCAGGAGAAGCAGAAGTCAACCCAGCTGGTGAGTACAGATCTTCCTGAGCTGGCCTTTTGTGCTCCAGCAGAGGTTAGGCCCTGGAGCCTGATCTGTCTGAAGCCCTGGGGCCTGGCTCCACCTTTGTGGAAAGGGTGTCTTTCTGGGGGACCAGGGGCTTGAGTTCTTATAGCCCTAACTCTACCACTGACTTGCTTTGCCATCTCTGGCCTGTATTTTCAGTTTCTGGAGCGCTAGGTTATATGGTGAGGGCTGGATCTTTCAGCAGTCTGGTCCCTCTCTCTGAAAAGTCACAGTTTTAAGTGGTATATGTACCAGGAGGGTGTGAAGGGAGAGTACTAGGGGCTTGAGGGCATGCAATAATGAGATGGAGAACACAATTTTTTAAAGGTAGGCAGTCTGGGTACAAATCCTAGCTCCCTGCTTACTACCTCGTGCCTGTCCTCCAGTGTCTGTGAGCCTTGGTTGAGGATCATGATGTTTGCACATAGGATTGCCCAAGGGATTAGGTGAGATAATAACTGTCCCAGGCTTAGCATGTGCCTGGCAGATTATAAAAAACGTACTGTTATCGCTGTTACTGTTATTAATGCCTTTAATTGATGGGAGACTATTAGTTAGGATTCTTTCTGCTGTGAGTGAAGGCTTTATGTCGTAATCCCAGAAGTCTAGAAATGCCCCAGGCTTGACTAATTCAGCAGCTCACTGGCGTCATGATCCCCATTCTCCTTCTGCTCTGCTATCTTCAGTGTGCCAGGGTGTCCTCAGGCTAGACATTCCTACAGGTCAACGACAGCTGCCTCTGAACTCCGCCAGGTCTTATGCAGATGGGGACACACCCAGCAGAAGAAGAGAAAACTTTCCTGGAAGCCCCCCAGCAGAAGGCCTCTGACGTGGCACTGGCCTGAACTGCACTGGGGGCCCATGGCTCAGCCACTCCTCTGCAGAGGGAACAGGGAGTTCTGACTGGAGCAGGGGCTCTTTTCTAGTCCCACTGGAAAGGGGTGGGCATCCAGATAGAAGTTGGACTGATAGTAATAATTCTCCCAATTCCATTTCCATGTGGGAAAACCCCCACACAGCCTCGAAATTCTCTGACACCAGCTGGGTGTCCTCCAATTCAACTCCATCCTGAGACTCCACAGGGTAAGGGCTCAGGGCACAAGACTGTCCGCTCCCCACACTTCAGATACCTCTCAAGGCCAGGTTGTCATCTGTGCTTCTGGTTGACCGGTTGTGAATCAGAGGTTCCCATGATCCCCTCGTTTGACTGATTTGCTAGAGTGACTCACAGAGCTCAGAGAAACGTTTAACTTACTAAAAGGATGATGAAAGGATTTAACTCAGGAACAGCCAGATGGGAGAGATCCATAGGGCAAGGTATGTGGGGAAAGGGTGCAGAGCTTCCATGTCCTGTGCCAGCACGCCACTACCCCAGAGCCTCTAGGTGCTCGCCTACCTGGAAGCTCTTCAGATCCAGTTGTTTTGGGGTGAAACTGGGGTGAGGCTTCATTACCTAGGCATGACTGGTTCAGTCATTGACTACTAGTGATTGAACGCAACTTCAGCCCCTCTCCCCTCCCTGGAGCTTAGGGGTAGGACTGAAAGTTCCAACCCTCCAACCAGTGGTTGGCTCCACTGGTAACCAGTCCTCATCCTTCCATGCAGTCCAAAAGTCATCTCATTACCATAAAGAAAGATGCCTTTATCCCTCTCATCACTTAGGAAATTCCAAGGGTTTTAGGAGCTCTTTTTTTTTTTTTAAAGATTTTATTTATTTGACAGAGAGAGACACAGCAAGAGAGGGAACACAAGCAGGGGGAGTAGGAGAGGGAGAAGCAGGCTTCCCGTGGAGCAGGGAGCCCGATGCGGAGCTCGATCCCGGGACGCTGGGATCATGACCTGAGCCGAATGCAGATGCTCAACGACTGAGCCACCCAGGTGCCCCAGGTTTTAGGAGCTCTTAACAGTAAAGACTAAATATTTAGTTCTTATTTAAGTCAGGATATCACAGCAAGGAATGGGGGTGGGGTGGGGGTGGGAAGAATGGCTGTAGCAGCATCTAATGTCATCTGCTTCAGAGGCCATGGGCCAGGAGACGAGTAGCAGCCTTGCCCTGCCTTAGGTGGGTGGCCTGGTATACCCTGTGCTGCACAGAAGGAAGTTGCAGACGAGGTGAGATTACCATTTGGGACTGTGCCCTGGGTGGTGGCTGGGAGGACGGCCTCTGCACAGATGTTGAAAGCTGCAGTGGGTACATAACAGATGCTGGTTGAACTAGGCCCTCTGGGAAATATGAACAATACACCCTTGTCACCCTTGGGGAAGACAGACTTAAACCAAAAACTTAGAAAAAGGCCACATCGGTTTCAGTAAGCGTGAAGTGGAGCTAAAGATGATGTGCTTGTGAATGCAAAGGCAGTGGTGTCAACTGCTGGTGGGAGACACAGCTTTGACCTCAGCCTTGAGCAATATGGCTGGGACCCCAGGCTGAGGGAGCAGCTGCGGGGAGATGGGTGGGTATGGAGGAGGTGACAGGACACAGTGAGAGAGGTGAGTGAGGCGTGAAGCCACTTTTTAGAAGACCTTGGGCACCTTGCAGACTTGACCCACAAGATAGCCCTCCGTGACTGAAACCTCGGAAGAATCCCTGGAGACCATGAGGATGGCGATGATGCGATCTGACTGGTGTTTTTAGAATCCTGTGGCATCCTGGTGAAGAGTCAGTTGGTACAGAGAGAAACTGGGGTGAGTATGTGGTTTTAGGGGCTCTGGCAGTTAGTCTCTGCCGGGCAGGTTGTTGTCACCCCTTTTCAGGGAGCCTGACAACCAAGTGGAAAGGACCCTGGTTCTGGAGGTGAAGGGTTAACCAATATGGCATGAGCAATCCCAGCTGGCCACCTGAGACAGTCACCTAGCATGGAAAAGTGCAGCCTACAGGTGTGTTTCTTCCTTCTCATCTGGAACGTGTTAATTACAATGAAAGAAAATTCACAGCTTCCCTTCTTCCACCTGTGAAGGAGAAGGCTGGGTCCTGTCTCCTCAAGACTGTCCTTGGAGGAGAACCTTTACTATCGGGAAGGGACTTAAATGACCTTCACTACAGCTGTGTGGGTTTTCTTTTTTAACAAAGGGCACCTTTAGAATAAAGAAAATAAATCTTTATTTGATCCCCCCTCCCCAAATTTCTGGATGGATAATGCTCTTCTGAACCTGAGTTCTTAGGGAATAGGGAAGCAAGTGACTTCCTTCATTTTGAAAATGTTTATTAACTACTTTTCTGGGTGTTCCCATTTTTTTTGACTGTTCAACATCCACCTCTCCATGCGGTTGGTGTCCTGTTTCCTTTTGGGAATTTACCTGTCTCCTGTTACGCGTTGTCTTGGTGGGATTGCAATGCCAATGCCCAACTTCCTTTATGGAAGCCAGATCTCTTTTCTCTCCCTGCCATGGGATAGCCACCCCCGGAGGGCAGCCAGTCAAACCCTCTCTCTGGGGACTTAAGTTCTGAGTGAGTGAAGAGGCCAGGGTAGGACTGTAGCCCAGGCCTGCTCGTCAGGATCTTCACGCAGTGAAGCTGTCTTCCTGTCTCCCACACCTCCACGGGTATCCGTCGGTTTCCCTCCGGTCCTCCGCCTTCTTGAGGATGGAATTGTCTGCTGATGACCTGAGGTCAACTCTCCTTTGCTTGCTTTAGCGGGAGTTGGTTTCTGTTATTTGGTGCTGTAACAGATGCATAGAGACACATGAGCCTGGTTTTGGAAGGCTTCAGCCAGTCAATGCAAACAGAGAAGGGAAGCCAATTCCAGACCCTTTCTGTAAGTCAGCAGGGCCGTGAGGCACTCACCTAGATGCTGAGGGTGCTGGGTGATACCATAGCCACCCCTCCACTTGGGATGTTGTGGCCGGCAGGGCCTTTTAGTGGAGATCATTTCAAAACTGTACGTGTGCTTTGGAGGATTTAAATAAAAGGAAAAAGATGGAGAAAGGACCTGAACAGAAGCTTAGGGAATTTTCTTTCCTCATCTGAGCGTTCCATATGTACAGATTGAAGGAGCCTGCTGGGCTTGAAGGAGACTGCTGGGCAGGGCACTTAAGGCCCTAGTGTTTGGGTCATAGCATGTTCTGGCCTTGGGGCCAGGTTGGACCCAGAGGTGGACATGGCGTGGTCTCTTGCTGTATGAGCTGGCTGCCCACTTCTTCTTGGGGCCTCCAGTGTCTGGCCAGTGTCCTCAAGCCCTGCACCCTTGCACCTGTAGCCTTGTCTGGAGGACTTTTTCCCGAGTATGCTGAGTGCAGTTTGACTTTTAATGTGCTCTTCTGCCCTCTCTTTGACAATATTGATTTTTTAATCCTCTTCTGCATGAGGGAATGTTTCAGCTCATTATTGGGAAAAATTAATAAAGCTAATGACAAGGAAAGGTAATAATTTTTATAACCTACTTCTGATGACAAAAGCATTTCCGTTTCCTATCTAGTGCAGTAGTGGACTGTTTTTGAGTATGTTATGTGTGTTCCCTACTACTCGCAGACTGTAGAGCCCTGGATATAATTGGGATGAAGGCCCTGTGTTTCAGTGGAGCCTATGTTAATAAGGCATGCTTTCCTCTGAGTTGGGGGAGGAAGTTTGGAGTCCCAAATATTCTAGAGAGAAATAAGAACGGAGTAGTTTCTGGGGCTGTCTTCTGATCGGCAGAACTTTACTTTAGAGGAGAATGAGATTTATGACCTTGCCTGTTGGGATTCCTGACACGTTAGGTATGAGATTGAAGTACACCTGATGGAAAGCAAAAACTTTCATTTTCTTTTTTGGTGAGCAATTCTTTTATTATTTTCTGTATATATTCTCTACATGCCTGTTGTGTTAGGCACTCGGTTCGTTTCTTGATAAGTGGAAACAAATGAGAAACAGCTTCTGTTCTTGAAAAGCTCTGTTCATTAGGGGAGGTAAGTATTCTCAGAAGTGACTGGACAGTGTCACGGTCTCAGACCAAAGGGATAGGAAAGCACTAGAGGAGGAAGGAGGTGGTGACAACAGACTCTTCCTGGCAGGGTGGGAAAAACTTCTGAGGGGAGGTGACCTGTGGGCTAGATATTGAAGACTGAGGAGAGGCTCACCAGGTGGAGAAGGCTAAAGGCTGAAGGACGAAGCCTGAGCAGAGTCTGAGGGCGGGTGGGGACAAGCCGCTTGGCTGCGGTCTAGGGGCATGGGGTGTGGCAGGCAGATGTGGGCCTGGGATGAAATTCTGCAGGTCTGATGGCGATCTTTGTGGGAGGGTTTTCTTATGCCTCAAAAGAGATGCACAAGAAGAGAGAGCTTTTCTTCTATTGGACCGTGGCCACAGAGAAGGGTCTAAAATGGCAGATGAAAAAGTGGGGACCAAATCCTGCCACTGGCCAGACGTCGAAAGCAAGTGCTTCTCCACCTGGGTGTGCCTGCCTGACCTAAGGATTTGCACAAGAAGTGTGGCGGTCCTGCTCCGCTCTCCAGTCTGCAGGGGAGGTTTGATCTACTGCACCTTCTTTTCATTGTTCTGATGCTTGAAGAAGCTGCCACCTTGGCTCTTTGAAGTCTGCAATCAGGATTTAAGGAAAATGATGGATTCAGAAGTTTTTGAGTTGTAATTTTCTGAAATCCTGAGTGAGATAGGTTACAGCTATAGCCTTTCTTCCTCGTTCTCCCCTCCTACGTCTTCGGAAGTCTCATTCCTCGGATTATAAGCTCCTCAAGGAGAGGTACTGTGGTCTTCGTCTTCTCAGTAGTGCTCAGTAAATTATAGATGTGCATGGATGGTTAGGGAATCATGGGTAGCTAGAGCTCCAGTGGATGAGGGGTGTGGGGCAGTGCCTCCTGCTTCGGAGACTTTTTTTTTAAGATTTTATTTATTAGAGAGAGAGATGGAGAGAGAGAGAGTGAGCACAAGCAGAAGGAGAGGGAGCAGCAGACTCCCCGCTGAGCATAGAGCCCGACTTGGGGCTCGATCCCAGGACCCTGAGATCACAACCTGAGCCGAAGTCAGACACTTAACAGGCTGCGCTACCCAGGCGCCCCTGGAGACTTCTGTACAGCAGTCCTTGTTCGGCTCCTGGAAGCCTCCTCACTGTGTCCCGCGAATAGGTGGAAGCATGTACCCAGGTCAGCCTTCTCTGGATAGCAGTTCATAGGTCTGACCTTTCCAAATGATAAAACAAAGCAAAACAAAACAAAACAGCCTTTCACTATGATGACATCTTGGAGTCAGCTAGTTTACATGACTCCTAGTCAGAGACTTACACACTTGGGGTTTAACTTGCATGGAAGAAGGCAGTGGCTGGGCCTGGTGGCTCAGGCCGGGGGTCAGGAAGTTCTCTACTTGACACGCAGCTGGGGAGGCCTGACACCTGGGGGCAGCTGTTTGGCATGGCTGTTTGTTTTAGAACATTAGTAGCCTAGGGACTCTAGTGGCCTTGTCCTTATGCCTCCTCCAATTTGAGCTCCAGAGATCTTGAATTCCTTTGGAGATGGATTTTTCAGCACCTAGATGGCTGGTAAAATCCATAATCTGAAAAAAAACAAAACAAGTCTGCCATCCATAGCCCCTTTACTTCCCTAAATCTTGCCGTTTTATTATCTTTTTCTTTTCTAGATTCGATCAGGGGTTGACAAACTTTCTGTAAAGAGCCATATAGTAAATATTTTAGACTTTGCAGGGCCACATATGGTCTCTGTCACACATTCTTTGTTTTTGTTGTTTTTACAGCTCTAAAAAATGTAAAAACACATTCTTCCTCAGAGGTCATACGGAAAGTGGCTGTAGGTTGGATTTGACGGGTGAGCTGTAGTTTGCTGACCTCTGGACTAGACAGCCCAGCTCCAGGGACTGTAATTGTTTGAGTCTTTCTGAGTCACCAGATGCCTCAAGCAGCTGGGGGGCAGTGGTGCTGATGGGGATCCTGGCTCCTTAGTGGTTTTTATTCCTGTGAGAAGTTTCACGGCACAGTGGTACCTGCTTGCCTCAGTCTTCTGATGGGTAAAATGAGGACTTTTCTGGGGACAGCCCAGGGGGGAGTTTGGGAAGAGTCATGAACTTCCACTTTAACTCCTGATTCTTTTTTTACATTTGACATTTTTTAGAGTTTCCACATCACTTACACATGTTGTCCACCTTTTCCTGTGGATCCTCTAAACCTCTTTATCATAATTATCTGAAGTCTCTGATAATTCCGACATCTGGGTCATCTCTGAGTTTGGTTCATTATTTCCTCTTTCGATAATGGGTCCCATTTTCCTACAGCTTCATGTGCCTTATGATTGATACTGGACATCATGTGTAGAAGAACACTAGAGGCTGAGGAAAATAGTGCTCATGGCCAGGACCGGCCATGTTCTTCTTTTGACAGGTCATGGTGTGGGAAGGTGGGTACATCTGGTCTGTACTTGAGCAGGACGTGGGCTCTGTTGGTGCTTTGCCTTCAGACTGAGGGTTGGACCCAAACCTTCTGTTCAGCAGGACTTGGGATCTGAGCTCTGCAGGGTTTGCCTGTGCTGTCTTACTTTCCCATCAGACTTGTGGGAGGCCCTGCTTATCTTGTCCTGGGGGTGCTTCCTTGCACCTTCTTCAGCTGTAGGTGGCTCCTGGGTGGTGCTCAGTGTAGGGCCTGGAGTACCACGGGCTTCTCTTCATCTTCTGCTGGGCTTTCACATGTCCACTGGCCCCATGCATCTGTGCCTCAGGGGTCCATGGGGGGTCTCTCAGTCACTTCTCCTGCCCTGTTCCCCAGAACTTTCAAACAATATAGGTCTCGAGGAAGAGGCTCATAACTGATGCCACATTTATTTCACACTTCCCTTTGGTCATCATCACTTTAAAGCACTCTTCACACCCCAGGGAAAATGAGAAGGGCAAAGTCAAATGATTGATTTTGTTCCCTCTCTGAATGTCCGGGCCCATGTGACTATTGTTGTATGGGGCCAGTCCTTCCACAGGGCGGGCTGGCTCTCCACAAGGTACAGAGGACATTCCACACAGCTGACTGCCACCATGCCTCATTTGCAGCCACATTTACTCAAAGAGCAAGGGTGGGTGCATTCAGTTTCTCAGAGAATCAGAATAATTGTTTGGAAGGGGTACTGAGGCTGCCTGGGTTCCTACTTTCCTTATTAAGGTCAAAGTTAAAATTACATGGCCTTGTGGCCATATGGTAGGATAATTTTTAGAGTTAGGAAAACTACAGATAGGCTAGTATGAAAACTGGTTCAACCATATTTTTAGCTGATTACACACCAAAAAAGGAACTTTGGCTTTGCTTCTCTTATATTTTATACAAACTGGGGGTGGGGAGGGCATAAAAACCATTCAGGGACTAAGAGCCTGGCACCCAAGTCCAGGGATGGCTCCCAGTATACTAGGACTGGATCACAGTGCTTGTGGGTAGTTGTGAAGATTGACCCATGGAGCCATTGGCGTGAAATGCCTGGCACCCAGGAGCTCCAGGAATTGGGCATGTTGTTCTGGGCTAGTGAAGCTGATAGAACTGTAGCCAGATGAGCCCATCACTGGGGTTCCTTCACTCCTCTGTGCTGTTTCCTTCCTGGGGTAGAAATGGGGCTAGACAGGGTTGTGTGTTGTTGGGCCAATTATACCTCCTTCCCCTCTTCTCCACTTCCATCCATGGACTCTTGACAAAGGGTTGATGTGAACTGATTCCTAGAACAAATCTGTCCTTCAGGCTTCTGACCAGTCCTCTGGAGAGACAGGCTGCAGTAGTGTGGAGGAGGGGTAGAGGGGCGGCTCACAGAAACACCTCATTTGTGGGCAGATGCTTTGGGGTTTGCCACCTGTGTGGTATGAGTATCGAGGACCCTCCCACTCAGCCTCGTCCCTGGCAGCCATTTACCTGCAGCACTTTGCTCTTGGTCCATCTCTCTGCCTGACTTCCCCACCTGCTGTGTGTCAGGATCACCCAGGAACTTGGCAAAGACGCACATAATTGGATCTTAGGCCGGAAGCGACTGGATTAGACTCTTTGTGACCCTGGAATCTGTATTTTGAACAGCCCCCACCTGATGCAGGCCCAGAGCTGACTCCTGGACTGATGTTGCGAGCCAGGGACCCCACAGTGGTTCTGCCCCTTTTGCCGTTTGGGCCCCTGAGGGACGTATAGTATTCCCACTGGTGATGTGGCTCCCCATGGTACTCGAGAGCAGAGGCTGTGCTATTTGAAATGTGCACCAGGCCCCCATTCCCGGTGCAACTCACTACCTACGTGGGTGCCTTTGTCAGGCCTCTTGGCCTCAAAGGAAAGCAGGAGCTCTTTGCTGAGGATAGCTAGGAAAGCGCTGTCTACTGGTACCATTCCCTGGGAAGGGTCAGGCAAGCTGGGCTTGGTATTGTGGGGGACAGGTGGTAAGAGACTGTTGTCAGGGCGGGCAGTGCCTACTTCAGGACATGAGTGATGTCCAGTGGCACACGGTGGACTCCCGGCGGTAACGCGCACAGTGTGAGAGAGCTCAGAGCCCTAGTTCCTTGTAGCAGCAGCCCATGTGCTATTGGAGGCATGTGGCAGGAACAGAAAGAAACCTTCTCAAGGCATTTAGACTCCCTCGCCGGCCTGTGCACAGGAGGGCTACTACGTTCTAGTTGTTTCTCAGGTCCCTGGGACATGCCCCCAGAGTGAGCCCAATGGACCTGAGAGGGTTGAGCTCCGGGCATTACCCCTGGGAAGCTTATTAGGCTCCTGTTTCCTGTCCACCTCATTAGATGCATTGTGATGGTGTCCTTGGGCTGGAAAAGTCCTGTTTTTTCCCTCAGCTCTTTTACACATTTTGAAGCACCAGGAAGATGGTGGTTACCCTGGCAGTGGGGAGCTGGAGGACTAGGGTGAGGGCAGGTGTGGTGGGGTGGGATTGAGAGGGGCCAAAGGGACCAGGGGCTGGTCTGGACAAGGTCACCAGGGTGGTGCCAGCTGAGCAAGGCGATGGTGGATAGCAGTCACTAGCTGTTTGGATCTTAGCAGAAGGTGGAAGATGTGTGGACTCCTTCTCTTTAAAGAAAGCTGTTGCTCTGTGCCCTTCTCAGAGTAAAATGCAGGGATTTTAGAATTTGTTCTAGAATGGCCCTCCTGTGGGAAGGGAGATCCCAACACTTTGGGATAGTGAAAGATGGGCATTTAGCCCTCTTATTTAAGAGGTTGGAATTCCAAGTGGGTTTCACAACCTGGGTTGATTAGGATTTTGTGCAGCTTCCTCCCCTTCACCACCTCACGGATCTGCAGATGCCTTTAGTTTTCCCTTCCTGGCTCTGGTGCGGAGCTCAGGTGACCTCTGCTGTGTGCTGACAGAAGCTGGAAATCCTCATTAGCTGCTAACTTTGTTAGGCAAATGGCTGATTGCGGTTCCATTCCTGGTGTCATTGCTTCTAATTAGCAGATCGCATGTCTACGAAAATGTCTCTTAGCACCAGGGATGAGCTAAAGAGGCTGACAGCTGGGGCTGGGATCTGGAGAGAATTGTGAAAGAAGCTTTTTCTCTTAAGCCTCTTGAGGGACTCTGCTGCCGACCTCAGCCAGGCTCCTTGGCCTCTGTGTGCCTGATGGGTCCCAAGGGGTCTGAGCCGCAGACTTCCTTGGAAAAAACCAGCAGCGGGGTGGGGGAGTGGTGGTGACCTGAGGCATCTGACCGGCATCACAGCAGCAGGTGACGCCTTACTGATCTACTGTTTTGTGTCTTGTGGGAAGCCCGGGGCCTAGCTGAGAGTTTAGGGCTTTTGTGTTTTGAGCAGGTCTTGTGCACTGTAGCTAAGCCTAAAATTGTAGGGAAACCTGACTTGAGAACTGGGGCAGGAGTTGGATAGTGTTGTGCTGGCCGTCCTGGCCACGGAGAGGATGCCGGCCGTCAGGGACAGTGGTGCTCAGCAGTGGTACCTGCTGTTTGTGCCTGCTCTGTACCCATCTCATTCCTTTTCTTCTGGAAACAGTGCCCGCCACCCCTGCCACTCGCTTCGTGCCTGTGGATCAAGTGGGACTGGCCCTACAGCCCTAATTGATCTTGGCAGCAGTATGTTTTCTTTTTCTGTCCTGCTTGAGTGAAATTGGGCTGGTGCCTGCCCACTTCCATGCATGCCTCTAGGATGCCAGCAGGGCTGTGGAGAGGGGAGGGTCATGGTTTATTTTAAGTCTGTTTATGTGGTTTATTCACATAGCCTTTGGGGGAGCTACCATTCTGCCTTTTTCTTTTTCTGAAAAAATGTTGTAGATTTGTCAATTAAGCAGATTGTGTTTGCCCCCTTAGGTAGACACCACTGCTGGCTACTGGCAAGGTAGAGTTGAAAAGGGATTATTTGGCTGACAAACATCAACAAATGGGACAGGAGAAAAGTCTCAGACATTTTCCCCTTACCTCTGTGTCCACTCAGTGGCTGGGCGAGGTCCCTATCTCGTGTGTCTGGGCAACAAGATTCGGGCTCTTAGAGCAGCATGTGCGCGAATCAGGAGCAGCTTGGACTGTAACAGAAGCCCATGTGGCAGTGGCTTAAACAGTGGGGGTGTGTTTATTTCGTGACTAAGAAGTCTGGGGGCAGACAGCTCAGGTGGGTCCGGTAGCGCAGTGCATCAGGAGAGATCCATTGACCTCCTTTCCTTTTGAGCCACCATTCTCAATGCAGCTCTCCTCATGGCCTCAGGATGGCTACCGTGCCTCCAGACATCTCATTTGTTTTCCAGTCAGGAAGAGGGAAGAGGGAAGACCCAAAAGCCTTTTGTGACTCAACTTTTGTTTTCTGTAGGAGAGCTAACCTCTCTAGGGACTCTCACCAACACAGCTGTGTCACAGGGCTACCTCTGGCTAAAAGGGAAGCTGGGATAGTGAGTGATTTTAACCGGGGATCTGACCACCCCCCAAAATCAGGTCTGTTTTTAAAGAAGGGGCTGAATGCCGGTCAGGTGGCAAGCAGCATCTTCTGTAGCATGGCAGTGTAGAAGGAGCCCTGCTTCTGGACTTGTTAGCCCTGGACACAGATTCACCAAGTACTTATCCGCTGTGATCTTGGACACCTTCCATAACCTCCACAAGCCTTAGTTTCCTTGCATGTCAACTGGCAAACATCCAGAGTCGTAAGGATGCTTTAGTGACATGGTGGAAGCCAAGCACCCAGCACGCTGGCTGGCAGGTGGAAGGCAGGCCCTACATTCTTGTCTTTGCATCATGCCGAGCTCCCCCAAATGCAGGAGAAGAGAAGTTCAGCAGGTGACGAATCTGAGGGTGGAATCCACCGTGGCGGAGACGGGATGCTACAGAGGACAGGTGGGATGGCGGGCGCTGGGTGCTGCCTTTCTGGCCCTCCCTCCCTGGAGCGGGCGTCCTTTGTCAGAAGCACCTGTGGTGCTCCTTCATTCTAAAGCAGACCTTCCAAATCCCACTGGGCAGTGTCTCCAGCCTCCCAAGGTTAGTCTCAGCTTCCCGTGCCTGTGCTCTCCTGGTGGGTGTTCTCACTAGTGCCCAGGCTGGAGTGTTTTCATGGCCCTGGGCTCTGGTGAGGCTGAGGGGAGGGGCCCACTTGAAGGCATTCTGAGCCGAGCCAGTGCACCCACACTCTTGGCGGCACTCCCTCCTGCCTTGCTCAGTTCCCACAGGTTTTCTCTGGGGGCTTCTGGGGCCCTGTTCTCCGCTAGGACTGGGGTGATCGGGGAGGGCAGCTAAGGGGGATGCCAAGCAGAGCATCTCTGTGTGCGAGGCCCTTGTACTGTATGTGCCCTGCCATGCAGCTCTGGTTCCACTGGGCTGACTGCACTAGGAAGGCCTCTTGGAGGAGGGGTCTTCTCCTGCTCTTAGCACCCCCAGTGGACTCGCACAGTGCAGGCACCCATCCCCCTGTGACTCCTGCTGGCTCTGTCCACTCTCGTGCCCTTACCAACACACACGGCCCTCCGTGGATTCGTCTCTTCATATGCGGTCCTCAGTGCTCCCTGCCGCCCTAGCACCCTTCCCTGCCTCGACAGTCCCCTCTCTCACCTCTGCACCTGCATACTCTGTGAGCCATGGCAGGAGGTGTGCTAGAGCATGCAGGGCAGGATCAGCTCAAGAGCCTCTGTTCTTGGGGCTCCCGAGTGTCAGACAATGTTGAACATGGGGCCCATTCTCTAGTTGACTGCTCGGACATGATGTCGGCCCCTTATCTTCCCGCTGACACACACTGGACATTAATAGAAATACATTGCCACGGCACATGTGTGGAATTTCAAGCAGCCGCCCGGGCTGGCGCCTTCCATAGCCTATTGTGTGCTTAACCTCTTCTGAAGAGGTTTTTGATGAGAAATGAGTAAGACTGTTAACTCTCGGCAGCTGGGTATGTAGCACGTTTTCTTTCTTCTTCTTCTTCTTCTTCTTTTTTTTTTTTTTGCTTTTCCCCTTCTTGATTCTCTGCAGTCCTTCCTTAATCTTTGCTCTAGAGGAGTGGGCTTTGCCGCCTCAGGATTTTGTATTTAATCCACTGCTGCTTGAGCTGGGCTCTTCCGGCTCTGATGGAAGCAGCCTTGGTGGTGGTGCAGGGGGCGTAAAAGTGGGACCGTGGAATCTTCCCCGCAGCCTGGGTTGTTTGGCCCGAGTTTCTCCCTCTGGCCCTAGTCCCTGGGGAAGCTCCTTTATGGCTGAACGGGGCCATTGGGACGCCTGGCTTCTCTTCTGAGATGCTCTAGACTTTTAGAGTCATTTTTTCCCCCTTTATCTCATCTCCTTATTTTTCTCAAGAGCTGCTGGTGATGCCTCAGTTTTCCTGACTGGCATCTGAAATCCTGGAGAAGAATGACTCACTCAGAAGCCCTGGGCCTTGATGTGGCCAGGCGTGGTCAGTCGGGGTTGGCACGTCATCAGAATGGTCCGGAGGTGTTGTAAGAGAGAGTCTCAAATGCTTACTGTGTGGGATAGCTTCGTACACCTTCAGTTTCCCCAGCTGCAAAGTGGAGGCTCTCATAGGCTTCGTGTGGGGTTTAGATGAGATAATGCTTTAGCGTCTAGGAAAGTGTCTGCGCTGTAGTAGGTCCACAACAAAACTCACCTCAACATTTTCTTGTGGCCTAAGGCTGAAGAGCATTCCTTGCCAGCAGTTTCTGGATCACGTGTCTCTGTCTTCTTTCTGCTATGGCTGTTGTTCTGTTGATATGTCCTCCTACATCAGACACCTGCTTCTTAACTCTCCCCTCTCTCTTTTCCCCAGAACCCATTCTTGGCTTTCCCTGGTCCTTGTCTTCACCCCCATCTCCTGGCCCCAGGCATCTCCCTGCCCTGCAGGATTGGTACTGACACTGCTTACAGCCAGCACCTCCTTCCCTTGATCCTCATGTCCTTCCTCCACGCCCTCTTTGCTAGACTCCAGCCGTGGGCACACCCCTCCACATGCCTCTCTGAGCCTGGGCCTGGGCTCCTGAGGGCCGCCCCGGGAAGTCCCGCACCGGGCTGCTGGCTCATCCCCCTTTCACCCTTTCTGGGTGGCTGCTGTGGTGTTCTGCCCTGCACCTGTCCCAGGCCATGTCCACACTCACTCGTTGGGCCCAGCTTGGCTTTCTCTGTCCCTGCCTTGCCACCCTCTCTTCCCCATCCTCTTGCAAGGGGCCTTACCTGTTGCGGCCTGGGTCTCGCCCTCCTGTCCCCCTGGACCTTGCTCTGGTTCCTTCCCATTCCTACTCCCCATGCTCAGCTCCTCCCTGTCTGAAACCAGCACCTTTCCCCAGCAGCCCCTCTGGATGCAGCCTTGCTCTCCCTTTCCTTTATCATCCTGTTTTGAAATCAGCAGTAAAATCGTAATCTTACTTCTCCAACTCATTCAATTTGGTCTTCACTTTTTTAATAGGTTGTTCTCAGAAACTACTCTTTTTTTCCAAGAAATCAGATGACTTCCACACGTTTGCTCTAGGGGATATTGGACGCTAAAGAGCCCCCCTGCCTTTGAACTCTCACTTTTGTGAACCTCTGTGCCTCCCTTTCCATCTGTGTAATACGCGTTCCCCGAAGGGTGCTGTTGCCCATCCTGGGTTGGGTCTGACCTGACATGGTTGAGGGCCTGCTGGAGCTTGCAGTCCAGTTGGAGAGAAAAACATTCAACGAGGAAACACTCACTGAACTTCAGAGAGAAGTGTGATGCTGCTAAAGAACAAGGTATTTAGAGAGAAGCAGTAGGGACCTAATTTACATGGAAGTCTGCAAAGGCTTCTCTGAGGAGCAGACCTTTGAGCCAAGACCTAGAGGAATGATGGGAATTAAAAACAGACCAGGGAGGAGGACACCCCGGTTGGGGGGAGGCACATGGTCCGGGGCCTGGGTGGGAGGGAGCTCAGTGAGGCAGAGGAGCTGGAGGCAGGGAGCGGTGGGGATAGTGGAGGGGCTTGTAGGCACGGGGGGGACGTTCGGGTCAGAGGCAGAAGGGAGCCTGTGACTAGTTCTCACGAATGTTCTGTGTGGGGTGGCTTAGAGCAGGTGAGAACAGAGGCAGGAGTCCTGAGAGGTCATGGTGACTCAAAGGACAGCGACCATGAGCGGGTGGGGAGAATTGCACAGAGAAAGAGGTATGTGGGTGAAGAAGAAGGAAGTGTCAGGCATGATTTCTCAGACTTCTGGTTTGAGGTGCCCTTTGCCGACAGGGGTGTGCCTAGGGGAGTACATCTTCTCTGGCCTCCCTGCCTCTGCCCTATTCCCAGATGGGTGTGCGGTCCACAGATGGTCCTAATGTCAGGGCAGAGACTGAGCTGATGTAACAAAGAAGCCCCCCAATACATGTGTTCCTCTTTCTTGTAACAGTACAGAGGTGCGTGGGTAGTCCACGGCTGCTGGGGGCTCAGCCAGCCTCAGCACCTATGGGTTCGAGGTGCTTGCTCCAGTTTTCATGCTTCCCAGCCCGCGGGAAAGTGAAGGGGCCAGGTGGGCTCATGCCTGCTCAGTCATTTAAGGGCAAGACCTGGATGCTGTTTCTGGACATATCTTACTGCCAGAAAGCAGTCACATGGCCGCACCTAGCTACCGGTTGCCTAGGAAATGTAGTCTAGCTGGGAGCCCCACTGAAATGCTACTAGCCTAGAGGAAGGGAAGAATGGATGTTGGGGGACAGTGAAGATCTGCCACTGTTATCTGTTGCCTCCTCATTCCCCCTCAGAGACTTCCTCCAGGTCTACCTTTGGCCTGATCTCTGTTGAGGGCTTTGCATATCTGGGTGCTGGTTGGATATATCTCTCCTGATGCCTTCAGGTACCTCCAATGGAGAATGTCCAGAGCAGAAAGTGTCTTCTTCCCAAAGCTGTACTTCATACAGTCATTTATAAAATACGAAATATTTTATATATTTCTTTCTAAAGAAAACACATTATTCTGGGCCTGATATCTCACTGCCCCCTTCCCCTTTTGTTGGGAGACCCAGGTTTTTGCCTTTGTGGTCCCCTGAGGCCTCCCTTTGTTATGGCTGCCCTGGGGACTGGTGCAGATCACTGTATGGTGCAGTATCACAAGACACACTTGTGATAGCTGCTCAGTGGTCCACACATAGCAGTAAAGGGCCGTAGAGAAGGTACGGTGCTGTCAGCTCTGCCCAGACGTTCGAGGGAGGTATTTCTGGGGAGTAAGGGGATATATTACATCAGAGTTGAGCTGTCTTCGCCTTTTTCTTCCTAGTGGTCAGCTGGCCTTCCAGGCAGCTGGCCTGAGGGGCTTCTGCCGAGACCTCAGACGTGTGTCCCTGTTGTTTTGAAGATGATCTGTCAGGATGCTGAATGTGGCAGGGCACGTAGCTCTTCCCTGGCCATCTGTCCACAGTTGGGCCCTGGCCAGACCTCACAGAGGGAGTTTTCCAGCAGATTAGATGGAGTCAGAAGTCCTTCAGGGCTAGGGACTCCCTCCTGGAAGTTGGATTGAGATGAGGAGAACTGAGTTTGAGTCTAAACCGGCCTGGCTGCTGGTGCCCGAGGCTCGCTGGAGGGTCTGGCCCTGCTTGAGCATGGCCACCTCTGGAAGGTAAGGTCCCTGGGTAAGTTCCCCCACCTTCTTCTCAAGCCCTCCCCTGAGTGAGCAGACCCACCCACCTTTAATGCCAATTCCCTTTGCAATGAGCCTGAACTTCCCTGCATCCCAGTTAAAGCCAGCCCATTAGCACTGCCCCATCTGTTACCATAAGCGGAAAGTTCTTCTAACAGGTGGGCAGGCAGCTCTCCCATGCTAATAAGGAACCTATGAAATTCCTCCAGGGACTCAGTGGTGGCACAGTGATAGGCCTAGGCTTTGCCCTCCTCCACGGGAAGACGCAGGTGACCAAGGGTGGTTGGTGCTCTGTGCTGACCCCAGCACGACCCTCTTGACCTCCAGAGGCTCTGGGAGGATGGGAGAGTGAGATTGCAGCAGAGGCCATTCTCAATCTTTCTTGCCCTCTGGGTTTCCCTGGAGTCACTGCCAGGACTGGAGGAAGGGAATGCGCGTTTTATCTTTTGTCTGGCTTTGCAGGGCCGCTTGGGGGCTGGTGTTTTCCTCTTGGCCTCCTGATAGCGCATCTTTGAACACAGTTGCTTTTTCTCCTTAAGGAGAATTTGCCTGCGTTGTGCTAACTTGATCCTTGTCTCCGCTGCCCTAGAGTTGCAGAATTCTGCTCCTTTGCTGGGCTCTGGCCAGAATAGACCCGGGTTTTTAGGATTTTCAGGTAGAGAATGTTCAGTTTGTGGTCGTGTCCAGCAGCTGGCTTGGCGGCATGGCATAGCATGGATTGAGGAGCCAGGTTAGGTGGGATCAACTCCTGCTTCCCAGCTGTGCTCCTGGGTAGTGTCATTTAATCTCTCTGTGGCCCCCTCTGTGAGGATAGGATGATGGCTGTGCCCGGCTGCCACGTTGTGGTGGAAGTGCTTAGAGGGGGGCTTGGTGCGCAGCAGGACTCAGTACCTGTCAGCTCAGCTCTGTTGCCCTCAGGATCACTCACAACCCTCTGCTGTGTAGCAGGCCCTCCCCTCCAAGGCCCATTGCCCTCCCCACTCAGGGACACTTCGTAATGCCCAGGAGCACTCACTCATTTGATGGCCACATAAAGGATTTTCTGTTCTAAGGAGTTCATCAGGTTTTGGAACAGGGTCTCAGGGTAAAGGCCAGAGCTCAGAACCCTGTGTGTTTGGGGGCAGGGGTCAGCCTCCTGCTGGGTCTTTGCCTGTGGCATTGCATTTTCTGCACTCACTGAGGGGCAGGCTTTGGAGTTTTGGAAGGGTAGGGAAGGAGGGTAGGCTCTGAGAAGAACCAAGTCAACTCCTTCCTACTCTTCATCCTGTCATGGGTCCCGTGGGAATGATTTTGCTTGTTACCACAGTCAGAATCCTGCTGCGCTTTGTGAATGAAGTTGAGGCTGGCTTGTCCTGGAATCCCTTCCTGTCCTGCACGTTGGGGCCACTAGGTGGCAGTCCCGAGCCATTCGTCTGCCTGGAGGACCCAGGGCTTGGAGCAGGCCTCTTCAGGCAGGAGGAGAGGGCAGGCCCCTTCCCCTGACATGCTCCCTTTGAGGGCCTGGATCTAGCTGAGCAGGCTGGAAAGGCCCATTATTCTGGGCCTGATATCTCACTGCCCCCTTCCCCTTTTGTTGGGAGACCCAGGTTTTTGCCTTTGTGGTCCCTTGAGGCCTCCCTTTGTTATGGCGGCCCTGGGGACTGGTGCAGATCACTGGATGGGGCTGGCTAGTGGGGACACATCCTGCCATCCAGCCCCTTCAGTGGAGCTGCCTGGGGGAGGGCTCCCCTCTCTTCCTGCAATATTCTGCTCCTCATCCAGAAAGTTGCTGATGGCTTGGCTTGGGTCCAAAAAAATGTAGAGGAGGCACAGTTGGGATTAGATGAGGAATGAGAAATGTTGGGGTTTTATGCTGGGCTGGGCTGGGCCTGGGCATTCACTCCTCAACCACAGGTTCCTTTGTTCCCAGAGCTGGTAAGTCCCATTGCCTTTCCTTGCCAAATACCTGAGGTCAAGGCCAAATTAAGAGCCAAGGAGTCTGTGGTCTTCTTCCCTGGCTGGCAGGTGGGAGGAGAGACAGTAGGACTCCTTCCACAAGCGCTTCCGAGGGAGCTGGTGGCACCCTCATGTGCCTTTTCCTTGGATCCCTTTTGCAAAACAAGCAGATTCTGACTTTGCTGTGGGTGGAGGGACTGCCATGGTTTTGGCAGCCAAGGAGATTTTTTCAAGGCCTGGAGAAGAAGGGACACAGAGAAATGAGCTAACGTAGTGGTGACTTGAACTTCCCGTGGCAAATAGCTTGTTGGGTTTAAGGAACGCCTAGACGGTATCTAAACAGACTTTCTTGCTCGTTTTTGCTGAGAAGCCAAGGTCCTGGCAGCAGGAGCTGTGCTGTCCTTTTGCCCTCCTGAGGGTGGCAGAGGAGGGGTAGGCAGGGAGTCGCGTCCCGGTGCAAATCATCCTGGTGATATTCTAGTGAGCGTGCTGCAGCCTGCCCGCATGCCTCCCTAGCTCCGGCTCGCAGAGCACTGGCCCACGCTGACACTGGCGTGGAGTCCTGCGTAAACACCGGACAGGCCTGGGTGGAAACAGCTTCTAGGAGAGCTGGCCGAGTTGTCTCAGCCTTACCAGGCCCTTGGTGTTCTTCTCCCACATCCTCATGCGCCTGCCCCTCTTTTCCACCTTTATCTTTTTACTCCTTTCCCCTCCCGCCCCCCCGCCTCCCCCAGCTTCTTTCTGGTGTACAGGCACACTGCCCAGAGCTTTCCTGGGCTGCCTTTCCACAGCGGTGGGTGAAGAGGGCGGCCACAGGCTTTGTTCTTTCTGCTCCATGGGCTGTGGCACTCCAGCATGAGTCTCTGGGTGGCCGTGGGCACTGGGTGCTGCAGCGCACGCATGCCAAGCCCCACTGGAGGTCGGTGCCACCTGAGAGATTTGTGGTGGGGCAGCGTGGAGAAGCTTGTAAGGGCTGCTTTCCCTGAGTGGGCGGGGAGGACAGATAGGACCCGTCTTGAGCCTTTATTGGGAAAATATTGCTTTGAAGGTGGTGTACACATTCCAGGAGGAGTTGGTGGGGCGGGGGGTGGGGTTCTTACTAGAATTATCTATGTGCTTCTTTAAAGAGTTCACAGCAGCACAGAAAGCCTGGTGGGCCTGGTCTGGGCTTACAGTTTGATAAAGCAAGCAACCTGTTCCGTGTTAATCCATCAGATAGTCACAGTAGATACGGCTCCAGTTCTTTAAACTGGAGTCTGAAGTGCTCTAAGAGGGAGGTAGTGAGTAGCAGAAAAATTAAAAAAAAAAAAATCTCATCTATGTTACTTACACCAATTGTGTGGCCGTAGTTAAGTATCTCTGGGCATCAGTTTCTCCATCTGTAAATTGGGGACAGGGTTATTGCAAGGGTAGAGTGTAAACACACTCAAAGTGCCTCGCTCAGTGCTTCACATGTACTAGGTCCTCAGTGACCTGGCTTGTGGTCGGCACAATGTTTCCTTCAGCTCTGAGGTCAGGTACTCAGCCTGTGGGGAGTGGTCACATCTCCCTGTGCATGTCAGTGCCTGGACGCCCAGGGGCACCTCTCTCAGCTGAGCTCTTTTTAAGGTGCTGGATGTGGCAGAGCAGGGAGCTGGGGAGAGGAGGCCATCCTGTCTAGGAGCAAGCTTTCTGACGTTTCCTCTCCAAAGCAGGCTGCTTCGAGCAGCTCAGCCGCCACAGTGAAAATCCTGCGCGCTCACCCTAATTGGTTTTCAGGAGAGATTGATTTTTGCCTGTGTGACTGCCGCTAGGAACCCTGATGTCTCTTTCCTTAGGGATCACGTACCTCCAGATGAATTTTGTTTTTAGCCACCACAGAGTCCATCCTCCACCTTTTCTGTAAGGATGCATTTAGGAGATAAAGGTAGGCACCTTCAGCCTTTGGCCTTGGAGGCTGTCCCTTAGAAGGGGCCCCAGGTTAAGAAGCTGATGGCAGACCAGGAGATGACCCCAAGGAGGAAGGGAAGCTGCTGTCAGTCTTCCTGGGTCTGGCTTCTTCCCAGAGAGGTAATAGAGTGGTCGCATTGTAAACTCTGGGGGAAAGGGAGACTGCAGAGAGAATCAGGACTCCTCAAGTAGATGAAGAATGAGAGCCTGGAGAAGAGCAAGCCAGCTGCTCTGGTTCTAGGGAGAGCCGAAGAAGGTGTGTGGCACATAAATGGAACCCGGGGAGAACCTGAGGAGGGAGAGGGTTAAAAGAAGCTAGAGCTGAGTATAAATGCTTCTTACAGCTCTCCGCGGGGTCTGTTCTGGCTGGCAGGCGGAGGGAAGGAGGTACACAATTAGAGATCATCAGAGCTGGGAAGGGAGCAGGTGCTGAGTCTGTCGCGCTTGACCCTGACACTGTACAGGGGACCTGGGGCTCAGATGACCTTAGCTGGCGTGTCTGAGGGCCTGAGCTAGTGCCTGTGTCTGAAAGTCCCCGGGCATCTGTCTTGGGCTCTGGGTTGATAGCACTGGCTGGAGGGTCATCGCTGAGGCTCTGCTGCACAGCGTGGCATCAGGAAGTGTCTTTCACACCGTTCCTTGAAATCTGGTAGTTTCACTGAGCTCCTCAGGGATTCTGCAATATATCTGTATTTGAGTCACTGTAGCTCTTTTTTTGGCAGCCCGATTATTTAGGCCTGACAGGTAGGTACAACTTGTCTCATTAAATGCAGATATATTTGTGTGGCTTGAAAAAAAAATGGAACATTCCATTAGTCTAAAAAAAAGAATACTGGTCGTTCCTTTTATTCAGAAACTCAATGTATTAAAATTTGTTGTTAAATTTATGAAATGGGGAACAAGTATTACTTGTACCTTATCATGGAATTCTCAGGTATTCAAGGTGCTATAGTATGTCTGTGCGCATGTGCACACCCACGCCTGTGTGTGTTGATACAGCCACTCCTCATGCCTGGTCCTGGACTAGGTGTTTTGCATATAATTTCTCAGTTGACCCTTACAGTGCCCCTCCTAAGTAGGGACAGTCTCAGCTCTGGTTTGCAGATGACTCTGAGGCTCGGGGAGGTTCAGTCACTTACCCAAAGCCCTGCAGCCGAGCTGGGATGTGAGCCCCAGTCACAGCAGCTGGTCTCTTGGTATTGATGCTGGAGAGCCAGATGAAAATTGCAGCTGCAACACAGGGCAGACCTCCAGGTGTGTGCTGTAGGGCAGAGCTTCCCTCGGTGGCCAGCATTCTCAACCACCTTCTGCCTTAACTCTGCCTCCACCGTGCATGAGAATCTGGGACGGAGGGAGGTGGAGAGAGGAAATAGAGATTGCAGGAGCCTCTTGGGTGATTCTGTTAAATACGCCCACTATTGAGAAGCGAGTTTTTGTAAAAGGAGAAAGACGAACATTATTAAACACTTCTCCTTTGTCTCTAGAAGAACTGCTGGGGGAGCCACAGGCTGTTGGAGCACCTGGTATCCTGACTGAGGGCGGCATCTGCTTTAACCTCTTCCTCACCCCTCCTGGGCCTTGGAGGATTTTCCACCCTGACTCGTGTGCTGTGGATCAGTGGGGAAAGTGGAATTAGTGTCTCAGCGGTTTTTCAGGGCCGGATCCCCTCTGAAAACCCCTCTCCCTCCTCCCTGCCACACCCACACCATAGGCTAGAGGGCCTGGAAGTCCTTGGTTTCCCCTTCTGGAACACCCAGCAACCCCACAGGGTACAAGGACTCACCGAGAAATCATTCCTTTGCCTCTTCACTCAACAAATACCTGTTGAGTGCTTTCTGTACACCATACCCTGTTCTAGGCAGTGGAATAGGGTGTGGACAGAACAGGTTCTCACCGTTTCTGCTTGTATTTTAGGTGTATAGAATATAAGTACAGAGAGACACGTGGTAAACAAATAGATAATGGGTCAAATGATCAGTATCATGAAGAAAAACAAGGCATTTTTTTCTGAGGATAGAGTATGAGGGTAGTTGAGCTTTTTTCTTTTCTGTCAGGGTGAAATTCACATAACACAACGTTTTAAAGTGTTAATTCACTGACATTATGTACATTCAGATTATTGTGCAACCATCACCTCTACCTAGTTCCAAAACATTTTCATTACCCCCAAAGGAGCTCCACTGGGTACGCTTTTTTTATATACAGGGAGGTGACATTTGAGGTCACTATCCTATCCATAGGGCAGGAGCTTTCGAGGTAGAGGGGACAGTGAGTGCGGAGGCAGAGCTTCTTTGGCAAATCTGAGGAGGAACAAGGAGGCCAGGAAGGCTGATCCACGTGAGTGGGGGAGAGCTGTAGGAGGCGAGGTGCATGGGCCTTTGGAGGCCACACAGTGATCCAGTAGACCAGGGGGAGTGTTGGAGGGGGTGGAGCACCCCAGTGGCATACTAGGCATGCAGCAGGTGCTCACTAGGTGGGCGGCATCCTTCCTGTGTGCCTCCCTGGTCCTCTACAAATCATAACTTCTTGGTTTAGTCTTCGTCTAGAATCTGTGTATATCTTGTTAATGAAGGCAAGAATCATGTTACATGTGTTTGTTTGGTTTGTGTCCTTGTACACCTATGAATGTGGTATAACACATTTCTGCCTCTTCCTGTGTGTTTCCACATGGAAAAAAATTCTTAAAAAAATCAAACACATATTTATGTTTTCCTTCATAAAACTATAGGTTGTGCTTGGGGACATTGCCTCAAGACAGAAAGATGTAACCTTTCTGGAGAAGGTCCGGGGAAAGATCTTTAAAATTAGTGATGCAGGGATGAGGTGGTACAGTAGGCAGGGGATAAAAAGGAAGTAGGAATTTATTTCTCTGCAAGGACAGTCTCAAACATGAAAGGCTTATGCACCTTGGAAGGCCAGGCCTGCATTGTTTATGATGTATACAAGATCATTGGGAAAGTGGAGAGAGTGAACACAGGGTCCTTCACCAAACTCAAACCGGAGCCAGGAGGTGTTTCTTAGAGATCAAATAGGAAATGCTCCTCTCTCACAGCACAGAGATATTTTGGGATAAACACCACAAATGGAACAGGCTAGAAACTTGAGCCAGTTTTAAGAAAGCTTTAGATCAAAAGTTACATGGGTAAATGCCTTCCACAGCCCCGAAGTAAGCGAGAATTGGCAATGGAAGACAACAGGGAATGGTGAGGACTGGGGCACCATGGAGCTCACATGGCCCTTCCATGCTCAGCCTGCTGCTGGCCGGGTGTGTGGGCCCAGGGGTGCTCAGCTGGAGATGTGGGACTTTAAGGGAATTTTTAAATGCCAGCAACTATTCAGACTTTTAAAAAGAGGAGGAAGGAGCTGGAGGAGTGAGAAGAAACCACATGGTATAAACAAAAGAGATCTGAAGGCTAAAGAGAGTCCAAAGGCTCACGGGGTTCCAGACTCTGGTTTGGATAAACCTACCCTCTGATCTTTTGAGGGGAATGCAGGTTGCCGGTAAGTTTTTGAGCTGGAATTCCACAAGCCCTCTGTGGCCCCGTTGATAACCTTAAGTTTGTCATGGGTAAAACAGGCCACCACCAGCTGCTCCGTGTCCATGGGGAGCTTTAAAATCTTGATTAAAAGGCCCCAGCTAAATAGAAAAGACATCCTTGGCGAATTGACAGTCTTTCCGTGGCCATCAGTGCCCATCAGCAGGTGCCGCCCCCAGTGTCCCCTCCAGCCTGTAACTATCTGCTATTTTTAGCTCTTCTGTAACTCCATTAACCATATCCACCTCCTCGTGCCACTTGTCTGTATGTTTAATTATGTAAATGGCATTACAAATCACAGTGGTGTTGAACTACATCTCATTTCTCAGAGCAAATCAGAGCATGTTATACTGTGTCTTGTTGACCATCCATTCAGTCTGAAAGTAGGCACAGTAGAGGGTGATTGCTTGCTTCTTATGAGGAAATGACTTGGGAGAATGGAGGTCTCTGTAAAAGGGATCTCATGGGATAGATGTGGAATTGCTCTAAGCCGTTGACTTTTTTTCTTTTAACTCAAAATGTGGATTTTGTGTCTCTATTAAACCAGTTCATTGCTGACTCATTTTTAACACTTGGCTTTAATTCCCAAGCCACTGCTCAAGTTTGTGTTTGAGCAAGGAGGGATGTGTGGTCCTTCAAGTGTGGGAGGGGGATGAAAGGGGCTGACAAGACTGTCCTCTTGCAGGTGCCCTGTAGGAAGGACTGCTTGAAACTGCCCCGTAAACCTTCCCCTCTATTAGGTGACTGAATGCGTTCTTCCAGAAAGTCCTTCCATCTTTCTAACCTGTATGCTCATGTTGTAAGTTAAGCTCCTTTTGACTGATCGCCAGTAAAGGATAAGTAGTGAGCACCCTTCTTGAGTCAGTCTTCACTTCTCTGCTCTTGGATCCAGCATCTTCTTACGTGCTCTGCGGAAGTCTTCATTCTTTGCTATTTCCTTCTCGCAGCCCCCCAGCACAGCTGGACCTTCCTGACCTCTCCAGGGCAGCCCTGCTGGCCCTCCGGCATCCCTGCCTCCTTCTCTCAACCTGCTTCTACTAGGGACTCTGATCACTGACAGCTTGCTCATATTTGTGGAGTTTTCATGAGCTGGTGGTCAGCCTTATTACTCTTCCACAGTGATTCTTCCTGCCTGCTAGACCGGAGGGTTCTTGGGGGCTCACTCGGCCAGTGTTGCTGCCAGCGAGTCACTTGAGTTACCCACAGGTGTTGTCATCTCATCCCTGTACTTTAGCACGTGTCTCATCTCCTAAGAATGAGAAGATTTCCTCCCTAGCTGCAGTAGAACAAACAGTCAGAGTCTATGTCCAATATATGGGCCCTGTTCAGTTTTCCTGGATGGCTCAATTATGTCCTTGATAGCTGTCTTTGAAAAATCCAGGGCTCAATCAAGGATTATGCATTTCTCCTGTGTCCTCATGGAACAGTCACCCAGGCACTGTATAGTCTTTTATGACGTTGACATTATCAAACGGTCCAAGCCAGTGGTTTTATAAAATGTCCTTCAGCTTGTATATATCTGATCGTTTCCCCCATGATGGGACTCCAGTTAAATGTTTTGGTCAAGATGATTTAAGTGCTTGTGTTCTGTTTCATATCCCAAGACACAGGATGTTACCTTGTCTCATTGGTAACATTAAATTTGTTTACTCGGTTAAGGTGGTGTATACCAGAGTTCTCTGTTTTAAAGTGCCTTTTCCCCTTTGAAATTAATAACTAATCTGCAGAGTAATGCTTTTGGATGGTGTGGAGTATCCTGTTTACAACCATTCTCTCACTCAGTAATTTTCTACTCATTCCATTCATAGCAATCTTTATGGTTTTTCATCATTGTTTTATTGTGGTAAAATATGTATAGCATAAAATTGGCCATTTTAGCCATTTTTAAGTGTATAGTTCAGTGGCATTAAGGTTATTCACAATGTTATGCAACCATCATCACTATGTATTTGTCGTTCCAAACAGAAACTCTATACCCACTAAACACTAACTACCATTCTACTTTCTATCTCCATGAATTTGGCTACTGCGTGTACATGGAATTATATAGTACTTGTCTTCCTGTGACTGACTTATTTCACCTAGTGATGTCTTCCAGGTTCAGCCACGTTGCAGCATGTGTCAGAATTTCCTTATTTTTTTTCAAGGTGAAATAATACCCCATTGTATATTTAGACCACATTTTGTGTATCCATGCATCTGTCAATGGACATTTGGGTTGCTTCTCTCTTTTGGCTGTTGTGAGTAGTGCTTTGAGCATGGGTGTGCAAATACTTGTTCAGGTTCCTGCTTTTAGTTCTTTTTTTTTTTTTTTTTTTTTTAAAGATTTTATTTATTTATTTGAGAAAGAGAGAGTGAGAGACAGCACGAGAGGGAAGAGGGTCAGAGGGAGAAGCAGACTCCCCGCTGAGCAGGGAGCCCGATGCGGGACTCGATCCCGGGACTCCAGGATCATGACCTGAGCCGAAGGCAGTCGCTTAACCAACTGAGCCACCCAGGCGCCCTTTGCTTTTAGTTCTTTTTGGTGTGTACCCAGAAATGGAATTGCTGGATCATATGGAAATTTTATTTTTAGTATTTTGGGGAACTGCTATACTTTTTTCCAAGTGGCTGCACCATTTTCTGCTCTTACCAGCACTGTCTGAGGGTTCCAGTTTCTCCACTTCCTCACCACAATTTATTTCTTTTACTTTTTTTTTCTGTTTTTTTTTTTTTTTTTTTTATAGCCATCCTAGTAGGTATGAAGTGGTGTCTCATTGGGGTTTTGATTTGCATTTCTCTAATAACTAATGATGTTGCATATCTCTTCATGTACTTCTTGGGCCCTTATATATTTTCTTTGGAGGAATGTGTATTTTAGATTCTTTGCCCATTTTTCAATTGGGTTATTTGTCTTTTTATTACCGGCTTATAGGAGTTCTTTATGTATTCTGCACACAAGTTCCTACCAGATAGATGATTTGCAGATGTTTTCTTCCATTCTGTAGGTTGTTCACTTCCTTGATACTGTCCTTTGAGGCAAGAAGTTTTTCATTTCAACCGAGTCCAACTTACCTATTTTTTCTTCTGTTGTGCATGCGTTTAGTGTCATATCCAATTCAGAGGTCATGAAGATTTACCTCTGTGTTTTCTTTGAAGAATTTTATGGTTTTAGCTCTTATACTTAGACCCTTGATTAATTTTGAGTTGATTTTTTTATGTGGTCTAAGCCTCATCCTTTTGTGTGTGGACATCCAGCTGTACCAGCGCTGTCTGTTGAAGGGACTATTCTTTCCCCATTGAATGGTCTTAGTTCCTTTGTCTGAAATCATTTCATACATGTGCACGTTTATTTCTGGACTCTCAGTTCTGTTCCTTCTGTCTATGTCTATCCTTATGTGAGTACTACCACACTGTTTTGATGACTGTAGCTTTGTGGTAGGTTTTGAAATCATGAAATGTGAATCTTCCAACTTTGTTCTCTTTTGCAGGTTGTTTTGGCTGTTTGCCTCACTCTCTGCAATTCCATATGAATTTGAGGATTGGTTTTTCCATTAGCATGAAAAAAAGATGTTGGAATTTTGATAGGGTTTTATTGAATCTGTGTATTGTCTTGAGTAGTTTATTAATTTCCTAAGGCTGCCATAAACAAAATACCACAAACTGGGATGGCTTAAAAAACCAGAAATCAAGGTATGTCAGGGCCAGACTCTAGGGAAGAAGCTGTTCTGTGCCTTTCTCTTACTTTGTGGTATTTGGTGAAAATCCTTGCTGCTCCTCGGCTTGCAGCTACATAACTTCAACCTCTGCCTCTATCTTCACATGACATTCTTCCTTCTGTGTCTCTGTCTATGTCCGTAATTCCCTCCTCTTGTAAGGACACCAGTCATATTGGATTAGGACCTACCCTTATCCTGTATGACTTCATCTTAACTGATTATACCTGCAAAGGCCCTATTTCCCAGTAAGCCTGTGTCCTGAATGTGGACATGAATTTTAGAAGGACGCTATTAAACTCAGTACTGTTAGTACTGATAACAATATTCTTTCAATCCGTGAGCATGAGGTGTTTTTCCATTTATTGAGGTCTCGTTAATTTCTTTCAGCAATGTCTCAGTTTTCAGTGTACAAGTCCTTCATATCCTTCCTAAATATTCCTAGGTATTTTATCCTTTTAGATGCTATTGTAAATGAAATTGCTTTCTTAATTTTCTTTTGGATTTTTCATTGCTGGTATATAGAAATGCAACTGATGTTTGAGTGTTGATGCTGTGCCCTGCAACTTTGCTGAGCTTAATTATTAGTTCTAATAGCTTTCCTGTGGGATTTTTCTACATAAATGGTCATGTCATCTGCAAACAGATAGTTTTCTTCCTTTCCAATCTGGCTTCCTTCTCTTTCTGTTTCTTACCTAGTTGATCTGGCCAGAACTCCCAGTTCCAGTTTTGAATAGCAGTGGTGAAAGTGGGCACTCTTATAAGTTCCTGATCTTAGGGGGAAAGCTTTCAATCTTTCACTGATGGGCCATGATGTTAGCTGTGGGTTTTTTACATATGGTCTTTACATGGTGAGGAAGTCTCCTTTTATTTTTATTTTTCTGAGGGTTTTTATTATGAAAAGGTATTGGATTTTGTCAGCTGCCTGCCTTTTCTACATTAATTGAGATGATTGTGTTTTTTTTCCCCCTTCATTCTGCTGCTGTGATGTATTATATTGATTTTTTTCATGTTGAACCAAGCTTGTGTTCCTCGTATAAATCTGATAGGTCATGGTATTATAATCCTTTTATGATGATATTGGGTTTGGTTTGCTGTTATTCATAAGGGATAGTGGCCTATAGTTTTTTTTTTCTTGTTGATGTCATTATGCTGGTCTTATGGAATGAGTTAAGAAGTGTTTCCTCCTATGCAATTTTTGAAAGAGTTTGAAAAGGATTGGTATTAAATCTTCTTTAAATGTTTGGTTGAATTTACCAGTGAAGCTGTCTGGCCCTGGACTTTTCTTTGTTGGGAGGTTTTTGATTACTGATTCAATCCCTTTACTTATGACAGTTCTTTTGAGATTTTCTGTTTATTCTTGAGTCAGTTTAAGCAATTTGTGTGTTTCTAGAATTGTGTACATTTCTTCCAGATTATCCAATTTGTTGGCATATAGTTGTTTATAATACTTTCTCACAATCCTTTTTATTTTTGTAGAGTTAGCCCCCAGTTTCATTTCTCATTAGTTATTTGTATCTACTTTTTTTCCCCCCCTTTGTTAGTCTGTGTAAAGATTTGTCAATTTTAAATATCTTTTCAAAGAACCAACTTTTGGTTTAACTCATGATCTATTATTTTTCTCTGTTTTGTTTACCTCCACTTCTAATCTTTACTATCTTCTTCTTTCTCGCTAGCTTTGGGTTTAGTTTGCCCTTCTATTTCTAATTCCTCAAGGTATAAACTTAGGTTATTGATTTGAGATATTTCTTCTTTTTAAATTTAAGCATTTATGTTATAAATTTCTCTTGAAGCACTACCTTTACTACATTCCAGACATTTTGCTGTGTTGTTTTCATTTTCATCCATATCGAGGCATTTTGTAATTTTCCTTCTGTTTTCTTCTTGGACCCATAGGTTAAGAGTATATTGTTTATTTTCCACATATATGTACATTTTTAAGTTTTCCTTTTCTAATTGATTTCTGGCTTCATTCCATTGTGGTTAAAGAAGATACTTTATCTGGTTTCAATCTTTTTAAATTTGTTGAGACTTGTTCTGTGGCCCTAATATACGGTCTATGGTGGAGTGTTCTACTTATGTCTGTTAGGTCTAATTGATTTATAGTGTTGTTCAAGCACTCTATTTTCTTATTGATCTGCTGTCTGAATGTTTTATTCATTATTGAAAGTGAGGCATTGAAGTCTCTGACTATTATTGTAGAATGGTGTGTTTCTTCTATTCTGTCAGTGTTCATTTCATATATTTTGGGGCCCTCTTGGTGTATATATGTTTATAATTGCTATTTCTTCTTGATGAATTGACCCTTTTATCAATATGTCCTTATTTGTTTCTTGTGACTGTTTTTGACTTAAAGTCTGTTTATTCCTGACATTATAGCCATCTAGCTTTTTTGCATGTAGTATCTTTTCTCGTTCTTTCAGTTTCAACCTATGTGTCTTGGATTTAAAGTAGTTCTCATGTAGACAGCATATAGTTGGATCATGGTTTTCATCTCTTCTGATTGGAGTGTACATTTACATTTAAAATAATTACTGAGAAGGAACAACCTAATCCTGCCATTTTGCTGTTTGTCTTCCATATGCTTTATAGTTGTTTTTGAGCCCCATTTTTTCCCATTAATGCCTTCTTTTGTGTTTACTTGATTTTTTATGTAGTGAACAATTTGATTCCCTTCTCATTTCTTTTTGTGTATATTCTGTAGACTTTTTCTTTGTGGTTACCATGGAGATTGCATTTAACATCCTAAATTTATAACAATCTGATTGAATTGATACCAACTTAACTTCAGTAGCATAAAAAAACTCTGCTCCTAATTTATAGAGACAGAAGGTAGAATAGAGGGTTACCAAGGCCTGTGGGACAGGAAGAGGAGGAGTTACTGTTTAATTGATACAGAACTTTTCTTTGGGATGATGAAAAAGTTCTGGAAATGGATAGGGTGATGGTTATACAATATTTTAAATGTAGTTAATGCCAATGAAACTCTACACTTAAAATTGGTAAAATGGTAAAGTTTATGTTACATAGGTTTTAATGCAATAAAAAAAGTTTAAAAAACACTGTTCCTATACAACTTTGTCTCCCTCTTTATGTTATAGTTTTCCCAAATTATATTTTTATGTATTGTGTGCCTAGTAACAAACTTATCATTATTTTTCATGCATTTGTCTTTTAAATTGTGTAGGGAATAAAAAATGAAATTATAAATTAAAAATATAATAATACTGACTTTTATATTTGCCTGTGTATTTACCTTTATTGGAGATCTTTATTTCTTAATCCAGGTTCAAGTTATTCTCTAGGTGTCTTTTCATTTCAACTTGAAGCACTCCCTGTAGCATTTCTTGTGGGGTGAGTCTAGTAATAATGAACTGGTTCAGATTTTGTCTAGGCATATCTTAATGTCTCCTTCATTTTTGAAGGACAGTTTTGCAGGGTATAGAATTCTTGGTTGAAAGCTTTTTTCTTTCAATACTTTAAATGTGTCTTCCCATCGTCTCCTAGCTTCCACGGTTTCGGAGAAGAAATCAGCTGTTAATCTTTTTGAGGATCCCTTATATATAACAAGTCCCTTCTCTTTTTCTGTTTGAAGGTATCTTTCTTTACTAGTTTGATTATTATGTGTCTTGTGGGTATTTTAAAATTCATTTTACTTGAAGTTTCTTGAGCTTTTGAATTTGTACATTTATGTCTTGCATCAAATTTGGTGAGTTTTAGCCATTATTTTTTTGGGTATTCTTCCTTCCCCTTTCCCTCTTCTCCCACAGAAACTCCCATAATGCAAATGTTAGTGTCCTACAAACTCCTGAAGGCTTTGTTTCTCTTTCCTTCCTCCTTTTTTTCTTTCTGCTCCCCAGACTCAATAGTTTCTATCGTCCTATCTTAATGTTTGCCGATTCTTCCTTCTGCATGCACAAACCTGTTGAACCCCTGTAGTCAATTTTCACTTCAGCTGCAGAATCTTTGGTTGGTTCTTTTTTAATAGTTTCTATCTCTTTATTGGCATCCTCATTTTGTTTATGTATCATTTTTCTGATTTCCCTTGTTATATGTCCATGTTTTCCTTTATCTCTTTGAACATGTTTAAATGATTTTTATGTAGTGTGTCTGATGTCTGGGCTTCTTTGGGGACCATTTCTATGAATTAATCTTGTTCCTTTGAATGGGCTATACTTTCCTGTTTCCTTGTATGCCTTTTGATTTGTTGTTGTTGTTGAACACTGGACATTGGAGTATAATAATGTTATAACTCTGGGAATCAGATTCTTCCTTTTCTCACAGTTTGCAGTTTAAAAAAATTATTTTTTAAACTGAAGGATAGAATGTTAATATTTATTTATTTACTTATTTTTTATTATGCTATGTTAGTCACCATACAGTACATCATTAGTTTTTGATGTAGTGTTCCATGATTCATTGTTTGCATATAACACCCTGTGCTTTATGCAATAGGTGCCCTTCTTAATACCCATCACCAGGCTAACCTATCCCCTCACCCCTCCCCTCTAAAACAACCCTCAGTTTGTTTCTCAGAGTCCATAGTCCCTCATGGTTCGGTTCTCCCTCCGATTGCCCCCCTTCATTTTTCCCTTCTTTCTCCTAATGTCCTCCATGCTATTCCTTATGTTCCACAAATAAGTGAAACCATATGATAATTGACTTTCTCTGCTTGACTTATTTCACTTAGCATAATCTCCAGTCCCATCCACATGGATGTAAAAGTTGGGTATTCATCCTTTCTGATGGCTGAGTAATATTCCATTGTATATATGGACCACATCTTCTTTATCCATTCATCTGTTGAAGGGCATCTTGGCTCTTTCCACAGTTTGGCTATTGCAGACATTGCTGCTATGAACATTGGGGTGCATATGGCCCTTCTTTTCACTACATCTGTATCTTTGGGGTAAATACCCAGTGGTGCAATTGCTGGGTCATAGGATAGCTCTCTTTTTAACTTTTTGAGGAGCCTACACACTGTTTTCCAAAGTGGTGTACCAACTTCCATTCCCACCAATAGTGTAAGAGGGTTCCCCTTTCTCCACAACCTGTCCAACATTTGTTGTTTCTTGCCTTGTCAATTTTTGCCATTCTAACTGATGTAAGGTGGTATCTCAATGTGGTTTTGATTTTAAATTCCCTGATGGCTAATGATGATGAGTGGCAAAGATGGTGGAGGAGTAGGGGACCCTATTACAACTGGTCCCCTGAATTGAGCTGGATAGCCACCAGACCACTCTGAACACCCACGAAATCAGCCTGAGATGTAAGAAGATATATCCGGATCTCTACAAACAGGATATCGCCAGCAGTTGGTTTCGAGGTATGAAGCAGGGAGTCGTGATTTCGCCGGCAGATACCGGGAGATAAACGGAAGGGGGCAGGAGCTGCCATAAGTGCTTGAGCTGGGAAGGTGAAATAACACAGGAGCACAAAAGCCTCCTGCACTGGGGACCAGGCACAGACTCACAGACCGGTAACGGCGGAGAGGGGACTTTAGGGCAGCCCCCGGGACTGAAACCTGGAGCTGCGGCAGCATGGGTGCAAACTGGGGGTGGCTGGCAGTTTTAGAAGTGCAAAGGGCAGAGACGTGCCTGGACCTGGAAGCGAGGGCTGGGAGTACTGCTGAGGGGCGCATGACCCAGGACGCTGCAGTTTTAGCAGCACAGACAGAAATGGAGACAGTGTGACCTGGAGAGCTCACTGAAGAACAGACTGCGATCTCTCTGTTCTGAGGCAGAGGAGGGTTGGAAATGGTCACTTTTTTAAGGCCATAGCAACCCACCTGTTTAATGATTTTTTCAAACTATTTTTGCAAAGACTATATTCCTTGTTGTTTATAGTGACTGACGTTTCTATTCCTTTAGTTTCTGTCAGCTAATATTTTGACAGGAACCCTTTTAATGCCAAGGGCTTAAACAACAATGACAACACACCAGAAAATAAAGAAAAGCAAAACAACTATCCAGATGCTTTCCTAGTCTTGGCAGATTGGCTTGTGCTGGGGCGCCCTTTTAACAGGCTTATATTGAGCCTAGAAATCAGCCCAAGGTGAAAGGTTGGGGTCTTCTCAAGTCTTTTCTGAGTATGTGACTTGCCCTTGGCCTATGTGTAGCTTTCTAAATTTTCCTCTATATATGGATTTTTTTTAAAAAAAGATTTTATTTTATTTATTTTTAAAGATTTATTTATTTTAGAGAGAGAGAGCACAAGAGCAGTGTGGGGGAAAGGGCCGAGGAAGAGGGAGAGATAGAATCTCAAGCAGACTCCCCACTGAACGCAGAGCCTGGTGTGGGACTCAATCTCATGACTCTGATGTCATGACCTGAGCCAGAATCAAGAGTTGGATGCTTAATGGACTGAGCCACCCAGGTACCCTGATTTTATGTATTTATTTTTTAAGTAATCTCTATACCCAACATGGGGCTTGCACCTACAACCCTGAGATCAAGAGTGACATGCTCCACTGACTGTGCCAGCCAGGTGCCCCCTGTATATATGACTTTCTAAAAAGGTCCTAATGTTTCAAAGAATCTCCCCCAACTTTTCATCCCAGGCAGCCTATTGTCTGTCTGAACTGTTACCATTTTCCCCAGAGGCACTTGCCTCCTTTTTAGCCTGAGTGCTGAGTTAGGTGAAACAGGAGAGATGTGACTTGCATAAGTCCTTCAGGCAGCCCCCAGGCAGGTTAGAACAATCATACACAGTAATTTACAAGTAAGATCTACTCCTTCTGCAACTGGAGACCAGGGTTCCACATTGGAAACGGGCTGCTATTGAGCCATGGAAGGGGTAAGACGAGAATGTCACAAAGCTGTCCTACTGTTTTCAAATTGCCCTTTTCTTGATTCAGCATTCTCTTGGTTGCTGTAAACTTTTGGCTGCTTTTCAGAGTTCTGACATAGTTGGTTCTGATTGTTTCTGCTTGTTTTTCAATGTTTCTGTGGGAAGATAAGAGGTTGGAGCTACTTTACCATTTTCCTTTACGTTGATGATTCTTGTCTGAATTGATGTGCTGCTGGTTGCAAAATGGTCATTTTGTATTTCTATAATTTCTTCTACATTTATTAGTTGGTATACTCTTATTTAAACAGAGAACTTTATTTTCTGTGTAATTGGTGTTGATATGGATTTAGGTATTTGAATGGCTTATTATTTTAAATAATTTTAGTGAGGTATAGTTTAAATACAGTAGAGTCCACACACTAAGTATTCAGGTTAATGACCTTGGCAGATGCAACATGTAACGACCTGTAGCTATCACCTCAATCAAGTTCTAGAACATGTCCTCTCCAGAAAGTTTCCCATACTCCATTACGATGGCTTTCTTGTTTTTACATTTTATTTTGAAATACTTATAGATACACAGGAAGTTGCAAAGACAGAAGAGAGTGGCCCCCTGTATCCTTCATGGAGTTTCCCCCAAAGGTTACATCTTGCTTAAAGGTAGTACAATTTCAAAACGGAAATGAACATCAGTACAATGTATAGATGCAGTTTGGTGTCATTGTGTACATTCCTGGAACTGGGAGTTCAGGCTTTCCACTAGGCTTTTGGTGACACCACTCTGTCTAGGGTGCTCTGTAAGTGGTCTCCCACTGACATTGCAGCAGTGCAGGAGGGGAGACCTCACTACTGCTGATGGGGGTCAAGGATCTGCCTTTCCACCTGGTCTTCTCTGACACTACCCCAGCAGGGACGATTCATAGTGTCTTGGTGAGGGTAGCCATCGAGGCTCCCCAGTGGGGGTGGGACTGCAGTTTTTTCTGTGGTGTTAAGCTGGATAGGCTTGTTATCATCTAAAAGTTTCTGTCTTGCCTGGTCCTTGGGCTAGAAAAAGCAAGCTTTTCTGGGGGCTTTTGGGCTTCCATTGGCATCTCCTTGAGCACCCAGTCCAGGATATATGAGGTAAAAAGAAACATTAGGAAACTCCTTGCCATGTCATTCTCTGGGTCCCAGGGCCCCTAGCTAGACCCTTCTTCCTCTTTCAGGATTTTCCTATGTTTGTTTTGTATGTGTAATGTGCAGAGTTTTTAGTTGTATTACCAGAAGGATTAGGAAGAAGCATATCTACTCCTGCAGTGTCTTATTTTTTAAGACTCAGATTTTGAAGATTTTTGACACATACTGTTTCATAAAATGATAATACCAGTTTTTACATTCCTACCAACAGTGTATGAGAGTGCATGTGACCAGCACTGGGGATTATCAGCCTTTTTAATCTTTGTTGATCTGATAGGCAGAATTGATGTCTCCTAGTATTAATTTTCGTTTCTTTGGTTTCAAGTGGAGGTCGAATATTTTTCCTGTTTATTGGCCTAAGTTGTTTTTTTTCTGTCTCTTGAATTACCTCTTCTCTGAGAGAGAGAGAGAGAAAATTGAAGATGGAAAGTGAGGGGTAATCTGCTGCTGTAGTAGTTATGATGGTCCGGCCAGGAGACAGAAACCACAGCAATTATTTGAGCAGAGATAACGACATAAAATTAACTAGGTTATCGAAGGGTCAGATGGGAACACTGAGGTATTGTGGAGTGAGCATTGCAGGAAGCAGCTCCCATCTCTAGGATTGGGGGACTCAAAGGAAGAGTTGCAGTTATTAAAACTCGGGCAGTGAAGGGAAGAGCCCCATGGAAACTGGGAGTTTCGAAGAGAGGTACTGCTCGGTTGGGGCTTTTGTCTCCACTGGTAGGAAGCGTGAAGTCCATGCTGCAGGTTTTGGAAAACCTGCAAACTGGAATCAGCTGTTGCTGCAGAGAGGCACTGTGCTGCCGGTGAAGGAGTATTTCTGGGTTGGTGGTGCTCAAGACGGGAAGGACTGAAGAAGCACACGGGAAGAAGGTACAAGTCTTTCTCCTTCATCCTTGCTGTTTCAAACTTTCTAGTGCCTCTTGTTGGAAAGACTCTTATGGAGCCAGCTGGCCAAGCCCAAATGCGATCTGTAAGCTCTCAGGCCCAGCATCACAGAGACCAGTGTGACCTGAGATAGAAGAACTCAGTCGTCAGCATGGCTGCCATTCGCTGTGGGCATTGCCTGTGCTGAGTGTGGAGTGGGAGACCTGAATCTGTTGTGCCATGCTTGTCTTGGTTCTTCTGTTCCACATTTTGCTTGCTATAGTGAGTGCGATTTTCATGCTAAAGTTTGTTCTCTGTACAACATGGCCCCTCATTATATTCTGCATATGTCTGCCATGCTGTGTGCTGTACATACACTGCAGTATGTACAGTTCTACAGAATCGGGTGTAAAACGTATATGTACTTCATACGGGATGTTAGGGTTTTTCAAGGGTCATTTTAATTACATCTGATTCTCCCTTTACTTTAGAACTTATCTCCCCTTTGCTATTTGGTCCAGTAAGATGGGACTTCAGTTTATATTCCAGTCAAATCAGAGACTTCCTGTGGCTGGAGCTTAAGTGCATACACATCTCTCATCTTCAACCATCCCTGTTTATTCTGCCTGTTTGGATAGATGTAGCATTTGTAAGGATTGGACCGTATTTGTCTTATCCACAGGGCCTCAGGGTACTTGTTCAATAAATTTTTGTTGAATTAATATTGATAACAGCAGCAGCAAGAATATTTCTTTTACATATATAATTACTCATTTAATTCTCATATCAGCCTTATAAGTAGTTATCATTACCATATTTCATTAGTTCTGAGGTGAACATTTTTTCACATTTTAACATCTTTGGATTAGGGATGCATTTTATATTCAGTGATGTCTTGTAACTCATTTTTTTTTCTTGGTGGTAATGAAATAATGGTTCATCTTGTAGTCAGTGGTATTTTAGACTCAATTAAATTTGGTGTCATTTCCATTTTGTAGATCAGGAAAGGGGGCACAAAGAGGTTAAGTATCCTGCCCTAGGCTAGAAAGTGGCAGATCTGGGCTGAGCAGCCTGGCCTCCAGTCTCGGGGTCCTGCTGTCCCTCTCCGTCTGCCTTCTTCTCTGAGCCTCTGCCGAGAATGGCCTCTGTGCCATCCTGCCTGTCTTGGCCTTGTCCACCCTCCCAGTGTAGCTTTGACTGTACCTTCCATGCCAGCCTTCCTCTCCCCATGCTATCCTGCTGGAAAGCAGTCATTTCTTCTTTTCTCCTTTGAACCCCATAGCATTTCCTTAGTGCTGGTTGTCTATGTCTTTTATTTAGCAGCGTTTCATTTTCCAGGGTATCTAGACCCCAAGTCAGCGTGTAGGGTACAAACCACACATGTTCAAAATTACCGTGTACACCCTTTAGAAAGGAAGGCTGGGCTATGTTTTGGAGTCCAGTGCACTCAGTTTTTTCTACCATGTTAGGTGAATCACTGTTTCTTTGTAGCTCGGCAATAGTTGGCTTGTGTTTTGGGATCGTGTTGTAGGAAAAATACTGGTCTTCAACACTAGACTTGCACTTGGGAGTGTACATGAGATGCTCACGCTCTAGGAGGCTCACAGGTACTGACGTGGACTGTGGGAGGCAGGTCTTCTGCTTACACAGGAACACCCATGGCCCACTTTCCATGGCAGGGTCAACACGCGTGGCTGGGCATGGCGGATGTGCAACAGGCACAGTGAGCTCCTTCCCAAGGCATGTATTCATCGAGAAGAATGGTGCTGTTTTTCCATTTTCAAATTTAAAAACTTCTTTTGGGTTACATTTTAACTCTTTTACTGAGATAGAATTCACATACCATATATTTCTCTCTTTTAAGGCATCTAATTCAATGAGTTTTAGTATGTTCCTGCAACTGTCACAACAATCTAAGCGTAGACCATTTTCATCACCCCCAAAAGAAGCTCTCTGCCCAGTGTCAGTCGCTCTCCATTTCCCGTGGCCTCCCAGCCCTGGGCAGCCACCCATCTGCTTTTCTGTCTCTGTGCATTTGCCTGTTGTGGACGCGTCATAAGCAGAATCAGACAATATGTGGTCTTTGTGTGACTGGCTTCTCCTTGAGCATCCTGTTTTCGAGGTTTATTATCTGTGCTGTGGCATGCGTCAGTACTTCATTCCTCCTTCTTGCCAGACAATATTGTATGGTTATACCACATGTTATGTATCTATCAATCAGTTGTGGGACATTTGGGCTGTTTCCACTTTTTAGCTATTATGAGTAATGATGCTGTGAACATCTGTGTACAAGTTCTTCTGTGGACATGTGTTTTCATTTCTCTTGGGTATATACCCAGGACTGGAATTGTGGGGTCATATTAATTCTGTGTTTAACCTTTTGAGGGATGGGCCACATTGTTTTCCAAAGTAGCAGCCTGCACCGTCTCACATCTCCACATCCTCACCAACGCTTATTATGTCATTTGAGTATAGCCATCTAGTGGGTGTGAAGTAGTATCTCAGTGTGGTTCTGATTTGCATTTTCTTGCTGACTAATGGTGTTGAGTATCTTTCCATGTGCTTATTGGCCATTTGTACATCATCTTTGGAGAGATGTCTGTTCAGATCCTTTGCCCATTTTTTAATTATTTGTCTTTTTTATTGTTCAATTGTAGGAGTTCTTTGTATATACTGGATAGTAATGCCTTATGTGATAGGTGACTTGCAAAATTTTTCTCTCCTTCTGTCTTTTCACTTGATGGTGTCCTTTGGAACACAAAAGTTTTACATTTTGATGAAGTCTACTCTATCTATTTTTCTTTGTTGCTTTTGCTTTTGCTGTCACATGTGAGAAGGCTTTGCCTAGCCCAAAGCCCCAAATATTGACACTTATGTTTCTTCTAAGAGTTTTATAGGTTTTTTTTTAAAGATTTTATTTATTTGACAGAGAGAGACAGTGAGCAAGGGAACACAAGCAAGAGGTGTGGGAGAGGGAGAAGCAGGCTTCCTGCTGAGCAGAGAGCCCTACGTGGGGCTCGATCCCAGGACCCTGGGATCATGACCTGAGCCGAAGGCAGACGCTTAACGACTGAGCCAACCCAGGTGCCCCAAGTTTTACAGTTTTTGCTCTTACATTTAGGTCTGTGATGTACTTGGAGTTAATTTTTGCGTATGGTGTAAGGAAGAGGTCTGCCTCCATTCTTGCCAGACAAAAGTCTGGATATCCGTTTGTCCCAGCACCATGTGTTGAAAAGACTGTTCTTTCTCCATTGAGTTGTTCTGAGTATTTAGTTTTTTGCTGGGCTGGATAGTTGATTTCAGAATAGATAAATGTAGGTATGAAGCACTTCTACTGTATATTTGTCTTATCTGCCCCCCTAGGTTATAAACTCCTTAGGGTAAGAAAAAGTCGTGTTTTATTTATCTTTAATTCCCTTCAGCATCCAGCTCAGTCTCCCAATATATACTGGACTTCTGAGTGAATCAGAGTATGCAATAGAGACCTGATCAATGAGAGTATGAGAAAGTGTTCCTCCTGATTGAGTCTCAGGTGTCTCCTAGATCTTGCCAATGAGCTCACATCACCAATACTGTAATAAGTGAATCATATAGGGATTAGGATTTTTTTTTCAAATTTATTTTAACTTCTTATTATTTAAAAAACAAAGTCTCAGTATGATGCTTATATGTTTATAACACTAATCTCTCTTTTTTTTTAAATGGAGTGCACATGTCAGGTTTGGAGATCTAGCCAACTACAATTTAAGAATGTCTTGTTTTCATTGTATCCATTTTTACTTACAGCTTCTATTAATGACAAGTGATAATGATCTTCCATTTTTGCTAGTTATATATAGTTTTAAAATCAATGTAAGTAAAAAAGTGAGATAGATTTTTAAGAAAAATATTAAATAAGGTGATGCAGAGATGTTGCAAAAATCACCAGGGGGCACTCAAATAATGAGAGTTAGGGATGCACCTAAAGGAGGGTTCCTCCTGCCTTTTATTTTTTCTGTTCACTGTTTTCTTTTCATTTTATTTTTGAATAGGTAATATCTTGGTATGACTCAAAAGCCAAAAAGTACAAGAGGCATACAATAAAAAATCCTCTTCACTCTATTCCTCTGGCCACCTGGCTCCCTGCCTTGGGCTAGTAAGACTTAATTGATTTCTTAGGTATTTATCCAGAGGTTGCTGATGCATATACAAGAAAATGTTCCTATATAATCTTTTCCTGCTGCTTAACACAAGTGGTTCCTTACTTTTTGCCTGGTTCTCCCTTTCCTTGGAGGGTTGTTCTTAACCTGGGCTAGTCTGGTTGTTCTTGATCTGGATACTGAGTCCTCATACCAGAGTTTCTGTGGTCATGGGGCATTGAGTCATACACCAGTGTCTCAAGCAGGAAGGGGCAGGGGCATGGGTCTGTCTTCTTTCAGGCAGGACGGGTGCCCAGTGACTTACACACATGTCTCCTTAGCAGGAACTGGGGCATACAACCATCTCAGACCAATCACTGGCAAGAGAGAACAGGATTACCACGGTTGGTTAAGGTTGGTCACAACTTTTCCCGGAGGCTGGCAGAGAGGCCTGCTTTTCCTGAGATTAGAGGCGTTGACCTCCCACAAAACCAGGGAAGGTAGCAGCCTTGTGGGAATGGTCACAGGATGGCCATGCATAGTGTCTGCTGTGGGATTTTTACAGGGATGCTCATGGAAGAGACTGAGACGGATACCTGTGCTCTGAGAGGTCTCAGGCTAGCACCGCCATTTTTGAGCTCAAGAACTAGAAGTAGTAACATTCTGATTTGGCCTGAAGCAGTGGTAGCATCAAGATGCAAATACTCATTCTTGCCCCAAGCTTCATGCAGTGAAACTAGATCCCTGAATTTTTTTCCTTTAAAGGTCCTTCCCCCGGAAATGCATCTTTTGGGAGAACTCTTTCTTCTAATCTAACTGTTAGAAGAAACCAGCAATGCCTCTGGCTTGTGGTTGGATTCCTGGAGTCCAGTTGAGCAGCTGGTCATCAGCCAAGGGGTCAGAACTGGAGAGGGGGTGACTTGAGTTGACAGAAGATGTGGTCCTGAGAAGATGCTGGCCTGCCCTGTTTCAGAGGCAGATGTCAGCATTCTGGTGCCCGTGCTGAGTCTCACTCTGCCCACTTTCCTCCTCCTTACCTTCTCTCTTGCTCTTGCCCTCTTCCTGCTTCCCTTTTTCAACCCGTTTCCCCTCACTCTCTCTTTTCTAGCCCTTAAAGCCCCAGGTCTTTTTCTTCCCTTGCAGCACACAGAGTTAGGAAGCCCTGTTGTTTTCGCCAGCAGCTCAGGGGAGGGGGCATTGTTCAGAAGGTGGAGACTCGGGAAGGGTGGAGGAATGTCACAGGAGAAATGAGAAACAGATGTAGAGATCCCGTGTGGCTGAGCCTAGTCAGAAGAGTTGCAAGGAGAGGGGGCCAGAGGAGGCTGGAATTTGGTGGTCATACTCATTTGTGTGTTTAATCCTTTTGTGGTTTTACTGGTGTTCATGAAGCAAGCAGCTCCCAGCAAGGCAGTGAACAACAAGCCGATGATTAATTGCCCTTTTTAAATTGTAATTATGTCACTCACCAGAACCCGTGAACATTAATTCTCAATTTACAAAGTGAGTAATTGAATAATGAAGGGGCTGCCTGTTTGTTGTGCTCTGTTCTTGCCCTTGCATTTCTACAATGCCAGGCCCTTCTGTCTCTCCCAGTCTTTGGATGATGCCCACTTCCCTGGTGATTTTAGTGCCTGTTCTGGCCTTCTGACTGCAGGCCGTCTGGCATCACTTTGCATTGATGGTGGGTGAGGCCCAGGCTTAGGTCACATGCTGTAGAGAAAGGGAGCCCAGCCATTTGATTCCAGTATGCTGCTGCTTTTTATTACGTTCTCTCCCAGCAACAAAAGCTTGCTGGCTAACTCCTGCAAAAGAGCATGACTTTATTGGGAGGATATTGGAAGGATATCGGGAAGCTCACTGGAGCAAAGAGAAATCTGAAAAAACAGGCCTTGAAAGAAGACAGCTAGAACCAGGCTCTGGTTGGCAGTGCCATTAGGTAGTCAGTCCCTGCACGGCACTAGGAGGGACACTGCTCCAGCGTTCCCTGGTCTGTCATTTCACATCTTGAGCAAGTCACCCTTGGCATTGGAGGGTGGGGCACTTTGATTGACTGTCTGCCCAAGAGTGCCTGCCCACTTTGGGAGGGGGAATAGTGCCTCCCCAACCCCAATCACCCTGCTCTTACCAGAAGTGGACATGGATGCTGGGCAGGCAGATACAGGAGAGGCCTTCCACAAAGCCCTGTCCTCAACCTCTGGATATTCGTCTCTCCTGCTGTCACAGAAGAGACAGTGCCCAGCCCCGGGGAGGAAGTCTCTTTGCAGGCTGGAGCCACAGTCATTCATGCTGGCTGCCAGTTTAAATGGAGGTGCCGTCTAAGACACACTGGATCAAATCCACAATCTTGGCTGTGTTGTTAAAGGATTGAATTTCAAAAGGAGAAGTAATTCAGTACTTTTCAGAGAGGGTAACAGGGCACTCCTATGAGTAGGGGAGAGCTGTAGACTGTATGTCTGTGTCCCCTCAAAATTCATATGTTGACCTAATCCCCAATGTGATGATATTTGGAGGTAGAGCTTTAGGGATGTGATTAGGGCATGAGAGTAGAGCCTTATGAATGGTATTAGTGCCCTGATAAAAGGGACCCCAGAGAGTTCCCTTGGCCCTTTTGCCGCAGGAGAACTCAGTAAGAAGACAGTTGCCTGTGAAATCAGGAAGCAGGTCCTCATCAGACACTGAATCTGCTAGCACTTTGACATTGGACTTCCAAACCTCCAGATTTATTGGTCTGTCTGATGCTTTGATATTTATTTCAGAAATAAACTTCTGTTGTTTATAAGCCACTCCATCCATGCTATTTTTGTTATAGCAGCTCGAACGGACTAAGGCAAGGGAGAGTCTACCTGGACTTTTCTTAGGATTCCCGATAGACATATTTTTCTTGCTCTCCTTGGGAGACACCATGCCTTGTACAAAGAGAAGTCTTGAAAGCCGCCTGCAGGTTCTGTGATGGCCAGTGGAAGTGCTGGCCACAAACAGGCTGGGTAAGAATCCATTTCACGCGCCCTGGCCGCACAGCTTTCTTTTCATCGGTGATACCCATCTTTATTTCACGTAAGAAAGCAGCTGGCTCCACTTGGACCTCACGTCCTGGAGTCATTCTCCCTTCAGGGTCTTAACAAAGTTCTCTCTGACCACAGACTCACCATCTGGTTTGCTCTTTTTGCTCTCTCTTTCCTTTTGAGCTTTCTCTTGGCTTTCACTGCGTTTTCAAAACTTCCCTATTCTCCTAGTCCTCTTCCGGTTTCATGTGCCTGGGCAGACCCCCATCATGTCTCAGTGCTCTTCTCTGTTGCATTCATTAGAGATACCCCTATCGCCCACCGCCTTGCTGGTGCTCTCTGCCCCTAAATCGTGGAGGGCTGTGGGAGAGCACGAGGGGCTGCGGTGCAGAATGTCAGCACACACCCACGCATGTGCGCCGCCCAGCCTCCAGGCGGCCAGGCGGCCCCAGCACCACTGCTCCACCTTCACCCATGCCCATTTCATTTGCCCATAGCAGCTTTTCCACAGCCATCTTCCACCCAGGCACTCCTCCTTCTCAGCAGATAGCTTTGTGTGGCAGCTCACTGAAGAAGAGGGGCCATCCAAAGTGAACTTCCCCTGGGCTCTTCACTCAGTATTTCCCTCTCAGACCTGGGATCTGGACTGCATTCTAGGAAAAGGTCTTTCCTGGCACTTTCATCTGCCGTTGCTTATATTTTTCTTGCTTATATTTTTCAATTTTTCCTCCCTATTGACTCCTTCCCCTTAGCTCATATATTTGCCCAACGTTCCCAAAGCGTTTTATTTATTTTATCTACTTCTAGTGGTATTAGAAGCTGTGTATCCTTCTGTTGTCCTTGTGATTAGGCTTATATTTAAAAATTTTTTTAAATCTGAGATAATTTTAAGCTCAAATAGAAGTTGCAAAAATAGTGCAGAGATCCCCATATGTCCTTCCCCCAGTGATGACATCTTGTATAACCACAGTACAGGTTTCTCAGCCTCAGCACTATTGATATTCCAGGCCAGATACTTCCTTGTTGGGGAGGGTGGGGGCTGTCTGGTGCATTATGTGATATTTAGCAGCATCCCTGGCCTCTACTTACTAGATGTCGGTAGCACTCCCCTAGATGTGACAAACAGAACTGTCTCCACATGTTACCCAGTGTCCCCTATTCACCTGGGTTGAAAACTACTCTGTATTTCCTTTTACTGCTGTAACAAATTACCATTCACTTTCTGGTTTAAAACAACATGAACTTACCCTCTTACAGCTCTGTGGATCAGGTGTCTGATGTGGGGTGGCTCAATTCTCTGCTCAGAGTCTTACTGGGATAAAATCAAGGTGTCAGCTGGGGCTTCAGTTCTCACTGGAGATTTGGGGGAAGAATCCATTCTAAACTGATTCTGGTTCTTGGCAGAATTCAGCTCCTTCCCATACCTTTCACGTGGCCCTTCCTTCTTCAAACCAGCAGCAGGTGTGTCCAGTCCTTCTTGTGCTTTGAATCTGATTCCCTTTTCTACCATCAGCCAGAAAAAGTTCTCTGCTTTTACACGCTCATGTGGTGACACTGGGCCCACTGGATAATCCAGGATAATCTCATCTCAGTTCCTAGTTTCTGTGGATTAGGGTGTGGACATCTTTGACAGGCTGTTATTCTGCCAACCACACACTGCCATAGTACAGCAGTTACAACCGGAAAATTGACATTGGTACAGTGCATTAACTAAACCTCAAACCTGATGCAGATTTCATCAGTTTTCATATGCACTCATTGTTTGTTTGTTTTTTAGTATTATTTATTTGGTGTATAGTTCTGTCAAATGTTATCATACACATATTTATCACACACACACATATATATATACATACATATATATTTTTTTCATGTAATGACCACCACAATCAAGGAAACAGAACTGTTCCATCAACTCCAGAGAAACTCCCTTCAACCCTAACCTAGCAACCCTTTGTCTCTGTGAGCATAATTTTGTCATTTTGAGAATGTTATGTAAGTGGAATCATATGGTATGTTACTTTTTGAGATTGGCTTTTATTTTACTCAGTATAATACCCTTGAGCCCCATCCAAGTTATTGTGTGCATCAATAACTTGGTTGTTTTTATTGGCAAGTAATATTCCACTGCATGGGTATACCAGCTTGTTTACCCATTCACTTGTTTGAAAGGAAATGAGTTGTTCCTAGTTTTTGGCTGCAATAAATAAAGCTTCTATCTATGTATACACAGGTACAGTTTTTTGTGTGTAGACCTGACTTTTGTTTCTCTACCATAAATGTTGTAGGCGTGGGATTGCTGGGTCATTTGGTAAGTGTGTGTTTCTAAGATATTGCCAAACCATTTCCCAGAGTGGCTGTACCATTTCCTAACTCTGCCAGCAATGTGTGAGTGATTTAGTTTCTCTGTATTCTCACCACATTTGGTACTATAAGTATTTAAAATAATTTAAGTATTTAAAGTAAAGGAAGGCCAGCATATAAAATAATTAGCCATTCTAATAGAAGTGTGGTGGTATCTTATTGTGGCTTTGATTTGTACTTCCCTAATAGCTAATGATGTTGCATATATTTTCATGTGCTTATTTAACATTCTTATACCCTTTTTGGTGAAGTGTCTGTTCAAGTCTTTTGTCCATTTTCTGATTGGATTGTTTCTATTCTTACTATTCAGCTTACAGAGTCCTTTATATATTCTGAACCCAAGTGCTTTATCAGATATTTGATTTGGAAATGTTTCCTTGCAGTCTGTGCATCTCTTCATTCTCTCACCAGTGTCTTTGTGGAACAAACATTTTTAATTCTGATGAAGTCCAGTTTGCCAGTTTTTCTTTTATGGGTCATGCTTTTGATGTCATATTTAAGAACTCTTTTGCCTAACCCTAGGTCATGAAGATTTTCCTCCTAAGTTTTCTTTTAAAAGTTTTACAGTTTTATGTTTTACATTTAGATCTATATGAGTTCTATTTGAGTTCATTTTTGTATACATTATGAGGTTGAATTTGACTCTTCCTTCTTTGTTCTAACAGTGGGGAAAAGACTATCTTGGCTCCACTGAATTGCTTTTTTAAATTTTTTATTGTTATGTTAATCACTATACATTATGTAGTGATGTAGTGCTCCATGATTCATTGTTTGTGCATAACACCCACTGCTCCATGCAGAACGTGCCCTCTTTAATACCCATCACCAGGATAACCCATTCCCCCACCCCCTCCCCTCTAGAACCCTCAGTTTGTTTTTCAGAGTCCATCGTCTCTCATGGTTCGTCTCCCCCTCCGACTTACTCCCCTTCATTCTTCCCCTCCTGCTATCTTCTTCTTCTTCTTTTTTTCTTAACATATATTGCATTATTTGTTTCAGAGGTACCGATCTGTGATTCAACAGTCTTGCACAATTCACAGCGTTCACCATAGCACATACCCTCCCCAGTGTCTATCACCCAGCCACCCCATCCCTCCCACCCCCACCACTCCAGCAACCCTGTTTGTTTCCTGAGATTAAGAATTCCTCATATCAGTGAGGTCATATGATACATGTCTTTCTCTGATTGACTTATTTCACTCAGCATAACACCCTCCAGTTCCATCCACGTCGTTGCAAATGGCAAGATCTCATTCCTTTTGATGGCTGCATAATATTCCATTGTGTATATATGCCACATCCTGAATTGCTTTTGAACCTTAATCACAAGTCAGTTTGACCATGTTTGTGTGGATCTGTTTCTGGACTCTCTTCTGTCGATTTATGTGTTTATTCATCTGCCAATACTACACTGTCTTGATTATGTTAGCTATATAGTAAGTCTTAAAATTGGATACTGTGATTCTCTCAACTTTATTCTTCTTTTTCAAAATTGATTTAGCCCTTTGATTTCCTTTGCCTTTCCATAGACATTTTAGAATAGTTTGTCTATGTCTTCAAACAGTTCTACTGAGATTTTGATAGGAATTGCATTCAGCTTATAGGTCATTTTGAGGAGAATTTTAGATCTTTACAATGTTAGGTCTTCCAACTCATGAACATGCTATGTCTCTTTAAATATTATTTGATGTATTTTATCAATGTTTTGAAGTTTTCAGCATACACATCCTGTGCATGGTTGTTAGAATTCTGTGTAAGTATTTCAGGTGTGGGGGGTTTGTATGTATGGTGTGTGTGGGGGGGAGCATTTATAAATGGCATTGTGTTTTAAATTTTGGTCTCCAGTTATTCATTGCTAATATATAAAAACAAGATTGATTTTTATGTGATGGCCTTGCTATCCTATGACCTGGCTAACCTCTGAGTTGTTTTGTAGATTCCTTAGATTTTTCTGCTTAGATGGCCATGTCATCTACAAATAGGGACGGATTTTTTATTTCTTCCTTCTCCAATTTATTTTCCTTTTTCTTTTTCTTGCCTTATTGCATCGGTTAAGGTTTCCAGTACTGCAATGAACAGGGGTGGTGAGAGTGATGGATAGCCTTGCCTTGTTCCTGAGCATTCAGTCTTTCAGCATTTATTATTATGTTAGCTGAAAATATTTGTGGATGCTCTTTATTAGGTTGAGGAAATTCCCATGTATTCTTAGTTTGCTGAGAGTTTTTATGATGAATGGGTGTTGAATTTTGTCAGATGCTTTTTCTTCATCATGGTTTTTCCTCTTTAGACTTAACATGGTGGTTTACACTGATTTTTGTGACTATTGAACCAGCATCACATTTCTAGAATAAACCCCACTTGGTCATGGCATGTGTGTGTGTGGGTGTGTGTAGCATACTACACATATTTACATGTATGCTGAATTCATTGTGCTAATATTTTGTTAAGGATTTTTATATCTATTTTTATGAAGTCATAATTCTTCATCTGTAGTTTTTTTTTAATCTTTTTCATTTTACTTTCATTCTTTTTTTTTTCTTTTTTGTTTTTATCTCATTTTAGTATCAGGGTGATGCTGACCTCATAAAATGAGTTAGGAAATGTGGCTTCCATTTTCTGGAAGAGAATTTATAGTATTGGTGATATTTCTTTTTTTCAACACTTAGAAGAATTTGCTAGTGAAACTGTTGAGACTTGGAGATTTCTTTTTCAAAAGGTTAACTATAAATTCAATTCTTTAATAGTTACCGAACTATACAGATTATCTCATCTTGGGTGAGTTTCAGTTGTAGTTTTTGAGGAATTGGTCCCTTTCATCTAAGTTGTTCAATTTATGTGTGTAGAGTTGTTTGTAGTACAAACATACCTCTTGTGCTTTGCTTTATTGCATTTCATGGATATTGCTTTTTTTTTTCACACATTAAAGGTTTGTGGCAACTCTTTGTCAAGCAAGTCTATTGGTGCCATATTTTAATAGCATTTGCTCACTTCTTGTCTCTGTGTCACATTTTAGTAATTATCACAATATTTCAGACCTCTTCATTGTTACTGTATATGTTATGGTGATCTGTGATCAGTGATCTTTGATGTTACTGTTGTAATTGTTTTGGGGTACCACAAACCATGTTCATAGAGGCCAATGAATTTAATTGATAAATGTTGTGTATGTTCTGACTACTTCACTGATTAGCCAGTCTCCCTCTCCCTTCCTCTCCTTGGGCTTCCCTATTCCCTGAGACACAATATTGATATTAGGCCAGTGAATCACCCTACAGTGGCCTGTCAGTGTTCAAGTAAAAGGAAGAGTTGCATGTTTCTCACTATACATGAAAACCTAGAAACGATTCAGCTTAGTGAGGAAGACATGTTGAAAGCTAGGCCTCTTGAACCAAGCAGTTAGCCAACTTGTGAATGAGAAGGAAAAGTTCTTGAAGGAAATTAAAAGTGCTACTCCAGTAAACACAAATGATAAGAAAGTGTAACAACCTCATCACTGATATGGAGAAGGTTTTAGTGGTCTGGATAGAAGATCAAACCAGCCACAATATTCCCTTAAGCCAAAGCCTACTTCAGAACAAGGCCCTAAGTCACTTCAGTATATGAAGGTTGGGAGGTGAAGAAGCTATAACTAGCAGAGTTTGGTTCATGAGGTTTAAGGAGATAAGCCATCTCCATAACGTAAAAGTGCAAGGGGAAGCAGCAAGTTATCCAGAAGATCTAGCTAGGATAATTAATGAAGGTGACTACACTAAGCTGCCATCTAGGACTTTCATAGCTAAAGAGAAGTCAATGCCTGGCTACAAAGCTTCAAAGGACAGGCTGACTCTCTCGTTAGGGGCTAATGCAACTGGTGACTCTAACTTGAAATCAATGCTCATTTACCATTTTGAAAAACCTAGGACCCTTCAAAATTATGCTAAATATACTCTGCTTATGCTCTTTAAATGGAACAACAAAGCCTAGATGGCAGCACATCTGTTTACAACATGGTTTACTGCATATTTTAATTTAAACCCCTGCTCAGAGAAAAGATTCCTTTCAAAATATTACTTCTCATTGACAATGATCCTTGTCACCCAAGAGCTCTAATGGGGATGTATGAGGTTAATGTTTTTATGCGTGCTAGTACAACACAACAAAACACAACACAATGTTATCCATTCTGTAGTCTATGAATCAAGGAGTAATTTTGACTTTCAAGTCTTATTATTTAAGAAATACATTTTGCAAGGCTGTAAGCTGCCATAGATAATGATTCCTCTGATGGATCTGGGCAGAATGAATGGAAAACTTACTGGGAAGGATTTACCATTGTAGGTGCCATGAAGAACATACATGATTCATAGGAAGAAGTCAAAATATCAGTATCAAGAGGAGTTTGGAAGAAGTTGAATCCAACCCTTCATGTATGACTTTGAGGGGTTCAAGACTTCAGGGGAGTAAGTAACTACGGATGTGGTGGAACTAGCTGGAGAACTAGAATTAGAAGTGGAGCCTGAAGATGTGACTGAATTGCGGCAATCACATGATAAAACTTGAATGGATGAGGAGTTGCTTCTTACAGATGAGCAAAGAAAGTGGTTTTTCAGATGGATTCTACTCCCGGTGAAGATGTTATAAAGATTGTTAAAATGACAGCAAAGAATTTAGATTATTACATCAACTTAGTTGATAAAGCGGTGGTGGGATGTGAGAAGATTGACTCCAATTTTGAGAGAAGTTCTACTGTGGGTGAAATGCTGTCAAACAACATCACATGCTACAGAGAAATTGTTTGAAAAGGAAAGAGTCAATTGATGGGGAAAACTTCATTGTCTTCTTTTAAAAAATTGCCACAGCCACCCACTCTTCAGCAACCTCCACCATCGTCAGTCAGCAGCCATCAACATCAAGGCAAGACCCCCTACCATCTAAAAGATAATAGTTCAGTGAAAGATCAGATGATGGTTAGCATTTTTTGGTAATAAAGTAGTTTTACGTTGCTTTTTTTTTTTTTTAGACATAGTGCTATTGTACACTTAATATACTACTGTGTAGTATAAACATAATTTTTATATGCACTGGGAAAAAATTCATTTGACCCACTTTATTGTGATGTTCACATTACTGGGTGGCCTGGAACTGAACGCACAGTTCCAGACGTATGCCTGTATTCTCTTATCCTCTTAATGTCTGTGGGGTCTGTAGTGATATCCACTCTTTCATTCTTGATATTGGTAATTTATTCTCTTTTTTCCTTTGTCAGTTTTACTAGAGGTTTATCAATTTTTTTCAAACAACTAGCTTTTAGCTTGATAGTTTTTCTGTTTTCAATTTCATTGACTTCTACTTTTGTCACTTCCCTTCTGCTTACTTTATTTTGGCTTCTTTTTCTAGTTTCTTGACATGAGGGCCTAGATTATTGATTTGAGATCATCTTATTTTAATATAAGCATTTAGGGCTGTGTTAGTTATAAATTATTGCCAAATATAATGGATTAAAACAATATTATCTCAGTTTCTTTGGGTCAGGAATCTTGATGCAACTTAGCTGGGTCCTTTGCTTCAGGGTTTCTTACAAGGCTGTAATCAAGCTGTTGGCTAGGACTATCTCAAGGCTGGACTGGAGGGGGATCCACTTCCAAGGTCACTCATGCAAGATTCAGTTCCTGATGGCTGTTAGCCAGAAACCGCCCTCAGTTTTTTGGCACATGGGCCTCTCCATTAGGGCAGTTTACAACATGGCAGCTTGCTTCAGTCAAGCAAGCAAGAGAGAAGAGCCAGAGAGAGTAAATGCTAGCAAGATGCAAGTCACCATCTTTTATAACTTAATCAAGAAAATAACATTTCATTACGTTTTTGCTTACTCTTTGTTGGAAGCAAGTCATTCAGTCCAGTCCAGAATCTAGCAAGGGCAGGGCATTATACAATGGCATGAATACCAGAATCACTGGGTGTTGCCTATGACAAATGACATAAATTTCCCTCTAATCTTTACTTTAGCTGTAGCCCACATAGTTTGTATAAATAATAGTAAAATATACATAAATATACCATTTTAACTATTTTTTTAAGGATTTATTCATTTGAGAGAGAGCATGAGAGCATGATCAGGGGGAGGGGCAGAGGAACAAGCAGACTTCCTGCTGAGCAGGAAGCCCGATCCCAGGACCCTGAGATTATGACCTGAGCCAAAGTCAGATGTTTAATTAACTGAGCCACCAGGCACCCCACCATTTTAACTATTTTAAAATCAATTCAGTGGCCATACATTCACCATGGTGTGTAACCATGGTGACACTGTCTCCAGATCTTTTTCATCATCTCAAATAGAAACTCTGTCCCCATGAAACACTAACTACCAATTTCCCTCTCCTCCAGTCCTGGTAACTTCTATTCTGCTTTCTGTCTCTCTGAATTTACATATTCTAGGTACTTCATGTAAGTGGAATCATACTGTATTTGTTCTTTTTATCTGACTTATTTCACTAAACATAATGTTTTCAAGGTTCATCCATGTTGTAGTGTATCAGAATTTAATTTTTTTAAGGTTGAATAATATTTCATTATATATATGGACCACATTTTGCTTATCCATCCAGCTGTTGATGGACATTTGAATTGTTTCTGCCTTTTGGCTATTGTGAATAATACTGTTATGACCATGGGTATGCAAGTATCTATTTGAGTGCCTGCTTTCAATTCTTTTGGGTATATGCCTAGAAATGGATTTGCTGGGTCACATGGTAGTTTTATGGTTTAACCTTTGAGAAACTGCCAAACTGTTTTCTGTAGTGGTTGTACCATTTTACATTCTTAACCACAGTGCACAAGGCATCTAGTATCTCCATGCCCCCTACAGATTTTGATGTGTCATTTTATTTTCATTTGGTTCAGTATAAAAAATATATTTTTTAAGTTTTCTTTCAGCCCTTCTCTTTGTCCCATGGCTTATTTACAAGTGTAGTGTTTGATTTCATGTTTTTGAGATTTCTCTGTTATGTTTCTATTATTGATTTCTCATTTAATATATTTTTATATAATTTATATATATAAAATTTATGTATATAAATATATATATAATTTATATATATGAAATATATAAATTTCTCATTTAATATATTCTGGCCAGAGAACATATTTTCTATGGTTTAAATTAATTTAAGTTTGTTAAGGTTTATGTTATGACCTAAGAGATGGTCTGTCTTGGTAAGTGTTCCATGTATGCTTGAAACGACAGTTGATCCCTGAACAGTGTGTGGGTTGGGTGCCAGCCCTCTGCTCAAATCGAAAATCTGTGTATAACTTTTGACTCCCCCAAAACTTAGCTACTAATAGTTTACTGTTGACTGGAAGCCTTACCCATAACATAGATAACTGATTAACACTTTTTTTGTATATGTATTATATACTGTATTCCTACAATAAAGTATGCTAAAGAAAAAATGTTATTAAGAAAATCACAGGGAAGAGAAAATACATGTATAGCACTTTACTGTATCTCTATCAAAGAATATCCACATATAAGTGGACCTGTGCAACTCAAACCCCTGTGGTTCACAGTTCAACTATAATGTTTGTTTTTTTTGTTAAGTGAAGTGTTCTGTGTTAAAATATGCCATTGGTTTATGGTGTCGTCTAGTGACCGTATCAATTTCTTGAGAAAGCTGTGTTGAACTCCTCAACTATGAACCTAGAATTGCCTATTTCTATATTCAGTACTCCTGTATCTGCTTCATGTATTTTGAAGCTCTGTTATTTGGTCTCTACACATTTAGAATTATTATGCCTTCTTAATGAATTGACCCTTTTATCATTATGTGATGTCCCACTTTTTATCTGGTAAGGTTCTTTGCCCTGAAATCTACATTGTCTGATATTAACATAGCCTGTCCAATTTTATTTTTATTAGTATTTTCATGGTATAGCTTTTCTATACTTTAATTTTTAATTTACTTACATAAATTTTTTGGCTAGCATTTAGTTGGATCATTTTTAATCCATTCTGATGATTCTTTAATTGGTGTGTTTAGATCATTTATATTTAATGAAATTAAAAAGTTAACCATTTTCTTGTTTTCTGTTTGTGTCTACTGTTTTTTGTCCCTATGTTTCTTCTTTCCTGGCTTCCTGTAGGTTACTTGAACAGTTTTTACAATTTCATTTTAATTTATCTAAAGAATTTTTAAAATGCTTTAACTTTTGAAATTTTATTTATTTATTTTTTAAAATTGAAGTATAGTTGGCTAAAGAATTTTTAAGTCTATCTTTGTTCTTTTAGTTGTTTTCTTTTTTTATGATTGTTCTATGGATCATAATATACCTACTTAACTTACCACTGCCTCCCTAGTATCAACATTTTACCACTTCAAGTGGCATATAGAAACCTTACCACCATTTATGTCCCCTTTTAATGATATGGTTGTCTTACGTATTATATTATCTATGTACATATTGAGAACTACATTGGACAGCATTACAACTTTTTGCTTTCAGATGTCAAACACAGTTTATAAAAGTCAAGACAGGAAGCATTGTCTATTATACTTACCCTTTTCATTACTTCTTCATTCCTGATGTTCCAAGTTCCTCCCTTCCTCCCTCACTTGTTTTCTCTTTTTCTTTATTTCTTGTAAAATTACTTTCCTTTCTGTATGAAGAACTTTCTTTAACAGAACAGATCTCCTGGGGATATATTCTTTTCATTTTCCTTCCCTGATAAAGTCTTTATTTCTCCTTCATTCCTGAAAGATATTTTCACTGGATATAGACTTCTGGCTTAACAATTTTTTGTTTTTTCAGTCCTTGAAAAATGTTGTGCCACTTCCCTCTGGCCTCTGTGGTTTTTGTTAAGAAATCCACTGTTATTTGAATTGTTCTCCTGTAGGTAATATAACCTAGTTTGGCCCCTTTCAGGAGTTTTTTCTTTGTCTTTAGTCTTAAAAGATTTTGATTATGATTTATCAGGGAGTGGTTTTCTTTGGGTATATCTTGCTTAGCATTCACTCAGCTTCTTGAATCTGTAGAGTTTTCTTTCACCAACTTTGAAGAAAATTTAAACCATTGTTTCTGCAAATATTTTTTCTGTATCACACTTTTTCTTTTTTCTCCTTGGGATTCTAATGGTTTTTGTGTTTTGTGTGGTTCCCCCCCCCATTTTTTTGTTCTAAACCATATTTAAAAAATAATTACATATATAAACTTACTTGTATAAATTTATATTATGTATTAAAGAATTACTATAATTTTAATCCCCCTATATCTTATTTTTTATTGGGTATATTACTTATTTTGCTGGAGTGCTTCCTTGAGTTTTTCTTGCAGGAACAGTTTGGACATTATAAACTTTATCCCTTCATGTCTTTCACTTTTCAGCTAGTTTATAAAACTTCTATGGCTTCTAGGGAAAAGTAACTTTAACTTAGTACTTTGAAACTTTTTCCACTGTCTTCTGGTATTACCAGTAAGAACTTAGAGCTCTTTATTCTTTTTACTGTTACTGTACTTTTCACAACAAACCTAGTATTAGATTAGTTGTGCTAACCTTTTGTTTCCCCACTCTGTTGTCTTAAGGGCAGGGGCATTGTCCTACTGATGTTTGTAAATCTAGTCTGTACCATAGTGTTCAGTAAATTGGACATCAGCAAGTGTTTGTTACATTAAATTGAAATGTGGAAAACAGAAGCACATCAGCTGATCCATTTGGTCCTCTGGTCTTGCTTATTATTATAATTATTATATAATTACTTATTATATAGAAACTGTTTTTCTGGTCATTTTTAGCTGTAGAGAGGTGTACCCACCCTGAGGTGCTGAGGGCTGCAGGGCTGCAAACGTGGGGGATGTAGACTGATTGTGTTAGCATGTCTGAGCTTGTTGCTGGGGCTGACCACCGCAGTGAGTTGCTGCCATGTTTTCTGCCCACAGGAGAGACATGAATTACTAGAGCACTGGAGGACCTGGGTGTGAGCCCCACTTCTGCCTCTCATAATATGTGTTCTCTGCAACAGGATATTGTTTTTAACCACTGCTTTCTGTTGCATAAAACAAGGTTAGCAATTTCTATCTCACTGGTAGTGAAAACATTAAATAAGGAAGCCTGTATAAAGCTTGACAGGTACTCGGCATTCAGTGAATCTTCTTTCTTTTTCCATTTTAGCTCATATTGTAGGAAGCTGGAGAAGTTTCCTTTCTGGCTAATTTAAGAATTGGGCATATCAAATTTGTCTATCTCCTCAGAATGTTTTCTGGAGTAATATAACACAGAGGCAGAGGATAATGGTTAATCCTTAAAGATCTCTACTCAATTCCGGGTGTCCAATGTTTTCAGATGTTATTTTTGGTTTGCATTTTTGGAAAGGGAAGGTTTTTTTCAAGCAGAGGCTCTAGGTTGTTTGGTGTGGTGTCATGTTATCATATAGGTGAGGTGGCTTGAGTCCCTTGAAGGTTCAGTGATGGTTCTCAGCCTTACATGGTGAGTGGCAAAACCAGTATAAGGCCTCTCAAGCTTTCAACAGTCAGGCTAGGTGTTCATTGGACTTACCTGTTCCTCTCCTGACCTGCAGGTCCTTTCCTTTTTGTCCAAAGAGAACTTTCTTTAGGTAAGTCAAGATGGTTTAATTACTTTTCTGTTTCATGTCAAGAAAGGCTTTCTTGCTAAGAGAATACGTGTGTGTGTGTGTGTGTGTGTGTGTGTGTGTGTGTGTGTGGAGGTAGAAAGAGTGGGAAGCAGAGTTGAAGTGAGAGCCTGGGTAACGCCTCACAGTAGATGTGATTGGTAGGTGTGGGTTTGCAGGTGGCGCTCTCCCAGGCCCTGCAGGGAACGCCCTTTCTCCCCAGCATATTGCCTGCTCACTGCTCCCCTACCCTCGCTTCTTGGGGCAATTGCCTACATGTTCCTAACAGAATGCTTTGTCATATTCCCGGGGAACCTTTGTTGTGATGACTTATGTGATTTTCAGAGAAGTCTTCCTCTTATGAAAATCCTAATCATCTGACACGCTGTGGAGTATGTAGTAAAGCAGACTTCTGGGTGGGGTGGCTGACTTCAGTCTACTCCAGGGAAAGCCTCTGGCAGAAGCCTGCTCCCAGGGTTAGGATTCTGCATCCTGTTTGAATAATGGTAACGTCAGAATCCTGCTGCCTTCAGTCGGTCATAGGAAGGCTTGTGTGTGGGGGCCCACTCTGTATCGTGCACGTACCTGGAGGCTTTGACAGGGGCCCACTCCAAGCCTCTCAGTCGGGCTGAAGTACAACTGCTGCCTTTTCCTCCTCTCCTTGGCCCTCCCAGCAGTCCTGAGCAGTCAGGGGAGGCAGCCACGGCATTTGGTCTGAGTGCCAGGAGCCCCACGGAAGCTCTGGGAAAGCTGCCCTCCCAGCGACTTCTGCCCCCGTCTCTTTCCTGTTCCTTACCCAAGTCTTAGTGTATTTCAGAGACTGAGGCTCAGGCGAATGAACTGCATCTGGCCCCTCATACTCGGCTGTGAGAGAGCCAGAAGTAGTGTGTCATTGTCTTGGCCTGCACCCTGAGTTTCCGCAGGGTGCAAGAAGGGAGGAGGCCTCTGGGACTGTTGAGCCAGATGGACAGAGCAATGGCCATCACCTGGGCATGTGGAAGGAATCTGGGTTGTTTTAGTGGGGAAGGCCTCATGTTCCTTATTTCTCTCCTTAGCGTTGCTGATGTTGGTCAGAAGGAGGGGGAAGAGTAGGAGTAGGGGTTGGTGAGGGAGGGAAGGATCGACAGACATGGAAATAGATGGTTCTTCCACATGTGACATTGAAATGTGACATTTCCCAGCAAGTTAATGTTTCTATGAGATACTGAAAAAACTCTGAGTCTCTGATTTGAGGTAGAGAATCTCCCAAAATTGTCTGTTTCTAGTTTATTGTACCCACTTGTTTGTGGCTGGAAAATGTGGTGTGCTGGGGGACTTCACGGGCTTTTGATTGCCCACCTTAGGACCTTTTTTGGTAAATGTATTTTTTTAGTGTATGTGCTGCTAAAGTGAGCATATAAATGTATTTTTTTAAATACAGAAGGGATATCTGCTTTGGAGAGGTGATGTATCTTCATTAAGAAGTCCTGAAAACCCCGGGAAGTGTTTAGAATGAAAAATGAAAGCCCCTCCCCCCACCAGGCCACTCCCTGGATGGCTGTGGATAAGGGATGGATGGGAATCCTTCTGGACTTTTTTGAACACATGTGCTCCACCGAGGCTAGACCTGTTTCAGGTTGGCCGAGCTCAGCCAGGCCATTGTACCTCCCCCACTTTGGGTTCTGTGGGGTGGTGTCGCTGCCTTGGAAAGGAAGAGGGAGAAAACTGACAGGGCAACTTTGTCATCTTCATCAAAGGAGGATGTTGTGAAGAGAGGAATAATCTTTTCCCAACTGTACTTTTTTTCCTTCTCAAGCCTTGTGTCGTGTGCTGCTAATGTGTATTTAATAAGGTTTCTCTCTCTTTTTAAAAAAGAAAGTCTGTAAGTTTTGCTTCACAGTTTGAAGCACAGAATTATAATGGAGGGCCGAGAGGAGGGAAAAGCAAATGACATGCTGGAAGTTGTACAAGGAGACCAGCTTGGCAGTGAGACAAGGTGCAAGGGGTTGACCTTCCCTCCTGTGTGAGAGGGCGCAGAGTGCTGAGGCCCGAGCTTTGTCCCCAAGGATGAGTTGTGAAGGTCTCTAAGCCAGAGAGACCCCATCACCCCCATGATAAATGGAGCCTCAGAGTGTTGGTTCTTGGGTAGCTTTTCTTCTCAGACCATTGATTTAGAGATAAAGGGGGAAAGACACGAGCCTGTTAAAACCTTGCTATTCTTTTTCTTCTTCTTTTTTTAAACCTTGCTATTCTTAAAACAACACAAAGTGGTTCCAGTAAAGAGCCTGAGCTCTACTGAGGTCTGTGTTGTCAGTTGCTTAACTTGCTTTCAAGGATCAGCCACAATTGGATCTGGAAACCAAATTTGCCCTTCGTAATGGCTACCCTTCTGTTCTCTTTACCCAGCTGGTTTTTCCTTGGAGCAGGTTGCAGTCACAGGAGTGTGAATGTTCTGTTTCCTGAAAAGCATTGAGCTTCATTAGAGTGCTCACACTCTGTTCCTGGCCCCTCGTGCCAGCCTCCATGTGCTCCTGAGTGCAGGGACTGGGCCTGTGTCACCTTTTCGTCCTTTGGTATCCAGCACATGGTCTCCTGGACTCTCGTGGTCAGGGAGGACCTCTGACACTCACAGAGAAAAGCTGCCCAGTCTCTGCAAGCAGGTGTTTGCTGAATTTCCCAAGAATTCAAGCTGGGCTGCACTGAGTGTGGGCCTCAGTGCCTGATTGATCCAGGCTAAAAGATGTGGCATTTTTGAGCATTCCAAGTTACTTTATGTCTTGAGTGGTTGCTCCCATATCCTGGAATGTTCCAATTTTTGCGCTCTCCAGATTAGCAGAAAAAGTTTCAGAGTCAGCCTAGATGTACGTTCTATGAGGAAGCATCCCTGACCTCCCAGGGCTGGTTAGTGCCACCTGCTTTGTCTGTGTTGCTTCTTTTCTCTCATTCCCTAAAAGAAAAATTCCTTGAAGGGGGAGTCTGTGTTTGAGTCATCTCAGGATCTCTTTTACAGCCAGAAACTTGGTGGGGACTCAAAAAAAAAAAAAAAAGGTATTGAATTACCAAAGGAATCTTGTCTCTGACTGCACTCAGCAGATAGGTAAACACCCTAATTCCACTATCTTGAGAGAAGGAATACCGGTAACATCCTGGTACACATCCTTCTAAGCTAGCAGCAAAGTTTTAAGTCATACTGCATATGTTGTTTTGTAGACTTTTTCATTTAACAAAATATTGTGTCAAAAATAAATAAGTATAATCTGATACATAATATCAATAATATAATTCACTAATATTTAAAAGGCTACATACTATTCATAATTGGATATGCATAAATTTATTTAACCAATTTCCTATTAATTATAATACATTTAACTTTCCCATTTTCAGTGTTAAAACCATACTGTGTAAAATACGTACCTATATTCTTGCTTCTTTTGACTAACATTTCCTTTCGGTTAAATTCTTAAAAATATCAAAGTCAAAGTCATATGCACTGTTAATGTCCTGATGTATATTTTCAGATTACTCTGTAAGAAACATCCCTGGAAAAATATTTACTTTGTGAGTATAATTTTCTCATAATTTTGTGGTTTTATTGCTAACCTATAACTCTACAGTTTATTTGAAGTTTATTTTAGCCTATAGCATAAACTAGCTGGCTAACCACCACTTCTGGCCTCCCACCACGGATAGCAGTTGTCTCAATATCATTTGCTGATTTAGGCATTCCTGATCAGTTGGTCTATTGATTTGAAATAACTTTCTTTTCATAAATCAAATTCCCATGTGTGGGTGAGGTAGTTCTGTTTCTTGGTTCTTTTAGCCACATAACCTATTCTGTACCTTTAATGTATTCATAATAAGATGCTTCAGTTTTTTAAAACTTTATTTTTTAAGTAGGTTAAACAAGCACATGGCTGAAAATTCAAAACATATAAAAAGACAGACAATGGAAAATCTGCTCCCACTCTTTCACTCCCCCCCACCCAGCTCTTGCCCTCTTCCGCAGGTAACCATTAGTACTAGCTGTCTGTATATTCTTCTAGGTCTGTGTTTAAATACACATTCAAGCAAAAATTAGAATTTATTTTATTTTTACCCTTTGTGTTCTGTACATACTTCTGTCTTTTTTTTTTTTAAGTTGACATTATCTAGGAGACCGACACTGTTTTAATTACTATGGCTTTTTAATATGCTTTAATACTTGATGAGACAAAACTTGCCCCACTGTTTTCTAAATTCTTGTCACCATTCTTATACATTTATTTGTTCTGTTAAATTTTGGAATTTTTCAAGTTAAAAAAAAAAGCCTGTTTATTATAATTTAATTTGAGGGAATATTGACATCTTTACAATACTGAATATTTTTTTGACAGAACTGGTTACATGCAGACCTCTTTCTCTTACTGATTTGTTTATCCATTCACCAACTGAATGCCTCCTGTGTCTCCTGTGTGCTGGACTTAAGCTGTCAACAGGACAGACATGGTTTGCCTTCCCGAAGCTTTCATACTGGGAAAGAATAGGAGAAATAATCAGGAAATTACAGTGTGTTGTAAATGTTACAAATAAGAAGAGCACAGAGTAGACACTGGAGAAACACAGAGCCCAGGAATGGATTTTTCATGGGGTTGGACTGGGGAGAGAGATGGAGAAATTATCAGGAAAGATCCAGAATTCATTGATGTCTGAACAGAGACCGTAAGTTTGAGAAGCAGTTAGCTTGGTGGGGATGGACAAGTCGGGGCAGAGAGAGGAATTTCAGGCCAGAGGGTAAGTCTTTTTCAGAGGGCAGTGGGAAATCATGAAATTCTTTAAGTTGGCATATTGGTTTTCTGGGGCTGCTGTAACAAAGTTTCACAAACTAGGTGACTTAGGACAACAGAAATGTATTGTCTCATGGTTCTGGAGGCCAGAAGTCTGAAATCATGCCCTGGCATGGTGAAGGTGCTAAGGACGGGCCAGTTCCAGGCCTCTCTCCGTGTAGCCTCAGCCTTGGCTTACACATGGCTCTCTTCTCCTTGTGCATTTTCACATGCCGTTCTCCCTGTGTGTGTGTGTCTGTCTCATATCCCAAATTCCCCCTTTTTATAAGGACACCAGTCATTTTGGATTGGGACCCGCCCTAATGACCTCATGTTAACTTAATTACCTCTGTAAAGACCCTGATCTCAGATAAGGTCACATTCTGAGGTAGTAGGGGTTAGGATTCCCACATATGACTTGGGGGGTGGGGAAATAATTCAGCCCATAACAGTTGGGAAGTGACACGATCTGACTTGCATTTTAAACGACCGACCGTTGGTGTATGGTCTGGAGGGAGGGAGAGAGGAGAGGGCAAGGAAATGAGGAAACTGGCTGTACATCAGAGAGCTGAGGGCCTGGCCTAGAGAGATGACTGTGGGCTTGCAGAAGAATCGATGATGAAAGAGAGAGCAAGGAAACAGAATTGTAGAACCCAGTGATTATAGGGCTGTGGGAATCGAGGGTATCTGGGCTGTCTGTTATAAATGGCATATTAGATGCAACCCTCTACCTTTGTGCCTTCCCCAAACCCAGTTAAAATGAGAGTAAAGACACCAGGGGAGGAGGACGGGGGCAACAAAACTATGACAGCTGGGAAGGGGCAGGTGATCGGTGGTTAGTTGACCGCACAGACTAGAGACGGCTGGAGCTCAGGCCTGTAGCACAGAAACACAGAGGCAGCCAGGCACTGTCACAGAGCCCCAGAGAGCCCCCGAAATCAGACAGACCAGGCCCCTCTGCAAGTAGGCTGCAGGTAGGGTGGAGAATGGAAGGTGGGCTGAAGTCTGTGCAGGAAGCAGCCAGATCCCTTTCCCAGCTGTGTAGTGTGGCATTTATACCCCCTTCACATCTGCAGAAGACCACCAGTTTATCTTCCAGGTTATCACCTGGTGAGATTAAAATGCAAGGACTTGGTGCAGGGACAGCAAGCATCACTGAGAATGGGACGTCATTGCAAAAAGACAAGGTGAGACCTTCTGTCCCTGCCCAAGGTTCTTTCCCTACTTTGACTCCAGGAACACGGGCACAAACCTCCCAGACAGGAGATTAAAAGGTTCCGTTATGAGAAGTTGAAGAGCCCAAGTGAAAAGTCCCTTGAACACTGAAAGTTGGAAGTTTTTCAGTAAAACATTCTGACAGGATCACCCTACCAACGGCAAACCACCCCCACAGAGACAGACCTTGCAGCAATTTGTTATTTCTTCATTCTTAAATCTGAGGCATTGACCCCATCAAGAGATCCTCAGATATTTGATAACCCCCTCTAACGTGACCAGAATATAAACCAATATATATATAAGACCAAAAACAGTCTCCGTAGTTTAAAACAAGCAAAGAGGAAAGGAGGACACAGGAAGCAAACAACAACAGGGAGCAGGAGAAAACTTTTTTGCAGCTTAAAAAAAATCCCCTCAGACAAGAGGAAATGTTGTATTCATGAAATAAGAATAGGAGTTAAAAAATAAGATGAAGAGGTGGAATGTATCAGAGAAGCATTAGGAAAAGTAGAGGCTTAGCTCAAGAGGTCAAACATCCAAATAATAGCAGTACCAGAAAGAGACAATGGAAGAAATTATTAATGAATTGATTTCAGAAAGTTTCCCAGAACTGAGGAACAAGAGCTTCCAGATTCCAGAGAGAGCCATTAGTTCCCAGCCCATTAGCTTTCAAAATAGATCTATACCAGGGTACATCTGTATGAAATTTTAGAACGTAAAGGACCAATACTGATCCTAAAAGTTTCCAGGGAGAAGGACATATTTTCTATTGCTGCATAACAAATCACTCGAGAACTTAGTGGCTTAGAACAGGGAGTGGCAAGCTTCTTCTTAAATATTTTAGGCTGGCGGGCCATATGGTCTCCGCTGCAGTCTCTCAGCTCTGTTCTTGCAGCGCAAAAGCAGCCATCGATTATACCTAAATGAGTGGTTATGACTGTATTCCCATAAAACTTTATTTGCAAAAGCATGCAGCCACTTCAGGGCTCTAGTTTGCTGACCCTGGTGTAGAACAGCAACACCGTATCTCATGGTTTCTGTGGGCTTTGCTGGGTCATTTGGCCCTGGATATCTCCCAAGGCTGCCACTGAGGTATTGGTTAGAGCTACAGTCCAAGCAGGCTCCACTGGGGTGGATCCAGTTTCAGTTTCATGCTTATTCAGGTGGCTGTTGGCAGGGTTCAGTTCCTTGTGGGACATTTGATCAAGGACCTGTTTCCTGCCACCTTGGTCTGTCCATAAGGCAGCTCAAGCTCACAGCGTGGCAGCCTGATTCATCGAGTGAGCAAGGGAGATTGTGAGCAAGACAGAAGTCACAGTCTTCTGTAACCTAATCTCAGAAGAGACACCTCATGGGGCGCCTGGGTGGCTCAGTTGGTTAAGCGACTGCCTTCGGCTCAGGTCATGATCCTGGAGTCCCGGGATCGAGTCCCACATTGGGCTCCCTGCTGAGCAGGGAGTCTGCTTCTCCCTCTGAACCTCTTCCCTCTCATGCTCTCTATCTCTCATTCTCTCTCTCTCAAATAAATAAATAAAATCTTAAAAAAAAAAAAAAAGAAGAGATATCTCATCACTTTCACCATACTCTCTTTGTTAGAAGTGAGTCAGTAGGTCCAGCCCACGTTCAAGGGGAGGGAATTGCCATCCCAAGGGTGTGAATACTGGGAGATGGAGATCACTGAGGCCATTTTATTATTAGCACCATGCTCTAGCCAGCTAGCTAACCACTCAAGCACTACTGGGACCATCTTAAAAACCTGCATAGTAACTCAAGAGGAAAAGAGAAGAGAGTGTGTACAAAGGGTTAAGAATTAGTGTCCAGACAGCAGCAACACTGGAAGTTGCAAGACAACAGGGCAGTGTCTTTACAATTCCATAAAGGAATAAATATTTAATTCCAGAGAGAACAAAGTTATATTAGTAGGGAAATATAACTGCTCAGCTATGGATAATATTTACACAGTGCTGCTGTAAGCAGTAAACACTGAGCTATACAGATGTTATGATCACACTCAGTGGGATGGTAGGGCAGGGGAGATACCTATGGAGGTGTGTGTAAGGGAGCGAAATTCTCACCTTTCATAGTGATGTCAGTAGATGGCAGAATTGGAAACATGGAAGAAATACTGGAAACTGAAATCATCTAGGTTGTCTCTGGGGAAGTAGGGAGAGGTGAGCCAAACATCGATAGACCTTATGTACTATTTGATGTTAATAGAAACAAACTCTAAAGCTTTTATTTATTTATTTATTTTAGAGAGACAAAGTGAGTGCAAGCAAGCGAGCAAGCAGGGGAAAGGAGAGGAAGAGGGAAAGAATCCCAAGCAGACTCTGCACAGAGTGCAGAGCTCGACTTGTGACTCAGCCCCACAACCCTGAGATCATGACCTGAGCTGAAACCAAAAGTTGGACACTTAACCGACTGAGCCACCCAGGCGCCCATTAGAAACAAACTTTAAAGGGAGAGGAGATCTAAATGCAGTGTAATATTCTGGGTTGGATTCTGGATCAGAAAAAGGACAATAGTGGGAAAACGTTAAATACAAATAGTCGAGTTTAATTAATAGTAATAATAAAGTTAGCTTCTTAGTTGGGAAAAAGGGTCCATGGTAATCATTAACATCAGGGGGAACTGGGTGAGGAGAATACAGGAGCTCTCTGTATTTTCTTTGAAACTTTTTTTTTGGTAAATCTATAGTTATTCCAAATTAAAAAGTTTATTTATTTTTTTAAAGGGGGGCCAAATTATTATAGTATTATTTCAAAATTTGATGGCAGTGAATTTTGTTGGCATTAAAATTAGAGGTATAAACCAAAAACCAGAAATTAAGTTTGGTAAAAATGGGAATAGGAGTTTTCCAGTAATTACAGATTAGAAGGCAAAAATCAATTTAGAGAAACACAGACAAACCCTTATGTTTACAATGATTGTGCCACAGATTTAAACTTCAGTAGTGCATTTAGGTTTTCACCTTGAGATTAGATGAAAGCAAGAAGAACGTGGCTCAGTGTTGATGCTCTCGAGCTACTAAGTGGCTAATGAGTACTTCCTGAGGTATAGACACAAGAAGAGGAGCAGGTTGTGTGGGTGGGGCAGGGTAGGGGAAGAGCCCGGGCTCAGGGGAGACACTTCAGAGAAGCCTGCATCCAGGTGCATCGGATGTCCTGTGGGCAGAACCTCCAGGGTTAGAGTCCGAGAGCGTGAGCCAGCAGCCCACAGTTAATTGATTGGGAGTGGATGGCATGTATCTATGGAATGTGTGAGAGAGAAGAGAAAAGGACTCAGTACAGAGCTCTAATGCATATCAAAAACATTGGGAAAAAGTACTATTTTTGCAGTTTGATTTTCACTCCTAATTGTAGTTCTTTTTATTGATTCACTTGTTTTTATGTGACCGGTGGTTGAATTTCTACATAGTATTATAATTCTAACCAAGAGCTAACAAACTCCAAAGCCTGTGGAAGCCATGCAGAATTAATTGGGTAGAATTGACCTGGTACGTAAGTAATAGGGAATGGTGTAGACTGTGGCAAACCGAAGCTGCCTGCTCTGCCCAGAGGAGAGCTGGTCTCCAGCTCCAGCTGGTTGTTGCCAGATAGAAATGCGGGTTTACTGTTGACAGATTATCTGATTTTTCTACAGTTTTATGTGGAACCTCTCAACTTTTAAGTGTTGGCAATTAGTTTAAATTTTTTTGCTAACCAAGTAGAATGTGTCTGTTGGCAAAAATTGGCTTTGCAGGCTACTTGTTTGGGACTGCTTTTTAACTTTTTTTCCTGTGTATGTGGTCATTTTCCCATTCTTTCCCCTGCCCCCAATTTTTATCTATGCATTTAATCTATGGTGCTCCAGTGGACTAGCAACAATGTTTGGGATGAGACTGCTGACAGATTTGGGCCAAGGATATATTCCTACACAGTGCTATTTATGAAATCCCTGGCCCCAGAAGGCAGTGGCTTACTGATAGAAACTGAATGCAGTCTGCAGACATTTAGCCTCTTGCTTAAAGAGACTTTATCTCATGGTTGACCCTTGTCATTGATGACCATGTCGGAGAGGACAGGGTCTGATTTCCTGCCAAAGTGAGATAATGTGGCCTTATGGCTCGTGGGCCTATTATTCTAGCCCAGAAGATTAATCTAACCTGGCAGGACTTGCTCTTCATAGAGCCATGCCAGAACATGGCACACCTCCTTTCAAGTATTTGTAAATGGATTTAGTGTTATTTCCAGCCCTACCCTGCTGGTGGCATTTGGGGGGAGAGCATAGCTTTTAGTATTAGAAGGGAAAACCACAAACCCTCTAATGAAGTTTATGGACCTGCAGTTTTCTTCCAGTCTTGTATCCTTGAAATTCTTTGTATGTACAGATATCACAGTGGCTCTTTTCCAGGTTGTTCAGGCATATTCTCAGTCCTCCATGAAATCTTAGAAATACCAGATTTCCTGGAATGGTTTTGGCCCTTTCCTGAGGCTCCCAAATGCAAATTTGGAGACAGATCTGGTTTCCCTTCCTCCCCTTCTCTGTGTGGCCTGACTGAAGTCTATAGTCCACATGTGACTTTGAATTTGGAGGAAAAAACATTACAAATATTTTTCACATGATCACTTATTAACCTCATATTAAAAATTGGCAGGATCATCTTGTTCTGGCTTCTAGTATAGCTCAAGAATGTTTTCCTGTTTATTTTGTGCCTTTCGAGTTGTGTTTCATTTCTTGATTTAACTTGATGATGTTACATTTTGTGGAAGACTGTTTCTTCATTTGTCTGTTGATTGGCACCTTGGGATGTTTATATGTACCCTTAAATGTCCCAGTATATTTTGTCTTGTCATCCCAGAGGTGCTGGTGTTTGTAGCTTATCTTCCTCCAGGAATTCTAGGCCATTTTGGAACCTACTGTGATTATCTGTATGTAATGCTTGCCTTCTGCACTATAAATCTGACTGAGTTTGTAAAAATGGAAGTTTGTAAGTATGAATCCCTTTTAGGTAGTTAGCATGGTGTTATAGAAAGATACGGAATTTAGAGTCAGAAATTAGATCAGATATTTTCTGTGAAATTTCTCACCTGTAGCAAGCACTGGGTCTATACATCCTAAAATTTTAAAAAAAAAAAAAAAGCACATTAAGTTTTGAATTCAGATCCCCATTTTGCCTTTTCTGGCTATGTGACCTTGGAGAAGTTGGTCCATTTCTGAGCCTTGGCTTTGTTATCCTATTGACAAGGATGCTGTCCCTACTTGTTGACTATGCAGGATTATTATTAAGGATCAAATGAGGTTGTGGGAAAGGCCATTCAGAATTAATGTCAATAATACATTACATACATGCTGTCATTTTAAAATATGCTAGAGCAGTTTGTTGTCTGAAGAAGACATAAGGATACGAATGGTCACCTTACTTCAATGAGTTTTCCAAAAGTTATAATTACCTCTACACTGTAATCCCCAAGGAGAGGAAGAACTGAAAGAAATGTAACCAGTAGCCACTACTGTGTGCTTTCACCCACACTAGCTGCTTGAATCGTAACAAATACCCCTTGAGAAAGGCCTTAACTTTATTTCTGCAAATGAAAACAGGGAGGCAATATTGCCAGGACTGCCCATTGAAGAGCCCACTCTCCTGACCTGCACAGGGCAGCCTGGATGCTGCTGACTGGCAGGACATGTGTTGGATCCAGGGCCTGCCCTTGCCTGTTTGCTTCCTTAACAGTCTTGGTTCTGGGCCCTTGAGCCAGCCTTGGAGGTCTGGAGCCAGTTCAGTTTGGGCCAGGAGGATGTCTGCCCAGAGTAAAACCTCTGTTAGTTGCAGGAGCTGTCGGGAAGCTGTTAGTGCTAGATCTTAGTGAGTTCTCATCCAGACAGGAAAATAAGTGGAGAAGAATGCAGATCCAACTCAGCATTTGCTGGGTACAGGATGGAGTTCCCCAAAGGGATTGTTTTGAATCCAGCGTTAGACATAGCTAACTTTCTTAGGCTTATTGCATCAAGAATATTGATGTGTGGCTTTTCTAGATTTTATATGTCTGGATTGAGGTACATTTTTCAAGGATGAGTTATTGGCCTGAAATCGTAGGTGGTAAGAAAGAAATATAGGTAGGAATGATCTCTGTATTGAAAGAACAGAAAGACATGAGTTTGTTTTAAAAGCTCTTTGTCATCACCTCTCTCCTCCTTAAGGGAATTTGTCTGTCTGTTGAAGTACAAGTAGAAAGGAGTTTATGAATCCCACCCATACGTGTGGAGACCAGCCTTGTGGTGATGATGAGCTTTGGGGAAAACATAGGGATGTAAGTCCTTTTATTACAGGCTTATGGTTTCAGCAAAGCCTTGTTTTATTTCCTACCTGACCCTTAAATATTGCTGCTCCCCAGGAATATATCCCATTTTTATTCAGATATCTCTCTGGGTGTTTCCTATCTTCCCCTGGTTTCAGCTGTCCTGCGTGTGCCGGCAGCTCCTAATTTTCCCACACGTCCAGGTCACATGTCTCTGTCTCGTCTCTCTCGTCTGCTCTTCTGGTGGGTTAAGAGCAGGCTGGAAACCCACTTCACATCGCTGACTCCTCCCACTCTCTCACTTCGTTCCAGTTATGAGTCCCATTCACTTAACCTTGAATTTTGCCTCTTCAGTCAATCCTCTTTTTTGTTGTTTCAGCTCTTGCTGTTTCTCTGTGGGCTCATGGCCCCTAACGGATCTGTCAGTAGTCCTTGTTCCCTTGGGATTCATCCTTCTGCTCTGGAATTATCCATCGGAAACACGTATCTGATGATGCTGCTTCTTTGGCCAAAACTATGCAAGGCACTCCTTCATTTCTATGATCAGGTCCCAGCCCTGTAGCTTGGTAGTCAAGGTGCTTAACTGGGCCTCTGCTGGCCTCCTCCCAGCTTTTCCCCAAGGAAAAGACCTGCACCCCTGCTGGAGGCACAGAAATCCTCACCATTCACAGAAGACTCCGCAGTTCCATCCCTCTGTGTTTTGTTTAGAATGTGACTTATGCTTTGAAGGTGCTTTCCCTGGTCCTCTGCCCAGGAAAAAGACGTCTGCTGATATCCAGCTCAGGTGTCCTCTTCCCTCTGTGGGCTCCTCTGATTGCTTCCCCCACATCTCCTCCTCCCTGTCCTCTGTCTCTGTCCCCTCCTCCCTTGGAGCACTGTGTGTCTGCATCCATCTGCGGGCCAGATGTTCCTCGAGGTACTCAAGGACTGTTGCAATTCGTGTTATTTCTCCTGGCAACACTGCACACTATGTGCTTGAAGCAGATTTGCTAGGAGAATGATGAGAGCCCAGCACAGAGCCAGGAGCATGGAGGCTTTGTCATATTGGACGTGACTAAACTTAAACCGCCAACATCCAGGTGGTTGTCCCGACTAGGGAGCCTTTGTTTGGCTCTGTCAGTGTGACCACCTGAATTTCTCATAGCTCGCATTTTCCTTACAGCAGATGTGCCCACTGATGGCCTTTTCAAGCTCAGCCAGCTATCATTGGTAAGGGAAGCTTGTCTCCCTTCAGGGAGGTTTGGGCTTCTAGAATCTTGGGGCTTCTTAAGATGCTGGGTGTGGGCTTGAGGGATTGGGACAGAGGAGTTTCCCATCAGCTTGTTCCTGAGCTCTGTTCTTTGAACAGGCTTAGCTACAGCAGTGGGAAATGAATGGAATCTTATTTTAAATGCACCAGGAAACTTGTTACTTAAAGGAGCCCTGCTGTGGATCCTTTTGTAAGGGTGAGGAAGCTTCTTTTGCTCAATCACCTACCACTCTCTCTGGGCAGAACATGGTGCCTGAGCTCTGGGCTCAGTAACTCTGCAGAATGTTCTTGCCTGTCTGTTTTATTTTTTTAGATTTATTTTTATTTACTTGAGGGGGTGGGGGGAGGGGCAGAGGGAGAGGGAGAGAGAGAGAATCTCAAGCAGACTCCCTACCCAGCACAGAGCCTGATGTGGGGCTTGATCCCAGGACCCTGAGATTCTGACCTGAGCTGAAATCAAGAGTTGGATGCTTAACCGACTGAGCCACCCAGGTACCCCATGTCTGTCTTAATGACTGAAAGCCAGAAGGCAGCAGAGCCCTATAGAAAGGAGGAATGCCGTTTTGTTGTGTTCTCTTTACAGTCGCGTACCTTGGGGTTTTGCCAGCTAGATTTCCCTCTCGTTTCTTTTTTTTTAAATGACAAGCTTTCCTGGCAGATGTCAGAAAGCCACTTCTAGGGCACTGATAGTTACCACAAAAGGCCCCAGCTTCCTCTGTCAGCTGATGCTGTGCTTTCACATCTGTGCCATCGTCCTGAGAAGGCCGAGTGCCTGCAAGTGCCTGCTTCTGGGGGGCCCCCAGCACATAATCTACTCTGAAGGGCGCCTAGCATAAGGGTCTGGTCAGCCGCTGTCCAGCGTCGTCGTTCAGAGCCCTGCTCTCATTCTCTCTGCTGACCCGTCCGCCCTTCCCAGCTCCATAGGGGGCATGTGAGGCCCTCAGATCTGGCTGTGTCTGAACCTTCATGTACTTCCTGCCTCTGCCGCCTGGACCTCTGTCTCCTCTAGGCCCTTTGCTGCCCTGCCTCTAGTGGTCTGGGCTTTGCTGTCAGCCTGGAGGGCCTGCACCCTACTTCCTCTCTGAAATGCAGCCAGTCTCTCCAGGTCTAGGTTCAAGGCCACTGGGAGGTCGTTAAATGTGGGGAGGAGAGTCAGACCAGCCCGGGCTGGAATCCTGACTTGGCCGCTGTCTACCTCTGTCTTTGGGCAGTTCACCTCCTCCCTCAGAGTCATTCCCCTCTCCCGCTGAGAGTGGCAGGATCGGCCTGGTGGTGAGTGAGACGGGGACCCGTAAAACAAAGCCTGGCAGTGGGAAGGGTTCTTGTGTGCTCTCCTCCTTTCTTTCTTTTATGTAGCTCTTCCTGATCACCCTAACTGTAAGGAATCTTCTCCTCCTCTGAGTTCTTGTGCGTTTGGTAGCCCTAATGGTAGAACTCGGTACTTCGTACCTTTATTGTCATTATTATGGATGAGCTTCTCTTCTTTCCCGGTAAACAGGTGCTTTGTGGCATTTGACTCGTCTCCCACAAAGCCTAGCCCAGCCCTTCGCCAGCGCTCTGTGCTCCACAAATGCTTTGCTGAGCGCATGAGCATTCTGCTCGCAAGTTCTAAATTAGTCTCCTGGAGGTAGCTGGATCCCCTTGGAGACAGCAGGCCTGCCTTTCGTTATGTTTATTACCTGCACTGGTTTTGACTCTATATTAAAATGTATTTTTTAAGAGGAAATAAATGAAGCATATGAAGCGATGGCCTATCCGTGTGGGCCACAGTGTTCTCTAATACAAATCACCATGGCAACATGGTGGCCTTCACATTTCAGCAGTTAAGAAGATGAACTCTCCTGCTCACAGCCGCTGAGCGGATTGGCCACTGCTACCTGGTGCTCCATGCAGAGGTCTCTTCCTGAAAGGCAGCAGACCTCATTACCAGAAACCTTTCCTTGGTGGGGGATCAACAGACAGCAGCCCTGGCCCCTTGTGTCTCTCGTGTCTCCCTCTTGTCTGATTCTGTTCTCCGTGGCAACCGAGTCCCTCCTGCAGCAGTCCTCGGGGCATCGCCACGGGGTCTTAGAAGGCCTCAGGTAAGCTGCTGACACAGACACTGGCCAGTGGGGCTATGGTCTGCACACCTGCTCTGTCTGCTCCCAGACCCACAGGGAGGCCAGGAGGTGTGAGGATGGATTTTTAAGGTCAGGTTAGCAGGTCAGCTTGAAGCTTCTGGTGTGATACGGGCAGCTCTGTTGTATCTCTCAGTGGCCTCCATTTGCACTGGCTGCCCCTGCCCAGGGCAGTCTATGGGTGGTAGGCTCCAGCCTCCCTTTGGTAAAGCCAGCCTATTTCTGAGCCCCTGCCACACCACATCATGATGGAAAGGTGGGATTGCAAGCTCCTGGTTTCAGGCTTTTTTCCAAAAAAATTTTTCTGTAAAGAATACATTGAGCCCAGGGGCAGATACAATAGGCCTGAATTCTGACAGTCACCCAGGAGGATGTGGTGTTGTTTACTGAGTCCATCAGTCTCAGAATGGTATATGGCCAGGGCCTATTCCTGAGCAGCTTCGGAGCCCACCATCTAATAGCAAAGAGTGCCTCATGGCCAGGATTTTAGACATTATGTGAAGGCAGTTCCAGAAGAAAAAGACTTATCTACCCCTCGGGTCCCTTCCAAATAGAGGTTTGGCGTGCAGCATTATGGTAGGCTCGACTGCTCCTGTGCCCCCCAGGTCAGGCCATGGCCTATAGACAGGCACTGACTGTCACTGAGGCATGGAAGCCAGCTGACCACACCTTCCCAGTCTGCCAGAAAACTAATCTTAGTCCTCAGCATCTATGAGTTGATTAAGATCATGAGTGGCCACACCTGATTGAGGCCTCTTGTGGCAGACAGGTGTCTAATCTACATGGACACCCGTATGTGTGTCAGGGAACATTTGGCTTTTGAATGTGTACACATAGAGAAGATGGGACTTCCCAGCCCTGGAGTCATTTTGGCAAGGAGAACACCAAAGTGCAGCATACTCAGCTTGAAATTCTGGCTATGCCACTTAGGAGCTTGCAGGACATTGCTGGACATTGCTCTGAAGGAGAATTCTCCACTAATAAGGAAATGTGGGGAAAAGCCAACTGAAGGAGCCTTTTGTTTGGAACGCTGCCTGGGCCTTCTTTTGTCACAAGAGACAGGGTAACTTCGTGGAAAGAGCCAGCTTTGGAGACAGACCTGGGTTCAAATTCCAGCTCCGCTACTTGCTAGCTGTGTGTTCTTGATGTAACGAGCATACCTTGAGGGAACTGTCCAGCTCACAGTGCTGCCCCTAGAGGCCACAACTATACTGTCCCCACCCCATTTCCCCCTTTTTCAAGGAACTTCCCCTCTGTTAGAGACACATTTCTTTCTTTCTTTCTTTTTCTTTTTCTTTCTTTCTTCCTTTCTTTTTCTTTCTTTCTTTCTTTTTGTTCTTTTCGTTCTTTCGTTCTTTCTTTTCTTTCTTCTTTCTTTCCTTGTTTTTTTTTTTTTTTTTTTTACAAATTACTCTTATCCATTTAATAATGTATCACAAACATCATTCCATGGTATTATGTTTGTATGTAGATATCTAAGTAAGCCTTTTTTTAAATTTTTTTATTCTTATGTTAATCACCATATATTACATCATTAGTTTTTGATATAATGTTCCATGATTCATAGTTTGTGCATAACACCCACTGCTCCACGCAGAACGTGCCCTCTTAAATACCCATCACCAGGATAACCCATCCCCCCACCCCCTCCCCTCTAGAACCCTCAGTTTGTTTTTCAGAGTCCATCATCTCTCATGGTTCGTCGCCCCCTCCGATTTACTCCCCTTCATTCTTCCCCTCCTGCTATCTTCTTCTTTTTTTATTTCTTCTTAACATATATTGCATTATTTGTTTCAGAGGTACAGATCTGTGATTCAACAGTCTTGCACAATTCACAGCACTCACCATAGCACATACCCTCCCCAATGTCTATCACCCAGCCACACCATCCCTCCCACCCCACCCGCACTCCAACAACACTCACTTTGTTTCCTGAGATTAAGAATTCCTCATATCAGCGAGGTGATATGATACCTGTCTTTCTCTGATTGACTTATTTCACTCAGCATAACACCCTCCAGTTCCATCCACGTCGTTGCAAATGGCAAGATCTCATTCCTTTTGATGGCTGCATAATATTCCATTGTGTATATATACCACTCCTTCTTTATCCATTCATCTGTCCAGGGACATCTTGGCTCTTTCCACCATTTGGCTATTGTGGACATTGCTGCTATAAACATTGGGGTGCACGTACCCCTTCGGATCCCTACATTTGTATCTTTGCGGTAAATACCCAGTAGTGCAATTGCTGGATCGTATGGTAGCTCTATTTTCAACTGTTTGAGGAACCTCCATACTGTTTTCCAGAGTGGTTGCACCAGCTTGCATTCCCACCAACAGTGTAGGAGCGTTCCCCTTTCTCCGCATCCGCGCCAACATCTGTCCTTTCCTGACTTGTTAATTTTAGCCATTCTGACTGGTGTGAGGTGGTATCTCATGGAGGTTTTGATTTGGATTTCCCTGATGCCGAGCGATGGTGAGCACTTTTTCATGTGCCTGTTGGCCATTTGGATGTCTTCTTTGGAAAAATGTCTGTTCATGTCTTCTGCCCATTTCTTGATTGGATTATATATTCTTTCGGTGTTGAGTTTGATAAGTTCTTTATAGATTTTGGATACTAGCCCTTTATCTGATATGTCATTTGCAAATATCTTCTCCCATTCTGTCGGTTGTCTTTTGGTTTTGTGGACTGTTTCTTTTGCTGTGCAAAAATTTTTATCTTGATGAAATCCCAATAGTTCATTTTTGCCCTTGCTTCCCTTGCCTTTGGCGATGTTTCTAGGAAGAAGTTGCTGCAGCTGAGGTCGAAGAGTTGCTGCCTGTGTTCTCCTTTAGGATTTTGATGGACTCCTGTCTCACGTTTAGGTCTTTCAACCATTTGGAGTCTACTTTTGTGTGTGGTGTAAGGAAATGGTCCACTTTCATTCTTCTGCATGTGGCTGTCCAATTTTCCCAACACCATTTGTTGAAGAGACTGTCTTTTTTCCATTGGACATTCTTTCCTGCTTTGTCGAAGATTAGTTGACCGTAGAGTTGAGGGTCCATTTCCGGGGGCTCTATTCTGTTCCATTGATCGATGTGTCTGTTTTTGTGCCAGTACCATACTGTCTCGATGATGACAGCTTTGTAATAGAGCTGGAAGTGCGGAATTGTGATGCCACCAGCTTTGTTTTTCTTTTTCAACATTCCCCTGGCTATTCGGAGTCTCCTCTGGTTCCATACAAATTTTAGGATTATTTGTTCCATTTCTTCGAAAAAAGTGGTTGGTATTTTGATGGGGATTGCACTGAATGTGTAGATTGCTCTAGGTAGCATTGACATCTTCACAATGTTTGTTCTTCCAATCCATGAGCATGGAACGTTTTTCCATTTCTTTGTGTCTTCCTCAATTTCTTTCATGAGTATTTTATAGTTTTCTGAGTACAGATCCTTTGTCTCTTTGGTTAAATTTATTCCTAGGTATCTTATGGTTTTGGGTGCAGTTGTAAATGGCATCGACTCCTTGTCTCTCTTCTGTCTTGTTGTTGGTGTATAGGAATGCCACTGATTTCTGTGCATTGATTTTATAGCCTGCTACTTGACTGAATTCCTGTATGAGTTCTAGCAGTTTTGGGGTGGAGTCTTTTGGGTTTCCCACATAAAGTATCATATCATCTGCAAAGAGAGTTTGACTTCCTCTTTGCCGATTTGGATGCCTTTGATTTCTTTTTGTTGTCTGATTGCTGTGGCTAGGACTTCTAATACTATGTTGAATAGCAGTGGTGAGAGTGGACATCCCTGCCGCGTTCCTGACCTTAGGGGAAAAGCTCTCAGCTTTTCCTCATTGAGAATGATATTCACTGTAGGTTTTTCATAGATGGCTTTTATGATGTTAAGGTATGTACCCTCTATCCCTATACTCTGAAGAGTTTTGATCAAGAAAGGATGCTGTACTTTGTCAAATGCTTTTTCTGCATCTATTGAGAGGATCATATGTTTCTTGTTCTTTCTTTTGTTAATGTATTGTATCACGTTGATTGATTTGCGGATGTTGAACCAACCTTGCAGCCCAGGGATAAATCCCACTCGGTCATGGTGAATAATCCTTTTAATGTACTGTTGGATCCTATTGGCTAGTATTTTGGTGAGAATTTTTGCATCCATGTTCATCAAGGATATTGGTCTGTAATTCTCCTTTTGGATGGGGTCTTTGTCTGGTTTGGGGATCAAGGTAATGGTGGCCTCATAAAATGAGTTTGGAAGTGTTCCTTCCATTTCTATTTTTTGGAACATTTTCAGGAGAATAGGTATTAATTCTTTAAATGTTTGGTAGAATTCCCCATCTGGCCCTGGGCTTTTGTTTGTTGGGAGATTTTTGATGACTGCTTCAATTTCCTTAGTGGTTATAGGTGTGTTCAGGTTTTCTATTTCTTCCTGGTTCATTTTTGGTAGTTGATACATCTCTAGGAATGCATCCATTTCTTCCAGATTATCTAATTTGCTGGCATAGAGTTGCTCGTAATATGTTCTTATAATTGTATTTCTTTGGTGTTGGTTGTGATCTCTCCTCTTTCATTCATGATTTTGTTGATTTGGGTCATTTCTCTTTTCTTTTTGGTAAGTCTGGCCAGGGGTTTATCACTCTTGTTAATTCTTTGAAAGAACCAGCTCCTAGTTTCGTTGATCTGTTCTAGTGTTCTTTTGGTTTCTAGTTCATTGATTTCTGCTCTGATCTTTCTTATTTCTCTTCTCCTGCTGGGTTTAGGCTTCATTTGCTGTTTTTTCTCCAGCTCCTTTAGGTGTAGGGTTAGGTTGTGTATTTGAGACCTTTCTTGTTTCTTGAGAAAGGCTTGTATTGCCATATACTTTCCTCTTAGGACTGCCTTTGCTGTATCCCAAAGATTTTGAACAGTTGTGTTTTCATTTTCATTGGTTGCCATGAATTTTTTTAATTCTTCTTTAATTTCCTGGTTGACCCATTCATTCCTTAGTAGGATGCTCTTTAGCCTCCATGGATTTGAGTTCTTTCCGACTTTCCTCTTGTGATTGAGTTCTAGTTTCAAAGCATTGTGGTCTGAAAATATGCAGGGAATAATCCCAGTCTTTTGGTAGCGGTTGAGACCTGATTTGTGACCTAGGATGTGATCTATCCTGCAGAATGTTCCATGAGCACTAGAGAAGAATGTGTATTCCGTTGCTTTGGGATGGAATGTTCTGAATATGTCTGTGAAGTCCATTTGGTCCAGTGTGTCATTTAAAGTCTTTATTTCCTTGTTGATCTTTTGCTTAGATGATCTGTCCATTTCAGTCAGGGGGGTGTTAAGTCCCCCACTATTATTGTAGTGTTGTCAATGTGTTTCTTTGCTTTTGTTATTAATTGCCTTATATAATTTGCTGCTCCCATGTTAGGGGCATAGATATTTAAAATTATTAGATCTTCTTGTTGGATAGACCCTTTAAGTAGGATATAGTGTCCTTCCTCATCTCTTACTACAGTCTTTGGTTTAAAATCTAATTTGTCTGATAATAAGGATTGCTACCCCAGCTTTCTTTTGGTGTCCATTAGCATGGTAAATGGTTTTCCACCCCTTCACTTTCAATCTGGGGGTGTCTTTGGGTCTAAAATGAGTCTCTTGCAGACAGCATATTGATGGGTCTTGTTTTTTAATCCAATCTGATAGCCTGTGTCTTTTGATTGGGGCATTTAGCCCATTTACATTCAGGGTAACTATTGAAAGGTATGAATTTAGTGCCATTGTATTGCCTGTAAGGTGACTGTGACTGTATATTGTCTGTGTTCCTTTCTGACCTATGCTGCTTTTAGGCTCTCTCTTCGCTTAGAGGACCCCTTTCAATATTTCTTGTAGGGCTGGTTTCGTGTTTGCAAATTCCCTTAGTTTTGTTTGTCCTGGAAGCTTTTTATCTCTCCTTCAATTTTCAATGAGAGGCTAGCTGGATATAGTATTCTTGGCTGCATATTTTTCTCGTTTAGTGCTCTGAAGTTATTATGCCAGTCCTTTCTGGCCTGCCAGGTCTCTGTTGCCAATCTAATGTTTCTACCTTTATAGGTTACATATCTCTTCTGCCGAGCTGCTTTCAAGATTTTCTCTTTGTCTCTGAGACTCGTAAGTTTTACTATTAGATGTTGGGGTGTTGACCTATTTTTATTGATTTTGAGAGGGGTTCTCTGTGCCTCCTGGATTTTGATGCCTGTTTCCTTCCCCACATTAGGGAAGTTCTCTGCTATAATTTGCTCCAATATACCTTTTGCCCCTCTCTCTCTTTCTTCTTCTGGGATCCCAATTATTCTAATGTTGTTTTGTCTTTTCGTATCGCTTATCTCTCGAATTCTGCCCTCGTGATCCAGTAGTTGTTTATCTCTCTTTTTCTCAACTTCCTTATTTTCCATCATTTGGTCTTCTATATCGCTAATTCTCTCTTCTGCCTCATTTATCCTAGCAGTTAGTGCCCCCATTTTTGATTGCACCTCATTAATAGCCTTTTTGATTTCGATTTGGCTAGATTTTAGTTCTTTTATTTCTCCAGGAAGGGTGTCTCTAATAACTTCCATGCTTTTTTCAAGCCCAGCTAGTATCTTTAAAATCATGATTCTGAACTCTAGTTCCGACATCGTACTAATGTCCGTATTGAGTAGGTCCCTGGCTGACGGTACTACCTCTTGTTCTTTTTGCTGAGGTGATTTCTTTGGTCTTGTCATTTTGTCCAGAGGAGAATAGATGAATGTGAGAACAAAATGCTAACAGGTTAACAGCGTCCCCAGAAAATATACTCTAAACAAATCAGAAAAGACCTGAATCCAGGGGGAAAGAAAGGGAAAGAAAGAAAAAAAGAAAGAAAAAAAAAAGAAAAGGATAAAAACAAACAAAAACAGAACAAAACAAAAGAAAAAACAGAATATGATCATATATGATCAGGCTAGTGCATAGATCAGTGCCACACACGAGATTTTGGGTGTATTTTGGTCTGTTAGAAAATAGTGCCTCCCAAAATTGTAGGAAAGAAAGACTTATATATGTACAAAATAAGGGTTGATACAATGAAGGGATGGAAGATGACTGTAAAGATGAAAATTATAAAAGATTTTATAAAAGGAATTGATAAGTTGTTTGGAAAAAGAAAAAGAAGCATTAAAAAAAAAGAGAATGTGATCAGGCAGGAGACTAGAACAAAGCCATACACTAGAGACTTAGGATATATTTTGATCTGTTAAAAGAAACTGTATCTCAAAATTTTAAAGAGAGAACAACTTATATATATATGCCAAAAATAAGGGTAACTACTATGAAGGTGTAGAATATGACTCTAAAAATGAAAAATAAAAATATTTTTTTTAAAAAGGGATTGATAAGATGTTGTTTGGGAAAAAGAAAAATTCAAAAAAAAACTGTTAAAAAATTAACTTTGAAAAACTAATGAATCATGGTAAAAAAAAAGCCATGAATTCTATATGCAGTATTCCCCTAGCGCTGGAGTTCTCCCATTCTCCTTGATCGGTAAACTTGGTCTTGGCTGGCTGTTCTTGCTGATTTTCTGGGGGAGGGGCCTGTTGCCGTGGTTCCCAAATGTCTTTGCCGGAGGCGGAATTGCCCCGCCCTTGTGAGTCCGGGGTAAGCAATCTGCTCGGGTTTGCTCTTGGGAGTTTTTGTTCCCTGCAAGCTCTCTGCACAGCTTTGGAGAATGAGAGTGAAAATGGTGGCCTCCCAGTCTCTGCCTGGAGGAGCCGAGAACTCGGGGCCCCGCTCCTCAGTGCGCCCCCAGAGAAAAGCAGTCAATCATTCCTGTCTCCCCGGTCTCCGGCCGCACTCCGTGCTCACTGGGCCTGTGACTGAGCGTTTCTATCTCTGGCACCTGATCCGGTTTGGAGTCTCCAAACCTAGCAGATGCCTGCAGTCTGCTCCCATACCGCTCCTCCCCGGGGAGGAAGGGGAGTCTCCCCGGCTCTGCTGCTTGTCGGGTCCCTGCTGGAGGAGCAGTGGCCCAACTGGGCTGCGGATCGCAGTTTATGGCAACCCTGAGCTGAGAGCCCATGCCTCGGCTCCATCTCTGCAGCCGGCTTCCCCGCTCCAATCCCTGGGAGCTCTGCTGTGCTCAGCTACCCCCGGTCTTTCTGTGACCCCGAGGGTCCTGAGACCACACTGTCCCACGAGGTTTCCACCCCCTGCTTAGCCACTGGAGCGACGTCCCTCAGTGGAGCCGACTTCTAAAAGTTCCGATTTTGTACTCCGCGGCTCTATCACTTGCCAGAAGCGGTGGAGGCCCCCTCCCCCGCCGTCTATCCTCCCAAATATCGACTCGGATTCACTTCTCCCCACGTCCTACCTTCTAGTAAGTGGTCGCTTCTCTGTTCAGAGAGTTGTTGCTACTCTCTTTTTCAATCTCCTGTTGAGTTTGTAGGTGTTCAGAGTGGTTTGATCCCTATTCAGCTGAATTCCTGAGACCAGACGAAATCCAGGTCTCCTACTCCTCCGCCATCTTGCTCCACCTCCCTCTTTCTTTCTTTTTTAAAGATTTTATTTATTTATTTGACAGAGAGAGAAACAGCGAGAGAGGGAACACAAGCAGGGGGAATGGGAGAGGGAGAAGCACGCTTCCCGCTGAGCAGGGAGCCCGATGTGGGGCTCGATCCCAGGACCCCAGGATTATGACCTGAGCCGAAGGCAGATGCTAATGACTGAGCCACCCAGGTGCCCTGAGAGACATTTCTAACGAGCACTCTAGTTTCTTACTTTGGCCTCTTTGGCCACAGGGGCTAACCGAGGTATTAAAAAAAAAAAAAAAAAAAAAAAAAAAAATATATATATATATATATATATATGTATATATGTGTGTGTGTGTGTGTGTACAAATAAGTGCACATATCTTAACAGTTCTGCACATTTTTACATAGGTGTAATCACTACCTGGATTGAGATAGAGATGATTTCTTGTATCACAGAACGTTCCCTTGGGCCCTCTCTTAATCAGTATTCCCCAAACGGAACCACTGCCATCTTGACTTCTGCCATCCTGGATTGGCTTGCCTGTTTTTGCACTTTGTATACATGGAGGTGTATGGTATGGTATTCTTTTCTTTGTGGCTTCTCTGGCTGCACATTACGTTTTTGAGATTCATCCATATTCTATTTAGCAAGTTTCTGAACATGCCATGGTTTACCAAGCCAGCCTATGTGATGGACATTTAGGTTGTTTCCAGTTTGGGACTCTTAGGAATAATGCTCTTGTGACTATTTTTGTGCATGTGTTTTGGTGGACATAAGCATTTGTTTCTGTTGAGTATTTACCTGGAGGTGGAATTGCCAAGCAGTTTCTCAAGTGGTTGTATCAGTTTACATCCCCTCCAATAATGTATAATTGTTCCAGTTACCCCACATCTTCACCCTTACTTCTTAATTGTCATTTGTTTGAGTTTGAACTGTTCTAGTAGAGATACAGTGGTTTTAATTTGCATTTCCTGATGATTGTTGAGGTTGAGTACCTTTTCAAATGTTTACTGGCCATTTATATACCCTCTTTTGTGAAGTGTCGATTCAGATTTTTTGCTCATTTAAAAAAAATTGGATTGTCTTTTTTTTTATCAGTTTGTAGGAGTGCTTTATATATTTTGAATTGAGTCCGTTGTTGAAAATATATAATCCAAATACCTTCTCCCAGTCTGGGTCTGCCTCTTCAGTCTCTTAATAATCTCTTTTGTTAAGTCACTTTTGTCAACTTTTTCTTTACATTTAGTGCTTTTTGTTTCCTGTTTAGAACATCTTTGTCTATACTGTGGCCATGAAGCTAGTTTCCACTGTCTATTGTTTTCTTCTAGAAGCACTTTAGAAAATAACAGTTATATGTAGATATAATTCACATACCATGAAATTAACACTTTTAAGGTGTACAGTTCATTGTTTCTAGTATATTCATAGAATTTTGCAATAATCACCACTAATTCAGGACTATTTTCATACTATCCCAGATACCCCATACCCAATAACAGTAACTTCCTGTTCCCTCCCATCCTCCAGCCCCTGTAAGCCGTACATATATTTTCTGTATCTGTGGATTTACCTATTCTGGACATTTCATGCAAATAGCATTGTAAAATACATGACCTTTGGGTCTGGCTTCTTTCACTGAACATACTGTTTTCAAGGTTCATCTATATTGTAACATCTATCAGTGCTTCATTCCTCTTTTATGGCTGAATAATATTCCATTGTACAGCTATGCCCCATTCTATCCATTCATTGTTGTTTCCACTATCTGGTTATTATGAATAATGCTTATAAAAATTCATAAAAAAGTTCTTATTGGACATATGTTTTCAATTTTCTTGTATAGCTATTATTCAGTAGAATTATTCCCGTATGTGGTAACTCTTAACTTTAACCTTTTGAGGAATGACCAGACTGTTTTCCAAAGTAGCTACACAATTTCACATTCCCACCACCAATGTATGAGGGTTCCAGTTTCTCCACATTCTTGTCAAGGCCTGTTATTGTCTGTTCTTTTGATTATAACTATCCTAGTGGGTGTGAAGTGGTACCTCTTTGTGGTTTTGATTTGCATTTCTGTAATGATTAGTGATATTGAGCATCTTTTTTTTAAAAAAGATTTATTTATTTTAGAGAGAGAGATTGCACCAGGAAGTGGTAGGCAGGGCAGAGGGAGAGGCAGAATCCTAAAGCAGCAGGGAGCCAAACGCAGGGCTCAATCCCAGGACCCTGAGATCACGACCTGAGCCAAAAACCAAGAGTTGACCATTTAACCGATTGTGCCACCCAGGTGCCCCAAGCCTCTTTTTATGTGGTTATTGGCCATCTGTATATGTTCTTTAAAGAAATGTCTATTTGAATGCTTTGTTCTTTTTAAGTTAGGTTATTTGCCTTCTTAACTTTTGAGTTGTAAGAGTTATTTATATATTCTGGATATAATCCCTTGTGAGAGAAATGATTTGCAAATATTATCACCCATTCTGTGGGTGTCCTTTGAAATACAAAAGTTTTAAATTTTGATAAAGTTCAATTTATTTTTTCTTTGGTTAACTTGTGCTTTTGGTGTCGTATCTAAGAATCCATTGCCAAATTCAAAGTCATGAAGATTTATCCTGAAGTTTTCTTCTAAGAGTTTTATAGTTTTAGCTCTTAAATTTAGGTCCTTGGTCCCTTTTGAGTTAATTTTTGTATATGGTGTGAGGTAGGAGTCCAACTTCTTTTTTTGGCATGTGGACATTCAGTTGTACTAGCATCATCTGTTTCCCCATTGTGTGGACTTCACACTCCTGTTGAAATCAGTTGACTATAAATACAGGGTTTATTTTTGGACTCAGAATTCTATTCCATTAATTTATATGACTGTTCTATGTCAGTACCACACTGTCTTGGTTACTGAGCTTTGTAGTAGGTTTTAAAATCAAAAGATATGAATCCTCTAGTTTTGTTCTTTTTCCTGACAATTTTGACTATTTGGGGGTCCCTTGAGAGTCTGTATGAATTTTAGGATGTATTTTTTCTATTTCTGCAGAAGGAAAAAGGCAGCTGAAATTTTGATAGGGATTGCATTGGTACTATATTTCAATCTTTTAACAAAATCCCTCTCATTTAGATCTCTAATCCAATGTGAATTAAATTTTGTATGAGGTATCAGGTAGGGAATATCCATTTATTAAAAAGATCATTCTTTCCTCACTGGATTTCAGGAGGATCTTTGTCCTTAATCAGTTGACTATATATTCAAGGGCTGTTTCTGGATCCATTCAGTTCAACTGGTCTGTGTTTCTTTTCTGGTGCCAATAATACTCTTTGTTAATTATTGTTGCTTTATAGTGTGTCTGATTACCTCATGTATTAGTCCTCCAGTTTCGCTGCTTTCAAGATTACTTTGGCTTTTCTAGGTCCTTTGTATTTCTATATGAATTTTAGAATCACTTTGTCAGATTAGTATCTATCTATAGATTAATTTGGAGAGAATTGACATCTTAACTTTCTTGAGTCTTATACTCTCTTTACCTCCCTCTCCCCCTTCCTCCCACTTCCCACCCAGTCTCTCCACCCCCTATCCTTCCCATATATATCATTTGTTTAGGTTATCTCAGCAGTGTTTTATAGATTTCTGTGTTGTGTAGTGGTCTTAGAGCTTTTTTGTTAGATTTATTTCTAGATATGTTATATTTTTGAATGTTAATAGCATGGTATTGCTTTTCATTTCATTTTATGTATTTTTAATTTATTGTTATTATATGGAATCCAATTAATTTTTATATAATTTTAAAACTTTGTATCCTGCAACTTTGATAAATTCACTTATTAGCTCATGAATTGTGTGGTCCCTTACACAGTCTTGTTGTCTGAGTGTTGTGGCAATTTCACTTTTCCTACCCAGTCCACAGACTGGGATTTTTAAAAATTTCATTTGTTTCCTTGCCTTGTTGCTCTAGCTGGACCTCCAGTACAATTTAGAATAGAAATTATTATAGTGGATGTTCTCTTAATTGTGGACCTGGGGGGCAGATGATCAGTATTTCACTATTAAGTATGATGTTAGCTATAGATTTTTAGATATTCTTTGTCAGATTTCTTTGCCTAAGTTTGAGTTTTTATCATGAGTGTCTATTGAATTTTATCAGTTACTTTTCTGAGTCTATTGATGACCATGTGTTTTTTTTTCCTTTATTCCATAATGTGGTAAATTATAATTGATTTTTTTAAAAGTCAAGATTCCTGAGGTGTAATTTACATATAGTAAAGTTTATCCTTATTGTATATAATTCAGTGAGTTTTGGTAAGTGTATACCATTATTTTAGGTTCTCTATGTGTATTATAAATTGCATCTTCCTCGTAACTTGGGTTTAGGTAGGGAAACCAAGACCCAGAGACGTAGCTTGTCATTTATGCAGGGCCTTATATCTAGTAAATAAAAAGTAGAGACTCAGAACCATGTCTTCTGACTCCTAAACAGATTTTTGTCACCATACCGTATTGACAATAGCAAGCTACTACGAAGGCCCCTTTCAGACATGGTTACAGCTTCCATTCCCACGTGGGGCCAGTTTTTGCAGAAGAGGTAGGAGAGGATCCAGCCAGTGACTGCAGTGGTGAAGCTGAGAATTCTTGGTGCTCCATGGAAAGGACACTTGGACTTGAGGGATTAGGGAAGGCTTCCCAGGGGCAGTGAGACTTGAGACTTGAACAGTAAGTAGGGGTTAACAGGTAAAGGGTGTTGGGAGGGAGGAGCCAACCAGGAAGAGGAGACAGTGTGCCAGGAGATGTGGGAGAATGAGAGGAACCAGATGAGACCTGGGGCTAGGCAGGAACCACATCATTCAAGCTTTGAAAGCCATTGGGAGGAGATTTAGCCTTTCAATTGAAGGCTTTTATGCAGGGAAAAAACATGATCAGATTTGTGTTTTGAGAAGATGATTCTTGCTGCAGTGTGAGGACTGACCCAGAGTGAAGCCAGGCTGGAGGAAGGGAGAGCAGTTGCTGGTTGCTGTAGAAATCCAGGAGACCGTTAATGTGGCCTGAGCCAGAACGATGGATGGAAAATAGACAAGGGATGACTCAGGAAATAGTTACTTGGAAAAATCAATTGCATTTGGAGAGTACTTAGGAGGAGAGTGGAGGGTAAAGACAAGAATGTCAAATGAAATCAGAGTTGCTCTGGTTGAGGTAAGAGTGGAGGGCCCACCTGACTGTCCCTCCTGAGCTGCAGCAGTTCCTGGGGTGCCTCCGAGGAGACTGGTTTGAAAAACACCAACCTAAATCAGTGGCCTGGAGGGAGCTTCATCCTCTTGAACCTTTCCTTGGGTACGGACACTGAGGACCCCTCTCTTACCCTGGGGAAGATGTCACTCTCATCTGGGATCTCCACCACTCTTCGGCACTCGTCCTTCTGTCTCCTCTGCTACAGTCCCCCTCTCCTTCCCACCTTAAAGGTCGGGCCCCCAGCCTGACACCCCCAGCCTCTTCTCTTTTCAGCCTTTGTGGTTTCCCTCGAAATGTCATCTCATCCCTGGGTTTCATTTGTCCCCTGTAAGCTGAAGAGTTCCCTCAGCTCCAGCCTACATAACCAGTGCTCCATTTGATCTTTCCTTTGAGATGCTCATGGGTCCCTAAAACTCAAGACATTGGCTTACTCTCTGTAACCCCCTTCCCCACGCCCCTGTGACTTTGCTGGGATGAAGTCTTGTTCTTTCTTTACTGTCTGGGCTTAGTTATCATCATCACCGTTTGTGTATTTATGTTCCTGCTCAAAGCCCCTTCTTCCCCAACTTTGCACCGACTGTGACTGGCATATAATAGGCACAATAAATACTTGTTGAGTGACTATATCCTGTGACTCCAAGGTGTAGTCCAGTGCCTGGCACCTCCGGTATACTTAGTAAATATTATTGATGGTAATAATCACAAGTTTACCTATTGAAGGCCTACTGTGTGCTGCTCACTGTGCATGCTGTCCCTTGGCTCACAGATGGAGGAAAGAAAATGGAGCCTCTGCAAAGAGTGGTTAAGGCTTTGATCTCGAAGGGAATAGAAGAAGGGAATGAATGTCAAGCACCTGCTATGTACCAGGTGTCTCCCACCTCACTGAACCTGAGCAGCAGCACCGCCACCAATGGTGGGTAGCAGCCCCCACTCCCCACCCCATGTTCCGCCCAGGAAAATCGAAGCTCTGATAGGTTATGTAACTTGCTTGAGATTATACAGCCAGTACCTGAGGCTGGATTTGAACTTTTTGTTACACTCTGCCTATCTGATGAATGAGACTGAATGAATGAGCAATTAGGTATTTATCTGCCATTCTTATTAGCGAAACTGTGAGCTTGAAAGCAGGGAATGTGTTTTATGCTTTAGGGTCTGGCACAGAGTACATGCTTAAGGAATGGCGATGGAATGAATGGCAGGAAAAGGTGAGGAGAATGCTGAACTAGGAATCGAGTCTGCCTTCCCCCTTCCTGTGCCTCGGTAAGTCACTCATTAAGACACTGCCTCCTTTCCTCCCTTCTCAAGTCTGCTAAAGAGGGAGAACACCTTTTGCCTCCAGCCCCTGATAGATAGGAGGCAAATTAATTAGATAAGTTGGCAAAGCTTCCTAAACACTCAGCACAGCAGTGTGTGAACTCAGGGCCTCCTGTCTAGTGTACTGGGCTGAGCGCACAGCCCTGCTCCTCCGTGGGCAGCAGCAGTAGCTCCTGAGCTCCCGAGCTGGGCAGAAGCTGTGGCGCAGTCCGTGTGTGCTGGCTTGCATGGAGACACACCAGTTCCCAAGGTGGATTGGGAAGCCAGGACAAGGGAGAAGCTTAATGTATCAGGCCCTGTGTCAGGACTGCTTCCTTCTCCTTCTCTTTCACCGAATTCTCCTTTAGTGGAGAAACATTTGCATTGCCAGGAAGGTTCTCCATCCCAGCACATCCCGGTGACTCTCTGCGCCAAGAGAATTCTTATTGTGGATGCCTCTCTCTTTGTCATTTCTTGGCTGTACCAAGAGCTTAGGCCTGACCACCTCTTCCAGGGGAAGAGACTGGTCTGAAGTTTGGGTATAGGTTCTTAATACACTGGTACAGCCTCTGACCTTGTCTTTCTTCCAGTAAAAGTTGCATGTCCCTTTCCACTGGCTCTGGTGCTATCCTCCATGTACCTGCCATTTGTCCTAACTTGGGGTACCTGAGCCCCTGATAGCAACTAGGATTCTTTGTTTGGAAACCATAGAAACTGGCTCTGCCTAACTTAAATAAAAGTGTGTGTGTTAGAAGGATACTGATGGACAGCTGGGGAATCAGGCCTGGACAAAGGCTGCTAGGGGTCTGGGAAGCAGAGATTCCTGTGTCGCAGGCCCATCCTGTTGGATGGGACAGGACCCAACCATTTTAACCTCCACTCAACGGGTGCCTCTACTCAGGATTGTTCTTACTGGAATCACACGTGGTCTCTGGCAAGAAGAGGGGAAGTTCTGTCTGGGAGGGGATGTGGGCAGTCAGAACTATGTTCATGTCTGCTCCAGCCCCTCCAGTCCAGGCCCTCCCCAACTGGCAGTAGAGGCTCCCCACAAAGCCTTCCCCAGCTATGTCCCCTTTGTGTCCTCTGAGCCCCACAAGTGTGCGCTTTGTACCTGTCAGTGATAGCCCCTCTTTCATTACAGAGATTGATCATTGTTTTCTCCTTTGTTTCTGTATCAGTCTAGCTAGGGACTCATCAATTTTGTTGATCTTTTCAAAAAAACCAACTTTTGACTTTGTTGATTTTCTTCTATTTTTTGCTTTCAATTGCATTGATTTACACTCCTATTATTTTCTTTCTTCTACTTACTTTGGGTTTAATTAGCTGGGTTTGTTGTTGTTTATTAGCTTCTTAAAGTGGAACTATACATCATGGATCCAGTACACCTTCTTCTCCAATGTAGGTGTTTAAAGCTGTTGAGCATCTTCTGATGACTGTTTTCACTGCATGCCTCTCCTCAAACTTCTGCTTGTGTTTGGCCATTTTCCAGGGTCTTCAGACAGTATCTTTTTATATCTTGTCCAGGAGTTATCATGCGTTTTCTGCAGGACAGGTGGCCTAATAGGCTCGTGCTGTGTGGGAGGTGGTTCTCCTCCTGTTTGTGCTAGTTACCCTTGTACTGCCTGTGTCACTGGAAGCCAGTCACAACTAGGTTGTGAGGACGGGAAGGAGGGCTGTGGATGTGGCACCTCTTCAGAGCCTCTGGCCCCCCCGAGGGTCTGCCCCAGCCATGGGCAGCATGAACGTCTAGCCGGGCTTTCCGTGCCAGGCCTTCGGCTGCTGCCTGTGTACTGACGGTCCCCTCCTCTGTGCTGCTGGCTGAGGCTTCGGCCGGCACACACATTCAGCTCTGTCTCCTGGATGCCCCTCACCAGAGACCACTGTACACGCAGCATGTTCATGATGGAATTTGCCATTCCCCTCACCCACTGCTCTTGCTGGGTCCCCACTCATTTCTCTTTGGTGTAGACACATTCTCCTCGTCCCATAATCTCTTTTCAAAAGGAAGCCTTGTATGGCCACTGCTTTCGTTTCTGACCTCATCATCTCTTGTCTAAACCATAAATTGGTTCCATGGTCTTTTGACCCTTGTCCCCCTCCCTTTTGCAGTCTCCTTTAGCACTGCCATGAGATGGACCTTAGGAAGAGGCCATTTGGAGTAGGAATGCCCCTCATTACAACTCCTCAGCGCCTCTCCATCACATAGACCCTTTCCATAGCATCCGGGGCCCTTTGGGCTCTGGCCTTGCCTGCCTCTATTGGCTCTATTCCTGGTTGCTCCTCCTTACTCCCTCTGGGCTCCAGCCAAGTGACACCATTGCTCACAGGACATTTCTTTCATGTGCCTATGCCTGCTTACGTGCTGTGTGGCATGTATTTGGCCCGCCTCACTGCCTAATGGACTTTCTCAGTCTTCAGCTAGACTGTTGCCTCCTCTCTGAACTGTCTTGACCCTTCTGAGGTAGAGTTGGGTGATCTCGTCTCTTCAGATACCTCTGTGATAATACTTAAGTGCTATGCTGCAGTTAGTCATGTGTCTGTCTCCCCAACTTAAGTGGTGGGCAGTGGCCTTGCCTGATTTATCTCAGTACCCCTGACACCTCCCACAGAGCAGGGTCCAGCAGGACCCATTGCAGTCAACAGAGAACTCTCTTAGGGCCAGAGGCACCCTTCCCTGGGTTGGTATCTAGTACTGTGGGAGATGCTTTCCTGTTGGGTCAGCATGTGTGCCCTGTGTCCTCCAGTCTGAGAAGCTGATTGTGTTCAGTAGGTACACTTCAGACTCATTCTAAATTTCCACGAGGAAGGTGGGACTCTTCTTACCATGCCCTGCCATCTGAAAGGAGAAGACTGTGTTTGGTTTACTGTCTGGATGGAAGCATGCTATTGATGTTGGATAAGAGCTGAGCATGTGACAAGCTTGCTATGAGCCATGACGGACTCACTGTCTGGGTGTTGGAGTTGTCCTTGTTTGGGTCCTTCCTGCAGGAAGGGATAAAAAGTATGATAAATGCTAAAACATATGGCCAACAGGTGTTGATGAAAGAAGACAGCAAGGGCACTTGGGATTCCTGATGATTATGATGTGCCTGGAGCTTTTCACACAGGATTTTGCTAGTCTTCCCCATAGCGCAGATGGAGAAACTGAAGGCACAGAGAGGCGAGGTGACTTTCTCAAAGCCCATCACATAGTAAGGTTCAGAGTTGGGATTCCAAAATAGCATCTCTGGCTCAGAGTATCAATGATGCATCTAGTGTGTCTGGTGGCTCACTGTAGGCACTTGAGCAACCATCTCCTGTCTGTTCTTCTCTCTAGCCACATGCCACCTTTTCTCGTTCTATGTTAACCTCATCCGCCAACATCGAGAGAGCGCACTTGAAGGCCAGGGTTAGGGTCCTTGTCCCAGCAGCTACGGAACGCCTGCACTCAGGCCCTCTGCTCTCTCTCCATCATGTCCACACCAAGCTCGGTGCCAGTCATCTTGTAGCTGCTTCTGAGTATTTGTGGAATACACATAAAAGCTGGCAGGATCCTTCCTGCAAATGAGTGCTGCCTGTTTGCCGCTTGAACATCTAGAACTCTGAGCTGGGAAGTCCTCAGGGCCTCTTTACAAAGGAAGGGTGGTGTCCTTTTCTTGCCTTTGCCAAGAGGAAGACACAGGATGGTTGGAGAGTCTTTCGGTTCTTAGAATTACTGCCATCCTCATATTTCAGTGTGCTTTCCTTGCTCTTTCTGCTTTGTGGCACTCTTGGAAATGGACTCAAGTAGGGACATTCTGGTGGCCTGACCCTGGAGGAGGTGGGGGGTGGGGGCTGGTGTGGGATCAGAAATGATCACAGTCAGCTGAATTAGGGCCACCATGTGCCTCTCAGAGGGAAGAGGGACCATACAAGGGGAGCCTCCACCTCAGCCAAGGTTTACTGATCTGGGGAGAATGAGGAGAATCTTCATGGTAGCATTTTGCCTTTCTCATCATCACTTCGGGTCAGGCACTTTGCAGGTCTAGCCCGCCTATTGTACTGAGTGCTCCTTCAGTGGCCTCAAAGTGTAGTGGGACAGACGAGGCTCACAGTGACATAGTTCCTATAGGGGTGTAACCAGAGGTATAATGGGAAGTAATCAGCAATCAGTCCCACACAGGTGCACACACGCATGCACATACACGTGCGCACACATTCGCGCACATCCCTTCCAGCTCTAAGCAGAGTTGAAGTCCTGTGCTCGCTCCTAGGACTTGCTAGTTAAGGAGGCACATAAGGAAGTCAGTTTCTTCCTGGGGTTCAGTGCATTCTGCATATTCTGTGGCTAGGTGTGCCCCCCGTTAGGATACCTTGCCTCCTTTGGCCCAGATACAGAAACCTTCTGGCTCTTTCCAGAAACTCAAAACCTCTCTTAAAGATCGAAGATTTACCACTATTAAAGATATGCATCAATACGTTAATTCTGTAAAGAGTTTCTAAACAGTATTTTGAACAGCAGCAGCTTTGTTAAAAGAATTTATGTTGCCTGTCGTGTTCTTTAAAAAAGACCTATTGGGAAGCAGTGTGGGGAGGCAGGAACAATGTGGGCTTCATAATCACACAAACCAGAATTCGAACCCCAGTGCTGCCATGTCATGGTTATGTGAGTTTGAAAAGCCCTCATCCAGCATCCACTTAGTAGGTAGCGGCAGTAACAGTGACGACAAGGTATTCGTTGGAGAGTAAATATGTGACGACGAGATGTTCGTTGGAGAGTAAATATGTAACCTCCCAAGAAGACTCCTGAAGATCACGGCATTGTTTTAGGTGGCCTAGGTTATGCTTTTGTTGACTTGAAAGTATAAATTCGGTTCACATTTGTTCCTTGTCTCTCTGCCAGGTACCATGCCCAACAAGCAGAAGTGACTGGAGGCTTCTCTCATGAAGTTCCTGTATTTGCAGGGGGGTCAATAGCTATAGATCACTTAGTGTAACAATAATTAGAGTAATTATAAAATATATCTAAGTGCAATGAGAGAAACAGTTCTGTTTGGATGAGAGGAAAAATAGAAGTCAGCCAGGACCTTGACCGCAGCCATAGAAACCAGCTCTGGCTGTCGTAAACAAAGGGGGAACTCATGGGAGGGGTGCTGGGGGCTTGCCGGTAGGTGTGAGGCAGGGACCAGGGTGGGGGCAGGTGTCAGGAACAGCCTGGAAGCAAGGGAGCTCCTAGGCAGGCCTAGGTTCTGGAGCCCTACAAGTCAGATCCTCATTGTACTGCTGTTCTTGCTGTTGTCACTGTGCCCTTCATCAGTCACTCCAGTCTGTGTCATTTACTCAGCATTCAGATTCATGGGACAGTGATGGTGGGGAGCCCGTGTCAGGTGCCCGCCCCCAATGAGTGCAGAGAGTGCACGTATCTGGCCCCACTTAGAAATTGGGAAGCACCTTGCCTTGACTCCCAAGACCCTAAGGCAGGATTTAGAGGATGCTGAAGGAAGGGTTGGTCGGGGCTTGGACAGTGGAACAACAGAGCATGTGGGCAGACCCTCAAAGAATCTGCCAGGCTGGCAGGCACCATAGAGAAAAAGAGGCATTTCTGGCAAAGAAGAGTAGAAGCCAAGGAGTCTGGTGTGTCTATGGAACAGTGGGTGCTGCCGGGGGGAATGGGCAGGCTTTTCTGGGTGGTCGAGACAAGCTTGAGGAACTGTGAGTATTGCTGTTTCTTATATCATTATCCCCTGAGGTAGCCCTGGCAGGGATTGTAGATGGACCCACAGAGCTTGAGCAGACTTCTGAGTGGCTTCTAGAGCCCGGGATGATAACTTGTCATCAGTGTGACTTCTGCCATTTTCTGCAGCTTGGCCGCTGGGTAGTGCCATGGGAGCAGACCCAGAGCCCAGGGAGCCCCATGCTGGCTGCAGGGTGGCTGTTCTGTGTTCTTAACGTTGTTTTAGCCCAGGTTTAGGTGCCTACGGTGGAGGGAGGACAGTGCTGCACAGAGCTCATGATCTCTCTTAGTAACTACTAAAACAAAACTAGCAAATATTAAAAAAATTATTTATTGCTGACTACTAATATAATGGCTTTATTAGGGACTAATTTTTTTAAGAATTTTTATGTATTTATTTGACAAAGAGAGAGCACAAGCAGGAAGAGTAGCAGGTAGAGGAAGAGGGAGCAGGCTCCCCGCAGAGCAAGGAGACAGATGTGGGGCTCAATCCCAGGGTGTTGGGATCATGACCTGAGCCGAAGGCAGTTGCTTAACCAACTGAGCCACCCAGGTGCCCCTGGTAGGGACTAATTAAGTAGAATCTGTTTTCATGTACGTTTAAGGCCATAAATTGGGGTCTCTGGCCACATTTAAGCTGCAACATGGTGGATGGCAGGAGTAGGGGATGAGAGAGAGATAGTAGGGTTTGAACTCAGAAGATCTGAGGTTAATTCCCAGGGCTGCCACTTTATGGCACTGTGACCTTTGGTAAATCATTTCTCAGTATTCCTATCTATAAAGTAGGGATAATGATAATATTAGCTCGGATCACTGAATGCTATCAAAAGAGGAAATAAATGTGACAGTAATTCATACATTTTAGCAAATGCTAGTTGTTGTTATTTTACAGTATTTTATGGAATAAAATTTAACCATAGTGGCTAAGGTTGTGGTCTCCAGGCCAGACTGCCTGGATTTAAGTATCCCCGAGCCTGCTGCCACAGTTACAGGCTCAGGTTAGGACCTGAGCCACAGGCCATCTGCTGCCAGTTAGGGGCTGCTTCTCTGACTCCTTCACCTCCTGGCACTCTGCAGAATGCTTAGCACACCTGATCCTCAGGTCTGAGGTTCACATCAGGTCGGAGAAGGATTTCTCTGGAAGCCTCTGGGTATGGGAGAGGCCTGCACTCATGAGCAAGGCTGCCTCTGCCTAGGATGTGTATTTCCCCTCTGACCTGGAGCTGGGGTTATAGATCAGGCCTTATTCTCTGCAAGTAGCCACAGTTGAGTTGCATGTCACAGGTAAGCAGCGTCTCTGAACTCTGAGTACTTGTAGTACAGTGAGAACCAACAGGCCACTGAGTTGAATCCTGGCTCCCCAACTCCATCTTTTCAGCCTGTGGATTTTGATACAGGGGTAAGCTCACCTAACCTGACTCTTGCTTATTTCAGGTGTCATGTTGTTACCCTGCGCCTGAAGACAACCCTGCCTCACTCACATTTTATTCTCCGTCATTACTTTTTAAAAGGTGTTCAGCTAGAAAATTGCATATTATTTCCTCTGTAAGGGTTTGTTTCTCTTTGCCGCCTTTGTGTAGCATACAGCTGTCATAACCACAGTTGATATTTTGTGTGCCTGCGCTTGCAAGTGCACGGTATGGGGAGAGAGATAATCAGGCCATCCTCTTGGGCAACCGCCTTCCAGTTTGGCTTTTATGAACTGGATTTAAAAAATAAATAAATCAGATTATATCACTCTCCTGCTTAAAACTCTCCAGTGGCTCCCCACTGTTCCTAGAAGACACTGTGTACTCCCTGGCACGGCCTGCCAGGCCCTGCACGCACCAGTGGCTTTGGCCTGGCTTTCTCCCCGCCCCTCCTGCTTCACCCGTTTGTGTGTCCTGGTGTTTGTTCTGTTCTCCCTGTGCCTTGAGCATGTTGCTTTCGTTCTTATGTAGGAGCCTTCACATGTGTGTCTTCTCTGTTGGGAAGGAGCTGCCCCAGGATCTTTGTGGGCCTCTTTTCCTGTGAGGGGCTTTGTGTGGTCACCCACTGTCACTTGGTCGTCACCCCCTCTGGGCTGTTAGTCTGTTCTCGTAGCCCTTCATCAGCACCTGGCATCTTGTTCTCTTGTTAGTGTTTGTTCTAGCCATCCCCCTATTGTGTGTCTCATTTGTGAGAGTATCCTTCATTCCAAGGATCATCTGGCTACATGAGCAGCTAGGACATGCTTGTGGCCTGCTGACTGAACACACAAAAGGGACATTTTCAGGGAGAGGCAAAGGCCATAGCAGGGATTATGCAGAGCTTCCAGGCAGGGAGAGGTTATCAGCAGGGTGGGAGGTGTTGGCTGCATCAGGTGCACTGCTGAGACCAGGGCTCCACCGCTCTGCTCCAGGGAACCCACTGTCACTGAGGATGGCTGTGGCAGGTGTGGCCGCTAGAGTCAGTGGTCCTGTCCACAGCAGAAGCTTTCATCCATACGCTTGGCCGAGGCCCCACTTTCTGGTTTTTCCTGTGGAAGTCAAAATGTTTTCTATGTAAAGTTTCCAGTTTTGTAAATGCTGGTGACGGGTTTATTTACAAACCAAACCAAGCCAAAACCATATAATAGACCAAACAAAATAGGATCATGTAGTTCCTGGGACACTAGCTTGACTTTCCTTCTTTCTAGCCCCATTCTTCCATCAGTTCAGCAAATGCTTAGTGACCCTCACTGAGTTCAAAGCTTCAGATATGGAGATGAAAGTTTGCTGTCCTCAGGGGGTTCATGATCCCTGGGAGGGACAGATAAGTGCTCCAATACAATGCTGAATGATAAGACTATGACAGGAGGGCCCCTAGGCCAACCTGCTCTTCCAGAGGAGATTGGGCAATTGCCTAGGGCTTTGACCATGGAGGAGGTGCCATGTGGTTCATTGTCGCTCTGTGCAAATCTGGGCTTCCTCCTGCCCACCCCTTTCTCTGCCACCCCATCACTAAAGGGAATTGTGCACTAGAGCGGGTATGTTCAATTTCCAAACCTTAGTATTCCTGTGCCCTGGGACTGTATTAGAAACTGCAGAGGTGATATCGTGATTTCTTACGACAGTTTTGCTTGGAAGATTATGCCAGATAGGTCTTCATTACTCTGGGAGATGAGGTCCATTTACTTTAAAATTTTAGCTCTCCCAGTGTACTGCTGGGCGACCTCATTACTCTGTGCCTCATTTTTCTTGACTTGTAAGTGGGTTTAATAATAGTTCTCCACCTTACCAGCTGTTGTGTAAATTAAAGGAGCACTTAAGTAATTATTTATTAACTGTTAATAAATGGTCACTGCTGCTTTTATTGACTCGTCCCTGCTTGTTTCATGAGACTTCTCTGATCCTTCTTTTTGTTATAACCAAGGTTGTACTTTTTGCATAACATCTAGGTATTGCTAGGAGGAAGTAAGGCTGCAGAACTTGTGGTACTCACTGGATCAAATGTGTCATACATACACAGAGTTAACTGGCATCGAGCATTTTCCATTGTCCCCTCCCCTGTGGTCTTGTTCTTTCCTTACTTGGGCTACGTGGCGATAGCAAGCTTGGTTGCTTCGGAGGCCATCTGTCCTGTGATCCATCGCACCTGAAGCCTCTGTTCTCTCGTCCTCCGGATGTGGGCACCGTGTCCATGTTACAGTCTCAGCATTGCAGCCTGTGGGTGGAGATTGGGAAAGAACCAGCATGAGCAGATACCAGCCTTCAGAATGAGACCATTTTCATGCAGCTTTTCCTGGTAATAAAAGGAAATGGGGGCTGCAGAGAGAGCCTACGATATTTCAGCAGATGGTCTTGTAATAGAATGTTTTTTCAGAGTTTTCTGCAAGGCATCAGGGACTCCTAGAAAATGTTCATTGAGTAATGAGGAGCAAAAAATGTGGCTTTGAGCACTTCTTCTCCCATGGCGCGTTGCTGAGTTGTCCTCTCTCTTCTGGCATAATAGGTGGTTTTTGAAACTGAGGATGGTAATTCCATAGAAGTGGCCTCTTCCGATTTTTCCACGGACTCTAGGGAGCTGGGACTTGGTTCTGGGGTCAGTAGTGCTTCTGCAGCTCTGACCCAGCCCACTCTCCTCCTGGGCTCTGGCGTGGCCAGGGGCCATGTGATAGTTGATGAAGGAATGCCTGCAGTTCTGCCTTCCTGTGATAAGCTGCAACCTACTTCCTGACCTGTGCTGAGACCATGGAACAGTGTGCATGTGTATGTGCTGGGTTGTGGAAGAAAGGCAGGGATGGATTCTTTGGGGATAATTTCTCCATCAGACCCAGAGCAGACACACATAGGCATTCCTGGGACCCCCACATGAGGGCAACATTGCAGCAAGCTCTTATGGCAACCCTGTGAAGCCACCTGGGTTCAGACAAATCAAGCACCCCATCTGCTGTCTCTTGGCAAATAATGATTAGAGCCAGAATTTGAACCCAAGGCTCTTAACCATCCCAATGTACTGTCTTCTTAAAGGTTAGCATCTCTTGGGGTGGCTGGGTGGCTCAGTCAGTTAAGCGTCTACCTTCAGCTCAGGTCATGATCTCAGGGTCTTGGGATCAAGCCCCGCATCAGGCTCCCTGCTCAGCGGGGAGTCTGCTTCTCTCTCTGCCCCTCCCCACCTCGTGCTCACACACACAGACACACACACACTATACACACACACTCTCTCAAATAAATAAAATTAAAAAAAAAGAAGGTTAGCATCTCTTCCCTCCCCAAATCAAGTTCCAATATCATTCGTTTTATTCTTTTAGCAAATATTTACTGTGTGGCCCTGGGGATAAGGCAGTAAATGTATCATAGCCCCCGAACTCCAGGAATTTATAGTCTAGAAGGGGTACAAGCCCGTAAACAGACAAGCAGACACACAATTTGTCATCTTGGAACATATCTCTGTATACACACAAGTAAATACACATCTTATGTTGGCATCTGGAGAGACTTGGCAGTTTATGTAAGTATATCCATGTGCTAGATACCGTGTTAGTTGTGTGAATACGCATAGCTACGTACAGATGACACATGTAAATACAAGGTGCACTGTCTCATCTATCTTCATCGTATAGGTAGGGGTTCCCATTTTCAGGCCAGCAACCTGAGGGGGTGGCCATGTTTCTCTCCCTCCTCCCTCGCATTTCATCAATCTCCTGTTGGGGCCTCTTTCCCACCCCCACCTGCCTCCATTCAGGTCCTTATCATCTGATTACTGCATCAGCCTTCAGACTGGCTCCTGACCTCAGGGGGGTTTTTCCCTTAATATTTTGATAAGTTTATTTCAGTGTAATTGGTTTTCTTTGTAATCCTTTGTATTTTTAACATCTTTATTGATATATAGTTCATATACCATAAAATCAGTCATAAAATATACCATTCAGTGGTTTTCAGTATATTCACTGAGCTGTGCAACCATCACCACAAGCTAAGCTTAGAACATTTTTATCACCTCTAGAAGATATCCTGTGTCCCTCAGTAGTCAGTCCACATTCCCCCCACAGCCCTTGGGAACCGTGAATCTGCTTTCTATGTCTGTGGCCATGCCTGCGCTGGATATTTCCTATAAATGGACTCATATAATATGTGGCCTTTTGTGTCTGGCTTCTTTCATTGGTTTAATGTTTTCAAGGTTCATCCATCCATATTGTTGTATGTATCAGCGCTTTGATCATTTTATGCATGAATAATATTCCATTGTGTGGATATACCATATTTTAAAAATCCATTCATCAATTGATGGACATTTAGGATCTGAGAATGGGGGAAAATGGGGAAAGACTGCTAATGGAAACGGGAGTTTCCGGGGTGATGAAAATGTTCTGGAATTAGGTAGTGGTGATGTTTGCACAGCCTGGTGAATACACTAAAAACCGTGGAATTGTAGATTTTAGAAGGGTGAGTTTGATGGTATGTGAACTTTGTATCAATAGAAAAATCCAAAACCATTTTTAAGAAAGAAGACCTCTGTGACAATTACTGTAGACAGACACCTGCAGAAGGAAGACGTACAGGACTAATGAGGGAAAATGAACATTGATGTGTGGCCTACGTGAGCAGGAAGCTGACATAGAACGTCTCTGAGCATCTTGGTATCAGTGCAGCTGCAGAGATTATCTCAGATCATCTCAAAGTTATATTTGTCTTTGAGATTAAGCTTTTTACATTAGAAATCTGTTATTCATTATGGTTGTGGTAGGTGTGTTTTCTTTTCTGGTTGGATGTTTAGTAAGAACCCTTTTATTGTCATGCTAATCATTCTTGGTTGCCATTTATTTTTTTTAACTGTAGTGTACCACATACTGCATTTAATGCTTTATGTGCATGATCTCATTTGACTTCAAAACAACCTCATGGAATGTAGGTGGTGTTAATCTCTCCATTGTACAGATTGGGAAACTCCATTTTAGACAAGTTCTGACTGGACCAAAGTCACTAGGTAGGAAGTGGTGGATCTAGCATTCAAACCTAGTTTGTTCTACCTCCAAAGCCTGCTCTCTTAAACCACTACCCTAGATCATCTTTTAAAATTAGAGTACGTTATCATTTATTTAAAGGAAGGGTTGTGTGGTACATAATTTAGACCCATCATGGATCTTGTAGCATCTTTGAGATGCTGTTATAATCATCATTTATCTTCCTATAGGTGTGTTCTAGTGCCTTGTTACTCAAAGTAACATGACCTGGGAGCTTGTTAGAAATGTGTAATCTTGGGCTCATCTCAGACCTATAATTCAGAATCTGTACTTATCAAAATCCCAGAAGATTCAAATGTGCTTACAGTGTTTAAGAAGCACTGTTTTAATATATGGTTAAAGGCATCCAGTTTGATGATCGACCAGTGATTTGACATTATTAAAACACACAATTTAGGAGGGGATAATGTGGTCCCAAAATGTTGTGAGATTGGTAAACTGGGAGTCAGGAACCCTGTGTTCATTGCCCTACATCTGGGTGACCTGGAGCAAGTCACTTAATTTGAGTCATTTTATTCGTACATGAAGTGAGGAATTTTTTTGTTTGTCTCAGTTTTTTTTAAAGAAAGCACTTAAGGCCATTAACTTACCTCTCAGATACTTTATTAGCTATGTCACACTTTTTGTTTTAAATGTAGAACTTTCATTTTTTTAATTTTGAAATTTCTATTATTTTTGCTCAACCTATGAGTTATATTTAGGAAAGCATATTACCAAACCCATTTTTAACTGCCTTTTTTATTATTGATTTGTAATTTAATTATATTTTCATTAGAGAAGTGGTCTGTATGATATTGATACATTGAAATTTGTTAATTTATTTTTGTGGATGTGTCTTAGGAGAGTGATTGATTTTGCAAATGTTCCACTCAACTCTAAAAAGAATGTAAATATTCAAGTTTATTAGATCAATCTTGTTAATTTTATTATTCAGATCTACTAAGTCCATATTAACTTCTTTGCAGTCTTAGGGGGAAGGTGTTCAGTATTTCACCAATAATGATCTGTAAGTTTTCTGTACATGCTGTTCATCAAATTAAGGAAATTTCCTTCTGTTACTGATTTACTGAAAGTTTTTTTTCATAAATAGGTATTTATTTTGGCAAATGCTTTTCCTGAGTCTATTTGAAATGATCACATAATTTTCCTCCTTTTATTTGTTAATGTGGTGAGTATGTTGATTGATTTTTATATGTTAAAGCAACCTTGGACTCCTGGCATACATCCTGGTTGATATGGGATATTATTTTTTTTTTTTTACATATTGATTTGCTCGGTTTTTTTTTTTGTTAAGGATTTTAACATCTCTTTTCTTAAGTAATGCTGGTCTGTAAATTTCTTTCTTGCAATGCCCTTGTCTGGTTTGTTATTATGATTATAATAGTCTCATAAAAGGCACTGGACAGTGTTCCCTCCTCTTCTGTTTGCTGAAAGAGTCTGCTTAGAAATGGTATGGTTTCTTCCTTAAATATTTGATAGAATTAATTAATCAATGTGAAGGTCATCTGGGCAGCAAAATTCTTTGGGGTGAGGTTTTTTTTTTTAATTTGCTTTGTTTTGTAAATCAGGAAATTATGTATTTTAAACTTATAGGTATACAATTTATACATTTCTATTAAAGCATTTATCACATTGTATTTATTGGTTCTTTTGGTAATTAAACTTAATGGCTCTGTAAGTTTATACTTTTTAACGCATCTAGAAATTTTTCATTCATTGTTATTCAAATATTCAAATACTTTCCAGCTACCTCCCCCCGCCCCCCGCCCCAGGAATCCAATTATATATGTGTTGCCAGTTGATATTGGAATTGTTCCATTGGTCACTGAGGTAGCATTCACTTTTTCAGCCTTTCCTTTATAGAATTTTACATTTCTCAGAAATTTTTCTTTGGTTCTTTTTAGTAGTTTCCATTTATCTCATTATGTTCACATTTTCCTTTAAATCCTTGAAAGTATTTATCATAGCTATTTGGAATCCTTATATGCTAATTTGATCATCTCTGTCATGTCCAAGTCTCTTTTTAAGGACTAATTTTTCTCCTGGTTAGGAGTCATGGATTCTTGAGTAATAGCTTTAATTTCTAAACATTTGAGGATTTTCTAGGCATCGTGCTGTTCTTAATTTCTAATTTAATAATTTTGTGGTCATAGAGGATACTTTGTTTGATTTCATCTGTTTAAATTTCTTGTAGCCCAGGAGAAGGTCTATGTTCCTAACTATTCCATGTTCACTTAGGAAGAATGTGTATCTGTAGTTGTTGCATGGAGTATTCTATAATGTCAATTAGATCATGTTGGATGATAGTATTGTTCATATCTTTCATACCTTTGTTGATTTTTTTTGTCTAGTTATATCAATATTTTGAGAGAGGGATATTAATGTCTTCAACTATGGATTTGTTTATATTCTTCTTTAGTCTGTCAAATTTTTATATAGTTGAGAGTTTTGTTATTAGGTGCATACACATTTATAATTGTTATTTCTTCTTGAATAAGTGTCTCCTTTCTGATTATGAACTGCTCCTCTTTATGTCTGGTAATATTTTTTGTTTTGAATTCTCCTTTATCTGATGTTATAACTACACCAGCTTTCTTGTACTTAGTGTTTGCATGATATATCTTTTCCCATTCTTTTTTTTTAAACCCATTTGTGTCTTTATATTGAAATGTATTTTTTTAATCAATAACATATAATTAGGGTTTTGCCTTTCACAGTGACTATGGTAGGCAGAACAGTGGCCCCCCCCCCAAAGATATTCACCTCTTAATCTCCAGAACGCATGAATATGTTCCTTTATGTTATAAAAAGGACTTTTGCAGATGTGATTAAGTTAAGGATATGTGATGGGATATTATCCTGTATGATCCACGTGGGTCCAGTGTAATCTCAAGGGTCTTTGTCAAGGAAAGACAGATGTAGGAGATTCAGAGAAGTGGGTGTGATGATGGTAGCAGAAGTCAGGGTGATGTGGGGTCATGAACCAAGAAATGCAGGCAGCCTCTAGAAGCTAGAAAGGCAAGGAAATAGATTCTTTCCTAGAGCATCCAGAAAGATACAGCCCTGCCAACACCATGATTTTAGCCAAGTAAGACTCATTTGGTACTTCTGATCTCTAGAAACATAGAAAATAGATGTGTATTAAGCCACTACGTTTTTGGTAATTTCTTACAACCCAAAGAGGAAATTAATATAGGGGGTTAAATCTGTTTAATATGATTATTGATATGATTGGATTTAAATCTACCGTCTTGTTACTCGATTTCTGTTTGTTCTGTGTTTTGTTCCTCTGTTGCTACTTTCTTGTAGGTTTTTTTGAGGGAGAGGGTGGAGATGAAATCAGTATATTTTAAGAATTCCATTTTATCCTCTCAATTGACTTTTTATTTGTGACCTTTTTATTACTTTTTTAGAGGTTGCGCTAGAAATTACTTGTTTTTTTCAAACTTATGTTCAAAAAATATTCCATTTCTTCAGGAATTATTTAAGAATTTTACAAAAGCATTCTACTTGGGGTTTTTCTGAGCTTCTCAGATCTGTTCTTTGTTGTCTTTAATTAACTCTGGAAAGTTCTTGGCCTTTATCTCTTCATTCTTTTGCCCCATTTTTCTCTTCTCTTACTAGGATTCTAATTAAATATATGCTGTACCATTTGATAGTGTCCTGTAGATCTTGGGTGTCCTGTTCAATTTTATTTTTCATGCTTTGTCTCTCTGTGTTTCAATTTGGGTAATTTCTAATGACTTGTTTCTAAGTTCACTGATTCTTTCCTCCTCTCTGTCCAGTCTTCTAATAAACCTATGGTTTCATGCCATAGCATGCTAGAAATTCATTTTTAGCATTTCCATTTGGTTCTATTTTATAGTTTTGGGTAGTGTCAGTGAAAATGGTGGAGTAAGGACCTCTGAAAATTCTCCCTTCCATAAAAGCCATGAAAATGCTCAGTCTTTTTTTTTTTTTTTTTTTTCAGAACTCTGAAAAATAACGAAAGGCTTGCAGCAATCCAGGAGCATTTGTTCAAGAAAAATGGTGAATCTCAGTAAGAACAGTGATCTTCATGGCATTTTAAATAGTCTTATTCCCATTCTCCTATCCCCAGTTAAGCAGTAACTTTGAAAACCAACAGCCACAATCATGGTAAAAACCAGCGGCCTGGTAACTACTGGACAGGGCAGAGAAGGACTGGAATTCTTCAAAGTCCCATGCCTAGAGAGTTGTCATTATTTTTCCTGTCTGGTGATTCCTGGAAGAAACCACTTGCAAGGCTGTTGTTACTTGACTTGACTCAGAGGTTGCCCAGTGGAAACAGCCTTTTCGTAGGAGGCATTTTTCAAAAACAACCAGAGGCAATTGTTGAACACCATGGCTGCTTGAGGAGGGGGATAACAGTTTGGGCAAACAGTAGGGTAACCCAAAAGCTTAAAAAAAAAAAAAAAAGAAAAACTACTCATAGCTAAGATCATACTCAATGGTAAAAAACTGAGAGCTTTTCCCCTAAGATGAGGAACAAGACAAGGATGTCCACTGTCACCACTTTTATTTAACACAGGAAGTCCTAGCTGCAGTAGTTAGACAAGAAAAAGAAATAAAAGGTGGGGCGCCTGCGTGGCTCAGTCGGTTAAGCAGCTGCCTTTGGCTCAGGTCATGATCCCAGGGTCCTGGGATCGAGCCCTGCATCGGGCTCCTTGCTCAGCAGAGAGCCTGCTTCTCCCTCTCCCTCTGCCTGCCGCTCCCCTTGCCTGTGCTCTTTATCTCTCTCTCTGTGTCAAATAAATAAAATCTTAAAAAAAAAAAGAAAGAAATAAAAGGCATCCAAATTGGTAAAGAAGAAGTAAAAGTTTCACTATTTGCAGATGACATGATATTCCACATGGAAAACCCTAAAGACTCCTCCAAAAAACTACTAGAACCGATAAATGAATTCAGTAAGGTCACAGGATACAAAATCAATATACAGAAATCTGCTGCATTTCTATAAACTATATAATGAAGCAGAAGAAAGAGAAATTAAGAAAACAGTTCCATTTACAATTGCACCAAAAATAATAAAATACCTAGGAATAAACTTAACCAAAGAAGAAAAAAAATCTGTACTCTGAAAACTATAAAACACTGATGAAAGAAATTGAAGATGATACAAACAAATATAAAGATATTCCATGCTCATGGATTGGGAGAACAAATATTGTTAAAATGTCCATACTACCCCAAGCAATCTATACATTTAAATCAATCCCTATCAAAATAACAACAACATTAAAAAAACAAAAACAAAAAACCCAGGGGCACCTGGGTGGCTCAGTCGGTTGAGCATCTGCCTTCAGCTCAGATCACGATCCCACATCAGGCTCCCTGCTTAGCAGAAAGCCTGCTTCTCTTTCTCCCTCTGCTGCTCCCCCTGATTGTGTGTTCGTTCACTCTCTCTCTGTCAAATTAATAAATAAAATCTTTAAAAAAAAACCCAAAAAACTAGTTAACAAGATGTTCATAGAAGACTTTGAAAAATTCCCAACATATTCTTGGGAATCTAGAAGGTCAGATGAATGTGTAAGGCTGTGCACAAGGAGATCTTAAGAGATTCACACCTAGATACATCATAATCAAACTGTTGAACACCAAAGTCAAAAGGAGAATCTTGAAAGTAACAGGATAGAAGCAATTCATCACATGCAGGGGATCCTCAATAATATTAATAGTTTATTTCTCATCATAAATAATGGAGGCCAGAGAGTGCCCATTTCTCTGTGAAAATTCTCCCTCTTTTCACACATGAGGTCTACCCTTCTTTGCTAGATTCTTTAACATACTGATCATAGTTCTTTCAAAGTCCCTCTGTGTTACTTGTAACATCTGGACCATTGTTGCCTCTGATTCCATTGAGTATTTCTCTTTATGGTAGGTCATTATTTGTGTGTGCATGTGTGTGTGTGTGTGTGTGTGTGTGTGTGTGTGTGTGTTTACATTTTTGATGGAATGCTCAACCTTTTCTGTAAACAAACAGTAGACACTGCAGTATAGATGTCCAGTGAAGGGTTTTCTTATGTTCTATAAGATCATTAGTAGGGGGGCTTGGGTGTCTTATAATGGCATACAGTTAGATTTTCTTTTTCTTTTATCCAAAGTGAGAATCATTTTCTCTTAGAGATTAATCAGTTCATGTTCTGTATTTATTATCTATTCCTAAATGAGAAATTACAAACTTTAGTGGTTTAAAACAATAAAGATTTACTGTCTCACAGTGTCTGTAGATCAGGGATCTGGGCACAGTTTACCTGGGTGCCTCTGTCTCAGGGCTGCAGTCTCATCTGAGGGCTCAGGGTGGCTCTGCTTTCGTGCTCCCTCATGCAACTGTTGGCAGGATTTAGTTCCTCACTAACTGTTGGCTAGAGGTCTCCCTCAGTTCTTTATTGTGTGGGCATCTCCATAAGGCAGCTCACAACATGGAAGCTTGCTTCTTTAGTGTGAGCAGGGGAGAGAGGATGAGCAAGACAGAAATCACTATTTTTTTGCAGTTGGAAAGGGACATTCTATCACTTTTTGCCATATCCTATTCATTAGAAGTTTGTCACTGGGGGGCGCCTGTGTGGCCCAGTTGGTTGAGCCTCAGAGACCCTTGGTATGGGCTCAGGTCAAGATCTCAGGGTGGTGAGATGGAGCCCTTTGTCAGCTTGTGCTGGGCATAGAGACTGCTTAAGATTTTCTCTCTCCCTTTACCCCTCCCCCACCAAGAAGTTTGTCATTAGGTGCAGCCCACACTCAAGGGGAGGGCATCACACAAAGACAGGAATATCAGGACATGGGCTCACTGGGGACCATCTCAGAAGCTGTCTACCATGTATTTATTGTGATAACTGACTTATTTTTTCCTTAATTTTATTTGGGATTTTCTATTTATAGCCTCTTCTCCTCCTCCCCTCATTTTCCTTCAGCCCCCACCCCAACTTTCTCATTGCTACATCTTCCTCCCTTCCCCATCTCATTTTACCTTACCCTCCCCAACCCTCCCGTGCCTTCCACTCTAACATCTGTCATCCTCCTTCCTCTCTTTTTCCTCCCTTGTCTTCCTCCTCCACCTCTTCTTCCTCTGCCATCCCTTTCGGCTCTTCTGAAAGAGTTCTTAGACACTGGTTGGAGTCTGTCAGTCTGTCTTCCAAGTTTTACAGCTTTTCTTTCATACATTTTATCTTTATCTTCTGTTGCAACATTCTGGATCACATTTCTGTGCTACTTTTTAATTTGCTAATTTCTGCCTTACTCCCCTCAGTTTAGGGTTTGTCTTATCCATTTTATTTTTTATTTTGAAGAAATTTAAATTCATAGTGTGGGGGTTGAGGGTTTTCGGGTTCCAGGTTCATAATTTCTTCTCTTTAAATCAGAAATTCATTTATCTTTTGAGTACCTTAAACATGCACTATTAAAATCCTTTATCACGGCGCCTGGGTGGCTCACTCAGTTAAGCATCTGTCTTCAGCTCAGGTCATGATCTTGGAGTCATGGGATCGAGTCTTGCATCTGGCTCCCTGCTCAGTGGGGAGTTGGCTTCTCCCTCTTCCTCTTTCTCTGCCCCCCTCATGCTCTCTCTCTCTCTTTCTCTCTCTCAAATAAATAAAATCTGAAAAAAATTGAAAAAAATCCTTTATCAATTGGAAATTTGAACACTGGCTGAATATTTGATATGTTAAGGAATTAATTTGGTGGGATATGCAATGGTACTATGGTTTGGTTTAGGAAAATACAAGTCCTTATTTTTCAGAGAAATATATTGAAGTATGTACTGGTGAAATGATCTGCTGTAAGAAATTTGGGGGTAGGGAGAGGGTGGGGAATATAGGTGAAACAAAATTTCCTTTAGTTTATAAATTTTGAAGCTTAGTGATGGCTATCTGGAGTTTTATTATTCTGTCTCGTGTCTTATTTTTGCATAATAAAAAATTTTTAAAACTCCTTTGTCATGATGTCCCATAAAATTAATTTCATCTGGAGTGAATTCATATTCCAGTTGCTGATTTTATTGGTAGCCTTTCTAAGCATCACATTTATTCACATATTTGGGATTTGGTTTGCAGGCTCATTTTGAGTAGGAAGTTTGATTTTTGTCTTGTTTTGCTTTGCTTTGCTTTCTCTGTCATTTTTGTTTCTCCCTGCCTAGCATTTTTCTGGTGATCTACAACTGCCACCCACATTCAGGGGCAGGTGTAATTGTGGCCTTCTGAGGCCCCCTCTCCTTGCTGGTACTAGTGGTGCTGCAGAACTGGGATGTGAGCAGGGGAGTTGATTCATATGTGGCCTGGGGCTGAGTGGACTGGAGCTGCAGCCTATGGGCTGAACCTCAGCCCTACATGGAGTCTTCTGGAATTTTTTTCATCAGCTTCTTATTCCTAGGGAGCCCTAGGTTCCAGGTGGCCAGCCTGGCTCCAGTCCCCCTGCTCAATGGAACAGGCTTTGTTCTGGCTGCCTCTGCTGACTCCAGACCCAGAGCCCAGCAGGCCTGGGGCTCCAAGCCTCACCTACTGCTTTGCATTCCTGTTCTGTTGGATGTTTTAATCTTGTTTTTGAACCTGGCCATGTCTTTTTGGTCTCCTGTTTCTCTATTTTATCTGTTCTTGCTATGTGTTTAGAGCAGGGAAGATGCATCAAAGTGTGAACTCACTGTGCTCTCTTGACTGGAGGAAGTCCTTGACTAAATCACTGAAGATTCCTTTCAATTCCCCATTCAAAGACTATAATCCAGCAAGTAGATCTTCATAATGGTGATATTTTGCCTTTGTACCAGAGACAGCACACTTTACTCAGTATTTTTTTCCCAGAAGACTGGCTTGGAAATCTCCTTAGAGAAAATAACAACCCGCTACCCCACAAGTTATTCTGCCTGTAGCCTCCCCAGCACATATCCCTCTCTAAAATTATCTTATTTTTCTGCACACACATTTGTCTCTCCCACTGGGATCTAAGCTCCATGAGAACAGAAACTCTTTCTCATTTCCTTTTTGTATCCACAACCCCTTTGCGATAGTGTCTGTCACGTGGTAGGCACTCAATAATGTTCTGATAAATTACTGAACCAATCACTGAAACCTGCCTGTGCCTCCTTAATTCCATGGTCATGCTGCGAAGTACCTGCTGCATGGCCTCTTGGGAGTGCTGGGAGTGCCGGGAGGCACGTATCAGACTGTGGCAGCTATGCAGAGTGGCCAGTGTGTCTGATGCCCGCCTTCATTCATTACAACAGCGTCGTGCATGCCCCCCTGCGTCAGTGCCGGTTAGGCACTGACAGCCAGGTGTTTGTATCGCATTCATTTGCCACAGCCCCTTTTCGTGTGTCACCTCCTGTCCATTGTCACTCACTGGATTTCATTATAGATCTCAGGGATGAACAGGGCGGGTAGGTGGTGCCTGTTAGCAGATGGGGCGGAGGCAGTGAGCCTGCCACCTTGCTGGCTCTCCATGATGGAGGCGAAGGCTTTGGGGATATGCTGAGGCAGGCCAGGCCCTTCTCACAGAGCTTCCTTTGCAGTGGGTGCTACAGACTCATAGCTCTCTAAAGTTAATCACTTACTTACTTGGTGTCAGCGTCATGGTGTTACAAATTGACATGGCTATAAAAGGACACCTCCATATCCTAATGTTTCTTCTTGTGTGTGAACAGTCTCTCTGTGACCTGAGGAAGCCTCAGCTCTGCGTCCCGTTTCTGACATAGAGGCCCATGCTGGCACAGGCCCAGGAACCATGAGCTGAGGAAGCATCCTGATGTGTCGGCGGGAGGGAGGGTGGCCTCCTCATCTACTGCCCCACCAACCTCAAGTGAACGGCAGCACAAGAGCCTCGTGGCAGTTTGGCTTTGAGATGTCGTCTTCCTGGTTGGCTGGGACTAGTGGCCAGAAAATGGCAAGTCTGGAGCCCCGGGAGATAGTCCTGTCTTGGCTGCTTCATTGTGTCAGACCAGCTTCTCTTCTGATTGTACCAGGGACAGCTGATGGTTAGGGCCCCAGATGGCTGCGCAGGGTCCAGCAGAGATTAGCCATGCTCCCATTCCTGGGACACTGCCTCGGTATCATGCTTTGAAAAATCCTGCGAGAAATCCCCAGCATTCAGTCTCACTGTTTGTATTTAGCTTTTCTGAAGTGTTGGCATTCCACAGGCATTCCAGAAGCCTCCTTGGCATTTTTAGATATTCTACAGCAGCCTCAGGAGCCAAGTTTCTGCTCTGTTTTCCATTCTGCAGGTAAGGGGGACATACCCAAGAAAAGGATAGCAAATTGCTCAAGCTTATGGGCCGGTCAGTGGTGGAGCATGACTGTCAGCTCTCAGGTTGTCAGCCCACGGCCAAGCCCTGCCGGCCGGGTCTCCCTGAGACGCTGCCGAGTCCTCTAAACCCAAGCCTTTCCTCAGGTGCTGTCGCTGCTGTCCTGTGCTTGGCTCCTCATTACTGGCCCCCTGCTGGGCTTTAGAAACTTTTCATTTCAGGGGAGTAGCATTGTCGAGGAAATGGGCTTTCAAAAACATCAGTTCTTGTCCTACTTGGTCTTTTTGAACAGTTCAAACCCATGCGCTGACACCATAGTGTGGTTTGAAGGAAGCAGCTCAGGACTTGGAGTCACGGTGAATTACCTTCATGGTGGGCCTCCATCATTGATTAGCTCTGTGCTCTTGGGGTCATGATAATTAAATGACACAGGAGCCTGAAATGGGGCTGGAGCTCACTGGGCCCTTCCACAGGGCTGACAGTGATCAGATGGCATTACTTCTCTGCACGAGCATTGAGCCAGCCCTCTGGGCTCTCAGATCCTGGGTGGGGGACAGGCCTTGGGGCCTTGTCCCACAGAGGTCCTGAGAGGCTCCAGGGCCATGGGTGTCCCAGGCAGGAGGACACTGCCGTGACACTCCCTTGGTAGAGGTCTGCTGTGACCCCACCTGTTTCTGCAGGGGTTTCCTTAACCTTCCACACAGTCCTGTGGGGCAGATACTTCTGCTTTAGCCTCGTATATTGTACCTGAGTAAGCTGGAACTAGGTCACCCAACTAGTTAAGGGTGGGGCAGGTCCCACCATAGGTGTGCTAGCTCCAGGTTGCTTGCCCTGATTAGGCAAGCCCCTCAGCTGAACTGTAACCTTGAGGGAAGGTCCTCAGCCATGTGCTCCAGCCGTTCTGTTTGTTCTCTGCCAGGTGGGTGAGGGAGCAGCTGTCTCTCCAGCTCTAGGGTTCTGGGGTTCTGATACTGCTCACCTTGACCTCTGAAGCAGGGAGTTTACCTCTCCAGAAGAAGGGCATTCTGGTATCCCTGCCTCTGGGAGCTCATGTGTGAGTCAGTGGCATGGTCTGGGCCAGGGGTGAGAACTCTGGCCAGGGAACAGCTCTGGCCCTTCCAGGCTGTGTGGTCTTGAGGCAGTGCAGCTCTGTGGTCAGGCCCTGCATCTGCTGGGGCTCAAACCCCAGTTCTTCCCTCGTAGCTGTGAGCTGAGACAGTCGCTTAGCCCTTCCATTTCTTCACCTACAGGGGCATCATAATATTCCTGCCTACCTTTTAGGGGTGTTGTGAGGGTCAAATGAGAAAGTCTATGGGAAGCACTTGGACCAGTACTTGGCACATAGTAAATACTCAGTAAACGTGAGTGCTGGTCTTCTGTGAAATGACTCTAGCAGCTATGCACCTTGAAGTCCTCTGTAGGGTACGTAAGTGATGTAGCATAGCGTAGGTTTTCAACTCATGATGGCTGCTCTTTGCATGGTCAGTGTCTCTGGGAACAGAATCTCCTTGGTTTTTCCCCACAGCTCAGCCCAGCTGCTGCCGGCTAATGTGGGCTTTGTTCTCTTCCCACTAGGCCAGGGAGCTGGAGAGCCGGGAGGCAGAGCTGATCCGCCGTGACACCTTCTGTAAGGAGCAGCTGGGGCGCCTTGGGAGGAAGGTAAGGCTCCTGTCGGCTGCCTTGGGGGGCCAGGTCCTGAAAGCCTCCACCCAGGGTTCACTGCCGCTGTGGGGCAGAGAGGACCCTGCACTCCCGATTCCCCACTTGCCCCAGCAGCTTGTCCCCCTGCGGACCTGCCCTCCTGTGCCTGGCAAGCACCATACCCCCACCCTTTCCACAAGTTGTATTCACAGACATAATTGGTTTTTTAATTGGCCCACTTTTTGTGACTGCGGCTGGCTGTGCTGTAGTTCAGTTTTAGAAAAAATTCACTTTCACCACAGGGCGGTGCTGAGACCTAGCCTACCTTTCTGGCTTTAGTTAAGCTGCATTGGATAAAAATAATAATAACGTGAAGTCTTGCTGTACAAATATATTAAAGTTGTATTATTGATTTTCTCCTGGGAGTTGGGGAGATCAAAGTGCACCATGGCTACACACTCCCTACTTTTCTAGGGATAAGCCTTTGAAATAAATGAGATTCAAAGACATATCATCATTCCTTTTTTTTTGTTGTTAAGCCTACAACGACTCTTGAAAATTCATTTGGTAACTTGCTTACTTTTGGGGGGCTTAATTTGTTGATCATGACAGGTTTTTCAAAGAAACAGCTTAAAACATGGAAGGAAATGGTTGGGAGGTTTAAAAAAATTGTTCTTCCTTCTGTCTGAGATGGCATGCCAGGCAACCTGAGCCATCAGCTTATTGCAGGCAAATCTTCGCGAATCGTTTGTCACGCTTTGGAGCTTTGAAATTGACAGTTTGCCTGAGGGGCTTGATTTCCATAGGGGTTTTCTCCTGTGGCATGGCACACTGGAGGCTGGCGGAAACGTGGATTTCTGGATTTCCAGGCGATGGGACAGGAGGGACACTCCTTCTTGCTCCGGGGACACTCCTGTCCACCTCCTGCAGGGTGTTTTAGGGGACGGGCAGAATTGTCATGTGAACACCCAGCACCGCCCGCCGGGGGTAGCATCGGCGTCATCCTGAAGGCCAGCAGAGCACCTCGAGCGGCTTACAGAGGTGGTCCTTAACAAGGAGAGGTTTCCTGGAACGACCTCCTGCCCAGGTTTGACTGTAGCTGTAATGACAAGGATTGTGATTTGAGATCCTGGAAAAGGGTAAAAACATTCCACCAGCCATAGCTCTAATTAGCACAGTTGCCCATATGTTCATGAGCGCAGATTTTTTTGTGTTGTTATGTGTGCAATTCTGCGGTCTCCTGCTGTGCTCCTCTTGCATTTCCCTCTCTGGGTTTGGCTCCTAGAAGCATGTTTGCGGGTGTCTGCTTGGGGTGAAGGGCAGTAGCCTTACAGCGTTTTTGTGTCTCAAATCTGTTTTCCCCTTGTCACTCTCCTTTCTCATCCCCACCGTAGTTCTCCTTCAGCCCAGCTCTCTGCTTTGCTGAAGGAAAGGAGATTCTCCTGGATGAGCCCTTCCTTTTCATCTGTTCTTCCCCTCATCCTACAGGGAAGCCCAGACTCCTTACATATGCAGATGTGGGCTTTTTCTAAAATGAGGTTTTCCTACATGATTGTGAAGTTATTGAATGCTTCCAGAAGGAGGTGCAAAAACATGATCACCTGCCTGACTCTTAAATACTAGCATTTTGCTGGTGATAATATACAAACGGAAAGCACCTCCAACATCCTGGAAACTAGAGATTGGTAAGGGAAATGGGGTGGGGGGGTGGGGGGTAGAAGGAGCACTGGAGAAGGGGGAGCAAAGAGGCACAGTCCTAAAACTTAATTGTACCAGTCTTGAGAAAGGTTTTCCATCTTCTCCGTGGATAATTTTATTCCCGTAATGGCTGGGAAGATGAAGAACAGGGCATCCGACAATCTTTTTTATTAGCTGTTGCTTTTATATAATTCTGCTTTCATTTGTTGAATACTCTCAGACCTTGACATTTTCAGCTTCTGTACACACAGCTTAAGGGCCTTCCAATCAGCAGGCTCCTTTCTTTTCTTTTTTTTTCCCGTTTCCTCTTAAGTTTAGAAACTGATGGTGGAAACCTGTTCAGGGGGAAACTTGGAACAGCTGCTGAATCATCCTCGACCACACAAAATAGTTGGGAGCATGGTCAGGGGCCAGGAAAGGTTGGGAAGGGGGCACAGAGGCCTGGGCTTATGGGGGTGCCATGCTGTGTCCACTGGCCTCTCAGCTGGAACCCTGCTGCCCTTCCGCCTGGAGGACACTGTTTTCGAGGGCTGGCCCGTTGTGATTGGCAAGTAGGGAAATCCTGTGCAGAATCTAGACTCATTTTCAAGGGGGAGGAGATGTCTTGACCCCTTTGTACTGCAGTATTTATTCCCTAGATGATTATTCTTGAGTGTGGAAATCATATTTTGTAGGGCTCCTATGCTTTATAATCTTTCTGAGTAATTGTTCCTCACGCCCACACTGCAAGATCTAAGTGAGGAGTGTTTTTCCTTTCATCACAGAGAGCAGTGAGCTGCTGGGGATGCCGGGGCCTGGTGAGGGTCTTATGGCACCTGGGAGCAAACCCCAGACATGGTGTTCACATGCAAGCTGTGAAGCAGTGGCAGCATGTGCTCACGGTGGACCTGGGCCCACATGCGGCCCTGCACCACTGCCCTTTGCGGCCACACTGTGTGTCCTCATGTCTCAGTTTCTTTGTTTATAAAATGAAGGTGCGGGTGCCTTAGAGGGACATTAGATGTCCCGTGCGGGACATTAGAGGAGGTAATGTCTGAAAGGTGTTGGCATGTTCCAGTGCCTAGCAAAAGTTGGCTCCTCTCTTTAGTGTGCAGTGGTTGTTGGCAATTCTCTTTCAAGTCCTAATGCTTCAGGTTTGGCTTAATAGGTGAATGTGTGTACACGTGCATAGATGTAGGCATGCTGAGATGGATTTTATCATCAGTGGGCGGCTGCTCTCTGGGATGCAGAAGCCTCCTCTCTGGGCTTCATTGGGCTTGAATGCCTGCCATGGCATCCGTCTGTCATTCAGGATGCAGAGGAGTAGAAGACGGCTCTGTGCAAAGCAGTATAGAGACCATGTGCTGCGCACAACTGGGTGTTTCTCATGTGCCTGACAGTGTTAGAGAACAGGACCATTTTCCATTTCTGTATGTTGGGCGTAGAGTCCAGGAAGGTGAAGCTGTGTACCACCTTGACTGTCAAAGGTGTGGCTACTGAACCTCTTGCCAGCTTAACTGTCCTCCCAGAGCCTTTGCTCAGCTGCCCTCTGTGGTTTCCTATAGTAAACTGAAGAACTGGGAGTAGACTTCACCCACACTCCCCCTCGATTCAGCTCTCTCGGGGCTAATGGTGACTTGTGCCCCATCAGAACCAGCAATGTCTACCGTCTTCTGGTGGAAGCCTGGGTGCCGGGTGGCTGTGAACCCGACAGCCATTGAGCTGACCACCCTGACTGGCCAAGAGTGTGTCTTCTGCCCTCAGCCACGGGGCCAAGTCGGGGAGGTGGTGGGGAACGAGCCCTAGTTCAGCCTCAATAATTTACCAGCCTTCTGACTCTGAGCAAGTTGTAAGTTCCAAAGCCTCAGCTTTCTTATCTTTGAAACGGGAATTTGAAGACTGACCTGCCAGTTGTTTGGAGGATGAGCGCTCATTTGTGTATGAGTATCTGATGCAGAACTATTTGGTTCTCTTTCATGTCATTTCCATCCTTTTCCCCCTTCTTTAATAAATGCATAGCCATTCACTAATTCCATATTTGTTTAATTCTGCTCAGTGCCCAGGGATGGCTCCAACAGTTGTGGTTCCTTCCTCAGGGAATTCACAGCTCAGTTTGGGAGGGGAGGGAGATGTGAGGAAGAGGACCCCAGGTGGGAGGATGCCTGAGTGCCCGCTCCCCGTGACCAGGCCTGGCAGCCCTGTAAAAATGGTCTCACTTTTTTCCAAACTCAGCAACTGCAAAGTGGGGAGTGCATTTTGGGGGTCTAGCTTCACAGACTGGAGGCAGGGAGAACCTGAGAAATATGTGGGTTCTTCCTGGATCTCGGGCTCTTTCTCCCAGAATGTAAATCTCTATTCCTGCCCCCGTTGGGTGCACATGCCATCCCAACATTGATATGTGAACAGTCAGCCCTTTTCCCGTTTTTTCTCTTTGCTTCTACTCCAGCTTTCTTTTTTTAAGGAACAACTGTCATGTGATCCTGCCAAGCCTGCAGCTTTCTCAGTGACAGCACTAAACAGCCCCCTGCCTGGTGTCCCTGGGGGTGCCAGTCAGAGTCTGTTCAGGAAAACAGGAGCTGCTCTAGGATGCAGAGGAAGAGGAGTTAAATACAGAGGATTCTGCTTTACAAGAGAAGGTGGCCCGTGGTAGGGAACACGTGGAGAGGGCCTAGCCTCACACATGTCAAGGAAATGCAGTCACAACCATAAGGTGACACCATTACATACTCAGTAGGACAGTTAACATGGGAGCGATGGACACCACCAGGTGCTAGCAAGGCCATGGTTAACCTGAGCCCTCACACACTGCTGGCAGAGGGTAAATTGGTGAAGCCACCTTAGAAAACTGTTAGCCATTGTCTGTTAAAGCTGGACACAGGCATACCCTATGACCCAGCAGTTCTGTGCCCAACAGAAATGTGTTCGTAGGTTCACTGAAGAACCAGACAAAAACCATGGAGTGTTCATTGCCGAATCATTCACAATTGCCCCCAAGGTGTCAATGGGAGAAAAGATAAATCATGGCAGTTGTCACAGTGGAGGCCCAGAGGGGCATGAGAATGAACAGGTTGTGGCCACAGGCAGCGATGTTGATGACTTTCCCCAACAGAACGCTAAGCAGAAGGGCCAGAGAAGAATACATCCACGTTGGATGGTTGTATTACCTGAAGTTCGAACACAGCGGAACTAATCGGTGGTGGTAGAAAGTGGCATAATGGTTATCTTTGGGGTTGTAATGAGGAAGAGAGTATGTAGGGGTAGGGTAAATATGTGGGGTAGGGTAAAGCTCCCTTTTTTGACATGGGTGCTAGTTCCACAGGTGGGTTCGGTGGTGAGAATTCATCAAGCTGTGCTGGGAGGTTTTGCACTTTTCTGTTAGCATGTTCTACTTTATACAAAGTTGGATGCAGCTGAGGAAGGCTGGCCTGCCTTAAGGCACCAGCCGTATCACCTGCCACCCCCTCTCTGCACTTTCCTAGGCCCTTTGCCCCTTGTGTGTTATAGCACTTACCACACTATCGTGTGGCTGTTGGCATTTTTGACTGTTTCTCCTTCCAGGCTGTGAAGGCCTGGAAGCTCAAAGTTCTTGCTGGTCTTATTCATCAGGGGTGATTCATCACTAAGGGCTGGGGATGCAGTGTCTGCCATAGAATAGGTGCCTAGTAGATGTTTGCAAGAATAAAGAAAGGAAAGTGTGTATGCACAAGCAGGAAATAGTGACGCAGTGGGGGTTCCGGGAGAGGGAGGAAGTCTTCTTGGTGGAAGCCGTGTTTAGAGAAGGAGCAAGATGGAGCAGGCAGCCCTCAGGGCAGGATGTGAAGAAGGCAGGGCTTCTGGAAAGAGACCCCATCCCAGGTGCTCCCAGGTGACTATTGGCAGTGGGTGGGGAAGCTATAAAAATAGATTGGGGTCACATCATGAGGGACCCAGATGACTGGCTAACAATTATAGCCTTCCTTTAGGATAATGTTGGGAGTTCTTGAAGAGAGCTGTCAGCTGGAGAAGGAGTTGTGCTTGAATGTCCAGAAGAATAATGGTGCCATTGAGAGAAAGAGAAAAATTCAGGTGAGCCATGACACTTGGGGAAGGCTGTGAGTTTAATTTCAGACCTGCACATACGAGGTAGAGATGGCCAGCAGATGCTTGAGAGTGTCAGACATGGAGTTCTCTGTCCCACAAGATGACAGCCACCACGATGTTATGAGCATCTGCTATGTGCCAGGCTCTTTTACATAAATTATCGCTAATCCTTGCAGCAACCCTGCAAGGTAGATTATATTACACATTTTACAAATGAAGAAACTGGGAATCAGGTTAAATGAGCTGCCAGAAGCCACGAAGCTGATGGATGAAGTCAGAGCTCTGAAGTCTCTGCTCTTCCCACCACGCCATACTGCCTCCCAAATCAGCTCGGGAAGAAAGTAGTTCAGATGGTGGTCAACAGTGCCAAATGCTACAGGCCAGGGAGGGCTAGAGGAGAGGCCTCTTGATTGCACTTTGAAGGACGTGTGAGTTGTGTTGAGAGAGCCTTTCCAGTATTGCCGTGGAGACCAAAGCCGGGTTACTTGTGGGGTTAGAGCTGCAGTGAGTTCGGGAAGTAGAGGAAACAGGTAGAGACCATTCTCTCAAGAAGTTTCATCGAAGAGAGAACATTGGTGATTTAAGAGGGAGTGACTTGACCATATTTATGGGAGGGGGAGAATTCATAATGTGTCCCTGAGTGGTCCAGTGGAAGCCAGGTCCCCACGGGGGTCAGAGGGCATGCATTGGGAAGGGCTGCCTTCACCCTAGAGGAGTCGCCCTCTGGCTCTGGAGGTGGAGTGACTTCTAGCCACGTGGTGAGCGAGCCATCTGTCTTGTTGGAAAAACTGCTGACCGCCAAGTGCTCTGAGTGGCCAGCAGGCTTTTCTCCTGAGGGTGGGCTTTGCTTTGTGTCAAGCTCAATGTTGGTACCAGAGAGGCAGAGAGGGGCTCACCACTTAGGATGCAAGACTGAGGCATGGCAGGTATTCCCAGTGTGGCATGCCTTGGAGAGAAGCTTCCAGAGCATTGGGAATTTAGAGGAGGGAACAGATAAGAGTGACCTAAAAGCAATGCAGCAAGAAATTGGCCCATGTGGGAAAGGAGCCTACCCCTGATCACTGTGAGGAACAGTTCTGTACCCAACGGACTTTTGAAGATTGTTGAGTCCAGAAGTTGTCCCCCCAGCAGCTAAGAAGGATACCCACACACCTGTTACCCAACTTGTACCACTTTTTCATAATGGTACCAGCATAAAAATGGCCATTTGTGTGTTCTCAACAGTGTACTGGAAGTGATAAGTGAAAAAACATACTGCTTAGAGATTCGGGACAGCCTTTCTTAGTGAGAATGGGCTTTTTATACCTGTGCTGGTGGGACCTGGGTCTTTTGATGGGGAAACAAAGAAACTGAGAACCATTGATCCAATCCAATTATTTTCACAGATAAGAAAAGGGCCCCAAGGCAGCTAAATGGTTTGAGAATCACTTGGTATGGCTGCAAGCACTGGGTTTTTAGATCTGGTGAGACCTGGGTTTGAATTACAACTTCACCACCTGCTGGCTTTACAGGCAAGATTAAGTCACTTAAACCCTGGAGCCTTGGGAGTCTTCATCTTTACAATGGGGACAGTAGTAATTATATTTTCAAGATAATAAAGGATGTGACACAGGACCTAGTCCGTTGTAATATAACTGTGGTATAAATGGCACCTGCCATTACTGTTACCAGCCAGATCTAATAATATAACTGTTGTTGCTCCCATTGTCCCCAGAGGTCACCTAGCTAATTAAGAATATAACCAGGACTCTGGTTCCTGGTAGCTGTGTCCATGAGTCTTACAGGTTTTCCACCATAGAGAGTAAGGGTTAGTCACAGGCTCTGGAGGTAGATGCTTTTAAATCTTGGGTTCTGCCACCGCCACTGCTTCCTCCACCACCTCTGGTACCACTGCCTCCTGGTCCCACACTACCTGCATCTACTCTGTACGTTACTTCTGGTGTGTTTGCCAGAGGTCTGTTTCTTTACCTCACAGTCTCCTCTTCACAGAAATCCTTTTATCTCACAGTAACCTGGGAGGTGAGGAGGGAGCAGAGACTACCCCTCTGTTGCACATGTGGAGAGGCGGTGGCCTTTCTGGGCCTTGTGGCCAGGCTTCCGTGGGATAGATGTCTGCTCCAGGAGCCCCGCTGAATGGGCTGTACCACCCCTCCTGACTACCTACAATGCCTAAGTTACATCACTTAGGTTTGGTGGGGCTGGGTGGGGGAGGAATGTTCATCACAGATGAAAATGAGGACGCTCAGAGAGGTTAAGGAATGGAGCAAGGTTTCACAGCCATTCAACTCCAGGTCCAAGATTTAGACAGGTCTTCCTGAATCCACGTCTGTAAAACAGGAATAGGAGTTCTCATCTATCAATAGGAATTGAGAGTTGCTAACTAACTCTCTGTCTCTGAGGCTGGCTTTCTTGGCTGGCTTTCTTGGTGTTGGCTTTCTTGGTGCTCAGTAGCTAACATTTGCTGAGTATTTCCCATGTACAAAGCACTGGCTGGACACCTCTCCTGAACTGCCTCCTTGGGCCTGCACAATGACCCAGTGAGCTGAGTGATAAAATGACAGCTGATCTTGTTTGAATCTTTGCTGTCAAAGGGCCAGGTGTGTTCCAAATGCATCACATGTTCTCATTCATCACATCTGCAAGGCAGTCCTGCAAGGTAGGAACTGCTACCATCCCCTCTGTATAGGTAAAGAAGCAGACTTTGAAATGGGCAGCAGTTGTCACGTGAATGATTTGGGATCATAGCAGTCAGTTTGCCGTCCATGGGCCCAGGCAGGCTAAATGCAGGGATCAGTTGTTCATCAGTCAGCTGCCCTGGTCAGCTGCTCAGAGTACTGTTTGAAACTGTATTAAAACAGGGCACCCAGGTGGCTCAGGCGGTTAAGCGTCTGCCTTTGGCTCAGGTCATGATCCCAGGGTCCTGGGATCAAGCCCTGCACCGGGCTCCCTGCTCAGCGGGGAGTCTGCTTCTCCCTCTGCCCCTCCCCCCTACTCCTGCGCACTCTTTCTCACGCTCTCTCTCTCTCAAATAAATAAGTAAAATCTTAAAAAGAAACTGAATTAAAGTGATCTATGATGGGGGCGCTGGGTGGCTCAGTTGGTTAAACTTCCAGCTCTTGGTTTTGGCTCAGGTCATGATCTCAGGGTTGTGAGATCCGGCCCCACGTCCGGCTCCATGCTCAGCAGGGAGTCTGCTTGGGATTCTTTCTTTTTCCCTCGCTCTCTGCCCCTCCCCCACTCACACGTGCACATACACACACTCTGTCTCTCTTGCTCTCAAATAAATAAAATCTTAAGAAAAAAAGATCTATGATAGAATTTACACTAAGCAGAACAGTAGAATAGTATAATGAAGCTCTCTGTCCCTGTCCCCCAAACTTAACAATTTTGCCACATTTGCTCATATTTATTTCTTTTTTTTTCTCTTCTTTTCTTTGCTTTGAAGCAAATCCCAGTGACCAGGACATTTCCCTCTACATGCTTCAGTACGTGTCTCTGAAAAATACAGACCTTTTCTTACATAACTACAACATTGTTATCTTGCCTCAGGGAGTTAACCTTGATTTCCCTGATTTCCTCAAAAATACCTTTTCCCAGTGTTTTTGTTTGTGCTTGTTTGTTGCTGGTGTTAAGTCAGGATTCACTGGAGTTGCCACGTTATAATTGATTCTTAGGCTTTTAAGTCTTTTGTCACTCAGAACAGACCCTCCCCCCTTTTTTATGCCAGCAACTTGTTGCAAAAACTCGTTAGATTTATATTGCCATCTTTCTCCTTCATGGTGTGGAACCTGGTCCAGAGAAGCGAAGAGCCAACTGCATACCTCATTAGGAGGCTAAATGATCATGTGGGGAGAAGGGCTAACCTCAGTGGTTAAGTCACTATTCACGGCTGTGGATTTATGTCACTCCCTCCATTACTGTTGCTTGGGTCCTTTAAGCTTGGGCTCAGTCGGTATCTCCTCTTGAAGTGGTTTCTGCACCATTTCTGGCAGCAGCTGCATTAACATGCAGCACTTCCTGCACCACGGTTATTGTCTGTTGGTTTTCCCCAGTGCATTTAGTCTCCTAAATAGGCCCTTATGGCTTGAAGAGCCAGAAGTGCCTGTCCATCATGTATGCAGGTTACCACCTATCCCTGCTGGAAAAGACCCATTTAAACAAATAATTCTAATTAAATAGGCACTCTGTGGTCTCTCCCTTTCCTTTCCTTCTCAGCTCTTCCCCTCCCAGCTTCGATCAGCTCGACTGGACCAGGTGAATTCCTTTGGGCCTTTCCTTCAGCCCTTGGCCATGGTGGTGGTGAGATGCTGCAGACAGAATCTGAGGTTACCCTTTGGTCTCTCCCTTCTAGTGCTCTGCCATCTCACTGCCCTGGTGACCAAGTCCTGTCCTGGTTACTGAGCTAATAGCTCCTCTTCTTCCTTTGTCCTCCTGTCATAGTGGCAGCCCTTTGCTAATCTCTCTCTGGAGCTGAAACCATCACCTCCCTGCTGGTGTCCTTTTTACCAGATCCTCCACCTATGATCTGGTATCTCCTTGTTGCAGGAGGATCATTTCTAATGTTCATCAACGACTCCCTGATGCATTCAGAAGAAAGCTGGGATTCCTGAGCCTGGCCTGCAGGGCTTTGTGGTCTGGGCCTTGGCTGCGTGTCTACCCGACATGTTTCCTGGACACACGGCCTCTCTCCTGACATTAACATCACCCCAGAGGCCTTCTTTGACCACTTCCTGCTGCTCTTTCTGTGCAGGGCTGCCCCCTAACTCACTGTTTTGTCCCCAGAGCAAACTCAGTGCCTGAAAGACAGAGATGCCTGACATGGTGGCTCAGCAATCAGGACAAATGACAGCCCAGAGCAGTCAGTAGCACTTTGGGCTTAGGTGCCTGGAAGTAGGTGGAGGTGGTTCTCCGAGTATAACTGCCTGTTGTGTGGTGCCGGCAGGGCAGCCAGACGACCTCTCTGTTACAAAAACCCTGCCTTGGTGCTTGGCATCATGGAAATTACCCAGTTTTCTGCTTGGAGCTTATCCAGCCATGGGGCATCATTGCCCTTTTAAAAAATTGCCCTTTCTTTTCTTTCTTTTCTTTTCTTTTTTCTTTTCTTTTCTTTTCTTTTCTTTTCTTTTCTTTTCTTTTCTTTCTTTCTTTCTTTCTTTCTTTCTTTCTTTCTTTCTTTCTTTCTTTCTTTCTTTCCTTCCTTCCTTCCTTCCTTCCTTCCTTCCTTCCTTCCTTCCTTCCTTCCTTCCTTCCTTCCTTTCTTCCTTCCTTCCTTCCTTCCTTCCTTCCTTTCTTTCCTTCCTTCTTTCTCTCCTTCCTTCCTTCCTTCCTTCCTTTGTGAGAGAATGAGGGAGGAGGGGCAGAGGGAGGGAGAGAGAGAGAGATGAGAGAGAGAGAGAGAATCTTAAGCAGACTCCACGCCCAGTGCAGAGCCCGATGCAGGGCTTGCTCTTACGACCCTGAGATCATGACCTGAGCCGAAACCAAGAGTTGGATGCTTAACCCACTGATCTTATACTTATTTCTTAAGTAGCATGTGTTCACAGTAGAAAAAACAAAAATTTCAGATAAGCCCAAAGAATAAAATCAAATTTGCCAAATCAGACACCCTACCTAGGGAGGTAACCTTTGTTAGCATCTTGGTGGACACTGCCAAAACCTGTTTCTATTATGGTAATATTGGCCATGTTATAATACAGTTGACCCTTGAATAATATGGGTTTGAACTGCATGGGCCCCTTAATACACAGATTTTCTTCTATACAGTATGGTATATGTATTTTCTTTATGATTTTCTCAACAACATTTTATTTAGCTTACTTTATTGTGAGTATATAATGCATATAACATACAAAATATGTGTTAATCGACTGTCTCGATTCAGTATGGCTTCTGGTCAATAATAGGCTACTAGTAGTTAAGTTTTTGGGGCAGTAGAAAATTACATATGGATTTTCGACTCTGTGGAGGATTTTTGACTCTATGTCATCACTCCCCTAACTCCTGCATGGTTCAGAGGTCAACTGTATTTGCAAAAATGGTAACATAACCATGATGCTCTTCAGTAACCATTTTGAAACTCAAACTATTGTGAACCATTTTTCCACATCAAATCTATTTCTACACTTAATTAGTTGTGTACTACTCCTTGTTATGAATGTGCCATAATCTACTCTTTCCTACCACTGCATTGTTATGTTGCTCTAGGCTTTTCCTATTAGAAAAAAAAAAAAAGCTTATCCTTACAAGCTGCCTGAATTCAGCTTTCTTCTTAGGAAAAATATTTAGAATTGCAGGTGCTGAGCCATAGACTGTCCATTCTTCGGGCTTGGGGTTTCACCTTGCCAGACTGCCGTGTAGCGGGGCTGATAACAGTACACACTTCTTTTCGTAGTACATGATGGCACCAGCCTCCCTTCCTTCAGCAACATGGGCTATTTTCCTTTTTCTTTTTAAAATTAATTACAAATGTAGTGCATGTTTGCAAGAAGTTCAAGCACTATGAAAGCATGCAAAGTGTGGTTCCAACTCTCCAGCAGGAACACTGGTAAATGTGCTTCTAGCCATCCCCTGCAACTGTCAGCCTTATTTCTGTGAAGAACACAGACATGGTTTGTTTTTTACAGTTGGGGTCATAGTTTATTCTTTACTAACTTGCTTCCTGCATCTAACAATACATCTTAGACAACTTTGCACATCACTTCTCTTTGTCCATCAGATCTGCCTTGTTCCTTTAAAGACTACATGGTGGGGATCAGCATTATTTATTTCACCATTTTCCTGTTAATGGACATTTAGGGTTCTTTAGTCTTCCACAGTTAATTTTAATGGAGACATCCAAATTTCTCTTCAGAATTATATACCAACAAAATGGCTTGAGAGTCCCCTCCTCATACCTATACCATCACAGCCTTTTTTCAGCCTAAAATTTTTGCATTTGTTTAATTATTAATATGGCTGAGCATCTTCTCATAAGTTTGTTGGCCTCTTGTATTTCTTCTTTTGAGAACTGCCTCTTCATATGATTTTTTTTATTTTCCTATTAGGTGGTACATGTAAAGCTCTCTCCCTTCCCCATTTTGATTGGTTTTTAAGTTTGTTAATTTCATGGGCAAAAATTGGTCTTTGAATTTGTACTTTTTTATTACTAATTAAGTGATCATGTTCATTGCTTTACGAAGGCCTGTTTATGCACCATAATCACTGTTGATTCTCCTGCCTGGAGGGACTCTTCCCTGACATGGGATGTTTTCCTGTTGTCTCCCCAGCTGCTGATTAGTCAGGCCCTGACTGGACACCACAGGTTGGAAAAGCATGGGATTGAAGTTCACCCCTGGGTCTGACTGCTTACCTCAGTTCTTGCTAGCTGTGCGACCTTAGGCAAATGGGTTAACTTCTGTGAGCCTGGGTTCTTCATTCTTCAGGGAATAATAAGCACAGCCTTATTGGATTGTTGCTAAGGTCTGAATGAGACGACACGTGGACATGCCTATCACAGTGTGTGTGGATGTTAGCCGTGCCCCCTCCTCCTCACACGGTCCATGCTGTTAATGGACAGCTGTGGTTGTGCATCACTTTGGAGTCAGCTCAGGTGTCCTGCATGTAAGTACCACCTGCTGGTTCTACTCACACCCTCGGGAGTAACAGCTGTCGCAGAGCCAGACAGGACGAGCCTGTGTGGTATGCCTGAGAGGTGAGGACTAGCCTCCCCCCGTCCTTCCCCAGTGAAACTGTCACCCCAGTTCTCTCAGGCTTCCCTCATAGAGGGGCAATCTAATCATTCTCCTTTTGGTAGGTTTTAGCTTGTCCCTGTCCCTGCGGGCCCTAGAATTTGAAGCCAGCATGCGAGGGCAGAAGGGCTTGGGGTGGGATAGGGCTGTGCCATCATGCCCACAAACCCTCCCGAGGGGACATTTCCCCTCGGAGCACTGCCTGGGCTGCCCTTGGCTGTGTCGCTTGGACTCAGCTCCTTTGGGCTTTGTGTGTGCTGCTGGGCTGTGTGTGCACTGCCTTGTTCTGCATGCATATGGCTGCAGGATTTGGACCTGATCTCTGTTGATTTTCATCTCATTGGAGTGGATGGGGCCGTTCTTAGCCTTTGAGATGTGTTTGGATCTGTTACCCATCCAACATATTGGGTCTCCCTCTGAACTTCATGTCATCAGCAGATTTAATCAGTATACTGCCACTCCTTCCTTTAAGCTGTGGATAATGATGCTGAGTCAGAAGGAAGATGCCACACTCTGTGGTCAACCATCTGTCCTCACTCTCCAGACTTTGCAGAATAGGAGTGCTACTTCAGGTCCCCTCTGCTGTTTGGTCCTCCCACAGGTACAGCATGGGGCAGAATCTCACTGAGCAGAGTCCACTCTGTGCAGTGTCCCCATCACTGTAGGCAGCGTCCCTATCACTGTAGGCAGCATCCCCATCACTCTGGACCATATGTCGTTACACGCTAGGCTGTGACCCCGTCACTCTGGGCAGTGTCCCCCACCACTCTGGGCAGTGTCTCCATCACTCTAGGTGATGTCCCCATCACTCTGGGCAGTGACCCCATCACTTTGGGTGGTGACCCCATTACTCTGGGTGGTGTACTTATCACTCTGGGCAGTGTCCCCATCACTCTGGGCCATGTGTCCCTATGCTGTAGGCAGTGACCCCATCACTCTGGGCAGTGGCCTCATCACTCTGGGCCATATGTCCCTATCCTCTAGGCAGTGACCCCATCACTCTGGGCAGTGTCTCCATCACTCTAGGCAGTGGAATGACTTTATGACAAAAGCACAGAAGTGTTCTGGATACCTTATTTCCCACCAGCCTGGGCTTCCTTCTGGTGGCTGTGACTTCCATTTCTGAGTACTTAGACCGTAGAATTCTCTCAGGGATCTGTGTCTAGCTCACCAGTCTGTAGTTGGCAAAAATCCACCTTTTCTCCCCTTTGCTAAATTGGACATTGTCTCATCTTGGGCATCTTCTAATTTTCTCTGAGTTCTTGAGATTGCCAGCAACAAGCATGTCTCTTCTGTAAGTTAATTCAGAGCTGAGATGTGATTCATCTGGATCAGGAGATTTGAATTCATTTAGTGTGACTAGATGTTCTCTCACAATCTCGTCTCCATCTTGCGTTTCAATTCCCTCATATCAGTGTTTGATTCACCCTTTTCAGTCTGAAGATTGTTCTCCTTGATAGAAAATGGGAGTTTATAGTTCTTTCTCTCTGTCATCTGTTAACTGAACACCTTTCACCCCAATATGGGCCTATCCCTTCTTGTTCCTATCGCTCCTGATCCAATTTTAAAAGCCCTTTTTTTGTCCTTAGCATTTTCCAAATGGCTCAGCTTGCCTGGGCCTCAGCTTTTCTGACCCTGCTCTTATAGGCTGGGCCATTCCTTAGTGTTCCCAGTGGGTCCTGCACCCTCCCTGCCCTGCGAGATGTGGTGACCCCATAGATCAGGGGCTCCTAGGGCTCCCGCTCCCAGATGCATGTGGAGAAACCCTCTCTGTACTCTTCAACTCCCTGCTTTCCCTCCCCAGGAAATCTGGCATGCCTCTCCAGGGAGTCACGAGCAGGGGCGTGTTGTGCATTTAGGTGCATTGGGCCTGAGGACAGCTCTCTATCCCTTTCCCCTTATTGAGGTCATTTGTGATTGTATTTCTCAGAATTGAGTTTTCAAAGGCTCCTATCCCCCTTTAGCTTCCTCTTCTTAGAGAGCAGTGGCTTGTGACAGGGGTGATTTTGCCCTCCAGAGGACATTTCATGATGTCAAGACATATTGCCTGTCATGACTGGGGGAGGGTGCAATTGGCATTAGTGGGTAGAGGTCAGGGCTACTGCTAACCATCCTACAGTGCCTAGGATGGCCCCACAACAAGGAATTACCAGCACAAACACCTTGATAGTGCTGAGGTGGGAGACCCCATTGTAGAGCAACATTGTGGGCCTCATTGTCACCGGAGGTACCTGTTCAAAATGACAGATTTCCCCTGGGGAGTCCTAGACCAGGTAGGGCTGCCTAGTCCAGGTAGGGTGGACACACAGGTGTTTCTAACATGGGTCCTTCTTAGACCATCATTTGGGAAGCACTGTTTTAGCATCTTGGGTAAGAGCCTGGAATTCACTAGAATCTTTCTTCTGGTGTGAAGACCCCGGGCACTCCCGTGTTTAGACCTTCCCTTTCCTGAGCTGTTAGGAACTCTGAGATCACACAGTGCCTTCTACCTGGGGGCTATATAGACTTAGATCCAGCACCTTGTTTCTTTGGAGAGCTCAGGTCATCATCCCTGTCTTTGAAAGCCTAGGGGCCAAAGGAGACACCCCTTAGATAGATAGCAATTACAGATGCTGCCCCATCACCACTGACTCTTTCCCTGGGCTGCAGTCTGCTTGAGGAGGGGTGCTGCTGATTTCCCACTCAGTCTTCACCTTGGTTCTAAAGTCATGTCTTAGCATGTTTGTCAGTTTAGGCATGTATTTTTGGGGGGAGGCTACTATCCCTCTCCTTCTGGGCAGGAGTGAGGGAAGTCTATAATCCTGGGGCAGCTCCTCTTGCTGCTGACTTGGACACAGCTGGTCATAAATAGCCACGGCCTTATGAGCATTTCTGTGTACCTCCACTAGCCATTTCCCAACACATGGAACATTGTGGGTCGCAAAGCGTTTTAGGCTGCAGTGTGTTTAGGCTATTCGGAGACTTCATGCAGGCTCCCGCCTCTCCTCCCTGTCATCTCCTCTGGATGAGAAACCATGCTGGAGCCAGTACAAGGCCACAGCGCTCCTTGCTCTTCCCATGTCGCCTGAACAACACCTGGTGATTGCTCAGGTGCATTAAGTACAAGGTCTGTCTTTTTCCCTTTCTCTCCCTGCCTTGCTGCATCTGTTCTTTCAAGTCCATTTTTCACTGCATGCCTCACTGCTATCACCAGTGGTGCTGGCAGAGTGAGTGCCGAGGAGGGAAGACTTCACTTTCTGAGGCCAGAGAGACCTCCTGTGCACTCAGTTCCTGTCCCGACTACTGCTGTTGATTCGGGGTGTGAGATGCCAGTTCAGCCGAGCCCTGGTTCAGGTTGGTCAGCCAGAGGAACCTAATCTGCTGGGCTGGGCTGGCTGGAGTGCAGTGATAAGACCTTGGTTGTCCATGCTGTTTTGCTGGCTCTGCACTCCCTGGCAGTCACCACCACCGAACGGGTGGGATGGCTTCTCCCAGAGAGCCGTGGCCTCGCCGCTCTCCTACGCCAGCTTTACGGGCGCCATTCGTAGCTCTTTGTCAAGTGCCTGAGAACCAGGCCCTTCCCCTGAGGCTTTATAAGGTGGATGCAGTCATTCCCATTGGACCAGTGAGGACTTAGGACCTGAGTGACTATAAGTAGTTTGTACAAGACCACACAGCCTCATAAATGGTGGGAGGGGGATTTACACAGAGATGGCTAATTCCAGAATCTTTAATCTGGCCTCCGTTGTTCAAGCTGTGATTTGTTTATCTTTTTAAAGGGTAGGAAGAGGGGCGCCTGGGTGGCTCAGTCTTTAAGCGTCTGCCTTCGGCTCAGGTCATGATCCCGGGGTCCTGAGATCGAGTCCCACATCGGGCTCCCTGCTCGGCGGGAAGCCTGCTTCTCCCTCTCCCACTCCCCCTGCTTGTGCTTGCTCTCTCTCTCTTTCTTTTTGTGTGTGTGTCAAATAAATAAATAATATTAGAAAAAAATAAAGGGTAGGAAGATGTGCCTTCAGAAATGGAAATGGCCCCAGCCTAGCAGGAGAAGCCATGTTGACCTGCCTGTTGTGTGCCAGACTGCCCTCTCCAGACCCTCTGGTACCGTGTCCTGCACTTGTGAAGTGCTTGTCCCAGGAGCTTGCAGCTGCTCTGGCCTTTCCCTCTCAAGGCAGCCTGTGGAATTAAGCTCTTTGGCTGCCATTTGCACTTGCCATAGGTATAGTGAGTATCTGCAGCTTTGTTCCTGTCCTCAGATCAGTGAGAGTGCTCACAGTAAAGTTGAACCTGGAAGAAGGAGCAAAAGCGGGTCATTGATTCGGGAGGAAAACCTCGCAGAGTCAAAGGGCAGAGATCTGGTACAGGGTGCTAAGAGCACAGGATGGGCCAGGCGGGGGAGCCGAGAGCTGCACAAGGCCACATATGACAGCACTTCCGTGTCTAGGCCTCACCGTACCCCCAGGGTGCACGTCTCTACACACCGCCTTCCTCACCTGGAAGTACAGTGAGGGCCCCCCGCCCCCACCCTGGGGTGTACCAGGGAAGGCACAGCCTGCTGGGCTCTGTATGTCGCACACGTGGCCCATTCCCGTGCTCCCTAAATAGTTCAGAACTGTCTTCTTTACCCCCGCTGCCCCGTCCTCTGTTACGCGGGTGAGCCCAGTCATCCCTAAAGGTCCCCTAGCCTTTAGTGGCAGCCCCCAGGGTTCAGATTTCTTACCGATCCAGTCAGTCCCCTCCTCAAAAATGACGGTCCCCACCTCTCCTTACAGTCTGAACTCCACAGTCCCAGGCACTCAGCCCCAGGCTGCCATCTGCTTACAGTTCCCACAGCCCCATGTCATGCCCTCCCACCAGCAGAACTGGCCTGCAGGAGCTTTGAACTACACTCAGTCTTCCTTCTTGGGCCTTGTCCGCAACCTGCTTCCCCCCACTGTGTCCTGTACTTCACCTGGCCAGTTCCCGTATCCCCTCTAAGACAGCTCGACCATTTCCTGCTCCAGGAAGCCTCTCTGGATCCTCTTGGCGGAGCTCAGTGTTGGCCACCACATCCCGCCATGGGTCCATCTCTTGCCCTAATTTGAGCTCCCAGTCAGGAAATGATTCTTATTTACACATCCTAACACCAGACATCCAGAATCCAGAGCGGGAGAAAAGTGGGAGGAGAAGGGTACTCTGCAGGAATGGTTCCTCCCACCATGACCTTTCCCCACAAGGGGGCCAGCCCTTCAGAGGGAAGGGCTTCTGGCCTTCTCATCCTCAGCAACTCAGGCCCTTCACTAGACAACCTGCGGACGTAGTGGGGGAAGGTGCAGGCACATGGCTCACTCTGTATCTGAAAGCCACATCAGACCCTTCCCTCGGACAGCAAGAGCACCAGTGATGACACGGAGAAAGTGTTCTAGTTTTTAGAGAATTTAAAGACCTCCAGGGCTTGTGGTGAGGGCTCTTGGTGGCATCACGCTTTATGCAGTTTTAAATAAATCAAAATGAGTCTCGAGGTGTTTCAATGTTCTTTCTTAGAAGCTTACAATCCCAGATTTTAAACTCAAGCACAGGGCGGTTATTTACCCATGTTAAACGGCTCATGAAAGGGCTTCTAAAAAATAGTGTTCCATATTATTATTTGAAATGCTTTGGAATGTAAAGAATTCATGCACTGTATCACCATAATAATATCACCATGCAAACCTGTAGGATCCTGTGCTTTCTGCTCTTCCCAGGAGGAATATAGGTCATTTCATTGTTGTCTCCTGTTAAAATGGTCAGACTTGGCAAATATTTTGGATATGCTACTAGCATCTGAGGTGAATGCCAGCTAGGGGTAAAATAAATAGAACATATTATAGGATCTGCTAATTCGCTCCTGATTGTTGGTCATTAGCTGGTGACTTTGCCTAACCCAGAATGCTGGTCCTTACAGGATACCTACTCTTTGTCAGGCACTGTGTGGACACTTGTAAGTATTAGCTCCTGCAGTCTGCTCCTTTGTGGATACTCAGTAAATGTTGGGTGTCTCTTGAGCAAATGAAAGAGAGCTCCCAGCCACCTTTAAGGGAAACCTGCTTTCTAATCAAGTTTTCACCACTGTTGGAAAGGGGCCGGGTGAGTTAAAATGATACAAAAGCCACAGCAGAGCTATCCAGGAGTAGAGATAGTGTGAAGGCTTCTGAGCCTAGTGAGAAGAAACTGAGTTAAATTGCCAAGACTCCAGGGATGTTTGCCCATACGTGGGAACTGTGTATGAGGTAACAGATTAGTCTGCCAGAACTGTGACAGTGTTGTGTTGTCATTTTTGGTATTTGTATTTTGTGACATTTAAAAAAGTGTGGTGAAGTATAATTGTTAACATTTTATGTTTTGTCAGCAGTGTTTTATTGAAAATATCTCACTTCCCTCATGAAGATGTGATCTTAAAAAGGTAGGCAGCTCTCTTAAATGTGGTATTAATTACACCCTGTGACCACTCTCCCCTTAGTGTGCCAGAATATACTGCATTGGAAAGTGGGATTCACTCCACAGGAATTCATTTTACAGCAGACTCTAACAGAATACGTTTATTCCATTAAGGTAAACACCCTTGTTTTCTTTTAGATCGACTCAAATATGTTAGTGATTGAAGGGAGAATAAGAATTATGAGGAAAGCTGGATCAATAAAATTTAAAGAAGGGAAGCAGACAAATGACTCAACAAATTGAGAAATGTGAGCAGAATGGAGGGAATGGGTTTAAATGGAATCAGGGAGGCATCTGAAGGGCTTTCGGTAGGAGGAACATCCAGATTATGAAGATTTTAAGTCGCTGGGCTATAGCGATCAGCTGCTGAAATCAGGCCTCTGCTGAAATAAGAAAAAAAGAAATGTAGGAATCTCCTTAGTTTTCAAAAAGAAACTCAGGAATGATAAACCAGAAACTAATGAGATTGTTACCCACAGTGAGTGAGTGGAAATGGGCCGGGAAGTCAGGGAAGAGAATGGGACATCTCTGAACGTGCCTTTTATATATAGTTGACTTGTGAACCATGTTAATGTGTTACTTATTCAAAAATTAAATAAAGATGGAGTTAAAAATTAGTACGAACAGAAGTAAATGAACCCAGCTGTATATCAGATACATGCCCCTCCACACAGAGGAACAGTATTAATTTGGGTGGACTTCTAGTGTGGGCAAGATGGCTAAACTCATTTCTTCTTGCTCTTTCTCACCGAGTACAATTACGTATCCTTAAATACATCAGGAGGCAACCATAGGAGAAATCTGAAAGATAGGAAGAGGAAGGGATACTGGCTAGGGACTCTGGGACTAGAGGAACAACACAGCGGCACGGGGGCTTCCTGACCATCCCACCCAGTGATGGTCAGCAACCCAGGGCCAGTATGTTCAGCCCCCAACCTGTGGCAGACAGCTGCCCAGGTAGGCTCATTGCTTCACCAGATTGAGAGGGAGGCCTGCCAGCCACACTCGGTAGGCCCAGTGGCACCAGCAAGGGAGACCAAGTGGAAGCACCACTGACAAGTGGCCCCAGGAAGCACTCTTCTTCCCTGTGGGCCAGAGACCCCCTTCTCCTACCCAGAGACCCCAGTGGTTCAACACCACCAACTGGGGGGTGGGGAATCCTGCCACAACAAGTGGCCCAGATTGGGAGCACTCTTTGTCCAGTCAGTTAGAGACTCCCCTCTCTCACCTGGAGACCCCAGGTGGCTAGGAAGCACTGATCTGGGAAGTGCTCTTTGTCCTGTGGACCAGAGAATCCTTTCTCCTACCTAGAGGCGTTGGTGGCTGCTGACACCAGCAGGGGACATCCTGCCGCAACTTCTTGGAGCAGTGGTCTTTGTGTACGGTAGGTCAGAGACTCCCACCACCTGGAGGCTCTGGGAGGCCTGACATGGGCAGGAGGGATCCCCACCCTAACAAGTGGCTGGCAAGGAAGCACTCTTTGTCCCCACAGACTGGAGAGGCACTTTCTGCCCCCACAGGCAACCCCAGCAGGGATCAAAAAGAGCCCCTGTGGCCTCAGATGAACCCAGGAGACCAGAAAAGTGCAACAAAGGCTCTGATTCAAGAAGCTGAGCAAATTCCAAAGAAGATAAATCCAAAGAAATACATACCTAGACCCATAATAATGAAACTTCTGAAAACTGAGGACAAAAGAATCTTGAAAGCAATCGGAGAAAAACCAATGTATTCCTTACGAGTTAACACCAATTTGAATGACAGTAGAGTCTTATTTACAACCATGGAGGCCAGAACAAAGTTGCATATTTTTCAAGTACTGAAAAATAAAATCTATAACCATGAATTCTATACCTGGCAGAACTATCCTTTATAATGAAGAGAAAGTAAAGACACTCTCAGACTACAGAGAACTAGGAGTTTATTGCTAGCCAGTCTACCCTATGGCTGAAGTGGGTGGTTAGCTCAGTCAGTGGAGCGTGCGACCCTTGGTCTCAGGGTTGTGAGTTCAAACCCACGTTGGGTCCAGAGATTGCTTAAAAACAAAATCTTAAAAAAATAAGAATGGCTAAAAGTAAGTTCTTCGAACAGAAATAAAATGATAAAAGAAGTAATCTTGGAACATGAACAAGAAAGAATGAACAATGGAAAAAGCAAAACTGTGGATAAATATAATAGATTATCCTTTTTCTCATGAGTTTTTAAAATCATATTTGATGGTTGAAACAAAAATTATAACACCATCTGATGTGAGGCTGATGTATGTAGGAAAAAAATATGCTCAAAGCAAAGGTGTTAAAAAGTGGAAAGGATAAAAGAACCCAAATCGAAGTAAGGTTTCCATACTATACTCTAAATGGTAAAACACTGATACAGTAGAATATGGTAAGTTACATATGTATATTGTAATACTCAGTGTAACCACTAAGAAAATTTTATGAAGGGGTATACTGAAAAACACAATTAGTAAGTCAACATGGAATCCTATGAAATGTTTAAGTAACCCACAGGAAGGCAGGGAAAGAAAAACGGAGAATGAGAAACAGGGAGTAAGCAGAAAACATAATAAAATGACTTAAGCTTTAACATGGCATTACTTAAGCTTTAAGTAGCTTTAGTAGTACTACTTAAGCTTTCAGTAGATGTAAGCATTAACATTGCAATAATAACCTTAAAGGCAGAGGTTGCCAGAATAGATTAAGCACACACACACACACACACACACACACACACACACACACACACACACAGAGCTGTGTATTAGAAACTCAGTTCAAATGCAGTGACATAGGTTGGAAGTAAAAGGGTGGAAAAAAAGATATGTCATGTAAGCATTGATCCAAAAACATTGGAGTGGCTATATTAATATCAGATAAAGTACTTCAGAACAAAGAAAATTACTGGACACAAGGAAGGACATGATATGAGGATAAAAGGATCAATTTGCCAGGAAGATAGAGCAATCCTAGATGTATATGCACCAAAGAGTACAATCTTAAAATACATGAAGCAAAAACTGTAGGACTGAAAGGAGAAACACACAAGTCTAAAATAATATTTGGGAGACCATCAACCCCCTTTCTCATCAACTGTTAGAAGTACTAAACAGAAAATCATCAAAGATGTAACATTCTTAAATGATATAACCAACCAATTGGATCTAATCGGCATATAAAGAATATTCCCAACAATCACAGAATACATATTTTTTTCAAGCACCTATGGAACCAAGATAGACTATATCTGAGGTCATAAAACAAACCTTACCAAGTTTAAAAGAGTTGAAATCAGCATATCAGAATTTGCAGGATACAGGGAAATTTATAGCAGTAAATGCTTACATTAGAAAGAAGGAACAGTTTCAAATTGAAATTTTTATCTCAAGGAACTAGAAAAAGAAGAATGAAATAAAGCCAAAGCAAGCAGAAGAAAGGAAATAATAAAGATAGAAACAGAAATCACTATAACTGAAATCAGAAAAACAGTAAAGAGAATTAATAAAAAGCTGGTTTTTGGAAAAAAATAATAAAATTAATAAACCTCTAGCAAGATTGACAAAAATAGAGAAGACACGAATCCCCATTATCAGAGAAACAGGTTATATCCCTGCAGACTCCACAGCCTTTGGAAGAGAATAAGGTGATACAACTTTGTGCTCATGGGCATAAAGGGCCAATTCCTGGAAAACCACAAACTACTAAAACAACCAGGATGAAATTGATAACCTGAGTAGTTCTGTAACCACTGAGGAAATTGACTTCATGATTTTGAAACTTTAGAAAAACCTCCGTGCACAAATGGTTTCTCTGGAGATTCCTACCAAACAATTAGAGAATTAAAACCAATTTTATAAACTCTCTTCCAGAAAATACAAGATCAGGGAAAACTTCCTAACTCATTTTATGAGGCCAGTATTACCTTGACAACACAGTATTACCAAACCAGTTAAAGACAAAAGGAAACTACAGACCAATATCTCTCTTTAATTGGACACAAAAATCCTCAACAAAGTATTTGCTAACCAAATCTAGCAATATGTAAAAACAACTTTTTATATAGATATACCATGTGCATATAAAGTGTGGTTTATTCCAGGCATGCAAACCTGGCTCAATGTTCGAAAATTAATCAATGAAATCCACCATATCAACAAGCTAAGGGGAAAAAAATCACATGATCATATTAATTAATACAGAAAAGTATTTGACAAAAATCAATAACCCATTTATGATAAAAACTCTCAGAAAATTAGGAATAGAAAGGAACTACCTTAACTTGTTAAAGAGCATGTACCAAAAAACCTGTATCTGACGTCTTATGTAATGCTGAAGTACTGAATGCCTTCCCCCTAAGATCGCGAACAAGGCAAGGATATTTGTTCTTATCACTTAAACGCAGCCTGGAGTTAAGCCACTGGTAAGACACTAGCCACTGCAGTAAGACAAGAAAAAGAAATTAAAGGCCATATGGATTAGAAAGGAAAAAAGAGGCTGTCCCTATATGCATACTGACATGGTCATCTACATAGAAAATCCTAAGGAACTCCAAACAAACAAGCCTCCTAGAACTAATAAATGGGTTTAGCAAGGTCACAGGATACAAGATCAACACACAAAAATCAATTGCATTACAGATTGCTGTATGCTAACAACATTTGGAAACTGAAATTAAAACCACCAAAAGCATGATTCATAAAAGGAAAAAATTGATACAATGGACCTCGTCAAAATTAAAAATTTTTATTCTGTGAAAGATTCTGTAAAGACGATGAAAAGGGAACCTACAGACTGGGAGAAAATGTTTGCAAACCATATATCAAATTCAGGATTGGTATCTAGAATATATAAGGAACTTTCACAACTCACCAGTTAAATAAATAAATAAATAAAATCATTCCAATTAGGAAAATTAACGAAGGGGATATACAGATGGCAGGTAAGCACCTGAAAAGACACTCAGCGTCGTTGCGAATTAAATCCACAATTTGATATCACAACATACCTATCAAGATAGCTAAAATTAAAAATAGGGACAACACCAATTGCTGACAAGGATGTGGAAAAACTAGGCCACTCATGTATTGCTAGTGGGAATGTAAAATAGTACAACTGCTCTGGAAATAGTTTGGCAGTTTCTTATAAAACTAAGTGTGTAGTTACCATAAAACCCAGCAACTGCATTCTTTGGCATTTATCCCAGAGAAGCAAAAACAACATTTGCACAAAGTGAATGTTCATAGAAGCTTTATTCATGATAGCTAAAAGCTGGAGACACCCCAAATGCTCTTCAACAGGTGAATCGTAAACAAAGGTGGTACATCCATACATAGAATACTACTTGGCAATAAAAAGGAATGAGCTATTGATACAAAGATGAATCTTAGGTGAATGTCCAGGGAATTATGTTGAGTAAAAAAAGCCCAGTTCAAATGGTTAAATATTGTGTGATTCCATTTCTACAACATTTTTGAAATGACAAAATTATAGAGATGTGAAGCAGGTTAGTGGTTGCCAAGGGTCAGGGAGATTGGAGGTGGGTGTAGAGGGGAAGAAGGTGAGTATGATTATAAAAATGGAGCACGGGACCCTGGGGATGGTGGCACTATCCTGTATTTCAACAATGGTGGTGATTACCTGAACCTATATGTGTGATAGAATTGCATAGAACTAAATATGCACAAATGAGTGCATGTAAAACTAATGAAATTTGAGTAAGGCTACTGGATTATATCAATGTCACTTTCCTGGTTGTGATACTGTCCTAGAGTGATATCGGATGTTCACAGTGGGGGAACCTGGGGGGGAAGGGTATGTGGATTTTCTGTATTATTACTGACTACCACCTATAAATCTATAATTATCTCAAAATGAAGCATTTAATTACAAATAAATCTAGGTAACCTCTGAATAGAGTACTCTGTACATCCACAATGAGGTATATTCTAAGAAGAGAAATCTTGAACTTCACATAGTAGGTTTCTTTTCATCAGCAGAATTGGTGTGGCAATTCCAAACTATTTTATTTGCATCACAGGATTGAACGAATGATCACTAATGTGAGGAATTAGAGTTCTCCCCAGGTGAGAGGGAGCTGCAAACATGGAATAGAGGGAGAAGAGGTAGAACCCTGTGGTATTGCTTTGGAATTAGAGGAATCAGTGCAAGCTCATGGTTTTAAAGAAATGCATTCTTCCTAGCCCTGAAAGAACCCTCCAAATGATAGACCCCTCAGGAGTAAGCACTCCTTTTTCCAAGATCTTGATTTCTAAATAACCATTTCTAACTGAAAAGAGCCAGTGCCCCCTGAAAACAGCCTGGTCCAAGAATGAAGCAGGAAATTGACAAGCTGAGCCTGGAACATCTTATTTTGTGACAGTAAGGATGTGTTAAAAAAAAGAAAATGTGAAGGCATGTGAATCTACATAGGACAGAGGAACCATCCTGAAAGAAGTCCCACTCACCAAATTTGGATTATCTTGTTTGAGCAAACAAAATGAGTAATGACAGAAATGGAGTATAACACATTGAATTTTTTTGAAAAAGTATCTAGATCCATACTGATATAAAAATATGTAGAAACAAAAGGAGGCTAAGGAAAGGAAAACTGTCTTTACAAGAATGACAACTAATAAATATAGAAAGAATGATAAACAATTAATTTTACCACTATTGTAATAATAACTCAGGCAAAACTCATGAATTGATCTAAAACTATTGGATGAAAGCCTGTTGAGAAGTAGGGTAAATTCCAAAATAAAAGCATCACTTCTCAGATTATTTATTAATTATAGAAGGAAAAGCATATGGTTGCAGATATATATTCCTAAATAAAAAATCACCTCAAAACTTGGTGGTATAAAACAACCACTGTGTTATGACCATGGATTCTGAGAGTCGGGTTCAGACGGCACAGGAATAGCTTGTCTCTGTTACACAATGTCTTGGGCCTCATCTCAGAAGATGTGAAGGCTGGGGGTGACTTGATGGCCAAGGATGACTGCATGGCTGAGGGCTAGAATCACTCATACATCTGGCAGTTGATGCTGACGGTTGGGGCCTCAGGTGGGCAGAACCTTCACATGTGGGCTCTCAGTGTGCACTTTTTTAGGCTTCCTCACAGTGTGGCAGTTGGGTCCCTAGAGAGGAAGGGGAAGTGCAAGGCATTTTATCATCTAGCCTCCAAAGTCATGTGATGTCCATTTCACTATATGCTATTGATTGAAGCAGTCACAGAGTTCCACCCATGGTCTGGGGAAGGGATATCAACCTCAGTGCAGTGTGGGAGGGGTTTCCTGTCACCTTATAAACAGGGCATGCAGACGGGAGACATTGGAGGGACCATCTCTAGAAAATACCTCCTGTTCCACAGTGGAGAAATCTAGTGGTCACCGCCTTAATTTCTTATCCCCAATCATGCGACACACTGAGATGGGCACTGTATCACCTGTATCGTTTCTCTACTGAGAATTTTAGCCTAAATCTAAGCACGAGGATATAATCATTCAAATTGAAATTGAGGGACATTCTCCAAAACAACTGTCCTGGACTCTTCAAAAATATCAGTGTCCTGAAAGGTGAATGAGAGGGTGGGACCAGTTTAAATGAAAGGAGAATGAAGAGCTATGTCAACCAAATAGTGATCCTGGATTGGATCCTGGGTTGGGGGATGTCCTTGGCCCAGTTGGGAAAACTCAAATGTAGATTTTATATTAGAAAAGTGTTCTATTGATGTGAAATAAGTGTGGTAGTTGTTTGTGTTTACAGACACAAAATATCAATATCCTTGTTCTCAGGAGATGCAGCTGAAATATTAGGGGTGAAGTGTCATAATGACTGCAGCTAACTCTCAAAGAGCTTCAGCCAAGTGTGTATGTGAGCGTGTGGATGGAGACGTGGGCAATGTGTAGATGTGTAGACGTGGCAGAACCCTAGCAAGTGAGGAATCTAGGTGAAGGGTACATGAGCATTGATACTATTCACCAAGTTGTATAGGTCTAAAACTTTTCAAAATACAACCAGTACCTCATTTTATTGCACTTTACAGATAATTGTGTGCTTTACCAACTGAAAGTTGGTGGCAGCCCCACATTGAGCAAGTCTGTGGGCACCATTTTTCCAACAGCATTTGCTCACTTTGGTGTCTCTGTGTCACATTTTGGTAATTCTCTCAAACCTTTTTATTATTATATTTGTTATGGTGACCCATGCTCAGTGATGATGACTTGCTAAAAGCTGAGAATGTTAGTATTTTTTAGGGATAAAGTATTCTTAAATTAAGGTATGTACCTTTTTTTTTTTTTTAGACACCATGCTATTATTGCACACCTAATAGAGTACAATATAGTATAAATATAGCTTTCATATGCCCTGGGAAACCAAAAAATTTCTTTGACTTTATTTCCATAAGCAGTCGAGAACGGAACTTGCAATATCTCTGAGGTATGCCATAAAATCACAGGGGAGGAGTAAGCCTGCACCCAGACTCTCTCCCTACATATCAGAAATAAGGTTTCTAGGAGGATGAAAGGAAACAAAAGGGTGTTAAAGAAGAGGAAAAAGAAAAAGACAAAAGAGAAAGAAAAGCCACCATCAGCATTGCCCTTTATCAAGGAGATGAGGCCCACATGTGACTGTGTATCAGGTGTGATGCACCTGTAGTCTGAAGAGAGTCAGTGGGGCCTGCTGACAGACCCCCCCCCTTTCTAGGAAGGAAATTCTTAGAAAGGCAGCTGCCAAGTTGCATCATCCCATTTGTTTTGTAGAGCCAGAGACAGGAAAGGATGGTAGCCCGAGAGAGGGGGTGGCGCCACAGGTTTGGAGGGGGCTCTGCCACCTCAGCCACCTGCAGGAGCCCAGCTCCTCCCTGACCTATGCTTGCCCCAGGAGGCAGAGCATAGGCTGACCTCTGCAGTGGAGTCTAGACCACTCAGAGCTAGACACCAAACACTGTGATCTCTCTCAGGATAGAGCAGGCATGCTGGTAGGGACTGTGCTCAGGGGCAGGGGGCTGGCCATGCCAGGGGAAGGGCACCCAGGGCCAGCTCCCACCCCCTTGTGCCATCCTCTCCTCAGAACTAGGAGCAGGGGCAGGAAAGATCATTCCCTTTGCTCCCCAGGGAAGGGCTCCAGCATCTCTCTGCTGACCTCTCCCACAGGAGTGCTATTCCCTATCCCACCCCACTGGAGGGGGGCCTCAGTGTGCCAAACCCTCCCTACCCCTTAAAAGACCATCCGTCTTCATTCTCCATCAGAGCTTCTCTGCAGCAAGGGTGGATTTTTGTACTGAAATAACTTTAGATGCCCCTAAGGGAATTGAGAACTTTATGAGGCCAGCGGGCAGGTGTATTTGGGTGAAGGTGGTGCTTGGACACCCACTGAACACTCTGCTCCCAGCCGCTCCCTGTCTGCCTTACTTGGGCTGGCTGGGGTCTGCCTGCTGAGCAGCAGGCCTCAGAGGGATGCTGCACTAGCTGAGCCCCTCGGGCTCCGGCACATCCAGATGTTCCCATCCACCGCCTTGCCTCCTGAATTGGCCATGCCCATGGGCCCCTAAGGACTCAGAGGTGAGGCAGGCCTGGCGATTTCTGGCTTGGGTGAGGAAGCAGTTCTGCCTCCAGGCAGAGAGCCAGCGTCCCAGCTCCTGACAAGAGTGCCTCGCCTAAGGTAGCAGGGCCTGGCCAGGGCTCACCCAGGGAAGAGATGTACACTAGGAAATTCGTTTCCTTTTAGCCATCCAATCCACCCTCCCTCTTATCACGTGCCAGGCTGTGTGTTGTTGGGAGCTGCCCACATGATATCAAAAATAAGACTCAGACCCTGCTTGTTTCAGGCTGGCCTCTCGGTCTGATGGGAACCTGGATATGTCATTCAGTGACACAGTGAGTTTGAAAAGTGCTCTGAGAAGAGTCCAGGGACAGAGGCACCAAACAACCTGGGGCAATCCAGGAAGGCTTCCTGTAGTAGACTCTTGACTTGAGAGGCAGTTTATAATCTGCTGCTTTGTGTATTTCATCCCTTCTTCCCTCCCTCCTTTTCCCCTTCTCTCCTTTCTGTGTGTCTGTCTGTCTGTATTTATTTATTTATATATCAGTGTGTATTCAACTACTGTTATATAAATAGGAGCAGATGTTTTGTCATGGACATCTTTCCTTGGCAGTATGTAATGATCTATCATACTTTTTAAAAATCTGTGTAATTAGAGGCACCATAATTTATTTAACTACTCCCCTGCTGATGGTCACTAGTTTTTTACTCTTATAAACAATGCTGTAGTAAAAACCCTTTAATCTGTGTCTCTCAATAATGATCTGTTTCCTTATGACAAGAGATGCTCATTAAAAATGCTGATACACATTGCCAAATTGCCCTCCAGAAAGGCTTTATCGATTCCACCCTGCCCAGCAGTGTGGGAAAAGGCCTGCAGAGCCCTGCTTCTATCTTTGTCACTTTCATAGGCAAAATGTGTCTGGTATCTTTTTGCAATTTTTGGAATTCATGTTGGTGCTGAGAGTCCGTCCCTGGGCGTGTTGGTCATCTGCATGTGAGGTAGGTTGTGAGGGCTGCAGAGGCCTGGTGGCAGGCACTCCAGGGCGGGGGAGCAGCCCACGCAGAGGTTGAGAGATGCAGACCGTGTGGTGTCTTCTGAAAGGGCGGCCTCAATTATGCATGGCTGTGGGATGCCTAAGGAACACAGTGGCCATGAGGCTAGACTGGAGGGCCCCGAGGATGACTTAGGAGTTGGGGCTTTCATCCTGAATGGAGGACGGAGCCACTGGTGGCTTCTGAGGCTCCCGTGTTTGGTGTTTCTCTGGCCTCTTCCATCTCCAGTTGCCCCTCTTACCTTCAGTTGGCTGCCAGGCCATCCCTGTGAGGAAGGAAGTACCCGCCAGGGCAGGAGGGCCGGCATTCCCTCCCTTGGACTCTCTGTCCCTGTGCTCCTCAGAGCCCTGAGCTCCCCACCATGGTGCCTGCAGGTAGCAGGAAGGGACGTGACGTGGCAGGCAGCCTCCCAACCCAGGAGGCAGTGTAGATTAGTGAGTGGGAAGAGTAGTGTTCCCAGATTTCACCATGTCTCCTGTCAGCTGCTGGTGGTGGTGGCGATGGTGGTGTGCACATGCGCTCTATGTTCATGCATGGAGGTGCCTGTCACACAGAGCTGTCGTCAGGATGGAGTCAGTGCTGCAAGTGCTCCATTGGGAGCCAAGCGCCATGGACAGTTCACTGGTGGAGCTAACAGTCTTGGCCCTCCATCATGGAGGTTGCTCCGACGTGAACTTTGACCCTGCCTCAACTCTTCAATTCATAGTTTCAGGTACTTATGAATTACTTCCTTTAACAAGTCAGTTGTTGGTAATAATAATTATCATGAGAGCTACTGCATGCATTTAACACCTACTATTGCCAGGCCCTATAGTAGACACACATCAGAAATGGTCTTCTTTTTGGGGGAGCACCTGGGTGGCTCCATTGGTTGGGTGGCTGACTCTTGATTTCAGCTCAGGTCATGATCTCAGGGTTGTGAGATTGAGCCCCGCGTTGGGCTGTGTACTCAGTGCGGAGCCTGCTTGGGATTTATTCCTTCTCCCTCTCCCTGTGCCCCTCCTCCCGCTTGCACACACATGTGCTCTCTCTCTCAAATAAATAAATAATTTTTAAAAAGTGGTCTTTTGTCTTCACAACAACCTATAAGGAAGTAATGTTACCTCCATTTTATACAAGAGCAACTTGAACCTTTCTGAGGCAACATCACATGCCCAGGAGTTCTGGAAGAGCCGGGACCAGATCTGATCATACTGGCTACTGTCATTAGGGGCATTCCTACTGCTGCAGAAGGCTCCCTGCCTCCCTGAAGGCCATTGCTGTGTGCTGCATCAGGGTGTGCTGCTCATGGGGACAGGCAACCTTTTAAAATTTATTGTTTTTTTATCTTTTTTTTTTTTTTTTAATCTAAGTCACTCTCAGAACCTTTCAGACCAGTGTGCTGACTGTGGCCGTCACCCACCGTCCTTCTTCCACATTACAGAATGTCACCCAGCCCAGCATGACCCGCAGGCTGTAGTTTTCTGACTCCAGGCCTGTTTTATTTATGCGATAGTGCTCATTAGCTGTCTCTACATATGTCAGGCTGTATTTGTGGATATGAAAATAGAACCTTTTAAGAAATACCTTTTTGAAGCCCCCAAACATTAGGCTTATGCTTAAACCTGTGTAGATTTCTTCAGTACTTGTGACATTTCCTGTTTGCATTTGCACAGCTTGGAGAGCAAATATACTTTGATAGGTTACAGATTTATTTTCTCTTCTCTTCCCGTAGAGTTCATGTCTTAGCTCATCTGGGCATTGCTTTTTTAAAAGGAGCAAAACACTTATTTGAATCTGTTACTTGTCTTTGTATCAAGTTTTTTAAGAAATGCTTTGGCGGAGAAGAGCACACACCCTGGGTGAGACACCCCTGGATTTGAGTCCTAGCTTGCTCACTTTCCAGCTGCAAGCCTCGGGTTCTTTGTCTGCGAAAGGCATGAGCTATGCAAAAGCGCTGTGGGCCTGGCATATGGCAGGTGCTCATGGCAAGTGGATTCCCTCTCCTGTAGATGAGGTAGCATCCTGCAAAAATGAAATCCTTTCCTGGAGAGTCTTTTACAACCTTTAGTAAACACTTAGCAAGAACCTTTTATGTACTTAATATTGAATTGAGTCAATTAGTAATTTTTGCCATAAAGGAAGGAATCATTTTTAACATAGGTAATAATTTATACATATATACATTGAGCTATATTATCCCCAATATAGCTATCCACCAACATTTGGAAACTGTTCTAAAATTAGAAATTGGCATCCATAGGAGTTGACAAACCATGAAGAAAATTCATCTGTGTGAAGGAAAGGAGAAACTAAAGTAGGCTCAGCCTCTCAATAGGTTCTTACTGAGAATTGACAATAGGAATTGGATTCGTTTCAAATTATTTTGGGTAGCAGAGGGTCCATGAAAGAGGTGGGTGCAGGAATGGATGATTAGAAAGTGCGGTTGAGCTGCTTTTACCTTTTTTTCAACTCTTTTCCTCTTTTGATTTTCTTTTTACAGAAAGTCTCAAACCACAAAATATCAAGCAGCTAGGAAACTTAACACAAAGCACCACATTTCTGTGGCCCACTATAGTCCAGATTTTGAATAGAAAAGTCAGATTATTCAGAAGTCAGTGTTCTTTGGGGAGCACGAGCCTGGCCACAGTGCTGCCCGTCTGCCCCCTGTGGAGGTTCCCCAGGGGAGCCCGTGCATCTGTCTTTCCCATTTCCTCCTTTGATTTGTGCGCTAGACGAGTTGCTTGGTGAGTACCTGCTGACTGAGGCCATGAGAGGGTCTGCTGTTGTAGGGCAAGTATGGGACAGCTGACACTGGGCACATTCCCAGGCCCAGCTCCACGCCCCCAACCCCAGGATCACTCTCCTGGTGGAAAGAGGAGCCTCCAGGTTAGACAACCAGGAGTCCTGATAATCTTAGCCAACACAGGTTCATTGTGCAGTGAGTTTGAACACCTTGTTGCATATGGCAGCATAGCAAACCCACCAGCTCCTTTGAGAAACTGTTCTTTGATCAGAGCTGTGACCTCTGGGTACTGGGAGCACTGAGATTTCCTTCTCCTTCCTTTGAACCCCAGCCCAGGCCAACCCCTCCCCCCCATTCTATAGCTGCCTCCACTTCTTGGCAGAGAGAACTGAGAGCCCCATTTTGCTAAGATCCCTGGGATCTACATATTGGTCTAGACTCCTTTGAAGATTCCAGCACCTCCGTGGAAATTAATTTTAAAACCTCTGTTGCACAATCAGTGGAGCCACAGTTTGAAAAATATTTTATGTAAAAATTCTTGTTCAGAATTTAATTGTTTGCAGTAAAGAATATGAACTATTTTGGAGAGTAATGTAAAGATGATGAAGATAATAAAGATAGGAAGGTGGTACATATCTAAAGATTTAAACCACAGCAGCACCTCATCCATTGTCAGTAGCCTCTAAAGAGAAAGAGATTTTCTCCTTGGGTGGCAGGGAAAGGTGCCATCTCACGACACACACCATATGGGTGGGGATTGTCCTCTGTTGCCTTGCCACTGTTGTTTGCTCTGGCTTCCCAAAGGGGAGAAGGGGCCCCGGATGGGGGTCAGAACCTAGGAGGGCTGATGTCAGCAGGAGACAGGGAAGGAGAGAAATATGAGGAAGAAGTCATAGGCCATGCTTTCTGGACATGAAGTCCTGGACGGAAACCCCGGGAGGGATTGAATTCTAAGCAAAACCAAGGGTGAGTGGGAGAAGCACTCAGCGATGCTAGCAATCAGGCAAGGGCTCAGAGGCAAGCGACCAGAGTCAGGGGTGGGAAAGCTGCCCATTGTATTGATTTCTTTAAAAAGCTTGCTCTAGGAGTACCTTTTAAATGTATGTATTAGAACACCTGAATTTAAACACCATCACCAGTGTCCATTCTGTTTTGAAAATTGAAGTTCCTTTACTGAGAGACTTTTCTAGAAATACACAAAACTATATGCCTGAGGAGAAACATATCATCCCTGCCTCTGTTATAAAAGGTTGCTCACACCGTCATGTTGGACTTAAACAAGTGGACTTCTGGGTGGTCTTTTGCAGAAGTCTGTTAGGTTCTGTGCTCTTGTTCAAAATCAGGCAGCATGCCTCTTGCCCCATGCAGTTTGGTAGACGTATCGTATTATGCTTTGGGACTACTGAGATATCTTGCCTCTTCTAGAGCCTTTAACCATACTCTAGTAGTTTCTTTTGGAAGTGAAGTGAGCAGTCTCAGCTCATCCTTGTATGGAGCACCACTGGTTGGTCAGTCTGCAAATGATCAGACCCGGGCAGACCGGATGGGGCTGGGAGGGAGAGCTGGGTAATCCTGGGCTTAGCAACTTGCTCCCGTGCAACTTGGTCCCTTGGGGGCTCAGGAAAGGTGTGTGTGGTCCTGTTTGCCTCCGTACACACCTACCGACTTTCAAGCAGGTGGTGGAGCTCTGTTATACCCCCTTGGCACAAGGTACAGAAGCTGCAGCATCCCCACACCCCAGCCCCTGGCTGGAGGGGACAGGATGATTCTGCAGACCACCTGAGCTCAGCAGCCTTTGTGCTGCCAGGCGCAGGGCCAGGTGCTGGGATAGGGGCAGGCAGCCATCAGTCAGCCCTGAGCACTGCCCTCTGGTTCACCGCCTGTGGGGAGAGACGAACAGATGCTCACAACAGCATGTGATGAGGGCAGCCATGGTCAGTAGGAGGTCACAAGGTAGCCCAAAGGAGGCCATGTCCAGAGCCCTTCCTGAAAGAGGCAGCATCTGAGCTCATTTGTCTGGAAGATTCAGTGCTTTGGGAGTGTAGCCATTTAGAAGGGGATGTTTATTGGACACTCATGCTATACTGAGGGCTATCGAGAAGACTCCAGCAGGGCTCCTGCCAGGGGCACTAAGTCTTGCAGGTAACGTGAGGTGAGGTGGAGGCATGGCACTAGGGCCTAATCTGGAGGCATGTGTCGGCACTGGCTTGAGGGGAGGCTCAGGCAGAGGAGTCTGCATGTCAGGCCCAGAGGATGCCGAAGCATGGAGGCATGAGGCAGCGTGGCAGGTTGGATGGTTCAAGATGGTGAATGTGGGGGTTGGGCACAGGATGTGGGGGGGCGAGCCAGCAGGGTGGCGGTTGTGGGCAGCTGAGGCAGACTGGCTGACACACGCAAGAAGGAGTTTGCTGAAAGACCACCTGGCCTCCCAGAATGGGCAGGAAGATGGGTGTCAGGCTTGGGCACGTTATAGGACCAGGGCAGCCCCAAGGTAGGAAGTCGCTATGGGGAGGGGAGCGCCGGCAGAGAAGGTGATGTTAGCTGCTCTCCAACGGCGTGCCCCTTGCTCAGGGGTCTGAGTCTGGCAGGGGTGTCAGTGGCCTTGCCCTGGTCACACAGGCCCCTGATTGAAATGCCCCCAGACCACATCCAAAGCGCTATAGGTGTTTCTAGTACAGAGTTGAAGCTGGAGTCGAGACAGGGAAATGAATGGTGGGCAGTCAGAGCCCCAGCCTGTCCCCTAGTAAGAATGAACAGAATCCATGTAAAGGGCCTACCCCCCATCATCTTTATCTTTCTCATTTTACCTGCTTCCCTGAATGTCTCCAGGACCCACATTTCTTGGGGGGCTGGCAATAGAGAACCAGCCCAGGTGCCTCAAAGGATGGGTCCAAGAATATGAAGGACAGTAGTTCTCAAGCTGTTTGGTTTGGGACCTCTTTATACTCATAAAAATTGAGAACGCCAAAGAGCTTTTGTTTATATGGGCCATAACTATCAATGTCAACCATAATAAAAAGTGAAACAGCACATTTTAAAATAGTTTATTGTGCATTTTAAAATAATTGTCATAAGCCTATTACATGTTAATATACATTAACATTTTTAATGAAAAAAATAACTTTTTTAAATAAAAAAAATTTAGTGAGGGAAGTAGCATGGTTTAAAATTTTGCCATTCACAATATCTGGTTTAATGGAAAGACAGCTAAATTCTCGTATCTGCTTCTGCATTTCAGTCTGTTGTGATCTATTGTTTAGTTGAAGCATATGATGATGATCTGGCTGCACACAGGAAGATTTCGTGGATCCCCCAGAGGGTCTCAGGGGACCCCCCAGGAGTCCTCAGCCCACACTTTGAGACCTCTACTTGTAGATAGGGTGGGAAAGCCCGTTTAGACTGTGGGGTGCTGGTTGTTCCCCAGATGGGCACCCTCTCCAATTACTGAGCTCCATCCTTTCCTAACTGCCCCTTCCCCCCGCCCCCCTGCCCCGAGGGCCCGGGCTATTTTGGGACCATGGTCCACTCTTTGTGTTTCCCTTTGGGCAGCTTGGTGGTGTGCAAGATCCCCTTTTACCTGTCCTTTGCCACCCTAGACTCATTCTCCTTTTGACTCCATTTCTCCTGTCTTCTGCTCTGAGCTCCGTTACCTGCCTGCTCACTGCTGCCTAGCACACCTTCTCCTGGCACCTGTATAGGGAGCCCACGGCTTTGGATGGCAAAGGCGGTCAGGACCCGAGGATGAGCCATTGTACCATTTGGGTGCCAGCCTCATGCACCCTTGGAACCCTTCCTGAGCTGCCACTTAGAATCTAGGTGCTGGCAGGGGCCTCAGGAACCTCTCACATCCCCTTCTTCCCAGGACAGGACAGCACCCCTGTCACAGGATTCAGCCTCATTCAGTGGGCACCACGGACCCCCTCCCAGCCCTGCCTCTGCCCCTGCCCTCATCAGCCCTGCAGTTTCCTTTTTGCTTTCCTTGGTTGCTCTTTGGCTTAATAGGCTATGAGCTAGAACTTGTCAGAGAATTGTTCTTGTTTCTGTAGAATGAGGACTATTTATCCTCCATAAAGTTTGATGAAAACCCTCTGTCCCGAGTCTCAAATTTGGTATCTGCTGTGGGTGTGAGCTTTATACCCACTCCTGGTCATTATGCTGTGTGTGGATCAGCACGGGAAAAGGGGAAACCATCCACCTGAGAATCAGCCAGATGCAGCAGTCTAGATGCTTTAGAATGACAGCCAGGCAATCCCTCTCAGTGACCGTGTAACCTCAGGCAAGCGATTTACTCTTGTGAGTGTCATCTTTTTTTCACGCTATAGAATAGGGCTGTTAAGGAACGATTCCTACCTTACAGCACCGTCCTAAGGATTAACAACCCAGCCCAGGATGAGTGCCTAATAAGTGTAACTGCCAGCACTATCACTACTGTCACTGCTATCTTTTCTTTCACTCAGGGGTTGCTTGCTTGCCTTCTTGAGTTGAGCGCCACTGTTTGTACCAATCACTGTGGATGTTCTGGTGATGTCCCGGTGTCGGTTAGGAGTTCGAGAAGATCCAAGTTGGCCCCTATACAAGGGGCTCTAGCTCACTACTGCTCTCCCTGTGTGAAGGCCCAAGAGAATGGCTCCCAGAAAAATTCACTGGGTTGCCCTGGGCTGAACTGAGTCCTGAAACCAGGCCTTGTAACTCTTGACCATTCAGTCCCAGTGGATTTCCAAGGACTCCAGACTGACCAAAACATTAGTGATGTCCACGGGGTACTAGTGTGCCGGGGGCATCCTGGAAACCCTGTGCAGTGGGCCACTTTGGACCATTCACTGAGCTAGAGATGCCTGGGCAGGCAGCCATGCAGTTCACGGTGCCCACCCAGCTGCGGCAGCTTTGGAGCTGAATAAAAATCACAAGCACAGAAGCACGGCCTGACTAAGAATGACCAAGTGTGAGCCTGGTCAGGAACCGCTAGTTGCCAGCTCAGGATCCATTCTGATGTCTGATGTTAGAACTCCAGTTTTATTTGGGGTGGTAGAGACTCCTGCTAACATCCACTTAGCCTCTTTGCAGCGGAGAGTGGCCCCATGACCTCATTCTAGCCCAGCGCTTATGAGTATGGGATGTGGGGGGCCACAGAGAGGGCTCCCCTCAGCTGGAGTCCTCCCTTCTTGCCTCTCTCTGGCCAGCTGGAGGATGGATATGGTAGAGCCCCAGCACCCTTCTCTCAAGTAATACCAGAGACCACACAGGATGCTAGAGCAGAAGGGTAGAGGGAGCCTGAGCCCCTGCGCACTGTAGGGTCGTTAGCACCGTTGGGACTGCCTGCATCTGGCTTCCTCTGTAAGAGAGAAAAGGACTTCCATGTGGTTTGAGCCACTGTTACTGTAGGCGTTCTGTTATCTGTAGCTGAATCTAATCCTATCTGATAAAGAACCCCTGGAAACATTCTGTTATCTAACATCACAGCTAAGGCATAATTAAGAATTCCCCTTCTATTGCACCTAATTGTATTTATCCATTTAACCATTCCTCATTCAGCAGATATTGAGTTACTCTTCTGTACCAGGTACTGTGCCAATGGCTGCTTTCCAATTAATATTGCTGAAATTAATCAGAGACATTTCCCCGGCATGCCCTACCCTGCTGCATGCAGGCTTCTTAGGAGCTGTGTGTCTCACGTGCTGTAGGACCTCCTAGAGGCCACAGGGCATGTGGAGGGGGCAGAGCCCAGCAGAGAGAGGCAGGGTACCTCTGGGTTCCTAGGGACTAAGGAGGAGATACAGCCCTCCCATCCGGGCAGTGCCAGGAGACCTCGCCAACACTGGCAGGGCATTGATACACCTGCAAACGTCAGTGGTCTCAGAGCCCCAGTGCTCAGTTGCCTTTGGCTTCTGCTCCTTTTGTGAACTCCCATTTAAGGGGGTCAGGACTGCTAGGCAGGGCTGGGGGGAAGTAGAAGAACCCTGGGGAAGACTGTAGGGGGTTGGACATTTCAGCTACCCAGGACAAAGAGTGTGATAAAAGTTAGTAGGAAAGTCATGTGGCCACCCAAGTTTTTTATCTGGGGATAGGAGACAACCCTTGTCTCCCAGATAAACTTAGCAGGATGATGGAGACAAAAGTAAGTATGCTTTCTATGTGCATCCCAGGAGTTGTGCCTACTCTGCCCAACTCAGGGCAGGGCTGTGTTCTTTCCCTGTGGAGATGCCTTTGCACAGGGCCTGAGCTGGAGTTGGTCCTGCATGCCTGGAAGTAACCTCATGGATCAGCTGGGACTCCGCTCCAGGAAGGAAGTGGACACGTCAGCCCCTTGTCACTGTGCGGTGCCCAGCCTTGGGGAGATCAAAGCATGTTGCTCATGGGGAGGCATAGTAGCTCAGCAATGTGGCAGCGCTCTGGGTCTACTCTACCCTGATGTGGAGACAAGGGAAACAGGCTGCATAGCTTGCAGGGGGCTGGCTGCCCTGTAGAAGCAAGGTAACCAGCACATTCTAGCACAGAGAGGCACACACCATGGTGGAGGAAATAAAAGCCCGGAGTGACTGATGGGCTCTGCAGGCCAGTGAAGGCTGCTTGAAAGAGGTCGTGTCACAATTAACTGTAAAGAAAGTCTAGGAATTAGCCCTGTCCAGGCACAGTGGCATGAAGCAGCTCTGCAGGGCAGAAGGTGTGATGTGGGGTGCGAGGGGCCCAGAGCAAGGCTGCGAGGGCACTAAGGGGTACAGGCTTCATCCTGGAGGTGATTGTGGAGGTAGGGTCAGGGTGTCTCAAAGGTCACTGTGCCAGTTGTCGGGGGGCCGGGCTAGAAACTGCTGGTCAGTAGGCTCTGCCTCCATCTCCTTAGAGGACGAGGTTTGGCAGGGCCCAGACACCAGTCACTGCCACGGCTGTATTCCAGCCTGAAAGAGGTGACCTGCTCTGGGCCTTGGCGTGTCAGGAACTCTTTGCTCCTCGGCTCCCGGTCTGCCTGAGCGGGCCGTGTCTGTCACATCTGTCTCTGCACGTGGCGGACACACGTGGCTGCTGCACTGGTGAACCACCTGGGGACCCTATGTTCCCATCTATGCCCGGCTGGGACCCTTGCAGCAGGACGTCCCACACACCACCTCTGTATTCTTTCCCTCTGCCTTTCTACACCTCCCTCCTGCAACCTCTCCAGAGCCGAGGGACTGCCTCCATGAGTGTTAGGGTCATCATTTATAGGAAGGAGCCTGTCGCCGCAGCAACCCCAGCCAACGGCCGGTGTCTGGCCTGCAGTCTCCAACTGGGTCCACAGAAGGCACTGCAGCAAGGGCGGCTGGTTGGCCCCCGCTCATGTTGGCGGGTTTGCTGGTAATGCAGGAGGAGGGACCAGCAAAGTGGCTAGAGCAGCCGGCCCTGGGTTGCCAGTGCACCAGGCAAGCAGACAGTGTGGGCAGGCTCTGGGTCGAGGCCACAGGCTCATCACAGCTGCTGTTTCTCCTGTATCCTGCATAGCCCATGTGGCCAGGGCCCGTCGGCCGGACTTTGCAGTGACCCCAGAGATGCTTGGCTCGTTGCTGGGGCTTCCCTAAATCATGTGCCAGCTGCTTGGGAAATGGGTGGATTTTTCTGTGTGACTGGGATAAGCCCTGCTGCCAGCGGGGGAGCTGGGAGTTGTCGGCAGTTTGGAGAGATATTAATAGCTGAGCAAGGGCTGAAGGTTGGACAGCATCCCAGGCATGCGCTCACCCCTCACAAGCAGCAGCGCTCAGGGGCAGCTCTGGCTTCCCTCGTTGACTGCTGTGGGCCTACCTACAGGACCTACAACATGGGGGCCCTGGCTCCTTGAGGCCCCCTAGCAGTGGCAGAATGGGGGGAGGAGGTGGAAGAGGCCCTGGCCCCTCTGCCGCATACAAAGCAGTGCCCCTGCACTTCTGTAATGTGTCAGGCTTCTAAGTAAAAGTCCATTGGACAACAGCTCCTTAGTCCAAGTTTGAAAGCCACTGGGTTAGACGTTCTCTGAGAACCCTTCTAACTCCACATTATAAGATGTTATGATGCGTTGTATAACTTAATAACTTACATCTCTTTTGGTGCTTTGATTTTTTTTTCAGATGTACTTCTGAGCAGTGGTTTTTAGCCAGTCTTTTTTCTATCCCTAACTCACCTCATGACCCGTCTCCATAAGGAGCAGTGTCTCACTCTGGATGGGGTTGCCCGGGAGCTGGGAGGGGCTATGGAGATGGGAAAGAGCTTAGTGTAGATGGAGGTGAGGAGCTTTTTAGGAAGTATCAAATGGGATTGCAGTTTGGCTGGGATAGGGGGTGTGGGGGGTTGGGGGAAATGGGATGGGGTTAATTTATTTAGCCGCTGCTATGTACTAGGCACTGTTCTGGGTGCTGGGGAGTTAGCCATAAACAAGACAGTGTCCTACTCTCCAGGAGACACAATGTCAGGTGCTGGTAAGTTGAGGACAGTAAGGGGTGTGTGTCAGGAGGAGCTGGGGAGTGTCGAATCAGCTGGGTCTGCGCAGGCTAGAAAGGGACCTTTCTTACATGGAGGACCATAGGGGAAGGGAGGGAAAACTGAAGGGGGAGAAATCAGAGAGGGAGATGAACCATGAGGGACTATGGACCCTGGGAAACAAACTGGGGGTTTCAGAGGGGAGGGGGTGGGGGGATGGAGTAACAGGGTGATGGGTATTAAGGAGGGCACGTGTTGGGATGAGCACTGGGTGTTATACGCAACTAATGAATCATTGAACACTATATCAAAAACTAACGATGTACAGTGGCTAACTGAACATAATAATAAAAAAGAAAGAAAGAAAGAAAGGGACCTTTGAGCTGAGAATTGAATGGGAAGGTGGCACTCATGGAAAGGTCTGGGGGAGCTGACCTGGGCCAGAACTCTGGAAAGGTCTTCCAGCAGAAGGGTGAGCTAACTGAAAAGGCCCTGGGGTGGAAATGAACTTGCATGTGCACAGGGCAGAGAGAGGCCAGTGTGGCCAGAGCCCAGCGGGAGGGGCGCCAGGGCGAGGCCAGCCAGAGGAGAAGCCAGGTGAGCAAGCCTCGGTGGCTGATGGGAGGCAGCTGGGCTGTTGCTCTGAAGGAGTGGGACAATGGAGGTGGTTGCTGTGAGGAGGTACAACCAGTAGGGCAAGTCTGGCGACAGGACAGAGTAGTTGGCCCTTGTTTAGTTCAGGTGCATGAGCAGTGGCTGGCTGGCTTCCAGGAGAGGACAGTGAGAGGTGGCTGGATGTGAAATGTGTTTGAGGTTAGCATGACCAGATTTACCGGTGGGTTTGAAGAGCTGAATTAGAGAGAGGGGCAGGATCAAGGAAGGCTTTCAGCTCTTGTCCTGAACTGCTGTGTACACAGGAAAGGAAGGGACACTTGGGGGCGAGGGTGTGGAAGTGACAGTGCTGCCCTAGCGCCCAAGCATTCAGAAGTCCCTGGATGGCCCCGTATTTTGGGGCCATGAAATCTAAGCCTTAGGGCATTTGGGAAGCCTGTGTGCTTGTTGCTGTGCTAGAGAGCCCTTGAGAGACATCCTGTGGTGCCTGGGGCTTGGACACAGCAGGGAGACCTGGGTCTGGGCTGCCCCTGCTCTGAGCCAGACTTGAGGGGGCGCCCTCTGCCCTGTCCCAGCTCACCCCTTCTCTGGAGGACTGCCATCACAACCTTCTCGGAGCCAGTCTGGACAAGCTCCACTCCAAAACAGGGCCCTGTTTTTGCACACTCCTGCAAGTCTGTCAGGGCCATTCTTCAGTTGAACTGCGATATCCCAAAGAGACTACAAAACCCAGTACAAAAGCCATAAAATCTTCATAGCCAGGCTGGGATTCTGACCCATAGCTGTCATTCAGCCCCATCTCTGTCCAGAACATTCTTCGGTAGCATCCCCAGCATGCCAATGATCATTCCCACCATAAGGTGCTCACAACTTCAGAACGTAGGTTTTTTCTTTGCTTGAGAGCTCTGATAATTAGAGCTTTCTCTATGTTGGGCATCCATGGAAATTCCCGGAATGGTTCTGCCCTCTAGAGGTACAGGTCTGTCCCTATCCAAATCCAGCCTTTGAGATGATGGAGATGACATTCAGACCCCTTGCCTTCTCTGCGTAATCAACTTTCTCTAGACCCCAGCCCCTCATTCTCATTTTTATAGGAGACATGGGTTCTAGAAACCTTTGTGATCCTGGTCCTCACCCTCCTTAGGAACCATCATAGTTTGGTCCTCTTAGATTCGAGACTCACACATGAATTCAGTTTCTGCCATGTCATACAGAGCGCCCCTTCCTCGCTCCTGATATTTCCAACTTCTGTGTTGCCTGTCTTGGGGGAGAGTGCTGCTGATGGGGGAGATCTTTTCTCTCAGACAGCTTATTGCCTGCAAGTCTCTTCAGCTGATTTGTGCGTAATTGAGTGATCTCTAAGCCTTGAATAGAGCAGTGTGTAATCATTTGGATCCCTGGGTAAAGGAGGTTTCTTCCCTCTGTGCTCCAACATTGAGGTATCTCATCACCCTGAGTTGCTCATTCATATTCTCCAACTCGTCTAGCCCATGGGGACTGGTGGTGCTGCTCAGGCCTACCTGGGATGAGGGCAAGGCAGACATCGAGCGTGCCTAGTAGTTCCCATTTCTTGCTATCATGGCCATTGATCCAATGAGCCCAGGTTCTTTGTTATTCCCCAAACTAAGACAATTCCAGTGTTGTGATAGCAGGGCTCCAAACTGGGAGGGGTGGAGTCTGTGGGGAGCCTCCCAAGGAAGGTCCCTCGAGAGCCAGCAGGGGAGGTCTGCCTGGGGACAGACACTGAGCTCCCCTAAGGGGAAGTGGTTTAAGGCACAGCTTTTGGGGTACTGGGGAGCCCATCAGACTCCCCTTCAGCAGAGGGAAGATGTAGTGCCTCTTCTAGCTTCCTGTGCAGCCTTGCTCCTAGGTCAGGGAAAGAGGCTACCCCCGAATAGGTGCCTTAAAGCTGTGGGAGAAGTGACCTACTCCTGGTGGGGGATTGGGAGGAGACATACCCTGGATGTCCAGGTACCAGTGAGTGGACAGGAGACGGTGACCGTCACAGGAGGAGGCCCTACCCTGTGATGGTCCTGCCCTGGGCTCGCCACCACCACCACCAAGGGAGTGGTGAATGTACTGCCCAGGGTGCTGCCCAGAAAGAGCTAATGGGTTTTTGGGAGGCTAAGCCTGGAAGGGTCTTGATAAGACTCGTGTCCAGCTAAGGGCTTTTGTTTGTTGTTCTACGAGATGTATGTGGCAGTGCCGCGCAGCCAGGCAGGAGAGACATCGGGGCTGTCATTCCAACGTGAGCCCAGACCCGGAGGCACTGCAGAGATGTGGGAAACAGTAGGTGCTTTCCACTCGTTTACTTATTTAATTTAAAAGTCATGTGCACACGTGAGGAGACACGCAAGACCATGTAAAACTGAGTGCCTCTTTTCTTCCAGCCCCTCATCCCGCTTGTCAGAGAGCAGCACCGTTAACACCTTCTTGTGTAGCCTTTAAACCCATTTTAATGCATATTCAAGCATATATTTTACCCAAATGGAATCATACTATATTGTTCTGCAGCTTGCTTTTTTTCACTTTAATAATATGTCTCAGAGTTCTTTCTCTGTCGGCTTCTATAAACCTTTCTCATTCTTGTTAATGATTGCATAGCTACAATCATAGATTCTTTAAGCTGGAAAGAACCTTCAAATCAATGTGATCTAATTGCCTCATTTTGCTACAACCTGGAGAGGTGAGGTGACTTGTCGGAGGGCACAGGGAGTCAGTGAAAGGGAAAGATTCCTGTTTGGAGGGAAGAGCTTCCCAAGGGGCCGGGTATCGGGATGACAGATAGGCATGATCACTCCTGGCTGGCTGCATCTTACCAGCAGCGTCCTCTCCATCCATCATTCTGGACTGTTGGCAGCAGGGGGAAGGGCGGGAAGACAAAGCCTTTTGGTGGGGGAGAGGAAATGACATCCCATCTGCACATGCTGGTGTTCAGTTCACAAGATATTTAAGTGGAAATGTCATCTCGGCCAGTAGAAATGGGAGTTCAAGTTCCAGTGATAAGCCCCTTGCCTTGATCAATAGGAGACACCACCCATCATTTGGAGAGCAAGCATTTCCTTAGAAATCCCTAGATCTCCAGTGTGTTCTTTGGTGTAGGTCTTGTTAGGCATCGAAGCAGAGCTCAGTGGTGGGAGGCTATGACTCGTGTTGGCACCAAACTTGTCCCTTTGCTGTATTTGCTGACCCCACCCGCCACTGCTGCTTCTGGCCTCTGGCATCCTACCTTGTCACGTAGGTGAGGAACGAGTGAGAGCCTTCTGAGGGAACTCATGGCTGCATGTGTGTAATAATGCAATAACCCTCACTTAGGACAGGTCAGAAGGTGAGGCCTCCGGCCTCAGAGGGACATGAGAACAGGCATTTATACGTTAGCGAGGTTTCTGCTTAGCAGTGTGCAGGTGAGAGCTGAGAAGCCGGCTTGTCCCACCCCAAGGGTGGGTGTGTCCCCCAGAGGTGCCCGCTCCCTTGCCAGGACTGCAGACTAGATAGGATAGAGGACTGCAGACTAGAAAGGGCACATCTTCCTGGAATATCAACTTTATGTGAAGTTTTTGGGGGGGGGGGAAATGCCATTTTTATATTAAAGCAAACACTGGTATTATGGCATAGCATGGAAAATTCAAGTTACCTTTTAAGATAAAAGAGGTAATGTCAGAGTAATTTTATTTTTCCTTGCCTCAGGCAACTTCCAGCTTTACCCCCTGGACCCTGGAGGGCATGTGTTCTCTCTTCTCTGCTATCTGGGACTTTGTTGAAGCGTTAGAACCAGGAAATTGGCAGGGCCCTAGGCAGCTCCAGCTGGGGTCTCTGTTTCCCTCTGTGTTGGACTGGGTTTGCTCCCTCCTGACCAGCTTCTCACGAGCTCTGCTCTGTGTTTGCTCTGAGCTCAAGTATTTCTCTCCCAGGCTTTGGTTCGCCTTGGCCCCAACCCACCCTGATGACTTCCTCCTGTGTGACTGCCATCACCACCGGCCAGGCTGAGGATTGGCTGCCCCTTTGTCCTATCAGCTAGAGCAAGGAGTTCAGGGCCATTGGGTACAAAACCTGTTCCCTGAGGCCTCTACTTCTGGAGGGGCAGGATGGGCCCATTGAACCTGGAAGGGAATACAGACCAGTAAGTGTGTGGTGGTTCTAGTCCAGCCACTTGTGGCACGGAGGAGAATGGGAGACTTCAGAAGGGAGAGTTGATGAGTGTGGTGGGCATCTTTCCCTGGTGGGTTCTCTCCCCCACATGAAACTTCTCCCCTAGTGAGAAACTCTTGGGCAGGCTCACTTTCCTCATATCCACCCAGGTGGAAAAATGTCCCTATTTAGCCACCCCTCGTGGTCTGAACAGTACCTTCCTACTGCTGTGGCCCGGACTGCCATCTAAGATGGTTATCTCCCCAGAAGTGTGGTCAGATCAGCCCCCCTGCATGGCTGTGTGCTGGAGAAGGGGACAGGAGCTGAAGGAGGGCTAGAGGAACAGAACATCACGCGGGAGAGAGAGTGGTGCCCACTCTCACCTGGGACCTGACCTGACGCATCCTTCTAGCAGGGCTGTTGTCTCTGTTCAGCGAGGACAAGCTGGCACTGCTTCAGGAACCATTAACCCTCGGGTGTCTGTAAGTGCTGTGAGCAGAGCAGACTACCTGCATAGGAGCGTCATGGTTTCAGCAGACAGCAACTCTGGACTACTTCTCTTCTCTTGGGTATATACAGCAGTGCTGCTAAGGGTTAATGTGCTGGAGAGGGGTGCTTCTCTTTTAACTAGGTCATCACCATGAGCAGAGCAAGCTTGCCTTTTCCCCTGATTTGGTCCTGTTTATTCTTTCCTGGCTTTTTAACTGCAGGGCATTTTTTTACTCTCTGTTATCTGTTGGAGAAAGTGTAGCCATTTGATGGTTTGAAGAGCCAGACAGACCTGGGTTTATATCTTGCCTCGTCTACTCACTGGCTCCGTGACCTTGGACACTTTCTTCATCTCTGAATGTTTTCTCATCTATAAAAAGGAGATGATGTTCCCGGACATCTCTGGCTGATAGAATTTGATGAGATCGTTTGCAGTTGGTTTTGAGAACCTCTAGCCATTCTTTCTTTCATTCTGTCCCTGTGGGGCCTTGGCATGCCATTTGCTCTGCCTGAAATGTCCCTCCCATCCCTTCCCCCCAGCTCACCAGTGTCTCAGGCTCAGCTTAGGCTCTGCAGCACAGAAGCCTTCCTGAGTGGACAATTCTGGTGTTTCTACCAAGTAGGATTGTGGCGTTGGTGAGACCTCCATGACCCTGTCTCTCTGTCTGTGGCATAGAGAACACAGAAAGTTACAGGGTTCCAGTAAAGATTACCTGTATTTGGAGAGCACCCTATAAAAGCCTTTCTCTGGAGTATTCTGCTTTGTTGGTTTTACAGTGACTGCCTTCACTAGACTTCCCACAGTTTCTGTCAGTTATGGGAGAGGAGCGTCAGAGCTGTAGGGCCCAGCATGAGATCACCCCCTGCTCCTCGTCCTTCCAGCTGCCAGCTCCCATGCCCCTCGACTGCCCTTCAGAAGGGGGAACTCCCTGTTCTGCCCCAGCAAAAGGGACATTTAAGAAAATGTTCAAATCTGTCTGATTTTGCTGCTTGCTGATACCTTCTGGGATTCCCTTTTCTTCTCAACTGGGAAGTCACCTGTTAACAGACATGGTTACTTATTTATGAGCACTAGCAACGTGCCGGGCACACATTCCCGGCAGAACCCTCACGGCCACACCCCGCGGTGGGGTCGGCAATATCATTGTCTGTACTTGCAGGTGAGGAAGCTCCAGCTCAGAGACGTTGCTTACTCCCACGTGGTCGTGCAGGCCGCAAGCAGTGGGGCGAGGACACTAACCTGGATCCCTCTGATTCCAGAGCCAGTGGTTTCCACCCCAGGGGAGCACAGTCTGCTTGACTGTGAGGTAGGAACCACTCAAGTACTGCTTTCACTACTTCCTTCCCACCCCTTTGCACTGGCCCCATTTGTACAATGCCTGCCTTCTACTTCTAGAACTTTCTGTCCTTAACCCTGCATTGAAGTTATTCACCTATGCAGCATGTCTCGCCTGCTGGAGTGTCAGGTGCTTGAGAAGAGTGTGGGATCTTAACTATGTGTTTCTTTTTTTTAATTACAATTCTCAATTGATGTATTTGTGTAATTATGAGCACAGAAAGTGTCCATATATTAGCTTTAGCCCCCACACATGTTCATGCTCCTCTTCAAAGTTAAGAACGGAAAGGACAGTCTTGGAACCTACAGCAGACCATGGGGGAGGTGTGGGAGTGCAGCGGTAACACCCCAGCCCCATGTGCTGCATTGACCACGGCTCTTCAGAGCTCTGGAACCCCCACCCCACAAGGAAGAGGAGACCCATCTCACTGGGAAGGCACTCTCCGCCATGGTCACCAGGACTGGCCCAGCTACTCAAGATAGGTCCTTAGCGTGATACTGACTGTTCTTTAGAATATGGAGTAGCCTCTCATCCCCTCATCTTTGTGAAGGTTTGTATAGTGTCTTGACCCCTCAGAGCATTACTCCTGGTAAGATTGCCACATTTCCAGAAAACTCTTGAGTTGATGTGCCTGCATCAGCCTCAGCTTTCCAGCCGGCTTCTCTTTGATGTGTTTCATGTGGTGCCCCTTGGGCACTTCAGTTCAGGCTGATGGAGTTTCCATCTGCACCCTGAAGTGAGTGTCCAGTAGGCAGTCGGCAGCTGTGGAAGGACGCCTGTGCACCCCGGTCTGGCCCTTTGCCCTGGCGTGACCTGGTGTGGCGTGCTACATGGGCAGAGCCCCTTCCATCACCCGGCACTAGTAGGCCACTTCACAGTTCCTCCATAGGCTCCCAAGGTTGCTCACTCTTTTGCAGGAGGCTTATCTTCTCGTGTAGTCTCTTTTGTAAAAAGAGGTGACATCAGTGAGGTCTCCACATTACAAGTGATAAAAAAACACAATCTAAATGTTCAATTTTAAAGAGAGAGGAGAGGGGTAGGGAGACCACCAAAAACTTCAGGAACAAATCTGGCTTTAGACGCATCTCATCTCTGGTCACGAGAGATACCCCAGTCAGCTCTGCTTCCCCAGGAGCGTTCTGTTCTCAGGTTTCACCAGATGGCCCTTCCAGCTTCAGGCTCATATCATCACAACACCCACAGGAGTGGGTCACTTTCACATGAGTGGAGACAGAAGTGCCCTGATGGAGGTGCTTGACCCCAGCTGCCCTCGGGGTGAGAGCATGGGGCCTCCCCACACCCGTCCCTGTGGCCAGTGAGGTGCCCACCCTCCCGGGCTTAGCCTTGGTCCCCCGCAGCATCACCTGCCAAACCTGGGCAGTGACGCGGAGGGGGAGAGTGAGTAGATACTGGGCGGCAGAGCGATAGCTGTCTGCTGCACCACTGACCACCTGATTGAGGATTTGGGCTTTCTGCCTCCACCAGGATGTTAATTGTGTTGTGATCACCACCAACAATCAGCAGCCAGTTGTGTTGTAATCCCACCCAATGTTCGGAAACAAGGCCGGTGTATTTCCTCTCCTGGTGGATTCTGAAACTCCTTATTCCTGGTGGATGCAATTACTTTGCCTAAGATAAGATTCTCCTCCTGATGCCATCACAGATCACAGAGATGCAGACAGGCAGAGCCTAACTGTGATGGGCCCTGCATCTGCCAGCTAAAAGCAGAGCTTCCAACTCAACTTGCTGACAGTTTTATCTCTCAGAAATTTGAGGAAGAAACGAGAGAAACTGTGCTGAGCCAGAAAGGATTAGAGCGGCAGAAGGAACATGGGAGCCTTGGGAAGCAATGCTTGTGCCACCTGGAGGGGAGGCAGAGTGCCCAGGTACAACACCATGGGCTTCCAAAGAAGTCTGGAGCTGGGGGATGCAGGGGTGTCTGCAGACTGAGGACAGCCAGCTGAACCTTGATTCTTCTAAGGGAAGAAGAAGTTCTAAAACATGTCCCAGAAGCTTGCTGGCCTCCCGGCAAACTTTTCATTAGATTGACATAGTTATAGTTCCGGGCACACCTTGCTAACAGCTGTGTGGGCTCCTGTGACCACCTCCTTTTAAAGAGTTATGTGTCTTTTGTGTAGCAAATACTTTGTGGCTACCTGTTCTGAGCATGATCCTTGTTCTCTGGAAGCTCCTAGTTTAAGAGGAGAAGAAAAAACTGCAAGTAGCCCCTAAGTCACCACCATCCCTCTCACCTGAATTTTGCGGTGGCCTTTGCCATTGGTCTTCCTGCTGCTGTTCTGCCCCCCTGTTCCCCCCCAACTCCAGCCCCAGCAGCATTGTAGTCCGCAGGTGACATCCCTGTCATGGAGAGTAAAGCACAGCCCCGTGTGCTCTGTTCCACACACCCCTCCTGCTGTCCTCCCCACCCAGGACACTAGTCTCCCACATCTTTCTTTCTTTTTCTCTTCTCCTTTTCCTTTTCCCTTGTTCTTTCTGTTTTTTCCTTTTCTTTCCTTCTTACCTTTTTTTGTTTGTGTTTTCTCCGTTGCAGTTTCTAGTACAGTTTAACTCCTCAGAGATGACTCTCCCTGCCCCTCTGAGGTGCAGAGATGTGCCCCCACTTGGCTCTCCATCATCCTGCCCTGCTTGATTTCCTTTGTGCACATGACAGCCACCTCCTTCGTTTTCTTGTCTGTCTCCATGCTGGCCCATAAGCTCCTCAAGAGCAGGACTGTGCCTGTTCTGTTTGTTGCTCCCGTGTGACCTCATCCTAACTCATCACATCTGCAACAGCCCTGTTTCCAAATAAGGTCATATTCTGAGGTTCTAGGGGTCAGGACTTCAAGATACGAATCTGGGAGGGCACAGTTCCCCTCATAGCATTGTGCATCTGTGCGGGTTATGTGTGTCAGATGCTGTGCTCATGAGGCTAAACCTCTGCTCAGACAACCTGCTCACAGCCTGGACACATGAAGGTGCTGGAGCTGGGTGGTACATTCCTGGGTACTCCCCAGGAATGTACCACCTCTTGTTTGGCCCTGTGACCATTTGTGCTCTTTTTAGTGGTGTTTTCCTGTTGTCTCCTGCTCCATTCCGTCCATTCTCCCCGTGTACTCAAGTAGCCTGCCTTCTCTGTGTGCTCCAGACTGCATTCCACCCTCAGGTCAGGCCTACCCTCAATCTAGTTGGCAGCCATCCTGAGAGAGCCTCCTTAAGGGGGCAGTGTCTCCAGGAAGGGCAGTCTGGGTGTGTGGCCCATACGTGGCATTACAGTATGTGATAAAAGTAATGCTGTTGGACCACCAACAGAGGGTCAGCTCACACGGACTGGAGGAGTCCAGACGTCATCTCCAAGGAAATGAAATTGGAATCAGATCTGATACGGTGGGTTAGGGGGACCTCCAGAGGACAGAGGGGACTGTTGTCCAGGCTGGGACCCACACTGGCCAGGGAATAACCAAACATGCAGGTGAGGGAGCGAAACAGCTTCATGGATGTTCCATGGAGCAGAGTTACTGCAGATGGACTTGAGAGACTGGCAAGGAGGCCAAGGAAGGCTTTGCCACCATGCCACAATGCTCAGGTTTTGTCCCAGAAGGCATAGAAATGTTGTTAGGAAAGGAGTAACAAGATGAAATTGGTGCTATAGAATTTAAAAGGAAGGTTGGAGAAACTTGGAGATGGGGAGAAAAGATACAAGATTATTATGATTGTTGTGGGAAGAGACATAGAGGATCTGAAGTAGGGCATATGCGAGGAAGGACGGAGAGGAAAGGACACATTTGCTGCTATTTCTAAGGTAGAACAACAGAAATTGGTGACCCTCAGGGTAATGAGGGAGTGAAGAGGTGATATTCTGAGAGTTCTTACTGGAATAATGGAGTTTAAAAGGGAATTGGGGAAACTCTTACAACTCAGCAACAGAAAGACAACCCAATTAAATACAGGCACAGAAAACACACAAATGGCCACCAGGTACATGAAAAGATGTCCAGTGTCATTAGTCATTAGGGAAATGCAAATCAAAACAATGATACACCACCTCACACCCACTAGGATGGCTCTAATTTTCTTTGTTTAAAGAGGATAATAAGTGTTGGTGATGATGTGAGGAAATTGAAACATTGTTGGTGGGAATGCAAAACAGTTCAGCCACTGTGGAAAAGTTTGGCAATTCCTCAAAAAGTTAAACACAGAATATGCTCTAGCTCTACTCCTAGGGATATACCCCAAAGCACCAAAAACAGGGACTCAAACAAATACATGTACATGCATGTTCAAAAATGATGGTTGTGCAATGTTATGATTATACTGAATGCCACTGAAATGTTCACTTGAAAATCATTAATTTTCTGTTATGTGAAATACACCTCAATCAGTATTTAAAAACAACAGGAAATGCGCATCGGTTGTGTACGTGTTGAGGACCTGTGGGGTATTTGGGTCCAGTGGGCAGCTGGGTGTGCAGACAGGGCTTCAGGCATCATCAGCACACAGGCTGTGCTCTGCGGGTCTCAGGCTGACAGGGTTTCCTTTAGAGACATCTGAAATAGGAGATTCTGGAAGTGACTTGGATTTTCTATAACTGTACTTCTGTGCAACACTTGGAGAGGGCAGGTGACATTGTTTTGGGTCAGGTGGCTACCTGTTAAGATGATCAGGTCGCTTTATTATAGGTCAGATTACCGTATTGGAAAGGTGCTAAGGAAGAGATCAACATTAGCCCTGAGAGTTCTCCTCATTCTCACTTCAGTCAACATTTTTATTAGTGATTTAAAGACCTAGAACGCCTACTTGTCAGATTTGCAAATTACCCAAAGCTTGGATGGATAGTGACTGTGTTGAATGACGGTCAAACCCATGTACTGTTTGGGGCTGCCCCACATCTACTTTTCCTTCCTTTTGGTGTCAGGGTCTGGATTTCCATTTGGATGCCTCCCTTTCCTGTCCATATAGCCCATGTGCTTCTGAGTGAAGCGAACGCAGTGCCAAGTCCAAGGTGGTCCCTAGTTAGCTTAAATTGATCTTCATATCTCATCATCCTGGCCTTCGTGGTTGAGTCAGATCACAGGATTGTGTGGGCTTCAGAGAGCACAGTGTCTTTTCTTGCCCTTTCCCTTTGCCTTTCCCGTTAGTGAGAGTACCCTCCTGTCACATACTAGCTGTTCTATTTTCCAGCCCTGTGTCAACAAGGAAGCATGGGGCCCCTAGAAGCTGCTGGCAGCCACCTTGCAGCCATGAGGAGAACCCGGTTTAGGATGAAGCCAACCTAAAGAAAGCAGAATGGGGAGGTGGAAGTAACCAAGTTCTTGGTGACCTTGTTCAGCCACTTGACTCTTACCTCAAGTACCACTGGACTACATAAGCCAGCAATTCCTCTTAGTGTCCAGACCACTTTGAGTCTAATTTTCTACTACCTGTAACCAACAGTGTCCTGACTGACACAGTGATAAATCAGTCACTGAAGATCTCACTAAATTCAATGTTTGTTAAATTTTTACATTGAAATTTGGCCAGAATAAATGTTGGGCTTTTTTTCCTTGGCTCCAGAAAAGTTATTGCACAAGTACTTTGTAGCAACATATATGAAAAGACCTGAGAGTTTTTGTTGACATTAAGCTCAGTGTGATATGCAGTTAGAAAGACCCAATTCTAATTTCCCAGCCATTTTGCTTAGCACCTCTGTGACCTTGGCAGTTGAGATATTGTTTGTAAGTTTCCCAGCACAGCACTTGGCTCAGGGTAGGTGCTGATATAGCTTAGCGGTGGCAGAGTGGTTGTGATGTATGCATACTTCCAGCTTCAGGAAACAAAAAGCCAGACTCTAACTAGCTCAACCCATAAAGAAACAGGAGACCCAGAGTGGTACAGCCTCTGTGGTGGGCTTCATCCACAAACTCTGCCTGCTTCCCCCTGACTCTCTTGGGTTTGCCCTCCTCTGACCATCCAGAGCAAGAGATGCCAGCTCTGCTCTCAGAATTCCCGGCATCACCACAAGTTTCACTCATTCTGACAGGACTAGGTCAGAATTAGGTCCCTCGCCACCCCTGTGTCCAGGCCACTGGCATGCACTGGTTGGCCTGACCTCAGTCACACACTGCCACCCCCAGATCTGGGGTTGTGGTCTGCTTCCCTAAAATCATATGCATTCCCCGAGGGAAACTGGGAGCTTGGGAGAGGAAGAAAAGGAATGAGTGCCAAAGAGGCCACCAACAAGAATTGACTCAAATGGAATCATCCCAAAAGTTAATGTTGTTTAAGACCGTGTTTATGCAGGTGTAATCTGTATGAGAGAAGAGGCAGTTGTCTCCCTAGTCCGATTTATCTTGGACTTACGTTCCATTCTGGAACATTCTGGAACAACTGAGGCCCTTTCCAAAGAGTGCCCACAGGATTTGGGGAACATTTGAAACCATGCCATGTGAGGAAGGATTGGGTGCTGGTAAGAGAAGACTCAGTTGCACCATGATAACTGGGGGTTCAGTTTCTCCTGCAAGACCAGAGTGAAATGGCACCAGTAACCACTGACATTCATTGAGTGCTTCTGGCATTACTAGGCCTTGTACCACGTTCTCCTCCTGCATTGTCTCCCTCCATCCTTACTGTATTCCTTTGAGGGAGGCACCACACTTACTAAGTAGTTACCATCCTCATTTGGTAGTTGAGGAAGCCAAGGCACAGAGACGTTAAGTAACCTGGCTAAAGGCACAGAACAGTACGCGGCAAAGCCAGGCTTGAATCTCATGTTTTCAGCTCAGGTTTCCCCGGCCTTAGAGCAGTGAATGCCAACCTTAGCTGTACATGAGAATCCCTTGGGAAAGCTTCTTTAAAATACTGATGCTGGGGTGCTTGGGTGGCTCAGTTGGTTAAGTATCCAACTCTTGATTTCGACTCAGGTCATGATCTCAGGGTCCTGGGATTGAGTCCCGAGTCAGGCTCTGTGCTCAGCAGGGAGTCTGCTTTAGGATTCTCCCCCTCTCCCTCTGCCCCCCCATCAAATAAATAAATAAAACTTAAAAAAAAAATAAAATACTGATGCCTAGGTGCCACCCCAGACTGATCATCAGACTCGGGGCGGGGGGGCCCAGGCCTTATGCTTATAATAAAGTTGCCGTGGTGATTGTAATGCCAGGGTTGAGGACTGCTGGCCTAGAGTGTAAACACCAAGCCAAGGGCCCCAGTGTAGTTGCCTTCAGAAACTCAGTGAGAATTCAGGTCTCTGGAGTTGCAGGTATAAAACCATACAGACATATAAGGACCGTGCTGACCTAGGGAGGGTAGGACCCAACCAGGGGCATTCAGTTTTTTTTTTTTAATTACCATAATGCTATTGAAACAAAGCCCATAGGAGGCCCACCTTCTGCACACCTGTGCTTCTCAAACTTCACATGCACACAGATCACCTGGGAGCTTGCTAAAGAGCAGGTCTGGAGCAGGGCCTGTGGTATTCTGTGTTTCTAATAAGCTCCCAAGCGATGCTGCCACTGCTGGTTCGTGAGCCATCCTTTGATTTGCAAGGCTGTATCGTGCCATGCTGCCTCAGACTGACCAGGTGGAGGTTAAGCTGAGAGCAAGGGGTGCAGACTTGTAGCAGCCTGCCTGGGGGAGCTTCTCTCTCTTGTGGCAGTCTTCAGAGAGGGACTAAGGCCCGCTCTCAGGCGTGTGTGGCCAGCCTCCGGCACAGAGGGCGCAGAGTCTCCTAATGCTCAGAATTGCTGAGTGTGGTGCCCCGCCGGGAGCCCTGCCTCTGCTGTTCATCTGGACGTGGAACTTTAGGGATCAGCACAAAGAGTGGAAACATCTGGTTAATGCCACTGTGGCCTACATGTACTGCACCTGAAGGTCTGATTTGCTAGGTCCTGAGAGAGCCCATACCACAGCCCCATGTCATCCCATTGCCTCTTTCTTCCCCGAGCCTCAGAGGGGTCATAGCCCTGGGGTTGTGTTTGAGAGTTTTACTCTACTACTCTCTGTTGCAGAGAACGAACAATTCACAGTATCAAGACTCTTAATTTTACTCAGGGTCAGCTCACCAGTAAGTCACAGAAATGGAATTAAAATTCATGTCATGTTTTTTTTTTATTTCTCTTACTTTCTGTTGTGCTCTGCATTTTGTTTTCAAACTATTTAGGTATTCACTTAGCCAAACATGTTTCTGCAGATGTAAAAACCAACTAACCAGCAGCACCAAGGCATGGCTGGCCGCCCAGCTTTTGTGTTGGAGCAGCAACACGGCCCAGCTGGACAGCCCTGCCTCCTTCCACATCCTGCCAACGGAGTGATTACGGCGGTAGATTACCTTGTCAGTCCTGTTTACTGCAAGCACACCGCTGAATTCCCTCCTTGTCTACCCTCACGTGGCTTCTGTCCATCTAGGTTAAGTGCCGTTCTGTATTTAGCAGCCATTTAAAGCTCTCTGCTTCCCTTTCTCCTTCAATATCTACTTCCTGGCCTCAGTCTGGCTCCACACTTCCCGTACAGGCATCGGGTCTGGGTAGACACTCAACCTTCCACATACCGTAGGCATTTTTTAAAACATCTTTTTCACACACTACTTTAAATGGGGCTTTGATCTTTTTGCCTTTAACTGTTTACCATACTTCTGCTGTGCAGTTTTTCTTCCATAATCCCAATCCTCTGAATTAATCTTTTCTGGTCCCTTCCTAAACACTGTAACGTGGAATCTTCCCTTCAGACTCTCAAATAGGAGCTGACCCTGCACCTCTGACCGGCCCCTTCTATAGCTCCCCCAGCTTGTTTGTGAGGAGCCCAACAGTTGAGTCAGCCCTGTGTGGTGCTGATAGATTGCTGCGGGGGCTGTGGCCCTTCCAGGGAACTACAGGACACCTTGTGTGTGTGTCCTGTGGGGCGTGCTGGTCCTTTCCAGCCTCGGTCACCCAGGAAATCACCAAGGACTCCAAAGGTGTGGGTCTTCTCACCCAGACACACCTCAACTCCACACAATGAAAAATAGCTCTTGAAGAAAGGAACTCATAAATAAACTGGTTGCTGACAGAGGAGAGGGGTCCTGAGGGTGCAAAATAGAGGAGGGACAGTAAGAAGCCCAAACTTCCAGTTAGTTATAAAGTAAGTAAGTGATCAGGATGGAAAGTACAGCATAGAGAATATAGTCAGTAATATTGTAACAACTTTATATGGTGGCAGATGGTGACTAGAATTAGCATGGTGAGCATCTTGTACTGTATATAAATGTCGAGTCATTATGTCGTACACCTGAAACTAATATAATATTGCAGCTCAACTATTCTTTGAAAAAAAATGTTTTTAAAGAAAAGTTCTTAGATGATCAGCACTCACCTAGAGGTCTGGTGGCTAATGTTTAGTATTCAGTGTAAATCAAAATTATAAAAAACCTGTACAGTTATTGCTGATTAACACAGCTTTACATTTATCTAGTGCTTTACGTGTGCACGTGTATGTGTGTGTTGTGTGTATGTAGATGCCTAGGGCTCTGTTTTCTTCACCCTCTTATAAGGAGAATGGTAAATCCTACCCCAGTCATACACACACAGCAGTACACACATACACACACACACCCCAGAAGCAACTGAAATGCTAGGAGGCTTAGCTAAACACACAGAGGAGAAGAGGTGTGGTCCAGAAAACCCAGCTCTGAGCCTTAGACTCTTCGTTATGGCACAGCAGAAAGAGACAGGGATCTTTTCTCTCTGACTTTTCACAAATGCAAATACTTCTAGGAGGGTCTCACCTAAAGCCACTGTCACAACACTAATTAGCAATTCACGTCTTTGCAAGGTTCAGATAGCAGCCAGCCATGTGTGTTAGGAAAGAGGACATGGAGATGTCCAGGGAATGTGGGGTGCCTGGAAGGGCAGGATGGGGGTGCCCTTGTGGAGGAGGGGAGGGGCACGACATGATGGGTTGTTGCTTCAGGGCTGTTCCTGCAGCCATGAGGAGGGCAGATCCTAGGAGGCTAGGCCCGGGATTGGAGGCCCAGCAGGTAGAAAGTCGTCGGCTAATTTAGGCCAGAGGTGATGAGAGCAGAGCTGAGGCAGCAGGCAGAATCCAGAGACCTGCAAGGTCCGGGGTGAGCTGAATAACAAGACCTTTGTTCATTCAAGTATGAATCAATAAAGTAAAAAAGCTGACCCCAGGCTCATGCAGTTCCCAGTCCAAGTTGGGGAAACAGGCACGTTAACAGGATTGCCTCACGCTGTGGGAAATGCTGCTGAAAAGCATGGTACAGAGTACCGAGAAGGGAAACATCGGTTTTGTGGGGGGGGGGGGGTAGGAGAGGAATGACACTGACCAGCAGAGGGGATGTTGTTGGGTCTTGAAGCACAAATCAGAGTTTCTCAGGAGGGCAGGGTAGAATTGGCAGAAGAAACAATACAGAGAGCACGATGGAGGCTTGGAAGATGGCGAGTTGTCTCAAGGTGAAGGGCAGAGCCCACCAGGGGCAGTGCCAAGGTTGTTCATTACGAAGGGCCATCTCAAAGGGAGAGTCAGAGGCCATTCTGCAGACAGGGGAAGGGCAGGACATGGAAAGTTTTAAGCTGAGAGGCATAGTTAAGGATTGCTCCCACAGTGGCACGGAGAAGCCTCAAGGGGAGAAAGTAGCAGGAGGACCAATGTGGTGTACGAGTGAGTGCAGGATGTCCTCGTAGGATAGTCATGAATGAATGAAAGCAGGGACAATAGGAAGCAAGGAAGGGCCTCAAGTGACAAGCAGGGAGCAGAGGTTCCTGCATCTGGTTGCCAGCTTGATCCAGGGGCCTCAGTTCCTCATCCAGGCGCTGGGCGGGTAGTGGTGGTGGTCGATGCAGGAAATGTAGGGGGTGGACTTAATGAGAAAGCACAAGAGGAGGAGAGTTCAGGAAGCACAGTGCCTGGCAGAAGGAAAGAGGGACTGAGAGTGGGGTTCTATGACCGATGGGACCCAGCTCTGATGAGGGCCAAGGTGGATCTCAGTGCTCAGCTAAGGCTTACTGAGCAGGCTCTGTAGCAAAGCTACGGGAGTCCTTGCTTAGGCTCCAGCCACTGCCCTGAGGCCCTCCCTCACACCCTAGCAGCCTACCCGGTGCCCCCACAGGTTGTCTCCTGGGTGCTCTGGATTCCACAGGCTGACTCTCCACCACCGATGTCGGGTGGTGTTTGTCCCGCCCTCAGGAAATGACCCACCGACTCCCTTGGGGCACTGCTTCCACTCTCTTTGTAACACGGCAGCCGGTGATCCTTCCAGAGTGGAAATTAGATCATATCATCCCCTGATCAAACCCGCCGGTGGCTCCCTGCCAACCTGTCCTTTCCCTGCATCTGTTCTTCTCTTGAACATCTTCCAACCATGTTCCCCTTGCTCTCCCAAGAACATGCCAAGTGTCGTCTGTAATCCCATCTTAGGACCTTCCCCTGAATTTTATTTCCCTCTTCACATCTGCCCCAAGTCACCCTGGCAGAGAGGCCTGGATCAACTTATTTAAAATAGCTCCCACCCCATCTTATTGCTCCTCATCCCCTTCACCTGCTCCATCCCTTTATGACATTTTTGAGTAGAACTGTTTTCTTGTTTTTCCATATCCAGACTGTTAGCTCTGTGAAGGCAAGGACTTCACCTCTCCTGTTCACTGCTGTGCCCTCTGATTGCATAGCAAGACTTGGTGAATGGTAGGCGCTCAGTAAATGCTGGTTGAATGAATGTAAGAAACAAATGAACCCTGACATGCTGGGCAAGCTTGTACGCATTGTTCACTGTACCCTCAGAGCACCCCTGAAAAATGGGTCTGCATTTGCCCTCACAGGACCAGGCTCAGGGAGAGGGAGTCATCTTCCCATGCCACTGTGGACCCTGGAATCTAGCAGCCTGGAGGGATGGTAGCCTCTCCTCTGGGGGTGAAGGTTCATGGGCAGAGACAGAGGCATGTCTGGTCCTGGGAGAGACGTGCCTGCTGGTGCCCAGTAGCAGCCTCACTGGTCTCTGAAGTTGAGACACAGTCATATACCCACCGTAGGAATTCAGGGCGGGTACCAAGTTAAGGTCAGGATAGCTGTTGTGGAGAATTATAACTTGTGTGGAAGGTTCAGATGAAGTTGGAGCCCTAGGTTTGTGGCCATTCTGGGGGATGGAGGGAAGATCCCAGGTAGGGCCATCCTGGGGGGTACAGGGAGAATCCCAGGTAGGGCTGTCCTGTGGGGTGCAGGGAGGAATATGAGGGATCCCAGGTAGGGCCATTGTGGGGATTCCGGGAAGATCCCAGATAGGGCTGTCCTGGGGGGTGGGGGGCCTTGGGTGTGGCCTGACCTTAGATGGCTGTGACAGTTCAGATGGTAGGCCTGGAGGTGAGGAGACCATGGAAAGAAGGAGCTCTAGCACTGAAGGAACCCAGATGGACATTGCTGAGTTGCAAGCAATGGAGGGAAAGATGGTTGTCTGTGCACCCCCATCTAAAGTAAGTGCCAGAGCAAGTCTGGAAAGAGAGGTCATTTCTTCCCATGACAGCAGAGTAGGGAGCTGGTAGGTACCCAGGAGGAGGGAAAGAGACAAAGATGTAGTTGTGTGATTTCATAAATAACCAGGAACCAGATGTTAAGCCATTTCACAAAACTGAATTTCCATTCTTTGCCAACTATGTTGCTGATCACATGTCCCGAGATTTAGAAATTTTTGTGTTGACTATTTGACTCTTTACAAAAGACTTACATGCATTTCTTCTGTGTGTTTTTTATTATTTTCAAGTCAGAGATTCTTTAAATCCTGAATACATTAATTTTTTTCACTCCCCTTAAAATGTAGCATTCCTGTGAGCTTTGAGAAGCTTTTGGTAATTAGGCCGGGGAGCTCCACATCTCCCTGGATGACCGGCCCTCAGCCATGTTGACAGCACCTTGGCATGGGGCTCTCCTGTCCTCACTCTTTTCCTCTCAGATTCTGGGATTTTTTGAGCCCTCACCTCTGGGCCCTTCCATGGCCTGCATTGATTTTGCTGGCCATCTCCCCCTGCACTGGACAGCCAGGAAACCACACTTCACATTTTTCTACATTGGCTTTGAGTCCTGTCTGCATGGCCTTTGGTTTGTTAAATTTCTCCTGGGGGGACAGCTAGGCACAGAGGGAAGGCCATGGCACTGAGTGGGAGGCTGATGGACCTGTGTTCAGGTCCTGCTTCTTTCCGTTGAGGTTCTGGCCCCCAGGGCGGGATCCTCTGCCTCTCTGAGCCTCGTGTCTTCATGTGGCAGAGGGGTGGACATTCCTACCTTGAAGCACTGCTCTGAGCATGGAGGGGCCAGCCTGTTTGAAATTCCCTGCTCTGGCGCCTGGCCTCAGTGATCCTGTGGAGCCTTGTGAGCGACGTGTCCCCATTTGATTGTATGGTGCCCTCCTCGGTGCCCACAAGGTGAGAAAGCAAACTTTCTCCATTGATGACACAAATGACCACATCCCGCTTGTGTTTTTGCATCTTTTCTAATGGTATTGACCTCTACTTTTATTCATGCGACAAATTTTTATTGAGGGCCTACTATGCATCAGGCATGGCTGGAGGCTCTGGGGATAGATCAGTAAGCAGTACAGGGAAACCCTCCCTCTGTGGAGTTTACATCCTCAAGCAAACCTCTCTTACTCTTTTACTATTCCCAGATCTCTCTTCCAAATATATTTGTTGGTTAATATGCATTTGGCTGTTAAGTTCTGAAAACACTTACTGAGCGTTTACTCTGTGCCAGGCACTGTAATAAGCATTTTATATGCATTATCTCATTGGCATCTATACCAGTTCCCACACAACCATATGAAGGAGGCTCTGTTATTGTTCTCATTTTACAGACGAGAGGCGAAGGAGGCAGACACAGAGGTCTGGGCACTGGCCTGTGGTGTACACGCTGTAGGGGCCGCGTCCTGACACCAGGGCCCATACCCATCCTCGCTGCTCCAGCTGCCTCAGTTGTTCCCAGGATGGTCCTTAGACCTTAGTTCAGGCTTTCCTCTCCAACAGAAATGCCTCATGGACTGTCTCCTTGACACCCAGCAGAGGCCCACACACATAGTAGGCAACATATGAGTGTTTGTTGCTTGGGTGCGTGTTTGCATGGCCCCTGGAGGGGCTTTTAGGCCCAAGAGCCACCCCCCTGCTGGTCATAACGCTGACCTCTGTTGTCTTCTGTTCTAGGACAGCCACAGCTTGCTCCACTGCCCAGCTAGCGGGTTAGTGCAGACTCCCCGCTCCTGCACCCTGCCCCGCTCTGGTCCCTCATGGCTTTGCAAGTGGGGGCAGCAGGATGACTTCTGTGGCCCGCGACATGTTTCCTTGTCATCCCCTTCTGAGCCTTCTCACCGTGCTTCCCCTCACCATCACGTTCTCTTTTGATCTTGCAAATCCAGGCCCTTGGAGAAATCAGACAGTATGAAATATGAAAACTGCCTGGGAAGTAATTGAAGAAACACTGTGACTTTTGAAACCCATAGAGATAACACTCACACCTTCTTACTCACGTTATTTAATTTTTAATGGCAGATTTAATTAATGGAGATCAGGTCTTCTGGTTTCAGATGTGCATTCAGAGCAGCTGGAGGAGGAGGAGGAGGGGCAGCTGTTTATAGGGTGGAGGAAAGGGCTCCAAGATCGGAAATCTGAAGAGTGTAATGGGGAAGAAAGATCACCCAGAGATAGTAGTTCACGATCACTGGGTGCTAGTTGACGTGTGGGGATTCAGTACAGTGCATTTAGAGAGATCTCCCTGCAACGTTTAAATGGGTGATAGGGCTCCTTGCAGGCACAGCGCCCAGGCCTCCCCAGGCCCTGTGGGACTACGCTGCAGGCGATTCCAGGCGCTCTGCTGGTACCGCACTCCATCGTCCACACAGCTGCCAGAATGTTCTCTGAAACACACATCCCCCTGCCACTCCCTCACATAAAAAGTAAAACCTCTGCCTTCCGGCCTGCAGTTGAAAACCCCACATGCCCAGGTCCCGAGCTGTCTTTGTCTCCAGCCCCTTCCCTTGCTTCTGGTAAGACTACAGCATCTAACGTGTGGTGTGTCTCCCTCTCCCTCTCATTATTGGCTCATGTACGACTCCGTTCATTAAAAGTGCATGTACCCTTTGACCCAAGAGTTTGACTTCTAGAATGTACCCTTCAGATATGCTCACTCGTGCACAAAGGTAGAGATGCCATGATGTGCCTTTCAGCATTACTTGTGATCATGGAACCTACTGTGCAGTACTATTCAGTAGGTGAAACGATGAGGCATCTGAGAAGGGAAGAAACAAGGAGCGGTGTCGTGTCCACTGTGGTGCTGGGGGTGTGCTTGGGTGAACTGGCTCACGGGGGCAGTGTGCAGGAGGGGAGCGCTGGGGTCCAGGCTGGCCAAGAGGCTTACTGGTCACTGTATTCCTACCCTCTGCCCTTTGTGCTTTTGCCCTTTTAAACCATGTATAAGTATTATTTTTTCAAAAACACTGTTTAATATAAAAAAAAAATTGGGGCCTTGATTCAAGTGCCAGCTCCCAAAAAACCAGTCTGATGGTCTCTGCCAAACTGTCCTTTTTTGAGTACATGGGACAGTTGGCTGAGCGTCCCATTGTAATTGTGACATTGTGTTGTCTGGGAGCCCCGTGAGGCTAGGGGGCAGGCGTGCTTGTCTTGGAAACCCCTAGTACTCGGGATTCTCCATATGAGCATGGGTGGCCCCAGTCCTTAGAGAAGCCCACAGTGGTGGTATGGTCCAGGGGTCTGCAGAATACCCTGCTCCTCCTGGCAGAGGGTCTGAGTGGACTCCAGCACCCTCAGGAATGCCTGGTGGACACAGGGAGAGGGCTCAGCATCCCCAAGGCTCAGACCAGGACCTCGGTGGACCAGGGGAGCCACACAGGGGACACTCCATGGTGCGTGGTCCCAGGGTCTGCTCAGGCAGATGACATGGCAGACTTGGCGGGGAGGGCGGGCGCGACAGGAAGGGGAATTCCTCTGAGTCATTCTGAGAGACAATAGAGGAAGCTGCAGCAGGATAATCACAACCACTTCTTGGCCTGTGGGCACTTCCTGTGACAAATCTCGCTGACCACATGTTCAGTCTGAGCTCTTAAGCAACTCAGCTGCTTGCTGAGCTCGCCCTGGCCGGGCCGCATGCATGTGGAGATGCAGAGGCAGGACCGAGGCCCTAGGGGTCCCAGCAGCCCACCTTGGAAAGGGACATTGACAGACCACAGGCCACAGGCCTAGCAGACAGTGACCCGACATGTCTCCAGAGAGGAGAAGGCCTGGAGCTGAGAGACTCTTGTGGCAAAGAGAACTGACTGGGGGCGGATGGAGGAGCTTAGTAAGGCCTGTACCCACCTCAGAAAGTCCAGTGATGCCATGGGGGGCAGGGTGAGCACTGTGAGCCCACCACCACTCAACCCCGTCTCCCAGCCATCCTGTGAGGGAGTTGGGAGCCCTGTCTTACCATGAAGAAATAAGCTCCAGGAAGTAAGTGACTCATTAAAGAACACAGACCGCCTATGCCCGAGGAAAATGGAAATGTGGGCCTATGGCTATGCCGTCTTCTGTGAGGGCCCATGGATGGAAGGGTCAGACTGACTGTAAATGATTCCCATCAAGGACATCACAGAAGAGCATCTGCGTGGAGTGGGAGGAGAAGCCCCAAGCCAATTCATGTCTGTGTCCTTACTCCCACACCTAGGATAGTCCATATTGGGCGAATGTCACACTGGTTGAGACAAAATCATAATCTCTTGGCTGGAACATCAGGACTCCAGAGAGAGAACATGGGGCGGCTTGGAGTCAGCAAAGACCTGAAGGAGCCAGAGCAGTTCTGGGGGGGGGGGGGAGGGGAGGAGAACCCCTATTTATTTTGTGCCTGTTGTATGCTGGGAGTGTTTGCATTTCCCATCTGCTGTGCCTGATGGCTGGCAGAGAGAGGCATGGGATATCTCCCCAGTTTAGAAGTGAGGACCTGCCAGGCTCGCTCAGCATTTGTGGGGTTGAAGACCCAGCACTGGGCTCACCGCAGCACAGCCCATAGCAGTATTCTGGCACCCAGGCTCCTGCTGGTATGGGCCCCAGGTGTTGCCTCAGGCACACCCCCTTCTGTGGGCCCTCCCACTTGACTCTTCCCAGAGGCAGGTACCAGGATGGGATGAGGGCCAGGTTCCCACCCAAACTGCCTTTGATACATTGTAGGTCTCTAGGGGAGGTGCTTCCTGCCCCTGTCTTGATTACCTTCTCTGCAGCTGGATGATGGGGTGCCATGCGGCTAAGGCACTTCCCCTGCATGGCTCTGATCTGGGTACCTGTCACCTTTCCCATTTTGTCTAAGGAGTAAATTGTTCCTTTTGGGCCAGGCTATCTCTGTGCATGGTAGAGTGGGGAGATCCAGGCTTGGAGTTTGACAGTCATACACAGGGGCATGGCTCTATGACTTCAGGAGCCCTTTACCTGCCTCTTGAACTTCTTACAGGGACTGACCCATGCTGGTGGGAGGCACTTGAAGCTGGAAGCTTCCATTTACCCAACTGTAAAAGAGGGGCAGCCCCCCTCCCACACACACAGGTTCTAAAAAGGGTCTGGCCCAGGTCTGCAAGGGTAGGCAGGCTTCAGATGGCACCTCTGCTATCTTGTCACCCTCACCTGGGAAGTCTGACTGTCGGCCCGTCTTGGGCTGTCCTCTGGGGTTTCATTCTTGAGACTGCTTCCTGCAAAAAATCAGTCTATCCACTGTGAGCCTCAGGGTGCTCCACCAGGAGTGTGGTGGCAGGTCAGGTGAGCAGGTGTGTTTTTATTGGTCTCTTCTGGAAACAAGTGGAAAGTGCTAGGTTCTGGGTCTTTGAGGCATAAAGAAGGGGAGTAACTTACCCAGAGGCACACTGCGGTGGCCCCAGGGCTTCAGCCCAGCTTTGTCTTACTGCAAGGCCGGGCTGTTCTCTACACCAATCTGGTCTGTATGGACACACTTACTAGGTAACCTCAGAAGGGATGGAGGTGCATGCCTTTGCTACCATCCTGCAGCTCTGGACAGGAAGCCACCTTGCCAGGGAGCGCGGTGATCATGGCAGGCAGCAGAGCATACACCCAACTGGGAACCAGACACCTGGGCTATGGTCTTGGCACAGCGCTTGCTATGTGGCTTTGGGTAAGTTGCTTCACCTCTGGGCAACAGAGTCCACCTACCTATAAAATAGGGGTTGGACCAGATCAAGTCTCAGTATGCTTTTTCTTTAAACATAGTAAGTATTGTAATCTCTGTTTAAACTACTCACCTCTGCTATTATAGCACAAAAGCAGCGATTGACGATGATTAAACAAATCATGAGTGTGGCTGTGTTGCAATAAAACTTTATTTACAAAATCAGGTGGCAGGCCAGGTTTTGCTCATGAGTGGTGGATTGCTGACCCACAAACCAGAGGATCTACATGTCCCTCCAGCCGTTGCTATTCTAGGATTCTGCAGCCAGGGTTGACCCACGGTGGGTGGGAGCTAGACCTGAGCTGTGGATCAGTTCACTGATCTGCTTTGATGCTGGTCAAGAAATTAGCATCTGTCGATTTTTAACATGGTTGCTCCCATGAGGGAACCAGAGGGAAATTTCAATCTCTGGTAACCAGTTCTGTTTTTCTCTTTGTAGAATGCCGAGATGTATAAACTGTCTTCACAGCAATTCCACGAGGCAGCTTCGAAAATGGAGGGCACGATAAAGTAAGAATTTGCTTATTATTTTTTGTAAACTTAGCCTGTATTTGTAAGAATCACCCCACATGTCTTGAAACCTGACACCACCTGCCTAATTTCAAATTTCTCTAATAACATAAACAACCATCTGTTCCTTGGTCTCTCACCTGGATATGAGGCAGCCATTGGTCATCTATAATTGGCCAAATGAGCGCTCAGCTCTTCCTTGGCTTCCTGGCGGTGGGAGTGGGGCTGTGGCAGACGGGCAGACTTGTTTCAGGTCCTTTGTACTGTGGCCTGGGCCACGGATTGGCCATCAGTCTCCCAGGGGAGTCAAGGAAGGGGTGCTGCTGCCTTGCCACCCCCCCACCATTTGTGGAGGTGGTTTTCAGAGCAGCCTGTTCCTGAGCACAGCTCTGTGTGCCTGACCCTGAGCCATGTACCTCTTGCATGTTGACATGCTCAGGGCAGCTCCCATTTTATTGCCAAAGGACTGGGGCTCAGGGACACTGGTGGCTGGCTGAGGTCGCATAGCACTGAGTCCCAGCATCCAGTCTGTCCTGCTCCTGTGCTGTGAGGAAGGCTTCAGAGCCAGAACATTAAGGAATGGCAGGTGCATGCAGTGTGTCCATTACAATTGCACCCTACTGCAGGGGCAGGTCACAGGACGGTCTGCAGCGGGTGCTGTGGAAGGGAGAGCTGGGCCTTGCACTCTGGGTCCTTTGTGTGAGGGTTGTCTCTGTGGACCAGGCCAACTCCCTCCTTCTCCCTCAAGGGTCTCTCCCTCCCAGGCGTAAATCAGGGTGATTCCCCAGGCAAACCGGTCACAGTGCAGAACGGTGAGGGGTTGGATGTGGCACAACGGGAAGGAATCATCAGAGGGAGGTTTGGGTGACTAGGAGGTGACAAAGTGCTTATAAATACAGCTGCTGATGCAAACCGTGCAAGGAGCCAGGAAGGGCAGTGGGAGCAGATGGACTCAGTACAAATCTGGGGTGCAGCATGGGGCATCTGAAGCTAGGAGGCCATACTTCTGGAATGGACTACAGAGCAGCTTTGGGGAAGAGGAGTTATCTTGGGATTTCAAGTCCTAGAGCAGGAGACTCAGAGAAAGAACTTTCCAGCAAGCAGGTAGAGACTGGAAAGGTCTTAAGTCTGCCCATTGGGATCCCACGGGGGTTCTGGGTGTGACCAAATGCTGTGAGCGGCACAGACCTCGAGGAATAGAATGTTCTAGCTGTGCTCGCAGACAAGGGCCCAGGTGGTTTGTCAAGGGCTGAGAAATACTCAGAATCATGCTCAGTGAGAGGGAGAGGTTGAGAAGCAGTCACACCCCAGACTCTGTGGGGTGATAGCCACCCCAGTAATGTGATCCCTGGAAATGGGTTGAAACCGCAGTGCAGCCCCTCGCCTGGGCCCATCCCCTGGAGCTGCCTGTGGGGCAGTGATGCTGGATCCTTAGCCCCTCTCCCTCTTTACCTGGATCATGGAACAGCCCTCCGAAGGGAAGAGGCTCTAGGGAAAAGCCAGGCAGCTTTACTGTCAGTGACCACGCTGTTTTGTTGCCTGCCATGTGGTCCACCATCCTGAGACTCCTGGCCTCCTGGTCCCCTGGATTAGTGCATTTGACTTTACTGTCACATCCTTTCTCATCCTCATGTCTTCTGAAGGCAAAGGGGAGATGGCATGTGTCTTCTTAATCTGAGCGAAGCGAAAGGTTTTTTCAAAGGTTTACAACATCCCTTGATAATTACTACTGTATGTTAAGCATATGACTAAATGGAGATGCTCTGCAAGGCACTTCCACTGTATCCTCTCATTTCCTATTGTTGGCATTTCACAAATGAAGAACTGAGGCTGGAGAGGTGGGATACCCCTTACCTGGCCCATGATTACGCTCCAGGCTGGGGTCAAGCTTCATTTAGATGCTTCAGAGCCACAGCTCTTCTCCATGTGTCTTTGCATCTTTCCTGTCCCTTGAGGGCCTCTCTGAATGTGAGATGGGTGTTGGGATGGTGCTGAGCCTGCCTGGGCTCTAGAGTCAGGCAGACCTGGAATCCACCCTGGCCCTGCCTCTTACTGGCTGGTCCTGTGACCGTGGGCAGGTCACTTCACCTCTCTGATTTCCTCATGTGCAAAATAGAGCTGATATCCCTCTAACGCTTTGAGTGAGATAACACATAGAAAGCAGACCTAACACGTCAACAGTTGGTGGTGGTGTTGTGACCGTTATTAATAATGGCAGTCATTTGAATCACTCTCACAGCACCCAGCTTGGCATATCATAGCGTGACACAGATTTAATAAATAAATTGAGCTTACTAAAAAAAAAAAAAAAAAAAAAAAAAAAATTGCCTTTGCCCAAACAGAGTAAACAGGAAGCCGTGCAGAGTTAGAAATAATTTTACTTAAACATTGGGGTTGGAGGGTGGAATCCTTGATTGGGAGATTTCTTGGATTAGCAAATGATTGTAAATCGCATTGTAAATGCCACAGAAATAAATGCCAACTGCTGACAGCAGTAATAGTTCTCTTCCAAGACAGTGAGCATCTTTTAACAACTTTGAGTAAACTGGATGGTTACTTAGGTGGCTAACTAGACGTCCATGTATTCATTTGTTCATTAACATACATGTATAGAGTGTCTGCTGTTTGCCAGGCACCATACTAGGTGCTGGTGATAGAATGATAAACAAGACAGCTCCAGTTCCTGTCAGCAAGGAGATTGTCATTTGGAGAATGACAAACAATATTTTTAAATTAATTGCATAAAAAGCAATTGCCCAAACAATGATTGATTATGGTAATGAGCCATGAAAGAAAGTGTTTGAATTAAAAGGCACATGTCTGAGGACCCTAATGCAGACTTAGATGTTTGGGAAGGCTTTTCTAAGGAAGTGACATTTAAACGGATTCCTGCAATGTGAGGAGGCTTCGACCAGAGGAAGGAAATGGACAGAGCACTTCAAACAGAAGTTTCCACATGTGCAAAGGCCCGGGGACAGGAAGTGATTCAGCATATTCGAGGAATTGAAAGGCCAGTGTGACTGGAGAGGAATGAATGAGAAGAGAGAGACAAGGATGCAGGATGAGAGACCAGGACTAAGAAGTCAGCAGAAGGGCGCCTGGGTGGCTCAGTCGGTTAAGTGACTGCCTTCGGCTCAGGTCATGATCCTGGAGTCCCGGGATCGAGTCCCACATCGGGCTCCCTGCTCAGCGGGGAGTCTGCTTCTCCCTCTGACCCTCTTCCCTCTCGTGCTCTCTGTCTCTCATTCTCTCTTTCTCAAATAAATAAATGAAATCTTTAAAAAAATAAAAATAAAAAAATTAAATGTAAAAAAAAAAAGAAGTCAGCAGAAGCCAGATCACACAGAACTTTGTAACCACGTTAGAGATTTCACTCGTATCCTAAAATTAGTGAAATACCATTTCAGCTTTCTTTCTTTCCTAATATATGCACTTACGGTATTGACTTCTCTATAAACACAGCCTTAGCTACACCCTAATGTTTTGATATATTGTTTTCATTATAATTCAGTTTAAAGTTTTTCTAATTTTTATTCTGATTTTTTTCTTCAACTCATGGGTTATTTAAAAATATATTGCTTAATTTCCAAACATTTGGTAGTTTTCTAGTTACATTTTTTATTTTAAAAAAGTTTAAAAAACTTACTTAGTAATCTCTACCCCCAACTGGGGCTCAAACTCATGACCCCGAGATCAAGAGTCACACACTCCATTGACTGAGCCAGCCCAGCACCCCTCTAGTTACTTTTTGAATAATTGATTTTCAGCTTAATTCTGTGGTTGAAGGACATACTCTAAATCCTCTAAAATTTTGGGACCTTGCTTTATAGCCATATATATTATCTGTTTTGTTAAGCGTGCTGTGTATATTTGAAAAGAATGTGTGTTCTGCCAATGCATGTAGTATTCTGTGTTTGTCAGTTAGGTTCAGTTGGTCAGTCAGGTTCAGATTTTTCTGTATCATTACTGATGTATGGATTTATGGTTTCTTTCTGAGATCACTTTCCATCTAACTGTAGAACTTCCATAGTATTTCTTTTAGTGTTGATTTGCTGATTATAAATTCTCTATTTTTAATTGTCTGGAAATCTATTTCATCTTCAGTTTTGAAGAATCTTCTCTTTGAGCTCCTTGAAGGTATCTTTACATTCTGATTTGATATCTGTTTTTCCCTGGAGAAGTCAGCTGTTGATATTATGATTACTCCTTTTTTGGTAATTACTTTTTTTCCTCTATCTGATGTTTAGCTTTTCTTTGTCTTTGGTTTTTTAGCAGTTTGACTATCATGTGGGTATGAGTCCATTTTCTTTCTTTTTCCTGCTTGGGGTTCATGTGCTGGGGTTTGATGTCCTTTTGTTTTAGAAATTTCTCAGCCATTATCTCTTCAAATAAAACTCTACCCTATTTTGTCTTTCTTCCTTTCTGGCATTTCAGTTACATGTATTACTGTGTCTCATTTGTCTCTGTACCTTTTTTTTTCTGTTTTTCATCACTTTTTTTTAATCTTCATGCTTACACCTGCAATTTCTCTGTTGACTGTTCACTTCACTAATCCTTAATGTGTCAGGTCTCTCTTAAACCTATTTTTGAATTCTGAATTTCAGTTATTGAATTTCTGTCAGTTCTAGAAGTTCAGTTAGTCAGTTTGTTTGATTCCCAGTCTCTGGTGAGATTCTGGTTTTACCATCTGTTTTCTGCAAGCTATTAGTTATAGTTATTTTGAGGTCATCTGAGGGTCTGTTTCTGTTGCCATTTTTTCCCTCTTAGTCCTATCTCTTTCTGTGCCTGGTAATTCTTGATTGAATGCCAGGCATTGGACAGAGACTATACAGAGGCTCTGGAATGTATCTTCTCCCCCAGAGCGCTCTACCTCGTGGCCACCTGAGGGACTGAGCTGACTGGAGGCTTGCTGCACATTTGGTAAAGCTCAGGCTACTTCTGATTTACCCTTCTTTCTAGGGCATGGCTTTCCAAGGCTCCAAGGCACCTCCTTTCTTGGTGAGCTCTGAACCCCTTTGTTTGCCTCCTCAGTTCTGTGAGACTTCTGAAAATTCCACTTTGCCTTTCAGTGGCTTTTACTTGACTCCTTAGCCTCTTGCCTTAAATAGTTCAAGAATGTGCTAAATGCCTTAAAAGAGGAAAACCACTGAGTGTCGGCTCACTGTATTTTAGTTCCCTTCTCTCCAGAATCCTGGTCCCTCAAGGCCTAGCTGTCTTGGCAGCCTTGAGCTCCAAAGGACTGTTGTCTCTCCATCCTCCTATGAGATTGCCAGAAGCCCTGAGGCTTCTCCACCCTTTAGCTGAAGCTGTTTTGCCCAACTCTCAGCCTCCCTTCCTGCATTGAGAATTGCCAAAAAACTCAGTGAGGACAAGTGGCTCCAGGAGTGAGTACTTAACCTCTCTACAGTTCCCGTCCCTTCATAATCTTGACCCTCAAGGCCTATTTTGTCTTGGTCCTCAGATGCCTTAAACAGACCTTTTTTAAATTTCAACTTTTAAAATTTCTTTCTCAGAGGAGAGTGTAGTTCTTCCCCAAGCTACTCCACTATAGCTGGGAGCAGAAGTCTCAACTTAGCTTTTGAGGAATGATTAGTTTGCCAAGCAGAAAATGGCCATGCCAGGTAAAGGAAAGAGTAAGAACTAAAGCAAAGTCAATGAGACACTGGTTAGCAACATCAGACAATGATGGCATGGATGGCCCTCCCAACTTTTCTTGGGCTTGCTAAACTTTCCTGAGGCCTGCTAAGCCCGCCATATATGCAGGGCCTCAGAAGATGCCTGTCAGAGAGTCAACAGAGAACTCAAGACTAAAGAGGAATGTCATTGGTGAGGCCAGTATTCACAGTGTGGAGACTCTTGTTTTGGAAGAATTCTGTCATTGAGATAGGAGTGGATATCCAGAGTATGTATACATGCACAGACACACACGTGCACGCACGCCCCTCTACCTCACAACAGCACAGCAGGCGGGATTGTTCAGGTTTTCTGAAGGAAGAGATTAAGACCCCAGGGAACATCCTGCATTTATTGTGTCACATCTATTTTTTATGACAACCTTCAGTCCTCTTCCCATGGGATTCATTCAGAGCCTGTCTCGACTTCTCCCTGTCAGGAAACTTGTACAGTCCTCCCTGGCCCCACAGAGAGCCACCCCTCAAAGAGGTTAGAACAATTGAGTTGAAGGAAGAAGGTTATTAACTGTTTCCTGAAACTGAGTCATTGTGCTGCAAGGACTTTGATCCGGAGATATCTGATTAATGTGGACACAGTGACTTGGAACTTGCTGGGGCTGAGCTGCTATGGTAGCTCTCACCCTCACCAGGAAGCCAGGGCTTATTAAATAACCTGTGGGGGAGGGGTTGGGCTCACCTAAGAGTATATTCGCAGGTGCTCTATTGAGCTACAAACAGATTGGTTACCTATTAAAACAATGGTTATTTATTTGAACCCCAAATAAAATAGCATTCTGTCTTAATTGATCCAGAGAATGTTCACATTAGTCTGATTTCAAACGCTGCTTCTTCTCACCCTCACTTCCCTATCTTACATAACTTTGTAAAAGGAGCATTTTCTACTCAGAAGTTTACTAAAATATGTGTCTTAAACTGGTGTACATGGCTCTTTGAGAGGTTGCAAATCAAAACCCATTTAATAATTCATTTAACAAATCAACATTCAGTTAATACATTTCTTTAAAAACTTGCATGCAGCTGTTTTGCTGGACACTTAATGGCTCCTGGCGTCTCCTCTAAACAGGAAGCTCTGGTGGCAGATACCATTATTGTCCCACCTTGCAGGTCTGGAAACTAAGTCCCCTTACCTCTCAGGCTCAGTTCACTAGTCAATTAAGCAGGGAAAATGATGGTGCCTGTGTGTCAATGAAATGTGGTTATCCACAGAAGTACTCAGGGACACACAGCCAGCTGGTGGCGGACTGGGATTTGAACCCAGGCCTAGATGAATCTAGCTCTTTTCTACTCTACCAAGATACTTCCCTCACAGGAATTTGCAGGACAAGGGGATTAGCTGCTTGCTGATTAGCTGATTCAGACATCCCCCCACCTCATGCTGGTGCTGTAAATTTTGGAGTGCCTGGGTGCGTCCCCTGCCCAGGGCTTTGTAATGCAGGCATAGTTCTGCCTCTTGTAGCAAGAGAGAGATACATGCAGAGAGAATTCATCAACAGAGGTAGTGTTTGTGTGGTATGTGGAAATGGAAAGTCCGAACAAAAGATCTGGGGTGGTAGTGCTCCCTCAGGCCAAAAAGCCCTGGGCTGGTTCTGGAAGTGAGTGTGGGCCACCTTTGAAGAGCCTCAGTGGGGAGAGGAAGTGTTTGGCTTCTTGTCGGCACCCCATCATGTGCCCCCAGCAGACATCATTAGAGGATCCCAGCAATCTCCCCCTGAACCTGGATGGGTTCTCATCAGGGTTGGCATTCAAGGTGAAACCTACTTGCCAGCCCTGGATCAGCTGCCTTCCAAAGACCGAGTTTTCCAGTTGGAGACTCTGCTCAGTTCCTGATTTCAGAACGCAGAATATACTGAGTTACCATTGTAGATCCTATTTTCTGTCTAGAATGCCCCCTCTTTTTTCTTTGCAGAGTAGACTCGCTTTTCAAAATCCAACTTAAGCATCTTTTCTCTTTACTGTTTGTCTTCCCCAGAGGTCAATCCAATATCTTATTTTTCTCTGCATCCGCACTGTCCAGCCCAGGACTTAGCTGTGATAGATGCTCACCAAGCATGTGTTGGCTGGGCGGATGAGCTGAGGCCCATTGTGTAGACTTCAGGGGTGGCTTTTAAAAACAAATTGTTGACTGTCTAAGCACCTTCTCCATGGAGGCTTCTGCCGTGCACAGCAGGGCCCCAGGTCCAGTGGTGGGGTGCTTGGGGGAGTGTAGGGTGGCCTAGGGCAGGACTTTGAGGTCAGACAAGTGAGTGCATTCCCAGCCATGCTGCCTGATGTGTGGCATGCATCAGATGACAGAACTTCTCTGAGACACATGTCCCTTGCTTCTGAAGGTTTTTCTAAGGGCATCGTGAGGCAATTTGTTAAGCACACTCAATAAAGAGTAGGTATTAGTATATAGAAACTCCCATTTTAATGAGAGAGAGATTGAAGTGCAGTAGCCAAAGAGGGTGCAGTCCTCAATACATCGATACACAGAGCGACTCAACAACTGTCTGGACCGGGAGCCACGAAGGAAGGGGAGATACTAGGACGCCCCAACTCTCCTTTTGGAGACGTGCCCTGCAGAGACCCTCCTGTGTGTGCACAAGCAGCCACAGGCAAGGGTGCATGGAGCCCTGTTTCCAAGAGTGACAGATTTGGAGGCAGCCTCACTGCCTGTGAATAGGGCAGTGGATGAGCGTAATCTGTCTGATGTGGAATAGCAAACAGCGGTTAAAAACTGAGCTGTGTAAAAAATAAATAAATAAAATTAAAAAAATTTTAAAAAAATGAGCTGTGTGTGCTAGCACAGGAGGATGCTTGGGAGATGTTGTTGGGTGAAAAAGCAGGTTGTGGTTTACTCTGTGTGCACACTTGACACACATACAGTCTCTCTATTCGGTAGGTATGTGCAATTTATGTGGATATAGAGAAGAAAGTGTGGAAGGATACACTCCAAACACAAAACTGTGGTTACCCCTGGGCAGTTCAAGGGCGTTCACTATTATAAAAAGAGTCAGACGGGACTATAACTTATTTGCTATGTTTTTAATTTGTAAAAAATATATATATACTTATGTGCAGCTCGTATAATTAAAAATTAATAAGAATATAGAGACATTGCAAGAGAAGAATGATTTGCGCCAAGGAAAAGGGAGGTTCCCAGTACAGTTGGGAACCAGATCCCAAGCTGAGAGCTGGCAGGGACCACACACAAAGATGAGAGCTGACCCTGGAATTGTGTTCCTGGTTACACGATTGTGCACATGCACACACATGTATGTGTGTGACTTTGTGGGAGGGCATGTATATGTGAGCATGAGTGTCTGTACACATGTGTGAGTATGTATCCATGTGTGTGCATGTGTCTCTGTGTGCATGCACATGTGTGTCAGTATGTTGTCTTCTGATCAAGGCTTGGCTTCTGACTCTCCTGATGCCCTGTCTTTGAACTTCTCCATCAAAGACAGAGACTGTTGGACTAGATCTGTGGTTTTAAATGTCCTTTAGCTGTGGCTCCTGTTCAGAAGAAATGTGATGTGACGTGAACATGTGAGGTGCAGATGAGCTGCCATTGTGGATGAAGCCAGAATGGACACTGAGGCTCTGTGGTCAGAAGCCCAGCTCCTGGAAGGCCAGGGGTCCAGGGGAAAATGGGCTTCTTCCCTTCCAGGCGCCCCATCACTGCCTTCATGAGGGCACAGCCCACTGCCCTGGGATCCTGCAGGTGCTGCTGGCTGGGTTTGGGCTGACATGCCATCACACGCATTAGCAGGGAGATGACAGAAGATGAACCCTGAAGCAGGCAGTGTGGTTTTTTGCTGACAGGTGTAGCAAAGGTTCCATCTGGAACAAAGTCGAAATGTTACTGGGCAAAGGAAACCTAGAAATTAGCCAGTGGTTTTCTGTCGTGCATTTGCTGTGTTACATAAGCCATCAAGCACTGGGCAGTGGCACTTCCTGCTGTGCTGCTCAGGCTTGAGGCTGGGGAGGCCCCGGCAGGGTGGGGCGGTGGCGGGGGCGGGGGGGGGGGGGGGGGGACCACAGCGCTGAAAGGGCCTAGAAGCTGAAAGGCAGGGAGGGAGAAGCCTAGCCAGAGGATGTACCTATCCCTCTTAGAAGGAGACTCTGACTGGTACAGGCCTAGAGCCTTGAACTGCAGCTTGAAAATTTAAGTTAGATCTAGGGAAGGACTTCCCAACTTGCAATGAGTGATCATAACATAATAACTGAGGGAAGGAAGCTGTACAGCCTTTATCTTCCTCTGGAGATGTTTAAGGAAAAGCAAGTATTGCGCTATACCCGGAATGTGTTATATGCCAGCCCTCTTCCCCATGTGATCACAAACAACAGAAGGGCCACTTCCTCTGCGTCAGCGTTCTGTCGGCCTCCCCTGGCTGGCAGGGAGCCAGCCACTGGGTTTCTCCAGGGAGAGTTTCCTAGTGGTTTGCGCTTGACCCCTGCTTAGGGCAGGGATACTGTCCCCACTCCTAGTGATTCATTCCATAACCCCTGCTCTGGTTCTGTGGTCCACCATCCACAGAAGGGAGTCGGGGAGGGCCTAGTTGTAGTTGCCCATAACTTCCTGGTTATGAAAATTTTGATAATCACTTCTCTTCAAAGAGAGGATTAGGTGATGGTGATCTGGAGTCTCCGCTTAGGCTGGTACAGGACACAGACATGGACAGTACAGGACATGGTCTGACATGGTCTTCGCCTCCGCCGAGAACACAGACGCCACCCTACCTGCAGCCTGCCCACCTCCCCAGACAGCACCCACTCCCTCTGCACTTGTCTCCAACATGTCCCCCTGCCCATCCCAGATCAGTTAGCTGTGTCTCTGAGGTGCCTCATAGAACCTAGGGACACTTCCCGGGGTGCAACTTAGAGCACTGTTTGACACTTCTGTGTTCAAGCATCCCATTCTACTAGATCACAAACTTCTTGCGGGCAGGAACCTTGTTTTCCTCATCTGTGTATCCTGCGGGTCCAGGACTTAACGTGCTTACTCTATATTTAGTGAGTGGAAACCCACTGTAACATATGGTAACTGCTACAGCAGTGTATGAAAGAAACAGTCTGGGAGCAGAGGAGATGGAGCAATTAATCCTGCCCGAGCACAGTGGGGCTTCAGAACTGAATTCATGTTTGTGCTGGGTCCAGGCAGGCTCCGCTGGCAAGGGTCAGTGTAAGCAGCCTGAGAGTGGGTCCTTTCCCTGTGGCGTGTTAGAAGAAGGTAGGGCACGGTTGTTGGGGGAGAAGCAGATACTGAGGGGGTAGGGATGAAGCTCAGATGCGGCTGGAAGGCGGGCTGGTCCGGATGTAAAGGGCCTTCTGTGCATATGAAAGAATTCGGAATTCACCCTACAGGCAGTGGCAAGCCATAAAAAAGCTTTTAAGCAGGGAATTGATATGATCGAATTTGTGTTTTAGAAAGATAACTGGCAGCTTCTGGGAGATGAAACGGTAATGGTGTTGAGGTGGGAGGCAGGAAGCCTGCTTAGGAAGCTGCCGCAGTACTCCCAGCCGGGATGACTCACCCCTTCGCAGACGCGCGGGGAGGGGCCCCGACACGGCCCTCGGCCCCGCAGAGAGGGTTCCCTCGCTCAGTGCAGCGAGACGGACAAACGGTCAGCAGTGAGATAAGATGATTCTGCCAGGTGCTGTGAGGATAAAAGGAGATCACGGGTTAGAGGGGACTGGAGTTTGTGGACGGAGGATCGGGGCGGACTGTCCAACACTGGAGCAGCACCGAGCAGTAGGAGGGCTGTGCAGACACCCGGTGTGTGCATGGTTGATCCCTGGGAGACGCTGCGTGCCAGCGTCATGGTTGATCCCTGGGAGACGCTGCGTGCCAGCGTCTCAGGGGAACTCTAGTTCTGCCACATTTCACCACTTCACAATTTCCTGAATTGGAAGTTGGAGGAGCGGGGAGACAGGGAGGCTCCTGACCAAGGCTGGACAGGAGCAGAAGCATGAGCACCTGGAGGGTTTGTGTACCATCCCTGGAGCTGTAGGCAGGTAAGGGGCTCCCTAGCCACCCCAGGACTAGAGCAAGGAGGGGCAGGGGAGCCCGTCTGACAACCATGCGGGCGGTGGGCTCAGCGATGGTCCTGTTGCATTCGAAGCTCCTAGAGCCAATTGCCCGGGCTGACCCCACTTGGCGGGCTCTGAGTGGTAGCCATGGCTCCAGGGCAAGGGCAGCCTCCAGGGGCAGCTGGCCTCTGCCCCATACTTTCTTACTGCTCGGAGATCCATGACTCAGGAAACTGGACTTAGAGACGACAGTTCGTTAATCCCCTCCCCTGGACAAAGACAAAAATGGCATTTCATTCCCAGCTCTATTAGCAGACTCGCCTGGGGACTAAAGCCCGTGTCCCCAACGGCCGGCTGGTGCTCTTTTCCTTTGTGCCACTTTTGTTTTCTTTTGAGTGTTACATTTAGATTAGCTTCTGGGGATTAAATGTTATTACAGTAGAGGAATCGTTGTTTTTTCTTTCTTTTTTAAATCGGTAAAGAGGTTAGGGCTTAGCATTCTTGTCATTAGATTTATTTTTCCTGGTCCTGTTGCCTCCCCTGTTCCCGTTCTTAAGAGAAAGCTTTTGCTTGGGTTTCATCGTGGTCATTTCTGCCTGGGAAGGAGCAGCCTTGTCGCAAGCAGGGCCGTTCTTTCTAACTTGAGGATGGGTCTTGGCGTGACAGCACCACCTTGCCCTGTCCTGGACCCCCTCTGGGCATGCAGCGCTTGGGCATGCACACTCATTCCTCCCAAGAAGGGAGCCCTGGCAAAGGGTCAGGAAATTGTCAAGTGGTGAAATGTGGCAGAACTAAAGAATTCCCCTGAGATCTGATCACTGTCAACCATACTGCCTCTCTTTCCACAAGCAACAAGAGCGCTGGGCTCTGCGGACTGCACCAGAGGCTGCCAGCGGGACACACCATGGCAGAGGCTGGCAGAAGCTGGTGCTGTCTCCTGTGTCCGGTTTTTCCAGGACCAGGGTGGTTATTCCAGAAGGATTTATTTCCCCCGTGGCACTCTGTGAAAGCATACTCATTTTAACAGACCTTAGAGTTCAGTGGAGGCCAGTATCTCAGGTGGTTAGATTTCAAGATCCTGACAATCTCTAGGCCCTAGGAAGGAAGCACATGGCAGGGATGATGCAGGCTCTGAATGGCTGAGGTCCCACCCACTGCCATCAGAGTTCTGTCTCTCTGCATACCAACAGGAGGGCCTGCCCTGAGGGTTCACCTTCAGAGAAATGGTGTACATGGTATGGCTGGCTTTAGCTCCTGCTCATCCCAAGGCTCTAGATCCAGGCTAGAGTGGGCCCTGAGAGGCCCAGTTTGACCTGTGGCCATTGGTTGTATTATACAAGGAAGAGCTTTTGTTTCTGGTATAGTCAGATCCAAGGGAGTTGAGACCTGTGATTCCAAACCTTCTCTGTGACATCCAGTCTCTCTGGGAGTTGAGGGTATCTGCACTGGGCCATGATTCCTAGGAACTCTCTAAAATGTTCCAAAACCATCACTCCCACTGTCACCACCCCTACCCACCCCCACCCCACCCCCCCCCACACACAAATGAGATGAGGTTCAGAGTCACTCTGCCTGGTGGCATCCCTGAAACCACAGGGCCCTCAGGGTCATCTAAACCGATCCCAGATACAGGTGGATCCTTCCCAGGGTGCTTGCCCCCAGGAGTTCCACTGCCTCTGCGAATATGAGCTCAGTTACAGCTCCTGTCTTTACTAAGCTTCCTGTTTCATCTTTCATGGCCCTGTTAGAGAAGTGCTCTCTCATGGAGCTCAGGTCTGTGTCTTGGGAGCTTCCTAGCTCTGTCCTTGGGACTTTGTAGAGCTCAGTGAAGGTGCCTCTGCATGCCAGCCCTATAGATATTCAAAAGGAACTTTTACATCCCTTTGTAAAACATTACAGCTTTATCCTTACAGCACTAATGTCCAGTTCCTGAAACCACCCAATGAGACACACGCCTGGCTTCCAGTCTCCATCTCTACTCCCTGTGCTGCCTGTTAGCAGCAGGCTCTGGGAGCCAGAGCAGGCTGACCAGCCCGAATGCAGTGCAGCCATCACTTCCCTTGTCTAGAGACTGGGCTCTGTCCGTAGCACACTCTCACTGGGCTGCAGCACCATATTAGCTTGATTGTCCACTGCCCTGTTAGCCGGACCTCACTGACCATTCATATGAAGCTTCGGACAAACTATCTCCATGCATGGTTACTAACTGCTCTGGACTTGGGTTCCAGACCTCATCTTTATCCCCAGTAAACTTCATTTGAGGTAGATTTAGTCCAGCCTATAGATTGATGATTTGGATATGTGGATTCTGTCATCTGACATATTCATCATCCCATCTAACTCTGTCTTCTGTAAACTTGCCAGCTCTTCTCTTCGGTTAAGTCATTGATGAAAATGATAAAGTTGCACAAGGCTTAAGACAAAATGCCAGTAGAGACCGCTTTCAAAGCTGACCTTGCCCATGTGGGTCCAGTGATTGAACCAGTTCCTAACATACTTCTTTGGGCATCCAGCCTGCATTATTCCTCCTTTCCCATCGGATGGGTGCAGGTAGAGGCTGGGGCTGGTGGGCCACTGTATGGCCCTGGTCTCCCAGCCAGGATCGCTGTTATAGGGAAGAGAAGAGAACATGGAATGATGTGTTTCCGATTGCCTTGTCTGTTCCTACTAATCACCTTTCCATTTTCTAAGTGCTCTTTACTGGGCCAGCCTCTTTACTGGGCCATTCTAGATTCTTATCTGAGCTCACCTACGTGTTATGGAATGCATTCTTTTTAAAACCATGAAATGGAGGACTATTCCTTTCCAGTATCGCTGTGTTCCTCATTCTCCAGGATTCTGTAAAGGTCACCAATGGTAGCCTGGTGGTCCAGACCTCAAGTTTTCTTGATGTTCTCAGGTGTAGGCATCGAGAGGAGCTTGGTCCTCACCAGTCACCTTCCTGCCCATGAAGACCTTCTGTACTTTTGAGCTAGGATCTGTCCTATCTTCTGGGAGGTGGCTGGGAATAAGAAAAAGACAGGGGCTTTGAAGCAGAGAATCCAGAGTTAAATCCTGGCATGCTTCTCACTTATTGGTTGAAGCATGGCCAGTGTAGTCCCCTCTCTGAGGCGCAGTCCTTTCCTCTGTAAAAGGGGGGACTGTCCATCACCCACAGGGCTGTTGTGAGGGCTGAGGAAGCAAACCTCTGTCCATCCCTGTGCCTCCCCTTTTGCCCTCTGTCATCCACAGCTGTGTCTCCTTTGGAAGGAAGACAAAAATCAACCCTCATAATGTACGTCTTCCCACCTGGTCCTGCCCCTTCCTATACCCTCTACTGCTGCCTGGTTCATCTCCTCTGCCCAGACTGGGCCACCTTGTCATCAGGAAGCCCTGGGGAGCAGGCTCCATTCTTGCTGCATGGGGCAGGTCTCCACGGAGCAGGGCACAGGGAGACATGAGGATTTGCTTCCCACTATTTGTGCCCAGCCCCCAAGGCCCTACGTGGCCTCACCCCTGCTAGACTGGGGCTTCTATCTGCCCTTCCCATGGAAAGGCCCTCCGCCTCTCATGAAGTCACCCTGGGATTTCCCAGTTACTAGAGGCAGTCGATGCCCTTTTTGCTTAAACCAGTCCAGTTGAGGTTCTGCATATGGAAGTAAGTATTCTAGATGTGCGTTTCATTTCTATTCTGGGCCCTCTCCCAAATCTTTAGGACCTCTTTATTTGATTTGGCTCTGTTTTTCAGAGCTGATCCCCCCTGTCTCATCAGCCTCCCTCTGGTCTTGGTTAATTAGGCTAGTATGTGGAGATCTACTTGTTGATTGGATCCTTTTAGAATGACTGGTCACAGGATGTACACACCTCACTGAGTGGCCCTTATGACCGGCTCAGGGCTCAAGGCAGCTTGAGGAGCAGGTGAACTTTGACCAGAAGCCCCCCCCAATCTGTCCCCCAGAACATTTCAGGTAGATATGCCTAAAGTGCTCCACTCTTATGGTGATAATCCTGCTGCCCCCCACCCCATTCCCACCTTCTCAGAGCTCCCATTCTCTGCAGTCTGCTCCATGCTGATGACCAGAAGAAAGAGGATCTAATTAATACCAGCTTATAGGCCACTGGGGTTTTCTGTACTGGGAAAGAGGGGCCGGGACAGACACCACCCCAAGAAGGATGGGACTCTCTCTACCCATCTTATAGAGCTCTGACACCTGCCTGGCACAGGGAGACATGCTTACCCTGTTTTTATGAGGAGGAGACAGGACCAGCCTGGCTAACTTGCCTAAGGTTGTTGTGTGAGGAAGTGGCAGGGCCAGGAGTCAGGGCCAAACTTTCTGTCCACAGCCTGGGTGCATTTGGGGCTATCCTGCAGAGACCCAGAGCCCAGGACCACTGAGAGGCATGTTTATAGCACGACAGAGGTTCTGGCAGGATGTTCTGTGCTGTTGTTGTCCAGAGGAGAGAGCTGCTTCAGGGCCTTCACTGTACCCTTCCATCCAGAGAGCCTCTCAGTAGCCTCGATGGTGTGGTGCTTAGCTGATGTGCCATAATCCGGGTTTGGGGGTGTCCATATACCACTTGCCTCAAAATCCATGGAATGCTGAGTCCAGGGCCCTGCCCCAAGCTGGGAGCCATGGAATCTGCATTTTAAACAAGCTCCCACGTGATTGTCATGAGCCCTGCAGTTTAGATCCACTGCCAAAGTGAATGTACTCTAGCCAACAAATTAATCACTTCCCCAGAAAAGCCCCCAGGGAATAGCAGTAAATCCATCCCATCTTCTAAATTGCAACAATGGCCCTAGAGAAGCAACAGCCCTTCTTCTGAAGCCAGGAGTCCTCCCCCTGCCTGGACCCCTCCCCAGGGTCAGGCCTGAGTCAGGAGAGCCTGTAGTGACCAGTAGCCCTGTGGTCAGGAGCACAGCACCCCGAGGCCTGATGGGCCTGGCATGGGCCCTTCAGGGGGACACAGACCTTTGTGCTGCCATGCTGGATCTGCAAGGTGACCCATGTGTCCCATGGCCAGGTGATACCAGGTTGCCATAAGTGGGTACGCACAGACCAGGTGCAGGGAGGCAGGCAGAGCCCCTTTGGCCATGATGAGCTGCCCATCTGAATATTAATTCAGCAGCCAACTTGTGGCAACCACAGTCGTGGGGCTCCTGCCGTCTGGGGGGCCTGGATCTCCCTGTTGGAAGAGTCACCTTTCACCACCTCTGAAAGGCGCACCATCTGGGTGGGATGGGGTCAGCATCTGGGTGACTGCCGAGTGAGCAGGTTGTCAGGCTAGGGCATGGTCAGGAGACTGGGTTCACACCTGTGCTGTCTAGTGGGTGTACCCATGACCCTGAGAAGTCGCCTCCCCTTCTGGGCCTCAGTTTCTCACTATAGCAGGGCCTAGGAGGACCCGCAATCTCTAAGGGCTCCTCCGAAATTTAGATCCTGCCACCCAGCCCGGTGCAGCCTCTTTCTGTACTCCTGCTGTAGTGACTTCTTGGCCTCTCCTGTCGTCTTTGTGGGAGTACACCCTGAGTCCAGCAGGACCAAGGCCAAAAGGTTCAGGAAGCAGATTGGGTGGCAGATTAAATTTTCTTCTGGTGGTGAGAACAATTAAGAAGAGTTCATTCTTCCAGGTCCCAGACTTGCAAGCCAAAAAATCCCTAAATCCTAGACACTGGTTTAGTCTGTCCCTAAAATACCCCCAAGAACAACAAGAATATTCTTTATTCACAGTTCATGCTTTTTAAAAATTTGTATGAGTCAATAAAATCATCTTTTAGAAAACTTGGCTGTTTTTATTGATCTTTAACACAGAAGGCGAGTAAAACTAATTGTAGCATCCAAATACTATGTCATCCTGCATACACACTTGTTGACATACATGCTAACACTCATACAGTCACACATACTTATACACATGCTAACACTCATTCACATACATACTAACACACTCATGCTCACACACTCACGTGCTAGTACACACTCTCACACACTCACACTTGCTCACATATATGCTAACACACCATGCACACACACATACATGCTAACACACTAATGCACGCACACACATACACACAAACATGCTCAAACTCACATACACGTAACACACATACTCACACACATGGTTGCTCACATACATGCTGACATACAGTCATTCACGTACACACGCTCACACATTCACATACACACTAACGTACACTCTCACTCATACACAATCACCTGCTCGTTCACATCCATGGTAGCACACACACTCTCTCACTCATATACTCACACAGACCCTCACCAGATTGCTACATCCCATGTTGGGATTCCAGAGCTATTCTCCTGTCAATGGCATTAGCTGTGACTGTTTCCCTAGGCTCAGAGTCTGAGAGAAATTGGATTGAACCCACAGAAATCAGACCACTGGAATGCAAACGTGGAAATGTGCCTGTGTCTGTACATACACATATTTATTTGCTGCTAAAGAGGATCTATTAGGAGCCAAAGCAGGAAATTCCTACCAGCAAATTCCTTAAGGAGGGTATGTTCACTTTTGTGTTGTCAAAGACGACTGTGGCTTTCAAGATTCTTTCTTTGACTTTCACAGGGATAGATGAATTGCCTTCCAGACTTTTCCATGATGACAGTTGTCAGGAATGCCCGGGGAGTTTTACTTAAGCTAACAAATGATTACCCTTCCCATTAGCTCTACAAACAGGCCCCTAATTAGTGAATTGGCTAATAGCAGTCGCCTCTGGGGTCATTAGCCCTGACAGTGCTGGCACTGCTCCGTGCACGGTGTCACCATCATCACGCATGCTGTCAGGCTCTGCTGGGAGTCAGAGCTGGGGAGCCGCTGTAATGTTGCTCTCCCCTTTTTTATCTTCTGCATTAGTTCCTTGGGTCAAGGAAATTAATTCCTACCTCAAACAGGTAGGAGTTCCTAAATGTGGATTAGACACAGAGATTTTTTAAATGAAAGGACTGAAGCAGCAGTCACATCAATCCTAGATGAGAAAACAGTTTTTATGACCCATAGCTCCAGGTTTAAAAGACACCCCTACTCAGATTTGGGGGTTGTTTTGGAAAGAGCACGCATCTTGCTTTATAGCTCTGGGATTCACGTCTGACTACAAATACTTGCTCTGCCTTGGGTTGTGCAGGACACTCAACCAGCGCCTTCAGTGAACTTTCACCCTGCATCTTGGTTTCTGGTAAGCAGGATGGCAGTGTTGCAGGAAATAGAGGGGCCCGTTGTCTCAGGGGTGGCATCCCTTCCTCTGTGCCTCTCCCGGCTTTTGAGAGCCTTCCTCCCCCCAGCGAGTAGGCCTTAGGGCCTCTTGGGTGATCTTGAACTAGGAACACTTCCAGGGCATGCAGCCTCACCTGATCTAACCCAACCTCACAGTGACTAGTCCTTGAATCCCAGACCTGCATAATGACTAATGCTCAAGTCCTAGACTCATACCCTGAGCTAGTCTGTGGTTACAGGGCTCACACAGTGGCCAGTACTCATGTTCTAGGCTCATACCCTGACTAGTCTGTGGTTACAGGGCTCACACAGTGGCTAGTCCTCATGTTCTAGGCTCATACCCTGACTAGTCTGTGGTTACAGGGCTCACACAGTGGTTAGTCCTCATGTTCTAGGCTCATACCCTGACTAGTCTGTGGTTACAGTGACCAGTCCTCATGTTCTAGGCTCATACCCTGACTAGTCTGGTTACAGGGCTCACACAGTGGCCAGTCCTCATGTTCTAGGCTCATACCCTGACTAGTCTGTGGTTACAGGGCTCACACAGTGACCAGTCCTCATGTTCTAGGCTCATACCCTGACTAGTCTGTGGTTACAGGGCTCGCACAGTGGCCAGTCCTCATGTTCTAGGCTCATACCCTGACTAGTCTGTGGTTACAGGGCTCACACAGTGGCCAGTCCTCATGTTCTAGGCTCATACCCTGACTAGTCTGTGGTTACAGGGCTCACACAGTGGCCAGTCCTCATGTTCTAGGCTCATACCCTGACTAGTCTGTGGTTACAGGGCTCACACAGTGGCTAGTCCTCATGTTCTAGGCTCATACCGTGACTAGTCTGGTTACAGGGCTCACACAGTGACCAGTCCTCATGTTCTAGGCTCATACCCTGACTAGTCTGTGGGTCCAGAGTTCAGTGAACAGTGACTAGTTCATGAGTCCCTGGCTTACACAATGACTAGTCCTCGAGTCCCAGGCTCACTCCCTGACCTTAGGTCTTAAGTCCCAGCTCACTCAGTGACTAGTCTTTCATCCCAGGCTCACTTGTTAACTGGGTCTCAGGTCCTAATCTTGCTCAGTGACTAGTCCTCACGTACGAGGCTCATGTGTTGACTAGGTCTTAAGTCTTAGTCTCACTCTGACCAGTCCTTGAGTCCCAGGCTCACAAGATGACTGGTCTCAAAGTCCCAGACTGATGTTCTAGAGATGGGGACAGCGGCGCACAGGTGAAGCACAGGAGTGCAGCCTGGCCTGGTTGCCATGGTAGGAGAGTATAGGGCAGTAACAGTTGTGACTAAAGGCTCTTTGCATTCAGGTTTTGTTACTGTACAGATTCTTGCTACATCAGCTCAAAACCATGTGCAGCTTAGTCTAAATGCCTATTTAAGCAAAGGCCAAAAGTCTGTTTGAAGATAGAAAGGGAAAAATAGGCTGTTCATAATACAATGCTTGCAGCTACTCATGGATATAAAATTTATGACACTTCCCATACGGGAAAAATGAGTAGTGAAGCTGCATTTATTTGTTCAAAAGTAGAAATGCATCTTGAGGAATTAAGGAAAATTACGAAAAGGTGATTATACAGCATAGCAAATCTCTAACATGGATTAAACCAAATTGTTTAGGAGGTAAAATGCCAGCGTCAACATGCGTTTCAAAAAAGGGAAGAACAATGCTGGGTTGGGTGGGGAGAGCTGAGCTCCTGCTTTTGCTTGGTGTTGATGTGGCAGGAAGTTGCTGGTTCACAGCCCAGGAATTCACAGAGATGAAAGGCCTTGTCCATTCCTGTATAGGTATTTATATACTTGACTTGTGTAAGGAGGTTTATTTAAGACACTCCCAAATCAAATAGTTGCCCACACCTGGGGACCCAGCTAGGACTGTGTGGTCCCACAGCCCTGGAGCAGCCTCTCCTGTCTCCTCTGGCGCCACCAGGGGAACGGTCAGGCGAAGCTGGGTTCGGATCCTCCTTCTGTGACTCACTAACCCCGGGTCCAAAGACAGGTGGTTCACCTGCTCCGAATCTCAGTTTCCTCATCTGTGTGGGGGTGGGGGCTGATACTGCCCTTGCAAGCTGGAGGAAGAGAAGAATATGAGATGATGTTTATAGAACACCTAGACAAAACTTGGCGCAAAATAAGGCCCCCAAATTGTTAGTCCTCAACTGTTCAGATTCTGCCACCGCTAGCCATATGTGGCTATTATATGGATTTCAGTGACCTAATACAAAATACCTCAACATGTTGCTTACATGTTGACATGATAATATTTGGTTAAATAAAATAACAAAATGAGTTTCACCCGTTTCTTTTTACTTTTTTAATATGGCTACTGGAAAATTTTTAAATCCTTGTATATGGCCCACCTGCTATTTCTCCACATGCCACTGCTGGTCTCTGTCTTCCTTGTCTGCCTCCCTCCCTTCTTAGTGTCCCTGCCACCACTTTGCAGGTGTCCAGCTCACCACACACTGGCCCTGTGCCCCATGCCTCCACATGTAGCCCCCCTTCTCAAATGCAAGACAGCCTGGCATGGATGGGTCTCATCCTGTTACAGTTTACCCTGACAGTTACAGAAATGAAGGAATTCACTCCAGGTCATGTAGGTAGAGAACTGTGAAACCAGTGTTCTTGCAAAACTCTCTTTTCTTCCCCCACTTCAAACACGAGGAAGCCACAGATGAAATTTAAGTGCCTTTGCCAAGGTCAGAAACCAGTTAGTTGATTAGGGACCAATCTAAGTCTTTTGGCTCCAGACCACTGGGATTTCCACCTTACCATACAGCCCTCCATTTTATCAGCTGAAGTACAACCGGGTCTAAGCTGGTGCTGAGCTCAGCTTGCTTGCAGAATTTGAGAGACTGACCTCCTGAGCACCACAAAAAAGCCTGGACAGTGCAATGTGGCAGCAGGTTGGGATGAGAGATGGAGCCAGGCATGGTGCCATCCTGAGGACCAGTGTGCCTGTGTGGCTCCTCTAGGAGGAGGTGGGGGAAGACGGCACCTTATAGTTCTGGGCTCTGGAGTCTGATCTGGGTGGCCTCAGGCAAGCTACTCTATCTGCTTTAGCTCAGTGTCTTCATTTGTGTGAAGATTGAATTACACTCTGAGCAGGTGCCCAGTACATGGCAGTGGGGTCCATCTTGCCATGTCCCTCTATAAAGGTTCCGAATGTGAACATGGGCTGTCTTGTGAATCAGTGGTCTCTCATCACATTTCTGTCACAGAACAAGTTGGGTGGCCCTGTATGCTTTTCATCCTCCGGGGACAACTGTGGGCAGAAGATGAGGCATAGAAGCTTGAAAGGGGCTGCGGTGGGGGGGGGGCGGGGGGGCTGTGTATGTAGGTAGTATCACAGGGGCTCCTTCAGTCTCTTGCTGGGATAGCTGGAATTGCAGTAACCCTCAGTGCCCAAGCCCAGCTCAGGGTCCCTAAGTCTCGGATCCTCAGAGTGTCCTTCCTCAGAGCCATGTGACTGAGAAAATGAGGTATTCCCAGGCCATATAGAGAGGGCAGGCTGCAGATTATCTTGCTGCTCAGACAGCCAGCAGCAAGTCATGACCCCAAGAACCCAGAGAAACAGCTCTTCCCATCTGGGTCACTGTATCCTCGCTCTCCCGATTTGTAAAAGTGCAGGCTGCAACAGAATCCATTTCCATCAAGGGAAATTGGCAAGGGGCCGTGAGCTTGTGACTGTTGGCCTGGGGGCGGGGAAGCCGATAAGCAAAATGACTTTCCTCTAGTAGGGAGGGGAGTCCAGGCAGCAGCCTGAAAGCAAAGCCCCCTTAGTTCCAAGACCAGCCCCTCTGCATGCCCGCACTGACACAGCACAAGGCACAAGTTAGTCTGACTCCCCACGTGTTTCCCCAGCTGTGAAATGGGGCTAGAAGAGCAACCCAGTGAGCTGGCATTTAGATCACATGAGAGTGTGTGTATAAAGTAGTAGACAGAGGGCCTGGCACATAATGAGGGTTCAGTCAATGGTAGTTCATCTTATTTATTACTGCTGTCGACTCTGTTAGAATCCAACATCCAGCTCAGACTTCCAAGTTGCAATTTTTTTGTGCCATCAGCCACATTAAAAGACCCATGCCAATAAGGTTTTTAAATGAAATGCCTCTCATAATAGATAAAATCCCTGTACCTAAGACAGCCCAGTGCTTAGGAGAATTCTTCTGCCTGGGGCCATGCCACTTGGTAACCACAGTAGGGCACGGAAGGAAAGGTCAGCCCCAAGGTCAGCCCCGCTGGTTTGTCTGCGGGCCCCTCGGGGCCTTTTCCCTTAGGACTGCCTGCCTGTTAGCCCCTGCCGCTCCCCCACACAGGGGTTCTCCCCGCAAGCTCTGCGCGCACCACCAGGGGCGAGGCACTCGCTGCCTCCCTGCTCCGGTTGTCCAGATGGTATTCTGATTGTCCCTGTTTTCCCTGCACTGCCTATTGTCTTGTTCTTCCTTTTGTTCCTCTTGCTCTTTGGTGCCCCTATAAATATTTCTGTGCACAGAAGAGGACTACAGGTGGGAGGGCACTTGTATTTATCAGACCCTTCCTGTGGTCTGGGCAGACCGCGAGGCAGTCTGAACGTATTATCTCATTTATTATCCCTATTCTGTAGACAATAAAACTGAGAGTCCTTGAAGTGAATGGGCTTGCCCAAGGTGATAGAGCTGATGAGCAGGAGAATCAGATTGCAGCCCACACCAGCTGCCTCCAGAATCTACCACTCACAGGGAGGTGTGGCTGGGCAACACAGCTGGGACCAAACAGTGGAATTTTGAGTGCCAGGGGTTTGGGCTTTATTTTGATGCCTCGGGAACATCAGAAGTGCCTGAGATTTGAAATTACATGATCAGATTTGTGTTTTAGGAAGATAACTCTAGATGTAGTATATTAAGTCTGTTAAACCACGACTCTCCCATCCGATCCTTGTACAGCTGATAATTTTTAAACCTGAGTGCAGGAAATTACGTTCATCTCTACCCGATTTCATGCTCGTTTCAGCCTGTTGTTCCAGCCCATATCTCAGTCTGTGTGTGCATGTGTGTGCATGTGTGTGCATGATGAGGGGTGGAGGGGTGGGGGAAATGAACATACGCCAGGAGAAGGGGAGGAAAATGCCTTGAGATGGCTTCCTGCCATGCATCCACTGGCTCGTGACAGCCATGACTTGTGACAGTGTAGAAAGCATGAATTTTATCTCACATACCTGGGCAGTGATGGAACAAGATGGGAAGCTAAAATAACATGACTGATCTTTTAACAAATGCAGCAGAATATACACATATTCCATTGACTCTATCTCTGAGTAAATTGATTTGGAACTTCTACTTTAGAATTTCAGAGGTAAGTACAACCTTTGTTCGCTCCTTCTAATTCAATGAATATTTAGTTCCTGCTATGTGCAAGTATCCCTTTACTCTGCATTTCATGCCCATCTGTCTTCATCCTCTATAATTTGTGGGAGTGTGTATGTGTACAGATATGTAATAACACTGTAAGAGATGAACAGTTACTATGCTTGTTCGTTACATGTAGATTTTGTGCCTACACATGGTTTGATACGCTTTTTACTGTAACATCTTAAAAAGATCAGTGATAAAAAATATTTAGATGAGTATATATCTTCACAGTTTTTCAAAATGAAAAGTAGTTATGTTTTCTGATTAGAAAAATGATACCTGAATATTGTAAAAAAAAAAAAATCAATGCAGCAAAATATAAAAGTTTAAAAAATCCAAAATCCCTCCATACTTCTGTTTTGGTGACATCACTTTGTACTTATAAGATCATAGACACACTCTTGCACATAAATGGGATCATGAGCTCTTGGGAAACACACCATTCCAGTATCTTCCATTTCCCTTCATCCACATGCCATGAACCTACTTCTGTGTCACTCAGTGTAGATTTAAATCTTCATTTTTAATTACCATATTATTCTTCTATATGTCATACCAGAACTTAAGTCACCAATCCCTAATTGATGGATCCTTGGGTGTTTTCCAGTTTTTTTCCCAACGCAATGGATACTATGACACACAGCCTTTACTATCTCTGTGCACTTGTGTAAATCCTTCTAGAGAGAATTATTGGGTCAAAAGATGCACACACACACACAAAACTATATATTTATATATATTTATGTATTTACACTTTACCAAGTGGCATCCAGAACAATGGAGGTGTTGTACCAATTTTCACTCTAGTGATGTGAGAGGAGGGTGTACCTTTTCCCAAGACTTAGCAAGCACAGGATTGTAACAATATTTCTAAAAACCACTTTGCCAATCTCAAAACCAAAACCAAATAAAACCTCTCATTTTTAAAGCTCCTCATGTCTTCAGGCATTAGTGAGGTTAAACTCTTTTCTATGTTACTGGCCATTTGTATTCCTTCTTTTATGAATTACTTACAGCCTTTGTCCATTTTCTCATTATTACTTCTTTTTAAAAGGTCTTTGTATAATGGTATTAATCATCTTGTTTCATTTTTGTTGTGATTTCTTCTGTTTAATTTTTAGTTTATTTTCTGCCCTTCAGAAGTTGATTTGGGGATAGGGATCCAATATGTTGTTTTTCTGTTTGTGGCTTATGTTACAAAGGCCTTCCTCCTCCAGTACCTATATTTTTAGGACTAGTACCTTTATGATTTTATTCCCTGTCATTAGATTGTTGCTCCAAATGACCCCCCCCCCCCGTGATTTATTTATGTGTAAGATGTGAAGTACAGTTCCTCCTCTGTTTGTTTGTTTGTTTTTTCTCCAAATAGGGAGTCCTTTGTCCCCTGAGCATGAATATAAAATTCCATCCAATCATATGCTAAATTACTTGGGACCTATTTCTAGACACTTTTCCAGGGCCCATCCTGCACATTTTAAATATGTTTAAAACACATTATGCAGCTACAGTTATTTAAAATAATAAATATCCAGCAGAACAAGTTCTTCTACCTTGATGATCTTTTTCCCATTTGTTTTTTCAGGTGAATTTAGAATCACTTTGCCAAATTTCCCCTATCCCACTCCCAACTAGGGGGAAGAAAAAGAAAAAAAGAAAATCTAGTGGGCTCTTTGTGGGGATATGTACATCCTTTTGCATGCATTCGGTCCTCTCAAATCACCATCCTTCTTTCTTTTTTTTTTTTTTTGGTGCAAAATGGTGGTTTTATTAAAGCACAGGGACAGGACCTGCTGCCATTATTGTGGTGGTTTTATTTTAAAATAATTGTAAACCTGTAGAAAGGTCGCAAGAATAGTACAAAGAATTCCTACATCTCCTTATAACCCAGTTTCCCCAACTGTTTACATGTTAGAGTTTGTGTCCTCACTTTTTTCTCTAGGTGACCATATTGTCTTTTTCTGACATGGTGACCTAAGAGTACTCTAGTGCATTGGGTGCCTCCCAAGGACATGTCTTCCATAGCCACCACACATCCCTTCCAATCAGGACACCGCACTGACTAACCCTAAACCACATACACATTGTACCTGCTGCCCAATCGTACCTTTTTCTTTCTGGTCCAGAATCCTGCCCAGGGCTTTGTGCTGTGCCTGCCTATCACGTGTCACAGTATCCTTCAGTGTGGAACAGTTCCTTAGTCTTTCCCTATCAGTCATGACCTTGGTAGTCTTAAAGAGTACAGGCCTTTTGTTCTGTAGGGTGACCCCGACCTGGAGCCACCTGGTGTTTCCTCATGACCAGACTCAAACTGTGCTTTCTTGGCAGGAAGTCCTCAAAATAGTGCTGTGCCCTTCAAGGTGTTTCTCCTTCTACCACTAGTGATGTTGACCCACCATTAGGTCATGTTGGCCTCTGCTGGTCCCTCTGCTGCAAAGGCTAGACTTTCCCTTTATATTTGACTAGTGTTTTGTGGGGAGATGCCCCACTGTATGCCAATATCCTAATCCTCCACCCAACAAAACCTTAGTTGCCAAGGACAACTCTCACTGGAATCAGCCTCGAAGATAATGGTTGCCAAATGGAGATTATTTCCATTGTTCCTCTCACATTTATGAATTGACACTCTAGTAAAGGAAGAGTTTCCCCTTCTCCCCCACTTAGTTAGATATTCCCTCGTTTATGCTAGCAAAGAGTCAAGGATTCAGAATTATTCATTCAGTTTTAATGTATATTCTTATTAATTTGATGCTCAAAACATCCTACATTTGGCCCTTCAAACAGACTCTTCTGTCATTTTAACATGTCTCTTCATTCTTTGAGCATTTTGTGACTTTCTGCAAAGATGTTCCAGAACTATCTTGTTTTTCCCCAGTCCCAGCCCTAGAATCAGCTACTCCTCCCAGGAGCCCTGTTGCTTTTACTGTAGAATGGTGTTTAGAAACCAGGACCTGGGTGCTGGGTGTGCTCATTGTTACTGGGGTGTCTATACTTCTAGGTGCTCTCAGTGAATAAAACTAGGAACACATGTGTTATGAGCAAGCCTATGTAGGTACTTGTATTTATGTGAGTATACATACACATATGCATGTATCTGTAAGATGTATTTATCCGTCTGTATATATAAAGTTCATATTGATACCTCCAATTCTAATACCTTGGGTTCTTGGTAGCCTCTCCATGTTTAGAGGTTCTTTCTCAGAGAGCAAGAGGCTAGGCTCCTACTATCCTAAACATATATATTGACTTGCTTGATCACTGAACTTTATGCTCAGTTTTACCAACCTCCCTACCATTCTGGCGGCCTCTCTACCCACCACCTCTGCATCCCCACCCACTGCCCCAGTGGAACGTCACTGCCACTACTGCCCAGTAGCTCCTCCTCACCACCCCCTTCCTCCAACTTCTGCTGGGAAGGCAAAGGAAGTGCAAAGGCTGAAGGAAGAGATGCCCATCCTTTGTTTTTTGAAAGTAGCTCCAGTCCTTCAGCAACCTCAGCGTGATGAGGACATGGAGGCATAGCCCTTCTCCCACCACTGCGTGGCTGCAGGATATAACTGTGGCCTCCACCTTGCTCTGGTTCAAAGCCAAGATGTGACTTTAGAGAATAAGACTACTGATTTTTCTGGGCGCACGAAGAACACACTGCCAATAGCCCCCTTCTGGTCCACGGTGACATTTGAGGAACAGAAAAAGGTGACACCCTTGGGGAACCCCTTTGCCCCCTTTGCTGTCACTGCCAGAGGTAGGGCCACCGTCCTTCTTGTCCCCCTCACAACGAATCAGGCCTGGTGTCTGGGGGCTCCTGCTGAAAATACCCATGGTTGGCCAGAGGAGATGCCCGTGATTATCTGTGCCCTGTGCTTGGGGAGACTGTGGAGGGGAAGAACTCGGAGGGATCACTGCCAAATACCCCTGTATTAATCTGTGTATTCATTGAGATTATGTGTAAGATTTCAGCTGATAAAACATTTCTACAGTTTAAAAGATAACAATGAAAAGAACTGTGTACCAAGTGGGTGAAGGAAATAAGATTCAGAGTTACCATTTATCTTTACCGCATGGCCTACCTGTGGGGCTGTTCTGGCGGGGGAGGGGGCAGGAGGGAGAATGTGGCCTGTGTGGGCTGGACAGGAGGCCTGGAGGATGTTCCTGAGGCCCAGGCTAGGTGTCTGGGGTAAAGGTGGCTGGTGACGATAAGTAGCCCAGACGCATGTTGGGGGTGTGATGGGCTCAAGAATTCAGTTTGGGTTTCACTGTGGAGAGGGGATACAGAAAACCGGAGTGGGGAAACAATCAACCAGACCCTCAGTGGCACCTGCAGGGAAGGCCCCCAGGGAGGAGCAGGTGTGGCCAGAGCATTGACCGATCCAGACTTGCTTTCATCACCAAAAGGTGTTTCTGTCGGAGACTCACCTGACTGGGTCTAGGTTCAGTTCTCACCTCCCTGTCCCTGTGTCACTTGTGGAGTGATAGCCCTCTCACCAGAGCACATAACACTACAAACCCTTTCTTCCCTTTCTTGCCCTCGAGCAACAGGCTGCTGGCATTCCTACACCCGGGCTTGGGTGTTACACAGCCCACATGGCCACCCTGATTGTACTGGTGGCTGTGGAAGGCAGCCATGGCCAAGGCCTGGACAGGCAGGAGGGCTATGTACTGTCCATCCAGCCCCCAGTCAGTGCTGAGCACCTGACTGCTACGAAGATGTCTGGGGGCCGTGCGGATCCCACTCACAGGGCTAGGGGTTACGGCAAGAACTCCAGCTTTGAGGAGTAGCGACAGCCAGGCCCCTGGAAGGCTTCCCCCAAGGTTGTGGGGGTAAGAAGGAGTCACTGAGGGCAGGTGGGTGGGGTGCTGTGGCTCGGCTGGATGTGAGGGAGGCTAGCAATGGAAAGTGTGTTCATGAGCAGCAAGGTGAGGGGGCAGCTGGAAGGTGACGCAGCATGGCCAGGACAGGCTCATCTCTTTAAAGAGGTTCAGAGTAGATGGCCCAGGGTCTGCCTGCTGGGCCACATGGGCACCAAGCCAGACGAGGCAGACATCTAGCAGGTCAGGAAGATATGGTCTCTGCCCCAAGAACCTGTAAGATCAAGCCCCAGAGACTTCATTATTGATGCCCTGGCTACCTCAACTGATTTATGGAATCTCTGCTTCCCACTCAGTGTTAGGTGAAGACCTGTGCAAACAAAGGTAATAAGCTGTGGTTCCCACCCGAAGGCACTCCCACTCCCACGGGGAGACAGCTCTGCGTAGGTCTGGCCACAGCTGCCCAGCTCCCTCCCGGATGGTGGTCAGGGCCGGCATCCTCATAGGTGAGCGGGGCTGTGAAGCCGAGGCCACGCGGGATTGGGAATGCTTGCTTTTAGGCACGGACAGGAGAGGAAGGAGGCAGGCGGCATGCTCACAGAGGACCTCAGTTGACACAGACACCCGTATGCTAGCAGGAAGCACACTGGGGGTCTGTTGGGGGTTGGGGCTGGGGTGCCTCGGCTGGGTGCCTACGGAAGTGGTGCTTGTGTAGTGCCTGGAGGGACAAGAGTAGAGGGTATTTCAGAGAAGGAAGGGTGGGAGCCAAGGTACAGACTGGGGAGACATGGCCCGCAGTGCATTCTCTCACCTATTTATTTAGCACCTGCCGTGTGTAGCCCTGGCAAGGACTGGGAATAAGTGAGCCCTGAGAGGAGTTTACAGGTCAGAGAAGAAACAGAAGCATGGCCCATGACAGCTCCGCATACTGCGGATCACGTGGGCAGGCTGCAGGTGGCATGGACACACAGTAGGCCCTCAACCAGTATTTATAGCACTGCCATTTCTAGCACAAAAGAACCTTGGTTTTCCTGATACGCAGGGGGCTTTGCAGCAGATAGGGATGGGGCTGGACTGTGCAGGCAGATGGATCTGCCAGGCAGCCTGGTGACCAGAGGCCTGATGTTGACCGCAGGGATGTGGAGGCAGAGTGAATCATGTGTGCTCAGACCCAGAAGCCCAAGAGAACCAGTGTGTTCAGAAGACAGCAGCAGGTCCCCCGAGTTAGAGCAGAGACAATGGCCAGAGGGTGGCGGGAGTCCCCACAGGGAAGTAGGGCAAGGGCTTTGAGCACCATAGGACAGGCTCTGGGTTCCGTCAGTAGGAGCCAAGCTGGGGACTGGCTCACTGTCTGATTACTTGTGAGTCATACTGAACAGAGTGGAAGGTGGAGCAGAGGGACTAGGGAGATGCTTGGAAGCCAGCATAGTCTGGAGAGATAGGTGGTAGGGAGTTGGACTTAGGATGGAGGACACAGAGAAGAGAACAGGTTTCTAAGATTTGGGCGCCAGGTGTAAGTAGAATGCCGCCCTCCACCTTTGTGGACCCAAGTGGGAGCCTTATTTGCCTCCTCCAGGCAGCTTCTCTTTCCTCTGGTCCCTCTGGTCCCTTTGACAAACAGGGGTGACCCCTGGGCTACGTCCTCTCAGCGCCGTGTGGGCCCCTCCCCACCAGTTTATAACTCCATGTTTATTGATCCAGGTGTTTCTGCTCTGCTATGTCAGGGGCTGCTTGAGAGCAGGGAGCCCCCACACTGCCCCTCATGGTGCATGCCTCATAGAAACCATGCCCATGGATGGATGATGGGTGGACAGACTGACAAACAAACTCATGATGGCGACATCTGTGACAAAGATAGAGTTGGGGGCCTGGAGTGAAGCCAGGTGAGCACCTGAGAGAGGCCAGTGGGCTGACGGCCAAGAGGACGGGTGGGAAGGGCCTGAGAAGAAGGGGTTCACGTCCTTCAGTGTCCAGTTGGGAAAACCAGCAGTATGTGTGTTCTGGGCGTAACAGGTTCTATATGGGACCCAGAGGCTGACGCCAGCTGTGGAAGAGAGCATGACGTCAGGACTACTGGGGGTCAGAGGACGGCCTTGGAAGATCTCCACCTCAAGCAAGAGCTGTGGGGAAGCCGTTGGAATTCTCTGGACTCTCTGGGAGGCTCTATCTGGCCATTGTCTCCTCCATGAGCCGAGTAGGTGGCTGTAGGGAGCTAGCCAGGAGCTGCTGCACGTCTCCCACCCCACCACACCCATCGCTGCAGAGGCTCTGCCTTTGCTCTGCTCTTCCAAATCCCACATGGTTCCTCTGGTTGGTACACTGTAGCCTGGAACTCTCCCGGAAGGGGCTCAGGTCTGGAAATTGGGCAGGGCTATGACTTCCTGTGCACTCTCAGGGTAATTCCAGTCAAATCTGTCTTCATCAAACTTCTTACTTACGCAAACCGACTAAGACTTGACCAGACTGCCCAGTGTCTCAGTCCCAGGGACACTGTGGCTGGTTGGGCGCCACCAGAGATTCCTATCTCCTCTTTCAGTGGCTGGCTCCCCTGGGCTCTGTGGTCAGTCAGGGACATTGACTGCACTCCTCCCATGAGCTCAGGGAGCCCATTTCCATAGCAGCATCTCCCACCTCAGACCTGGCCTACAAAGAACAGCCACCGTACACCTTCCCAGGTGCTGGAACCCCCTCACCACTCCAGCCTTGGGGTTGGACTGCCAGGGATGGGTAAGCAGGCCATGCGTCCTAAGTCCGAGCCCTGGGTCCCTTTCTCTGTAGCACACCCTGTGCTGTCCCAGCTGACTCGCCAGTCAGCATTCTCTCTCCCTATGGCACATTTGTCCCTTCCTGGCGTGTACCTCACTTCACCCCTTGCAGTTCTTCGGTGTGAGTATGTTCCTTCCACTGGCCAGTGGTGTTCTCATCTCCTAAGGGGCAAGTGCTGTTGTGGGTCTGGAAGCAACCAGAAGTGGAGGGTCTTGCAGTGACTCAGTGTTCCCTGGAAGGGGCCTGCCCCAGGGTCTTCAGGCAGCAGGAGGCTGACCTCTCAAGGCTGCACCATTAAGAGGGCACTGGTGGCTTAGGTGCCACAGGGAAGGACTGGCCCTGCCTCTGGGCCTTATAGACGTAGACAAGGGGAAGTCTTTGGGGGCAGGGTCGAGGCTTTGTCCTTTGAGGGTCTGGTACACTGTAGGCCCCCAGCAAATAGTTGCTCCTTGACTGAAGGAAGTGCTCTTTGTTTACTGGGGACAGTCAGCAGGGTTGAAGGCTTTGTGAGAGGACGGAGCGGTGGGGCAGTAGGGGGCAGGTGGCTTGTGTGAGGAGGAGCTTGGTTCCCATGAAGCATTGCTATGAGGTTGGTCTGAGCAGGTTCTGAGAGCCTCGATCATGGGTACAGATGGCAGGGGCTGAGCACAGAGCTGGAAGGGCAGGCCTGGAAAGTTGGCCTTCCTTCCATGGGAATTCCTGGACCTCCAGCTAGTGTGGGCAAGGAGGTGGGCTAGAGGGGCAGACCAGAGGGAGGGAGGTCAGCCAGCCAGGACATGACTGAAGTTGCCCAGGTAGGACGTAGCAAGGGCTCAGGGAGAGAAGTGTGGGGAAGGGATGGGCTGTCTAGGACTAGGGGTCCTGGAGGTCCTCCACACATTCCCTGATGCTGGCTCCCTGTCTGGTGAGTGCCCTGCTGGCAGGGGGTGAGTCCTGAAAGCTTCCAGCAGACCTGAACACGGCCAGCTGTGCACTGCCTCCCAACTGTGCAGACCCCCCATGCCAGGGCCATGGCCACCAAGGGCATGGGCAGAAACAGCACCAGAAAGCTCTTCGGCCCCAGGTGGTCTCAGTGTGACCCTCCTCAGACACAGTGACACTGCCGGTTCCTCCCTCATCACAGACACCCACACAGTACCAGCCCATGTTCAGCCCACATGGCCAGCGACTCAGGAGGGGTCCTCAGGGGGAAAGGTGCATCCTCCATCGTTCTTTCAGCAGAGGAACAAAGCCAGGAGTGGCCCGTTCCCCGCTGCCTGAGCATGTGAAGGGATAGTCCCGGGAAGGATCCCGTCACAGGCAGCCTCTCCTTCACTGACTAAGTGGCAGCCAGGGGCCCTTCCTCTTGGGAGCAGAGCCCTCCCTTGGCTCTCGGCAGAAGGGCCATTTTGCCAGGCCCTGGGCTCTCAGAATAGCTGCCTCCTGCCTGAGGGATGGAGGCAGCCGGAGGCCAGCATCGAGCAGCTGATAGTGATCCTGTGTGGCAGGTTGATCGATGGCGGGATCTTTGGTCTCCACTTACCCGGGCTGAATGGCACATTGTCGATAGCAGCCAGTTAACCAAGTCCTTGGTAACCAGCTGGTCTCGTCAGCACCTCAGCCCTAGCCGCGGTTCAAACAAAAACCTCTCCTGAACAGCTAGATTGGACCTGACGAAGACGAATGTCTAATTCACTTGGAATCTCCTTACTGCTGCCTGTAATAAAAAGCCTGCTCCATATATTTACCCCCTGCCGATGTTTCTCTGAAATTAAATATCAGGAGGACATATAATAGCCCAATTCTACACCAGGCCAATATTATCAGATTGATGTCAGCAGTGATAATGGAAGAAGGATAAGTTGATGAGATTTCATTTATTAAATAAGAGCACACGGAGGTTTGGGACTGCGCATGTGAGGACACTGCGCGCACTCAGACCAAAGAGCCAGCTGGGTTTGTTCACAAGCCACCGCCCCCCCCCCCCCCGTCACCAGCTCCGATGTGGGGGTGACTCGGCCCGCCCCCTGGCACGAGCACCCACGACAGGAGGTACTGCCCCCGCCCTGCCCGAAGCCAACTTCCCTGGTGGGACTGTTTGCCTCCTTTTCTTTCTCCTTCCCACCTTTCCGGTTGGCTCTGCTGTGCGTCACCAGCTTTGTGCAGCCTCACATTCCTCATCTCCCTCCCTCCCTTTTCCTCCTGCGGGTGCGTACCTCATAGCCCTCCCCCTCGCTAGCCCTCCCCCGCTCCCCGCTCTGCGTCCCCATCTTCTAGCTCCATTCCGGAGCCCTGCCAACCTTGTAGTTTGGGGCAAGTGTCTTTTGTTTCTATTTGTACCCTCAGTTGTTTCTTCTTTGGGGACTTTTTGGAATTCTCCAAAGGGCAAGTAGAGCTAAAATGGACCCAGCAGCGTGGAGAGCAAGAGCTGTGGAGCCAAAACACACCAGGCTCTTATCCTAGCTCCAACTCATTACTGTGTGACCGTGGGCAAGTCACTTAACCTCTCTGAGACTAGTGTCCCCATCTGTAGAATGGGACGGTAACACCCGGCTCACAGGTTGGTTGTGGCTGTGCTTAGGACCTGGCACGCGGTAGGCCCTGGCAGGTATTGGTTTCAGAATGACCAGGACCACAGGCCCACCCAGATGTAATCTCAGATGAGGTCAGATTTTCCACCTGTGCTGTTTACTGGCATAGAAGCGTGGGGGTGACTCGACTTCGCCCCCTCCCCCCAATGGCCTGCTCCTCCACCCAGGAGCACTGGGGGACCTGGTCATAAATAAGAGCTCCCCCACCTGTCAATTAGGTGAAGCAAGTCAGAGGTACCCAGTGCTTCTCTAACTGGTGACCACACCAGGGTGGCAGAGATGAGACTCTGTGTTGACTACAGTGCCTGGCACTTGGTTGATACTCACTGAAGTGTGGCTGCTGTGGCCAGGAAGCCCCCTGTTGCCGAGGGGCGCACGTTGCTCCTGGTTAGAAGGTAACTAGTGATTCACCTGCCTCCCACTAACACCCCCCCACACACACACACACCGTTCAGCACTCCCAGCTCTGCCTCCTGAGACTAGATCAGACCCTTTCCTGCAAGACTGACTGCGTGCATTTCCTGGAGCTGCTGTGACAAAGCACCAAACTCGGGAGCCTTTAAACAGGACCAGCTGTTGTGCCTTCCTCCGGGCTTTTGGTGCTGCCCTCAGGCCTTGGTGCTCCTTGACATGCAGGCATGTCACTCCAGTCTGTGCCTCTGTCATCACATGGCCTTCTTTCTCCCAGTGCGTTTGTATCTCTCCTTGTAGGGACACCGGTCATATGGGGTTGGGGTCCTCCCTAGCCCAGAATGACCTCGTCCCAACTATATCTGCAACAACCCTGTTGCCCATTAAGTTTGCATTCTGATGCTCCCAAGGACATGAATTTTGGCGGGAAACTCTCTGATCCACTGACCTACATGTGTGTGCAGATAGTCCTCGGGAGCCCTTGATCCCACAGTCTCCTCCCATTGTCTTCTCTAGACAACAGTCTTGGCTACAAGTGACAGATACTCAACCCTAGCTAACCTCAGCCAAAGCTTGTGCTATGGGAAAGCTAAAAAGTCCCTAGCTGAGAATCAAGAAGTTCAGATGATGTGAGGGTCTGTTTCTGTGTGGGCCGTGACCATGGCTGTTGGAGGCCCAGTTCCTTTTCTCCCTGCACGGGCAGGGAGTTTCAGCCCCGGACATTTCACCGGGCCCATGGGGCTGTAGGGCTGTGCTAGCAGGGACTCAATGGTGTGGACCGAACCCTGCCTCCCTGGCCAGCGAGGGCAGAGCCATGTGGAATGACGTGAAGCTGCTGGACGCTGCAGTGGGTGCATCTGCATCATCTGGTGGTCTTGCCCTGTGAATTGGGTATAATAGTAGATGAATGCATAGGACACTTGCTGCTTCATAAAGCTGAGTTCCCTTCCCTCCTGATGCCCCTGTGTGGCAGTTTTAGGAATGGTCTTGTGGGCCCTCCCTTCCGGGCACACCCAGTCACCTGCTTTCCTGGTACAGCTCTGAGTCTGCCCTGGGGTTTCCAAGCCCTGTGTGCAGACAGGCCGGTAGGTGTGTCAGAATCCAGTGGTATGTGTGCCCGTTAGAACGTATCAAGGAGGTTCCTGCGGTGACGGAAGGCTACCAAAGCCTCGCCCCATGGCTGGGGGGAGCAAGACCAGAGAGAAGGAACACAGAGAGGAGCCCCTGGGTCCACAGGCCATGTTTGAGGTACTTCCCTATGGTTCACCTGTGTCTTGGGGGAAATGAGAGCGAGGCCAAAAGGCCAGCAGGCCACCTAAGGCCTGAGACTAATACCCTCACTCTGCTTGTGAGGTGCTGGGTACACAGCCTGCCCTCTTAGGGCATTCAGGCTAGTGACAGAGTGATATCAACTGCGTGGCTAAACACAGGTGACAGATGGCAGTACCAGGGTGCATAGGGGCTGCTGAAGGGCCATGGGAACGCAGTGGGGCAGCAGGCCTAAAGGAAGGCTCAGACCTGATTGCTGGTCCTGCTTGTCAGATGTTGAGCATGAGCGAGCTGCTGGGTCTCTCTGCTCTGAGCCAGTTCCTTCATTTAAGATAAACTAAGGGAAAGTATCGTTCCCACTTTATTAGGTTTGCCTGGTGATTAAATGAGATAATGCTTAGCACAGGTTCCAGTGAGCTATAATCACCTAAGAAGAGGGTTTTTAAACTGGCTTGTTTTTTTAGAAATCTGGTCTGCTTTATGTTTTAGAAAAATCACCAACTGCAGTAGAGAGGATGGGCTGGAGGTAAGGAGGAGTTTAAGCAGCTGTTGTCATAATGATGGGGACTAGGAAATAGATGAGGGGGCTTCTGGGAGACAAATCCTGGGGCAGCTTTGGTGTGGTAGGGAGGTGGAAGTGAGTTGTGGGGGAAGTCAGGGACAACTGGGCATGTGGCCAGTGTGGCCAGTCTAAGAGTGCAGGAGGGAAAGGGTGCTGGAGCGAGAACCAGGCCTGCTTGGTTCCTGCGGGCCGCTCAGCCATCGGTGCCCACACAGGCCTAGAACTCTGCCATGGGGCATGGACTAGGAGCCCCAGTGCTATGGGGAGAACAGGGGTCACAGCTAGAGCTCCCAGTGAGCAGGAGAGGGGCAAGTGGAGCAGCGTCAGAACGGGGCCTCCCGGTCTCTGGGCAGAGATGGTGCTGCTGGCTATGGCAGGACTATGCTGATTGCCCTGAGCAAGAAGAGCCTAGTAAGGCTGACCTGAGGACCAGGGGTGAGTGCTAGGCGGGGGAGCTCTGGGCAGTGCTTCTTCGAAAGGAGAGCAGCTGACAGGCAGGTAAGAGGCACATGTGATTTGGGCTTGAAATGTTTTTCTAGTTTTTAGAAAAATGAGTGTGTTGGTGGACAAAGTAGAATGGTGAAGGTATAAGGGAGAAAGGCCAGTAGGAAAGACCACTCAGGTGCTGGGGGCGAGGGTGAGAAGGAATTGCTGATGGAGGGCCCTACAGGAAGACCCCTGCAGAAAGACCCCTGCAGAAAGGTATATGAAGCTGGGGATGCCAAGGTGAAGATGTGCTCTGTGCCCGTAGGGCAGTGATGGACTGCGCTAGAGACATGAGGAAGAAGACCCTGAGACTATAGGGAGGGGGCTGAGGGAGAGAAGCTGGTGAAGCAAAGAAGAGGCCAGGGGAGCTCAGGGAGAGCTGGGCCTCAGGAGGTCTGACCGCTAAGGGGAGAGGAAGACCCTCTAGAAGGATCATTATGGCCAATGTGTCTGCTCTGAGAACCCTCGGATTTGGAGCAGGGGAGGGGCAGGGGAGGCAGGAGACAGGCAGGTAGGCCTTCTACAAACAGGAGCCAGAGGCCCAGTGGAGCCTCTGGAGCCTTTGAGATGGTCAATTCCATTGAGGAAATAGGGAGTCGGTATAACATGGGATGCTTAGCGTGAAGGCTCCAGGGGCCTGTTGGATTTAGAAGTCTTAAGGTCCATAGGGTCAACTGTGGAATGGACCTGGGGATTAGCAGTGGGAGGGTTTGGCAGGAGTGATGGATAAGCTAGCTTGGGGGGTTGCATGGCAAAGGTAAAGGAGTAAGGGGCCTGTGTGCCCAGAGAAGGAGGGGAGGGGGGCGGGTGACCCAGAGGGAGAAGGGTTCCTAGCGTGTGGTGCCGGTGGTGAGAGCAACTCCCGCTTTACAGACAGGGAGCTGGGCGGTGATGAGGAGCATCCAAGGAAGGGCAGCTCTTCACTGCTGGCCTTGATGGCCTGACTGTGGTGTCGTTGGATGGGAAGGAAGGGTGTGTTTTCATTCCTGACTATACTTCGCCTTTTTCTAATGTTCTTTATCACTGCTCTTGTGGAAACAAAGAGATAGAACTCTGGTTCATGGGCAGCATGGCGGGAGGGGGACTCCATGATACTAAACGCCCAGAAATCATTGTGACATTGTTGGCCTTTCTGAGGCCCTCACCCCCAGCATCTGTGCTGTGCCCCTGGTCGGTCCTCCGGGGCCTGTTATCTGAGTGGACCCAGTGGTCTCTGCCGCCCGCTCATTGTGTGCCCCCCTCTGCGGCCATCATGCCAGCCCTCAGGGGAGACAGGGTGTGGAAGCCCTTTGTCAGAGGAAGCAACATTCAGCCTGTTTCCTCAGTGTTTGTGACACCACCTGACCAGAAGCCGTGCTGGTGTTGAGGACTGACCCCCACGTGCCAAGTCTTGGGCAGCTCTGCTCTGACCCCTGACCACACAGTGGGAAGTGGCAAAGCCAGAACCTTGCCCCGGGTTTGGGGTGAAAGCTGTGTTTTCCCCACCAGTCCACAGGGTGCCACGCTCATGGGTCTGCTGGATCCTGGAAGAAGATACACTGTGATCGGTACCATAAGATTCCTGGGGAAGGAGACACCAGCAAGGCCTGGGCAAGATCTGAACAGGGTCTGGAAGATACTAGAACTTGGGTTATAGGGAGAGGGATGTGTGCGGAGAAGGTCTCCCCTTTGAGCCGACATCTGGAGTCCCAGCGCCAAAGCCTCCTCATCTCCACTCTTCACCAAGTGCCCTGTGACACCAGCCTCCCTTCTTCAGCTCTCCTCCCCCACCACAGCCTGACTGCTGATAGCCGGGTTGTTGGTGAGAGCAGCCCTTCAGGACACACTCTGTCATGCACATGCCTGCCTGGCCTTCATCAGCCTAGGACAGGTGCTGTTCCCACTTGCAGATGAGGAAAGTAAGGGCCAGAGAGGTGAGCTGCCTTCCTTAGCAATGCACTCTCAGCCTTCTGACCTGGGTGACGTCAACCCCCTCAAAGCCCCGTGGACCATTATATCTAAATATGCGGCAGTGAATATCCCTCACATAGGGAAGCAGGACTTATCTCAACCCCTAGAAATTTCATAGCACGCTATGGATGCATTTTTGGTGCATTTGAAAAGCAGCTGTTCATAAGACTGAATGTTTCTCTATAACTGTGCTGATTTGTGTGTAGTGTAAACAGGGTTGCTGGAGACCAGGGCAGGGTGGAGCTGTGCTTGGATAGAATGCGCCTGATTTCATGAATGGCTGGACCCCAGGCCCTGCCCTGCCTTGCTTCAGAGAAAGCCTTGTATTTGGAGAGCTGTGTTCTCGCTGTCCTCCTGTCCCATTCGGAGCCATTTTAGTGGACCAGCGGGTGAAATTTCTTCCAGTTGACATTTGCCTGCCATTCCATCTCCTCATACTGTTCCTGATAAATCCCAGAGGAGAGAAGCCTCTGGAGTCCCAGAGGTGATACTGGTATGGAAGGGTTGGATTTCACCATGGCCCAGTTTCTCCTGAACTGGGAGCCCACTGGGGATTCTGTGATGTTTCCCCTCAAAATGCACAGGGGCCTTTATCCAGGGACCTGAAACTGAAGGAGGTGGGGACAGATGGAGAGAGACAGAATCTAAAGCAACTACTCTACCCTTTCACAGCCTGCAAAGTGAAAGCCAGGATCCCTGTGGCAGGTCGGGGGAGGGCAAGGCCTCTCAGGGGGTCAGAACTGGGGCTCCAGGCAACTCGGCCATACCACCTGGCCCAGGCCCCTCTGACCCCACCTGTCCTGTTTCCCTGTAGACCTGTAGGCCACATACAGACTTAGACCTGCCTCCACTGAGCCTGGCACTTCCCCTGACCATGGATGCCTGCGGAGGCCCTTCCAGCTGCTGGGCTGCCGCTGGGAACAGGCACTCATGGGCGTCACGTGATGGTGGGGGTTGCTGCCTCAGGAGGTACAAGAGGGGGTGCAACAAAGCCTATGCCCTCGGAGCTATAGCAACAGAGGGACCAGGAAAGAGCCACGAAAGGATGTGGCCTCATGGGCTTCAGCCCACCCAGGGCAGGTCTGGAACCAGGAAGGAAGAGGCTGTGTCTTCCCCAGAGCGGAGAACCAGAGAATAAAAAGAGAGAGGGGAAGATAGTTGAGATGGAGGGCAGAAAGCAAAAACCTATGCGTTCCCATTGTCCTAAGGGAGAACATCAGAACAATCGGAAGTGAATTAGCAGAGTTGTAGAGAGAATTTGCCCAAGATGAAATGCCCAGCAAAAGGCTGAAAATCCATTTTGGAAGACCCACATTTAGACGCCTCCAAGTCAAAGAGTGTTTAAATACGAGAATGGAGAGCACTGGGGGGAGTCAGGTGGGCACCCCAGTGACCCCACTTGTGGGCAGTGGCAGACAGAACCCAGTAAAGGTGGTCCCCAGGGTCCAGAGAGGGAAGGAGTGGTCCCTAGGAGCCCCATCTGCCTCCCCGGTGTGAAGATGGGAGGCTAGTGCTGAGACAAGACCCCATGCGTCCTAAGTAAGAAATCTCGGAGACCTCATCCATGCCATGTAGACAGAAGCAGGACTGTGATCTCAAGGACTGGAGTGGCGTGGTACCAGAGGGCCGGCCTCAGCTCTGTGGCTACATCCTCAAAGCCTAATGGAATCACACACTGTTGGGGCAGAGCCAGGCCAGCGTGGCCGCGGGAGCCATCCTTTCTGCTCCCCTTCCTCCCAGGAACGGGAAGGCTCCTTCTCCCACCACTTCCCTTGCATGAGACAGCAGGCCTGAGGATGATAGTAGACGACGCACGGGGATGGTGCAGGGGGAGGCAGGGCGACCCGGGCCCGGCATGTCCTGGTTGGTGGCACAGCCCTAGCAGAAGTGCCACCTCTAGGCTAGTAAAATGAGGCCAGTGAATCCGAGGTACCTTACCTGCTAAGCCGCTGAGCATTCCATTGCTTGCTGTTCTTAACTGATGAACTCAGCTTATTTGAGATATTTTAAAATAATAATGGCACTGCTCCATTCCAGCACCAACTGCATGGCTGGGTTTCTAAAATACAGAGACACTGGGCTGAGAGAATGACGAACCTGCAAGTCTCCCCGCTGTGTGATGGAGGCAGAGCTGCATCAAGCATCATAGTGATGGTCTCACTGCTGAGAACCTTCAGGAGTGGGTTTCTGCACTTCTACAGTTCCCACCACGTGCCCTGGCCATGGGTGGTGTTTATTCTGAAAGGCCACATCAGGTGTTGGGGTTCCGTCTCTGGCAGCGAAGGTTCCCACATGGACCTGGCCTGAAAAACCAGTCTGTGGAAACAGTGTGACCAAACCCATGTAAACAAATAGATCCGCCCCCTTTCTACCCTTCGCAGCATGTGATGTTGGGCAGGTTACTTAATCCTCTGTATCTCAGTTTCTTGGATTGCACCAGGGGATGAGAAATCATAGCGCGTACTACACAGAGCTGCTAGGAGTGCGTGAGCAGGATGATGCCCGGCGTGCGGTGGGAGTGTGTTCAGGCCTGTGTGCGTGTGGGAGTGCGTGTGTGCCTGCGGCAGAGAGAGGAGAGGGGAGGGGGGCAACGGAAGGAGTCAGGAAGGAGGCAAACTGCTCAGAGTCGCCCAAGGACGCTGGTGACCCATTTTAGCGTAATCTTTATTTCACTTGGGTTTTGTTTCATCTTTTAGAAAAGAAAACATACTCATTTTTGTAGTTTCTGAACCTACTTTGATGAAGAAAGAAAAAAGAGTAAAGCATCCCTCAATACTACAGAGGTGATCTCTAGGAAGTGAGGTTCTAAAAATGTTATATATTTTTTTAGACATTTCTGTACTTCTCCAGGTTTCATCATTGTGCATGTATTAGGTTTTGAAATCTTCATATGAGAAAAGAGTTGCAGTGTGTGTGATCACACGGTCACAGTCGGGTGTACCCCTTAGGCAGGAAGAGTCCTATGCGGCGGCCAGTGGGGGCACAAGGGGCTTCTAGCAGGCCACCCCAGGCCCTCTCCCCTTAGGGCTAGAGCCAGTGTGGAGCCCAGTCCCCTTGGTGTCTGCTGCTATGTGACAGTGCTCAAGCCCCTGCGTCCCCTGGTTCTCTCCAAGGGGTAACTGGACGCTGATGGCCACCAGGTGCCTAGCCTGTGGTGTTGAGTGAGTGAGCCAGTCCCCCTCCTGCCCACTGGGACCAAACCCCAGGCCCACCTGCTCTCTGTCCCTGCAGGCCCCGCAGGATAGAGCCCGTGTGCTCAGGGCTACAGGCCCAGATCCTCCGCTGCTACCGTGACCACCTACAAGAAGTGCTCCTGTGCTCGGATCTGGTCAAGGCTTACCAGCACTGTGTGAGTGCTGCCCACAAGGTAAGGCTCGCCCTGCCCTCCTGCCTGGGCCGCTGGGCTACTAGGTGCATGAGGGCAGCACACGAGTGCTGGACTCTGTCTGCCTGGCTTTGTCTGCTAAGTCAGACATGCTAACCTCAAGCCTCTGCCTTGTGCACAGTGGCAGCTTCAGGCCTTCAATTTCCTCTGTCACTTCCTGGTTCAGACGTTCTGCCTTGTTGACCCCATGACTGCTCTCAGATGTCTGGGTTAGGAAAAGAGGGCCCAGTGCCCCACTAGGCTGGGTCTGGGAGCAGGTCTGAGTAAGCTCTGGGTCTGGGAGCAGCTCTGGGTCCCATGTTCAAAGGACCGGCCACCTAGTAAAGGGCACGCATGTGCTACCCACTTCTAACCTTTGAGCAGTTGGGGGTGGGAGCTCAGAGGAGGGCCCATGGTGCAGGGTAGGGGTGCCCAGAAAGGGCAGGGACAGCCCTAGAAGAAGAGCCTCTGGGTTCAGGGAGGTGGAAGAATGGGTGTGGCCTGCCTGACTGGGTGAGGGAGCGAAAGGTACCTCTCAGCCCACCCCACTTCCATGCTGGTCTGAAGGGGCGTGCTGGCACCCAGCCCCTGGTGAGTGGGAGGGGGGCACAGTGGTCCCACTCTCTCCCACACACTCCCCAGCCCTGCTGCAGGGCAGCAGTGGGGTATCCTAGATGTCTGAGGTTGGCAGTGGGCCTCCCCTGAGACCTGGTCCCAAAGTCTTGCCCTCCTTCCCTGACCCTCCCAGCCAGCTCCCAGTACTATCCTCTCACCTCCCCCCTGTTCCTCTTCTAGACAATTCAGTCCCCCTTCCCAAGCCCAGCAGTTCACTGCCCAGGCTGGACCTGGCCCCTCCCCGTCATTCACTTGGGGCACCTGGCTTGGACTTCTCCAGAGGGCTGGCATGTTTGTTTAGAGGGATGTAGGATGGGGCCTTCTTCCCGAAAAGCCCCTTTTGCCTGAGTAGGAGACAAGCTGCTGTAGGTACTGATGGTGGAAAGGCTGAGGTCAGCAGTCAGGTAGCCCTCTGGCTAGGTCTGGCAGTCTCCTCCTCAATAGCCCAGCCTTACCAGAGCCCCCCTCGCCTTTCTGTCAGCTTAGGCCCCGGGAGGTGGGGCTGCTGCAGTACTGGCTGCATCTCACGCGCAGGGTGCCATGTGCCTGTCTGGGCTTCGAGGCCTGCTGCCCGGAGCAGGCTGTGGGGCAGCCCAGAGCCTAGGAGCAGCTCTGCACGGCACCAGGTGGGTGTGAAGCCTGGATAGGAGGTCATGGTTCCTCCCCACTGTGGAGCATGGAAAGCTGTTTGCTGTATTTCAAGTTGAGCAGGAAAGGTACTGCCAACGGTCCCTGCAGCATGGAGCGGAGCTGGGCCAGTCACCCTGCACCATACCACACGGCCATGGGAACAGGTGGCCCTCCTGGGCCCCTTTGTATCTACCAAGGTGTTTGTGAAGGCTTGCATGAGAACCCTTGCCCTGCCAGGATCAGCGGGCCATTGCCCGTGCTTGCACACCATGCACCTAACTTTCTACTGAGGGAGAGACCTGGGGTCCTGCCGTGGCCCCCTTGATTCCCCACAGAGCCCTCTGGCACCACATAGCCCTGACCGCCTTCCCTCTCTTCCTTCAGGCCCCATGGCCACAGTTTTCATCCCCTCCCCCAGCAGAGTATATCTTTAACAAACACATCTCACCAATATATCTTCATTGCACTGAGGCAAAAATGTGATTACAAAGGAAGACAGATTGCATTTAACTCCAGTGTGTTCTCTGTAGCTCTAGCACGCCTGAGAGAGGCTCTGGGGCACTGCCAGGCCTGGCTCCCTCCTTCCTGCCCCCTCCCCCGGCGTTATTAAAGCCTAAATTGGAGCCTGGGCAACTGGCAACAGCAGAGGCCAGCCCTGCTCCCGCTGCGCTGCGTCTGCAGCGTTCCCTCGGAAGAAGGGTGTTCCACCGACTCCAGCGGGGCCTCAGTGCCCAGACACACACATTGCACCCTGTGGGTGAGATGCAACAAGTGTTGCTGCCCTCTGCCGACCTCCATCTCAGAAGGCTCCTGGTGGGGCCGGGTATGGGGCTTAGAGCGTCTCTGATAGTGATTTGCTTCTGGAAGCACCAGGTGGCAGGAACCCACATCTCTGGCAGACAGGGAGCAGGTATCAGACAGAGGCCCACCTCGTCAAAAGCTAGGGTGGGAGGCACCTCCCCGAACTCCTGCCAGCACCTATGTCGCGCCTCTCAAGCTCAGGGACGTGTACATGTGTGTGGATGTGGGCAGCGCCTTGGAGGCAGGTTCCAGCAAGGAACAGCCTGAGTGTGAGGGCTCTCACACACCAGACCTTTCTCTCTGACTGGTTTCACTTAGAAAACTCTGAGTGGTTAAGTAAGAAAACAGGGGAGACGTTGGTGGGGCAAAGCAGCATTGGGCTGAGGCCTGCCTGTCTGTAAGGGGGGGGCAGGGCGGTCAGATGGATACAGGGTCCGTGTTGGCAGCCCGCTGCAGGCATGTGTTGAGTGGGCACCAGGCACAGAGGTGAAGAGACCCAGTCCCAGGTCTCAGGGACCAGCTGGGGGCACCCTTCCCATTAAGCAGTGACACTCATGGGGCATCCCAAGAGCCGGGGGCCCTCTTGGAGCCGAGGCCTGGGGGATGCACAGGGCCCCAGCAGAGCGGGCCGTGACTGAACTGTGACCTGTTCTCCTTTGTAGGGGTGAAGAGCGGCCCTCAATCCTGGCCCTGGTGGTGACTTGGAGCCCTGAAAAAGGAACCAGTTATGGGACCACAGTCCACAGCCCCCTAGGCCACAGCCGTTTTCTCCTGGGTGCCTATGGATGCCTTTGTGCTTGAGGCTGCCATGTGTTTGAGAAATAGAGTATGTGCTACTGTCTGAAAACAAATAAAGCAAATGTCTTTGTTTTCAGTCATTCTCTCAGCTGGCAGACAGCCACGGCTGCCTCTTCTCTGTACCTGTGCTGGACCATGGTGATGCGGGCTGAATGAAACAGACTGCTCCCCTTGGGGGGCACCCAGCCTAGCAGGGGAGACAGATGTGGAAACCCACAGTTATGCTGCAACAGCAGAAGGCCAGCCAGAAGCAGGTATGAGATGAAATGAGGGGAATGCAGTTCTTTCTAGGGATGGAACGGAGTGAACAGGCCAGCTTCCCAACAGAGGTTGTCTGGGCTCCAGTGTAGAAGCCAAATGGAGGACTTGCTGGTCAAGCCAGAGGCTGGGTGAGTGAGACCCTAGATGCCCAGCTTAGGCGGCACAGAGCATGCACAGCTGGGCTTTGCAGAGAGCAGAGTGGGAGCTGGGTGGGGTGGTAGCAGGGATGCCAGGCCAAGGCACTGAGGGGTCCCTCTGAGGGACACTGCCATGGCTCTCAGGGAGGGTGGGCTCAAGTGGGGCAAGACTGAGTGCCATGGAGAGCCCTGCAGGCAATCAAGGGCATGATGAATGGGACACTGGTGGGCTAGGTCAGGGGACAGACTGAGGTGAGTCTTAGGAGCTGAGATTAGCATTTGGGTGGTGTAGGGAAGGATCAAGGATGACTTCTAGAACTCTGGTGTAAGTGCTGGTGATTCTAGGAACTGAAGTGAGGGACACAGAGATTAAGAGCAGAGGGCAGTGGGGTTGGGACGGGCTCTGCTCGGTTGGTGTCCACACACCAGCCTGCCAGTCCTTGACCTTTGACAGGATCCCAGCTGAGGCGCCTTGACCACGCCCCGGCTGCACCCAGCCTGGCCCAGTGCTGTGAGGGAGGTAGTGGGAGGAGCCCGAGGCGGGGCTTCTGATCCCCTCACTGCTCTACTGGTGACCTTGGATTTCCTGTGGCAGTTCCTTTGGAGAGCCCCTAGCCATCTGGAGCTGAGAGCCTGGATCCTGACTTGGGCTTTGCAGCCCAGGCATCTCTGCTTATCCCTGAATTCTCACACACAAAGCTGAAGTGGCGGTTGAGGCTTGGCAGTGCCCAATTATCTGGGCAGGTAGCACAAGGCAGCTTTATTCGGCCAAGCTACATACTGGCTGAGAGGAAAAGAGCTTTGGGAGATGCCCTCTCTCCAAGTTCTGGGTCAGCTTGCCAAAACATACAAGGAGGCATTCAGAGAGCATGTGGAGGTGAGCGACCCCAGTAAGTGGCAGGGTGCCCTGGCCAGATCCTCCTCCCAGCCTCCCCCAGCAGCCCAAGGAAGGGCTGGCCCTTCATCAGGCCAGCATGGGGGGGTGGGGGCGGGGTCACAGGTCACCTGGATTGTTGACATCAGAGTCATCCTTCAGCTGGAAGCTGCTGAGGCCTTTCCGAGACTCCTTCAGAAGCCTCTGGCATCCAGGGCTTTGCCCAACTTCCCAATCCCTGAGAGGAATATCTCTCAGGCTCCATCCTCCTACCCAGAGTCCACTGAGGGCATCTGTGTATGTGCCTGGCCATCTGTGCGTTTATATGTGTGCACGTGTGTAATGCATGTACAGGTGTACATGTTTATGTAGATGCCTTTGTGTGTGTGCACCTGTGCATATATGTATAGGTGCTTTTCTGTGTGTGCACAGGTCTGTGGATGTCTACCCATCTGTGTGTGTATATACACAGATGCCTTTGTGTCTGTGCACACATATGTGTGTGCAACGGTCTATACACATGTACTGTGTTTGCACAGGCAGCCAGCCATGCTCATCACCTGCTAATACTCCTGGACTCTTTCCACCTGGATCTCAGCCCATTTCCCCAATTTCCCCCGAGTCAGAACCAAGATTCTCTTCTCTGATCTCCACCTCTTCCCTACAACTGGCGACCAGTGGGTATTTACTTGGAGCCACTGTATCATTGTGTTGGCATGTGAAGGGGGTGGGCATGTGCTCAAGGTGCAGGCTCTATGTGTGTCTCCTGTGTGGACCTGCATCTCCAGCCCTTCCACGTGGCCATATGTGGTAGGAAGTCAAGCCTGAGAGAGCATTCCTGGGTGAGGGGTGTGTCCAGTATTGTGTGGACCTGGAGGCAGACATTCCTGGGCTCAGGTCCCAGCCTCATGGCTGTTGAAAGGGAGTGTTAATGCCCATCCCACCTGGTTGCTAGGGGATTAAATATGATGTTAGCTGTGACTTCCAGGGTCCAACTAGGAAACCCGAAAGCACTCCAATTATTTAAACATAGGGCTGGAATTGATCACAAAGAAGATGGAGAAGCTGTGGTAACCCAGAAATCAGCCAGCGGCGGGAAGCTCACATCACTCGGGGCTGCAAGGACAAAGGGAAAAGGCAGGGCCACCCAGTGGAGGCTGACAGCACAGGGCCTGCCCACGGTGAGCTGGGGCCACTGAAGGGGCACTGCTGCAGGGGCGGTGGCTGCTTGTGGCTGCTCATGGCCTCTCCCCTCCTCCCGTGCCTCCCACTAGCTGAACCTAGCTGGAAGTGGAGGACAAGGCATGGCCCTGGCTATGGAGGGGCAGATCTGAGGCCCCGGCCCACAGGAGGGGCTTCAGCATGGCTGGGGGCTGCTAAGCAAGCACGTGTGCCTCTGCTTGGGTAGGCATGCATCATTTGTGCAGATAGGTGTGTACACATACCTGTGTGTGTGGATAGCTTGATTTGGCACGTGATGGACAGCTTCCAGAGGAGTACTAGCCGTCAACCCTATTGGACATTCCGCATGTGCCAGGTCCTCTCCCACACCCGTTGTAAATGCTAACACATTTAGAGTCACACAGCTCTGTGGGGTAGGGCCATTGCTGCTCCTGCTTTCTAGATGAGGAAACCATGGCACAGACAGTGTGAGTAACTTGCCCAAGATTACACAGTGCACAGTGTGGAACAAGGGTCCTGGGGTCCTGGCTGTGTGTGGGGCCAGGCCCAGGGACATCCGTCCGGAGGCTTGACTCTACCTTGCTCCAGGGATCCAGCTGAAGGGGCCAATCCTCCTCCTCCCCCCTCGTCTGGCCCCCCAGTTGGGAGTATGGACCCTGGCAAAAGAAATGGCCGGAGTCCATTCCTTCCAACGTCATTACTGACCTGGAGAGGCCCAGCAATGCCAAGGCAGGGTCTGAGCTGGGATCCTCAAGGTGGCCATGAGCCCCGGGGCAGGATCTCTTGTGAGGTGCTGATTCATACCCCTGCCCTGTCTCAGCCACATGCCACCACCTCATCCACCCACGAATATGGCTGCGGACATGCCAAGTCATTCCAGCTGGCTGAGGTGGGAGTGAGAGCAGGGCATGGGAGAAATGTCCAGTGTGTCCTGGACACACAAAAGGCAGAGTATCACCGCAGATGTGGAGAGGGCCCTCCACTGAGGCCATTGCAGGAGAAGCAGCTCACATGACCTCTCTGGGGGCATGTTTGGTGAAATGCATCAGAGGCCTTTTAAAGTGTGCAAATTCACAAAAAAATACCCAAAAACAACCTACCCCCAACACACACACACACACACACACACCCACATAATCCCCCTGTGTGTTGTTTTTACAAGAGCCCTCACCTGAATAAGAGCACAGGCTAGTTGAAAATAGAAGCATAGAAACAGAAGCCTATCAGCCAACTCTGAGAAGGCTGGATGGCTGTGCTACTACCAGCCAAGGCGGACTTCGGGACAAGGAGGGGATGAGCCACGAGGCGGGCAATTCAAACACTAGCAGGGACGGCATGCAGGGAGGCTTGGAAATCCTAAATGTGCATGCAGCTGACACAGCAAAATAGGTGAAGCAGGACTGACAGAACAAGGAAGACGAAAGGCCACATCCACAGCCATCACTGGTGGCTGGGAGCACACACAGCCTCTGCCTGGTGATGGCAGATCGACAGCTCTCAGGAAACTAGCGTGTAAGCAGGCTAGAATGTTTCTCCCAGCCGCTGCACAGCCTCTGGAGCACCCACTCCGCAGCATAATGTGGAGATTCGGGACCTGGCATCGGAGCCGGACAGACCCAGCACCCACTCCAAGCCTCTGGACAGCAGCTCCTAAGCCCCTAGGCATCTGTTTCCTTATCTGTAAAAGGGAGACAGTCACAGACGCCATCCCTTCAGGGGGCTGTGATGACAGGTGTCCCATGGTTAGTGCTCTCTAAATGTGAGGGCGGAGGACCTACCACCCAGATCCCCTTTAGGGCCAGCTGTGGACAGATAGCCCTCACCCCCAAGTCCTCTCCCTCTGGGAAGCACCTTTGCTAGGGAGCCACCTCACCCGAGTCACACCCCAACAAGCCAGGAGTTGTATCCAATTACTGCTTACTGGGGTGGGGTATAGAGGCCCAGCTCTCATGCTCCAAGTTGGAGCAAGGTGGAAGAGTGTTCTGACCCGACAGCTGTGCGTGGCCTCATTGACACTGCTTGGCAGCCCAGCTAGTCCTGCCCTCCGCTTCTTCCCCTTCCCCAGAAGTGGTGACCCCAAGGACACTCACATAAACATCCTGAAGGCTCATCTCTGCCTCAGAATTGGCTTCTAGAGAAACCCAAGGAGCTAATACTGTTCATGATATTATATCCTATGTGCTGTGAAAACAATGGCAATACCTGGTCCGTGCCCCCATGGGCTTAGAGTCTAGCAGGAGGAGGTAGTAGGAGTCATGTCATAATTCCAAAAGACATTGGAGGCCCCTTGTGATGAGGCCCTTAGGGAGAGCCCCCGGGAGCTCCAGGCTCAGGGTGCTCAGGCTGTTGGGTCAGGGAGGGCTTCGTTGAGGAGGCGAGGCTTAAGTCCTAGTCTGAGGGCTGAGCCAGAGTTGGCAGGTGCAATGACTGTTTATTGTAGTATTTATAGCAATGGCAGAATACTGGAAACAATCTAAATGTCCAACAACAGGGGATGTATGCATTAAGTAAAATATGATCTCCATAAGATAGGTCTCTAGCCGTTAACAATGGTGACGTGGAATGTATTTATCAACATGGAGCTCTATGTACTCTCTTTTAAGAAAATAAGTAGTATATTGCAGTGTGAACCCATTCTTTGGATGAAAATAATATGTGTTTTGTTGACTGTGTTTTCCATGTTCTAAACTGATCTGAACATTTTAATAGTCCCCAGACTTGATGCTCTCCCGAATGCATGTGGCGGTGTGCCCTCCACAGCCTGAGCCTTCGGGTCAGGCGGTGAACAGCCATCTCTTCCCGTTTGCTTTCGGGCCCAGTGGTTGACCCCTTGGCAAAGTCTGGATCTTCGTCGTCGTCTTCTTTTTTTTTAAGATTTTGTTTATTTATTTGACAGCGAGAGACACAGTGAGAGAGGGAACACAAGCAGGGGGAGTGGGAGAGGGAGAAGCAGGCTTCCCACTGAGCAGGGAGCCCAATGCAGGGCTCCATCCCGGGACCCTGGGATCATGACCTGAGCCGAAGGGAGACGCTTAATGACTGAGCCACCCAGGTGCCCCTGGATCTTCTTGAATAAAGTGCTTTTCCCACCTGCCAAGCAGGGGCAGTGAGGGGGACGAAGCCTGCTAAAAAGAAGACTTCAGGAGTGGGGCAGGGAGGGCCCAAAGTGTGCTGGGAAGGACACCCCCAGAGCCCGGGGGGAATCACAGATGCAGGAGGGGTCTCCCTTAGTTATTTCTACTTTACAGCCAGTGTTGGCATTGAATGCCCACTGTGTGCAGTCATCATTTTAGACACTGGAGATAAAGCAATGGGGGGAAGGGAAACCCTGCCCTCCAGAGCTTGGAGATCAGGGGGTGGGGGAGACAGAGAAGATAAAATCAATGATATAGGACGCTTTGCAATGGAGAAAAAATAGGGGGGCTAGGAGCACCAGGAGTGGGGGTTCCTGTTTCCTGTGGGGACAGGACACACCTGTACCCCCCACTCCCTGCGGCTTCCTACACCCAGACAAGGCAGCTGCCTGCATCTCCCCGGCCCCCCCAGGAATGGCCAAATCCAAGTTGCGCGTAAGAGAAACACTTCCACTTCATACCTGATAACCTGCCTCATTAAATTTAATGGGCTGGTTATTCCCATTAAATAAACATTACCTAATTATGAAAAACATATTTGCTGAAATTCGACTATGGAACAGATAAACCAATTACATGGTTATTCAGCCTCAAAACACACTCAATAATGAAGTGGGGTGCAGACCACAGCAGGGAGGGCTAGTGGAGCACTTGGAATTCAGAGCCCCACACCCCACCCCTCCCCACTTGCTTTTGAAATTTGGTTGTCCTCAAGAATGTCAGTGTCCCTGAGAGCCGGAGTCTGGGCAGATTAGAACCCAGACTGGAGCTGCCTCAGCCCCTGCATCACTTAGGACCCCTTTCTCACAAGTGACAGAACCCTAGCTCAAACTGACTTAAGCAAGGAGAGTGTGTTGGCTTGTGTGATTGAGAAGTGCAGAAGGAAGCCTCAGGCATGGCTGGATCTGAGCGCTTACACACAGTGGTTGGGACCTGCTCTCTCTCCTTCAATCTCTTAGCACTATTCTCCTCTATGTCACCTTTGTTCTTGGGCTTCACGATTTGCCCCAGCAAGCCTGACCTTGTGAAGAGAGTTTCTCTTTCCCTCCAGTTCCAGCTTAGGGTTTATGGGCAGATAATAAATTGCTCTAGGGCTGACAAAATAATATCAGGAACCTCTCAGGGGAGGCCAATAAACATACGAAAAAATGCCCCACAGCCTCATGACTCATCAGGGAAATGCAAGACAAAACCACAAAGAAAAACCTCTGCATACCCATCCAATGGCCAAAAGCATGAAGACAGACACTACTAAGTGTTGGTGAGCACGAGCAACCGCTGGGACCCACGTACACTGCTGCCAGGAGTGTAAAGTATTTATGCCACGTTGGAAAATGGTTTGGCAGTTTCTTATGAAGTTAAACATCCATGCAGCAAGTTTACTCCTAGGTCGATACCCAGGAGAATTAATACGTATGTGGTCTAAACGGTACATGGAGGGATGTTCAGGCTGCTTTATTCATAGCAGCGAAGGAGTCCAGATGTCCATGGACAGTGGAATGGGCAGGTTGTAGTTTAATCATACAACAAAATACTGCCCAACAGTGAAAAAGAATAAACTAGAGCTCCCCATAAGGATATGGATGAATTTCACAGACATCTGGAGGCAGAGGAGCTGGGCAGAGAGGAGCGAACACTGCTATTAGCTTCCTAACAAATTACCACCAACTTAGCAGCTTGTAGGTAGCTGCACACCATCTCACAAGTCCCTGGGTCAGGAGCCTTGGCACAGCTGAGCTGGTCCCCTGCTCAGGGAGGGTTTTGTGAGGCTACAGTCAAGGTATGGTCAGGCTGGGCTCCCGCCAAGCTCACCTGGCTGTTGGCAGAACTCACTCCCTTGTGGCCGGAGGCTGGAGGCCATCGGCCATCCCCTAGCATGTGACTGTCGCAGGCCCTCCCTCAACGTGATCTCACTTCTTCAATGCCAGCAAGGGAGTTTCTTATATGACCTAATAGAATCACGAAAGAGACAGCCCTGAAGGTGAACCTTTGCTCTATCCTATCCATTAGAAGCAAGTCATACACTTGAGGGGTGGGACTATACAAAAGTGTGACTCACTGAGGGGCACCCCAGGGTGTGCTGCCAGAGTACTAGATGATTCCATTTGTATGAAGTTAAAGAGGGAGAGGAAGGTATCTCTAGACAGCCCTTGTGGAATAATCTCCATAAATCTGTTAGTAAGAGGAAAGAAAAAATAAAAAAACAAAGACGGTTCAGAGCTGGGTGCATAGTTTGTATCTTTTGAGAAAACAGAGAGGCAAGAATACCCATGGGTGTTTGCGTTTGCTTGTAACAGTGTAAGATGTCTCTGCCAGGACACAGGGAAACCGGTAACAGTTTTTGCTCCAGAGGGAGACTGACTTTTCATTGTATATCCTTTTGTGTACTTCTCAGGGGTTTTTTTTTAAACCATGAGCATATATTTTAATAATTAAAAGGCCTCTTTGAATTATTAAAAAAAAAAAAAGGCCAGACCTCATGGAAGGTAAAGGCTGCTAGAGGCATCAGCAGCTGCTGCATTGGAGATGTTGCCCCCATCCAACCATCTCTCCTCCTCCCCACATCCCACCCCCAGTTTACAGTGTGCAGGGGAGACTGAGGAGTCAGCTGCCAGGGCCATCTTGGCCAACAGGTTGGGAGAGCATACCTGATAATGCACACAGAGAAAGGCAAAGCCAAGAAATAGATGCCTGATGATGTCATTGGGCCCCTGGATCCAGCCTTACCTGAAGCTATAGACCTCTTTGGACCTTTCAGAGAAACAAGTCAGTGAATGTCCCCTTAGATGAAGCAAGGCTAGATTTTTGTCAAATCTGGTTCTGTCCATTGTTTATGTCTGGTGATGTCCAGTGCTGAGGTCCAAGGCCACAAGCCCAGGGCTGCTCCAGACCAGGCCGGTGGGTGGGCTGCTTCAAGGTGGCCTTCCAAGAAGAGCCTGTGCTGGGGCTAGCTGGGTAAGCTAGTCAGCAGGGTGACCTCATGGGGACAGAAGGAATAAGCATCATGTGCAAAGCTCATGATAAATTAGGGAAATCACAAAGATTCCCTATGACAAAGCATGGAGCAACAGGAAGAGAGGGGGTGGAGGGAGCGAGCGGTATGGCCAGGGCTGCTGCAGAGGCCTGGTGTGCAGAGGTCAAAAGAAGGGACTGTAGCATGCTCAGCATGTCCCCTGGGGTATATCACGTTACTTCTCTGTTCCCAATTTCCTCATCTGCAAAAAGGAGGCAGTCACAGCCCCTCCCTGCCTGGTGGTGTTGAGGGTTGACCAAAGGGCCTCAGGGAGAGCTCTCTGCCTGGGGATGCCCGTATGTTTTCTCTGGTCCTCACAGTGGCCCTGGGAGCTGCTGTCATTTGCCCCAGGACCCAGAAAAGGCACCAAGGGATAGACAGGTGATGGGAGCAGAGCCTTGGGGCAGGAGAGGGGACTGGGCCCCCAAAGCTTGCACTCTTGGATGGAGCCCCCAGCTGTGATGGGGCCATTCCCCCGAGGGGAATGGAGGGTTTTCCCAAGAGGGGTGTCTCAGAGGGTTAGGTCAAAAAGCCTCCCCAGAAATTCCAACTCTTCTCATCTCCACTCCCACCTATGACCCTGACCATACGCACAGGACCGACAGTGCGCAGCCCCAGAGGTGTGCGTGGGCCTGGGCAGGGCCTGGAGTTTCTGAAAGAGCTCTCTGGACACGGGTCTGGAATCCAATGGCCAGGAGAGGATGTCTCCCAGCCAGGCCCTCAGACCCTGTGGGGCAGAGACCAGCCTTCCCTGCCATAGCCTCTAAATTCCACACAGAAACCATGAGAGAGAACGAATGTTGCTGTTTTAAGCCATTAGATTTTAGGGTGACTTGTTACAGCAATAGATAGTGAATATATCCCACAGACCCTTATAGAATGTCTGCCTCGGGTACTCATATTATAAGAAAGATGAGGCCCCATGCCTGGGAGGCTCAGTCCCGTTGGGCTTCTGACTCTTGGTTACAGCTGGGGTCATGATTTCATGGGTCATGGGACTGAGCCTCGTGTCAGGCTCCACGCTCAGCACTGACTCTGCTTGGGATTCTCTCCCTCTGCCCCTCCCCCCACTCACACGTGTGTGCTCTCTCTCTCTCTCTCTCTCCCCTCTCTAAAATAAATAAATAAATCTTTTTTTTTTTTTAAGATTTTATTTATTTATTTGAGAGAGAGAGAATGAGAGAGAGAGCACATGAGAGGGGGGAGGGTCAGAGAGAGAAGCAGACTCCCTGCCGAGCAGGGAACCCGACGCGGGACTCGATCCCGGGACTCCAGGATCATGACCTGAGCCGAAGGCAGTCGCCTAACCAACTGAGCCACCCAGGCGCCCCTAAAATAAATAAATAAATCTTAAAAAAGAAAAAAAAAAAAAGAAAGATGAGGCCCCAGGCTTCATGGGGTTTCCATTCGGTGGGGGGAGGGGGGTGGGGGGGGCGGGTGGGGATGAAAATAAGCAACTTAGGAAACCTCAGAGAAATTAGTACTATAATGAATGTCACTGGAGGATGTGCCTGGGCAGCATTTTAAATCAGGGAATCAGGAGTTTCTCTGAAGAGGCAACATGAGCTCTGAGGCCTGGGGAATGAGGAGACAAGGTTAGGGGAGAGGGTGGCAGGGTGTCCCTAGTATTTCCATGGTGGCCTCTGCTGTAGGTGATGTCCGGGCTGAGCCCAGTGTGGGGCCCAGACAGAACCGCCCTGCCCTGTGCCCACTCCCCTCCTCCTGCCCTATCCAACCTGCCCCAGCCACAGGGTGTAAAGGAGGCCACAGGGGACAGGCTCTGCTCCACGAAGTTGTGCCAGCAGTAGAGCTGGGCCTGGGGTAAAACCAACAGCCAAGGCTTGTTGTGCTCTTTTCACTCTTCCTTCCTTCCTTCCTTCCTTCCTTCCTTCCTTCCTTCCTTCCTTCCTTCCTTCCTTCCTTCCTTCCTTCCTTCCTTCCTTCCTTCCTTCCTTCCTTCCTTCCTTCCTTCCTTCCTTCCTTCCTTCCTTCCTTCCTTCCTTCCTTCCTTCCTTCCTTCCTTCCTTCCTTCCTTCCTTCCTTCCTTCCTTCCTTCCTTCCTTCCTTCCTTCCTTCCTTCCTTCCTTCCTTCCTTCCTTCCTTCCTTCCTTCCTTCCTTCCTTCCTTCCTTCCTTCCTTCCTTCCTTCCTTCCTTCCTTCCTTCCTTCCTTCCTTCCTTCCTTCCTTCCTTCCTTCCTTCCTTCCTTCCTTCCTTCCTTCCTTCCTTCCTTCCTTCCTTCCTTCCTTCCTTCCTTCCTTCCTTCCTTCCTTCCTTCCTTCCTTCCTTCCTTCCTTCCTTCCTTCCTTCCTTCCTTCCTTCCTTCCTTCCTTCCTTCCTTCCTTCCTTCCTTCCTTCCTTCCTTCCTTCCTTCCTTCCTTCCTTCCTTCCTTCCTTCCTTCCTTCCTTCCTTCCTTCCTTCCTTCCTTCCTTCCTTCCTTCCTTCCTTCCTTCCTTCCTTCCTTCCTTCCTTCCTTCCTTCCTTCCTTCCTTCCTTCCTTCCTTCCTTCCTTCCTTCCTTCCTTCCTTCCTTCCTTCCTTCCTTCCTTCCTTCCTTCCTTCCTTCCTTCCTTCCTTCCTTCCTTCCTTCCTTCCTTCCTTCCTTCCTTCCTTCCTTCCTTCCTTCCTTCCTTCCTTCCTTCTTCCTTCCTGTAGGCTCCATGCCCAGCACAGAGCTCAAGGCAGGGCTTCAACCCACAACCCTGGGAGCAAGACCTGAGCTGAGATCAAGAGTCCAATGCTTAACTGACTGAGCCACCCAGGCACCACTTTACTTTTTCTTTTGAAATAATTATGATCTATAATAACGATAACTTCTCAGGAAGTTGGAAAGATAGTACAGTGAAGTCACACGTACCTTCTCCTAGCTTGCCCCAGGGGTCACATCTTCTGTAACTATAAGACAATATGGAAACCAGGACAGTAACATTGACACGATGTGTGTGTCCAGTTCTGTGTCCTTTATCACAGGTAACCAAGGCTGAGACCAAGATATAGACCTTTCCCTCACCTTAAAGATCCCCTCCTGCTTCCCCCTTACAGTCACACCCCCATCCCTCACCCCACCAAACTCTGATCTGTTCTCCATTTCTATAATTTTGTCACTTCAAAAATGTTATATAAATGGAATCATATTATTTGTATTTTCTGTTATGGCTTAAGTCTGCCGTTTTACTTGTTGTTTTGTTTGTAACCTGTGTTTTTTCTTTCAATTTTCTTTTTTCTTCCTTCCTGTGGGTTACTTGAACACATTTTAGAATTCCATTTTGGTTTATCTATAGTGTTTTTGAGTGTATCTGTTTGCATAGATTTGTAGTGGTCGCTCTAGGGATTACATTCTCTATATGTCCTTCCCACAGCCTACTGGTTTTTACCAGTTTGAGTGATGTGTAGAAATCTTTCCTGTCTTTACAGCCCGTTTCCCTCCGCCATTTATAATGTAATTACTGAGATGCTCCCTCTAACTACTCTGAGACATGAGGTGCTGGAATAATTTTTGCTTCAACTATCCAATGTAATTCAGAAAGTTACAAAGAAGAAGTCCATTGTTCTTTCTTCCTTTCTGATGCTCCAAGAATCCTCCTTTTTAAGGTGGAGGGAAAGGTCTATATCTTTGTCTCAGCCTTGATTACCTGTGATAAAGGACACAGAACTGGACACACACATCATGTCAATGTTACTGTCCTGGTTTCCATATTGTCCTATAGAAGATGTAACCCCTGGGGCATCCTCCCCACTCTTGATCAAGGGTACAGCATGGGGAATGGCCTGAGGCATGAAGACCTCTTTGGAGTAAAATTCTCAGCATGGCAACGATGCTAAGCACACACATCATCTGTTTAGAGAGCTTCCTTCAGCCATTCTTTCAGGGAAGGCCTGCTGGTGACACATTCTCATGCTTCTCCTTTATGTGACAGTGTCTTGACTTCTCATTCCCGAATGGTATTTTCACAAGCTATAGAGTTCACGGATGACAGTTCTCTTTCAGCCCTTAAAAATGTCCTTCCATGTCCTTCTGGCCTCCAGGGTTTCTGATGAGGAACCTTCCATATACAAACTGTTCGACCTTGACAGTAAGGCATTATTTCTCTGTCACTGCTTTCAAGGATTGTTGTCTTCAGTTTTTGGAAGGTTGCTGATGATGGGCCTTGGAAGAGGCTTCTTTGGGTTTACACCATTTGGGGTTTGTTCAGTTTCTTGAATCTGTAGGTTTATGTCTTCTGCCAAATTTGGGATATTTTCAGCCTTTATTTCTTTAACTATTTTTTTCAGTCTCCGCACCCCACCTCGTTGTCTCCTCTCCTTCTGGACTTTGATGGCACAAATGTGAGATCTTTTGTTATTTTGCACAGATTCCTGAGGCTCTGAGCCCCAACCCAGTCTATTCTCTCTCTGTTTTTTGGACTGGGTGATTTCTGTTGTTCTATCTTCAAGTTCACTGATTCTTTCCTCTTTCTCTCCTGTTCTTCTGTGGAGCCATCTATTATCTCTTTTAATCCAATTACTGTATTTTTTTTAGAAACTATAAAATATCTATTTGGTTCTTTATAACTTTAATTTCAGTCCTTGTCAGATAATTCCAGCCTCCACTGACCCTTTGGTGCTGGCATCTGTTGACTGTGTGTCTCAAGCGAGCTGAGAGTTCCCTGGGACTTGCTATGATGGGTAACTTTTGACTGGGTCCTGTAACTTTGGGGTACTGTGTGCTGAGACCCTGGGTCATATCTCAATCTTCGGTTTCACAACTGGCCTCCTCTGGCCCCACACAGGTTGGGCAAAGAGGGCATTGCCCTGTTACTGTTGGGTGTGTGTCAGGGAGGCCAGGTCCAGAGTCCCCTCTTCAGCCCAGGGTTCTTTAATGCAACGAGAAAATCTGGGCTGCTTCTCTGATCCCCAGGGGCCTGATTCTTGGGGTTGTGGGGTGCAAGGCCCCCTTGGCCCTATAGTGATGGTGGTAGGGATGGCTTTTCCAGAGGCCACAGCCCTGGAGAGAATCCTATGCTTGGGCTACTTGGTCATGAGCGCTCAGGGGGACAAGCACTCTGGGCCTCCTGGGGTGGTGTGTGCTGTGGGATATGGATCACAAACTGAAGGCCTGCTAGCTGGGCTCTTCTTGATGGTGGGTCTTGTTCACTCAGTACTTGCCCAATAGTGTGTGTATGCTTTCCACAGAGCAGGTGCCCTCCAGGTCACTACCTGTTTCAACCCTCACCAGCTCCCAGACTCAGCGTGCTCACTGTTTACACGCATCACCTACTCCACCCTCAGAGTCACCTAAAGCTCAGAATGAGGCGATGCCAAACTCCTGCAGCACTCTTGGGGCGCATCTGTAAAGTGGTGGGCAGGGGGCTCTGCCGCTGTGCCTTCAGTGCAATGTAGTGTTGACAGTGACCTGGTTACATCCCCAAAGCCGGGGGTGGGGGGAGGGCTGGTGACAGACCTGAGCTCAAAATGGTCACAGCTGTCACAGAGGGACAGGAAGCCTGAGGAGGACTCCAGTGTGTGTGTGGGGGGGTGTTTCTTGGAGGCAGGGGGAGCTTGGGCCATGGAAGATGAAAAGATGAAAGGTGCATGTAGGGACACTCTTGATCAAGGGCACAGCATGGGGAATGGCCTGAGGCATGATGACCTCTTTGGAGCAAAATTCTCAGCATGGCAAAAATGCTAGGCACACACAGAGAAGCAGTTAGGGTCCTGAAGGCCTTGCCTGCCCCGCATCCAGGCTTGCTTATTTTGATAACCACATGTGGATTTCCTAATGCTACCCCCAGCTCCAGAGGGGTCCCTAATACCAGCCTGCCAACTGCCACATTCTACCTCAAGGCCACAGGGACTGGTTCAAAGGGGCCACATGATGAGCTCATTTCACTGAGGCTCAATTCTGGAAATTTTCTTGGAACTGTTGGGAAGGAAGTGCCTGAAGCTGCTGAGGCCACCACTCAGAAGGCCTGTGTGGGTGTGAACCAAGCTGGTAGCCAGCAGAACCCACACATGGGGAGAGAACTCCAGGGCACAATGGCCATGTTGTGCCTAAGCCCCACACATGCTCAACTGATGCTCACCTGAGCCAATACATGTCCCTTGGAGCTTAAGCCCAGTTGTGTGTCTGTCACCTGATACACAAAGCCTGACTGGTGAAGGCAGGGCAGGACGAGTGTGGGCTGGGTGAGCCTGAGGAGGCTACGGTTGGGTCCCAGCAGCCTTTTCTTCAGAGTGCCTATTCCTGGGCTGAGCCCCTCTCTTGTCTGGGGGGACCAAAGGCCTAGAGTGTGGGGATGGCTCTGTGCTCACCCCTCCCTTGGCATCATCTTGTCTCTGGTCTCTTGACAGCTCCCCACATCCATGCTGGGCCCCCAATCCCCTCTCTTTCCAGTGGCCAGAGTAGGCTTCACAGAATAAATACAACAGCAGCTTCTGTTCACCCCCTGAGCCCACAGCAACTGCCAGTGGGCCAAGCCTGATGGCACCCACCCACAGCAAGACGAGCCACAGTGCTGCACGCTCAGGGCCAGAACAGGGTGGGTGCCCTCGAAATGTCAAGGAACCCCCAGGGAGCACCTGCTCTGTGCCTGCCCCCAGCGTGTATGCATGTGTGCACAGACCACATGGGGTGGCGGTGCAGGTGTTCCGTGTGTGGATGGAATCCCCTGGAGGTTCTGAGCAGGGAAGGGTTCCTACCCTCTCTCCTCCCCCAGATCCCTCTGAGCCACAGCACGGAGAGCCAAGTGGGGAGGGGCCAGGTGGGAACTGGTGACCAAGGAGGGTGCCCATATGCTCAGGGCAGGTGGTGGCAGTCGTGGGGGTGGTAAGAAATGAATGGGTTAGAAATATTTGGGGTGCCTGGCTGGCTCTGTTGGTAGAGCATGAGTTCAAGTCCCATTTTGGGTGTGGAGCCTACATTAAAAAAATTGTAAAAAAAAAAATATATATATATATAGAGAGAGAAATATTTGGTTTCTGAACTGGGGTGAGGGACAGGCAGGAGTCAGGAGGACTCAGGGCCAGGGATCAGTGGTCATACCCCAGGGGACTGGGGTGCCCGGGACCCACTGTTCTCCCCCAGACACTCCTCCTCACCCATCAGCAGGAGGGGCCTGCCTCGGGGCGGGAAGGCACCCTTGAGTCTACTTTTGCACAAAGCTCTGAGTGGCCAACATGCAGAAGCAGCCCCTGGAAGTACTCCAGTGGTGGGAATGTTGGAAGGTACTGAAAGAGCCTCTTCACCAAACACCTCAGATCAGAACCGTGTTCCTACAAATTGTTCCCCACTGTCCAACAACTCCCATGCCCTCTTGAACTGCATCGGCATGCAGAAGCAAAACCCGCAGAGGAAACCCAGAGAGGCAGAGCCCGAGCAGCCCGGCTGGCTCATTTCCCCCATGTGATGTGGGATGAAGAGCAGCGGCCACAGACCTGGGGGCAAATCCCAGCTCTGCTTCCCCTCCTCTCCTTCTGCATGGGATCCGGGCCTTAGCTCCAAGCAAGGCTTAGGCAAGGGTGCCGCTGGGTCAGATGGGAGCCCCAGAGTGTGGAACTCACCCTGGGCTCATCCCAGCAACGGTCACTCGCCGCTGTCTCTCCAACAAACTGCCCGTTGGGGTCCTCTCCCCGTGTTCCTGCTGGACTGTTGCCTTTTGCTTTATAAGTGTATGTATGTCTTGCAAATATCTCTTCCTAAGTCCTGGCTCGCCTTGCCATTTCCTCTTTTGTAATTTTTAATGAACAAAAATGACCAGTTTTAAGGTAGTCACATTGATCCGTATTTTCCTTTATTTCTTTCTTTTCGACATCTTGTTGAAGAAATCCTTCTCTTGCCCTGTCTATTGTCTTCTGAAAGTGTTTCAGTTTCCTTCATGACTCTGGGGCCTAGGGTCCACCTGGAACTGATGGTCCAGCATGATTCATGAGCATTACGTCATCCGATTTCCATCTTGAACAGATCTTGCTGCCACTGTTTGGGGAGTAGACAGAAAGGTGACATGAGCAGGAATGGGGTGGAGTGGGATGGAAGGAAGTGGTGTGATCCGGAATAACATTTTGGAGAGAATCCACAGGGCTGAGGGAAGCAGGGGACATGGGGGAGGGGATGGAGTGTCCAAGAGAACACTGGGGTGGCTGGCTGGGCGACTGTGGGTTGTGGTGTGGGGGGGGGGGTTTGCCAGGTTAACCATGAGCTTGGCTGCCACCCATAGCCCAGTGGCCCTCTTGAGCTTCCCTGGAAACAGTTGGAGATAGGGGGCTGCTCCCCAAGGGAGAGGCCGTGGATCTTGGGGACTATGGAGCAGAGTGAGAAGGGCCTTGAACAGTGCCTGCCCCAGTGGCCCTGGGGAGGACAGGTTGGCAAAAGAGCAGGCAGACAGGTGGGGAAAGCCCTGAAGCCAGCAGGCAGAGACAACACAAAGCAGGGATAGACATTTTCTCAGGCCTCACTGCAGCTCTGTGGGGCGGGGTGGGAGGTCCTCTACATCCATGTCATGCAGGAAGAAAGTGAGGCTCTGAGAGTAGACAGGACTTGCTGTGTGTCAACTAGCCATGCCAGGATCTGCACCGAGGTCTGTGTGACTCAGAAGTCCATGAGGAAGGAAGGCTCTCGGGTCTTGTTTGCCACCTACAAGCTGAGGAACCTGGGCAAGTCACTTCACCTCTCCTGCCTCAGTTTACCCATCTGTAAAATGTAGCAGAGCCCAGTGTTGAGTCAGCACTACATTAGTGCTTGCTAAATAAAGCAGTGAATAGGACCTTTAAAGAAGATGCTCTCCCCCATTTAGGTACACGCCAATTAAAGCCACAGTAGAAAACCAGTGCACACCACCAGATAGGCAAACCTCAACAGTGACAGTAGCAAGTGTGGGTGAGGATGGGGGGGGCTGCTAGGACCCACTCACACTATGGCTGGGAGTGCAAACTGGGGCCATCACTTGGGAAAATTGTTTTTCTGGTGTCTACCAAACTAAACATACACCTACTGGGTGACCCATCAACTCAGCCCTGGGTCTTAGTGTGCCGCCAAGAGGCTGCACAAGATGTCCATCACAGCTTGATGCACGGAGACCCACAAACGGGGCCCCGTGTCCATCAGCAGGAGGGGGAGGCGCTACAAAGCAGAGTGAACAAACTGCCTATCAGCAGCAGGGGCTGGCCTGGCCCTCACAGCGGGAGGATCGCTTTTCTAAAATGCCCCAAGACAAGCACAGCAAAAGCAGCATGCCATCTGGGGCACGCGCCTAACGGGTCGAACCCAAAGGAAAAGGAAGAAAAGATGAACTCAGAAACTAGGATAGGGGGCTGTGTGAGGGGAGGGAGGGGAGGGACGAGATGGGAGGACCCCTTGGCCGGGTGTGAGCTTCTTGCTGCGTTCTCTTTCTCAGCCGTGTGCACCGAGGAGGTGTCCTCTCCTGCAGGGATGACGCAGGGTTCACACACAGCAAAGGCCCCTCGGTGGCTCTCCTGCTTTCGGGCTAAATCCCCCGCTGCTCCCCCGGCCACCGCCAGGCTTTCCCCGTCCTCTCGGTTCTGCGCTCTGCGCTCCTGCCGCCGCGCCTGCCCTCGGCCGGGGCCTTCTGCGGGGCGGCCTTTCCCGGGCCCCCACCTCTGGGGGCTCTCGGAGCGCGCCACCGCCGAGCGCCGTGCAAGCACGGTCACGGGCGATCACCCGCCGCCCCGCCGACTCTGGCCCCCGCACTGCCTGCTCGCCCGGCCGCGTTCGGGGGACAGCCGGATTGGCGTCCCGCCACGTCCCCACCTCGGGACTCGGGGCGACATGTTCCCGCGGCAGCGAACGCGCCGCGCGCAGGCAGGCTGTCGTGCGGCCCCGCCCGCAGGGAGCGCCGTTTTGCTCACCGCGAGGGTTCCCATCCCACCTAACAGACGCGGTGGCAGAAGGCCGAGGGTCCCGACCCACATCCCTGCATGACCCGGGGCAAGGCGCGTTCCCTACTCGGGCCTCAGTTTACCCTTGTGTGAATGGAGGCTCTACTGCTAGGTCGGACACAAGGAAGGCGGGCCCATCCCTGGGGACACGGGCTCAGGACAGCCCCGGAGCTTGGGGCTCCCCGGGGACGCTCCGCGGCGGGCCCTGTGCAGAGCCATTAAGGCGGACAAGTGTATCGCCGTTTGAAGGACCGGGGTGGGCCCCGGCCGGCGCGCGGCGCGGGGCAGAGCGCCCTCTGGAGGCTGCTGGCAGCCCCGCCCCCTGCGCCCGCCCCGCCCCCGCAGACCCCGCCCCCCCGGCCTCGGGCAGCGCATGCGTGCGGCGCGGCGCTCCGCGGGCGGCGAGAGCGAGGCCGGTCCGCAGCCGCGCGGCGCTCGGCGCCCCATTCATGCTGGGCAGCGGCGGCGCGGCCACGCAGCGGAGCCCGGGCGCGGCGGCGGCCTCGGCCTGGGCGGCCTGCGCGGCTTCGGCGGCCCCGCGGCGGGGCGGGCGGCGGCGGCGGCGCGGGCGACGGGGCGCGGCGATGGCCGGCGGCGGGGCGCGCCCCGGGGCAGCCCGTGAGTAGGGGCGCAACTTTCCCCCGCGGCGCGGAGCCTGGCCGGGCGGGGGTCCCGGACGGGGGGCGCGCCGGGGTGGGAGGCGCCCTCGGGCCGGAGCGGGGCGGCCTCCGGCCGGGGCGCGGGGCATGCGGCCGAGCGAGCAGGGGGTGTGCGCGGGGGACTGCGGCGCGCGTGTCCGCGGGTCCGCGTGTCCCTGCGGCTCCGGCCCGGCGCCCGCGTGTGTCCGGGCGCGGCCGTGGCGCTGGCGCTGAGCTCTTCGCGTCCCCGCCCGGCCGGGATCGGACCGCGGCCCCAGGCCCCGCGCCGCCGGCCTCTCCCCGCCCGCACGGCCCGGCCCGGCCCGCCGAGCTCCGCGGGGCAGAGCTCGCGGCGGGGGGCGGGGGCCGGCGCTGCCCCCTCCTCAAAGGCAGGAGAGAAAGTTTGTGGCGGCCCCAGAGGGAGGGCCCTGGGGGTGCCCAGGCCGAACCCCGGGGCTGGACCGCGGACTCCGACCTCCGGCCGCCGGCAGGGCCGGGCCGGGCTGGGCTGGGCAGGCCCGGGCCGGGCTGCGCGGCTGCCTGGGCAGGGCCGCGGGAGCCGGAGGAGGTCGTGCGGGGCTGCATCCTCCGCTGGCCCTCAGGGCGCTGGGGTGGAAGTTGGAGTCGCTTCCTCGGGACCGACGCCCGCCCCCGCCCCCTCTGGCCCAGGGTGCCGGGAGATGGGCTCTGTGTCCGCCCCTGGCCCGCAGGGCCGCTCACCCGGGCTGGGAGGGGGCGGTGCGGGTGCCGCCCGGGAGGCCGCCCCGCTCGATCGGGCCTCTTCAGCCTCCTCCTCTCAGGGCCTCTCCAGGGTCAGCCCGCTTCTCTCGGAGGCTTCGGATTGCTTCCCGGACAGTCCCGGGCCTGGTGTGCGGCGTAGCTGGGGACGGCGGGGCTGGTTCCGGGCTGCCTTGGGGAAGGGGGAGCGGGGCTCCAGGGAGGCCCCTGGCCGCTGAGATCCCAGGTGCAGCCCGGGAAAGGGGGGTGAAAGGGGCTCCAGTGGCTGCTTAGAGCGGAGAACTGGCCCTGGCTCATCTTTGGGGTGCTGGGGCCACGCCCCTTGAAAGAAAGGGGTGTGTGTGTTGGGGGGGATGTGGACCGGGCCTCTGCTCCCTAAGGCAGGGCTTAAGGAGCTCACTGCTGCTCCACCTCTTTCCATGCCGGGACTGGTTCTCTGGGGCTCTGGTGGGAGGGGGGGGGGCTCAGTCTTTGCTCTTCTGGCCCTTGGGGAGCAAGCCCCAGCTCTTCCCCACTCCCTGCTGGTTTGGGGTGTGCAGGAGAGACCAGGTGCGGCACCAAGCAGCCAAGATTCTGCCCAGCCCTTGAGGAGCATCCAGTCTCATGCCAGAGCGGATGAGAACATCAGTGGTTCCCTTTCAGAGCCAGGCTGCAAATCAGCCTGGGAGGGTGGCCCGGGGAGGCCCAGAAAGGGCGTTTCAGGCAGAGGGGACAGTATAGGCGGAGGTCTGGCAGTGTCTGTGCGGCTGAGGTGTTTGTTTGGGGTGGGGGACAAATGAGGTGCTGTGGACAAAGGCAGCCCTTTGCTGGGCTTCTGCACCCCCAGATTGTTGCCTCTATGTTCTGATTCCTCAGGAAGGTCCCCGTGTCTAGAGCCGCTGGCCAGGAGGGAAGGGCACCTCAGGGAAGGACCGAGTGGTGGGCACTTTTTCTGAGTCAGATTCCAGTGCTTCCAGATCCTGGTCTCATAGGACTTGTCTGGTGGGAGAGCAGGACGGCTTGGGACCGTGTCTTTCTAGGGCCTGTGTTGGGGGGGGTGACAGCACAGCTCTCTGCCCTGGTTGCTAATGGGGTAACTCTGGGCAGGATGGCTGTCCCATCCTGTCCCCCAGCCCCAACCTGCCCAAGTCCCAGAATGATCCAGAGTGCGAAGGCATGGAGATTGGGGCTCTTCCTCTCTGAAGAGGGCTCTGAGGGTCTTTGTTTCTGAGGATAAGGAGTGGTGGTGGCTGCCGGGCCCTGGAGAAGGAAAGGCGCTGTTGCTCTCTCTACGCTCTGCTGGGCGGTCAAGCCCATCCCGTCCAGGAGTGGAGCCGGCTGTGCTGTGGCCCCGTCTGCCTCTGTCCGGGTCTCTCTGTCCCTGGCTAACCCCTAGTTGGCACACCCAGCACCAGTTTAGCTTCCCCCTTCCCAGTCTGGTTCAGATTGGGCCCCCTGGCACAGCCCACTGCCCATGCCAGGAAGCTGCAGTCATTCTCACTGCCCCTCTGCATGGTCCAGCAGGTTCCAGGCCCCGGCTTGGGCCCTTGCTTCTCTGCTCCTCCCCACCAGCTCCCCGTGTGCCTGGTTCTCTTAGAACAGGTGGAAGAGCCCCCTGGAGGAGCCTCCCCAGACCACAGTGGCCAGTTCTGCTCTCCTCCCAGATGCCCTGCCAGCGTCTGTCAGTGCTCCCGTCCCCCAACCCAGTGTGGTCCTCCCCAGCACCCAGGCCTGGCTTTGGCACAAATGCATTTTTTCTGGGGCAGGCCAGACATCTGTGGGCCATGAGCCCCAGCCGGTCAGCTGCCCATCCATGTTTCTGTAGGAGTGTGGGATTTCATCCTGTTCTGCTGGGTGACCTTGGGTCTGTCTAAGCCCTGGTCTCCATAACTCTAGGATAGGGGAAGTGACTGAAACGTCCTCACTGGCCTTTGTGAGATGGTGGGCGCAAGGGTCCCAGCCCTGGGCTTGGGATCCCCCCTTCCCTGGCTGGCCATCCCGCCCGCCATGGCCAGTCCCTTGCCAGCAGCCACTGTTGGGGGAGAGAGGGAGTGGGCCCAGGGCCAGCCTGGAGTTTAGACAGTGGCTTCTCCAGCCGGGTCTCTCCTGTTTAATATAAAAAGTAGGGCCCATAATTGCATTAAGACGTGTATAATTATCCCGGAGGAGGGGAGAGCCCAGCCCCTGGTAATTGCAGGCCTGCTTTGAACTGATAAACGGTGAGTGATTCATGTTTTCTTTGGAGTTCACATGCACTCAGCTTTCAGCCCAGGCCCTGCTGACACTGTGAGGAGCCTGTTCTCTGGCTCCTGAGCTGGGGACAGGGATGGGGGGAGGGGCTGGGGACTCCTCTCCTGGCTGCCAGCATAGGTGGCTTGTAGCTCTTGGAGTGGTGTCTGGGCAGAGATCCTCAAGGAGAGGCAGATGACAGCCAGCCGGGAGGGTCCTGCAGGGCAGCACAACCGGGTCCTCTTGCTGTGGGATCCTGGCTTAAAGCTCCCTGCTTCCCTGAGCCTCAGTGTCCCCACCTGAGTGGAAGGTGTGGGCCTTGACTCTGCAGAGGGTGGGTGCAGAGTGAGGACAAGGTGACGGAGTAGGCCTTGCTCTGCCCAGGATCTATTCATTTACTCCTTTATTCACAAGTATTGGGCCCTGGAGTCGGCTTTGGGAGAATGCAGAGAGCCAGGCCCTGCTCTTGTGGAACTGCCATTCTTGTGGGGAGAGCACAAGTTTGGGAACAATAAGTAACAAAACCATTTGCAAGTCCTGTGCCACAAATTAAAACGGAGTAAGTAGCTGAGAGGAAGAGACTGCTAGCTTCAGCTGGCAGGTCAGGGCAGGCAGCCGAGACCTGAGCAGGGGTGTGGGCAGGGAAGGGAAGAGCATCCCAGTAGAGGGAACAGCACGGCCGAAGGCCTGGCTGAGGGCAGAGGAGCCCTGTGCTACAGGGGCAGACATGGGAGCCCAGAGACCCGTGGGCCCTGTCTGACAGCCTGTTGCCCTGTGGCCAGCTCCCAGCCTGGGCTTGGCAGAAGGCACTTATCTTGTGGGCCTCTGCCTCCCCCACCTGTAAAATGGGGCTGCCAGTCTATGTGAGGGACACTGTCCAGGAGCAGAGAGCGTGCGCAGCCCTGGCTGGCGCCGGCCTGCGTCTTGATCCAGCATGGCTGTGGTCGGTCTCCAGCCAGGGGTAGGACGAGGCCTCAGCATCTGGCAGCACCAGGGCAGGGCCACTTCTGACACCAAGAGGGTACTCTTGCTGATGGCACCTTGTGGGCTTCTGGCCCCGAGAGAGGAGCTCGTCATTCTCGTTTTATAGATGCAGATACCAAGGCTGGGAAAGAGGAGTGACTCCTGTCAGGACCACCTGGCTACAGAGCCTCGATATAACTGAGCATCTGACTGCCCGCTGCTGGGCTGGGAGGAGACCAGACTTTTCCAGAAGAAGGGGGGGTCCATGACAGGATTTGCGGGCCGGCGACCTTGTGTGCAGTTCAGAAAAATGGCCCAGGCTACTGTGTGGGGCCTGGGCTGTCGGTGGGCATGGTGGGTGAGGCCAGATGCTGTGGTTGTCCAGGTGGGAGAGGGGTGGGCAGTTTGGGGGAGACTTAGTGGGGGACGCTGACCTTAGTGGAGAGTGTGACCCGGGAAGTACAGGTGGGGATGCTGGGAGCCTGGTGTGGCGGTGAAAGATGCTGGGGGCCCGATCTGACAGGAGGGGAGGAGCTGTGGGCAGGTAGAGGACAGCCTCTGGGCTTTTCAGACTGGGGAGAGAAAACCACTGCCGGGGGGGCAGGGTTCAGGGAGCCCCCCCGCCCCCGGAGGGCTTCCTGTTTCCTCAGAGTTGGGGTGAGGGTGTGGAAGGGGAGCTGAGAGGCAGGCCAGAGGAGCCTGGGAGGGGGCAGTGCTGCACCGACAGAATGGGGGGGCCTGATTGGCTGGGGGTGGGGATAGTGGGTGGGAGGTGTACAAGGCTTGGCTTCTGGATCATTCTTTGGAATACAGGGCTCAAGGTCCAGAAAGGCGCTGGGCCAGGGTCAGCCAGCAAGTGGCCCCAGGGCCAAGATGACCCAGACTGCCTCCCGGCCCCTCTGAGAATTGCTGCCTGTGTGGTGATGGGTCCGAGTATCTTCATCTGCTGGTGGGGTGGGAGGAGGGGGGTTGCCTATGAGTAGGGCTCTCCAGGGCCTGCAAGGGAGCACGTGTCCCCAGAGCCTTGGGCAGAGAGGTGGTCACTTACCCTAGGAGCCTGGAGCTGGGGCAGGGGGTTTGTTCTGTAGGCGTGGGGAGGTTCTGAGTCAGGAGGTTACGGCCTCCAGGCTGGGGTGTTAGTTGGGCTCCCAGTCTGGACCCTGGACCTTCATCACCTGCCTCCCTGTTCCTGGGTCCGTTTCTCTCCTCTGCCTAGAATGGCAGGCCCAGGCATTGTTGGCCATCCCGTGCTGCTCATGGTGCTCATGGGCTTGGTCTTGGTGACCCCTGATGTTCCTCTCCCTGCTTGCAGGTCCTCAGTTTGGGGAGGGGGTCCTCTGTCCACCTTGGGCTTCTGGCAGTTAAGCCATGCCCCTGGAGGTGGAGCATGGGATGTCCCAGCACCAGCTGGGCAGCGCGCAGAGCTCGTGAGATGGCCATGTGCACTTGGGTGCGTGTGTGTGCCCTCCTATGTCTAGGGACTTTACCCACACGCACGCCCCCTCTCCCGCCCGTTCTCCTCCGCAGGGCTGAGGCTCCCGGCCCCGTGATGCACGCCTCTGCAGGACCCGAGCGCCTCGGCCTGAGGCCCCGGCCCGCCATGCCACTGCCACGCCCGAGCCTGCGGGTGCTCCCGGGGCTGCTGCTGCTGCTGCTACTGGGGGGCGCGGCGGGGGCACCCCGGGCGGGCGGGGGGCCGCAGCCTGCCTTCCGCACCTTCTCGGCCAGCGACTGGGGCCTGACCCACCTGGTGGTGCACGAGCAGACCGGCGAGGTGTACGTGGGTGCAGTGAACCGCATCTACAAGCTGTCAGGGAACCTGACGCTGCTACGGGCCCACGTGACGGGGCCTGTGGAGGACAACGAGAAGTGCTACCCGCCGCCCAGCGTGCAGTCGTGCCCCCATGGCCTGGGCAGCACCGACAACGTCAACAAGCTCCTGCTCCTGGACTACGCCGCCAACCGCCTGCTGGCTTGCGGCAGCGCCTCCCAGGGCATCTGCCAGTTCCTGCGGCTGGACGACCTCTTCAAGCTGGGCGAGCCGCACCACCGCAAGGAGCACTACCTGTCCAGCGTGCGCGAGGCAGGCAGCATGGCTGGCGTGCTGATCGCTGGGCCGCCGGGCCTGGGCCAGGCCAAGCTCTTTGTGGGCACGCCCATCGATGGCAAGTCCGAGTACTTCCCCACGCTGTCCAGCCGCCGGCTCATGGCCAACGAGGAGGACGCCGACATGTTTGGCTTCGTGTACCAGGACGAGTTCGTGTCGTCGCAGCTCAAGATCCCCTCGGACACGCTGTCCAAGTTCCCGGCCTTTGACATCTACTACGTGTACAGCTTCCGCAGTGAGCAGTTCGTCTACTACCTCACCCTCCAGCTGGACACACAGCTCACCTCGCCCGACGCCGCCGGCGAGCACTTCTTCACTTCCAAGATCGTGCGGCTCTGCGTGGACGACCCCAAGTTTTACTCCTACGTCGAGTTCCCCATTGGCTGCGAGCAGGCGGGTGTGGAGTACCGCCTGGTGCAGGACGCCTACCTGAGCCGGCCCGGCCGCGCCCTGGCCCGCCAGCTGGGCCTGGCCGAGGATGAGGACGTGCTGTTCACCGTGTTCGCACAGGGCCAGAAGAACCGCGTGAAGCCCCCCAAGGAGTCTGTGCTGTGCCTGTTCACGCTCAGGGCCATCAAGGAGAAGATCAAGGAGCGCATCCAGTCCTGCTACCGTGGCGAGGGCAAGCTCTCGCTGCCCTGGCTGCTCAACAAGGAGCTGGGCTGCATCAACTCGGTGAGTAGGTGCCGTGCGGGCGCTGCCCCAACCCCCCCCCCCCACCTCCATGCTCAACACCCTGCGGCACTCTCCCTGTACCTGGGGCCACCATTGGGCGCCTCCCGGAGGGTCAGGGCTGCTCCTGGGGTGTCGGCCTGGGAGCCTGTGCCCTTACCTGCAGCCGTCCTGCTTCTTTGAAGACAGGGTGTTGGGCCCGTGTCCAGCAGTCCATGAGCCCCTGTAGGCAGTGGGCCTGGCACCGTACCAGGCGCTCACCACCCTGTCTTGTCTCCTTACGGAGAGCTCATAGAGGCTCAGTGAGGTGAGGTGACTTGCCCAGCATCACAAAGCCAGTAAGAGGCAGAGCTGGGCCAGACGGGGAGCGTGTGTCCCAGACCTGTCTCCCCACTTAGTCCATTGTCGAGAAGCCCTGCTCATCCTTGCCCTGGGCTCTGGGCCGTGCACTTGCTCTCTGGGCCTGTGGCCTCAGCTGGTACCAGATGATGGCACCAGCCCTGACACCGGGGCAGCCTGAGGGCCTGGGTGCTGGGTGGCTGACAGCCACAGCTCTTGTCTCTAGGCCCGGAAGAAGCCAGCCTAGGGTCAGCTGCTTTTGGGGGAGCATCTTATGTATGCCCCCAAGCAGTAGGATCTGTTGTTTTTCTGAGGAAGACTACGGGCTCAGAGAGGGTAAGGGACTTGTTCAGGGGCACTTTGAGGTGACCTGCCCAGGTGGGAGCAAGGCTTCGACCCCTCTGCTCTTGCTACCTGGGACTACCTGGGTGGCCCAGGGAAAGCTTGGCCCGTCTGGCCTCAGTTGTCCCAGTTCTATCCTGGGAGTGACACTGGTTTGTCTTCAGGGCAGGGGGCCAGGGCAAGGGTCCCTTCACCCCTTCTCTGTCACGTCTACCGCTGGGTGGGGTGGGGCACCCATCAGGATGGGGCCGTCCTCCACCGTGAGGCCCGGCTATGCCAGGCCGATGCATTGTCCACCCTCCCCTGGCCTCTCAGGGAAGGCATATGATCTCTGCTGTATAGCTAGAGAAACTGAGGCCTGGAAGGACAGCCCCTCTGAGGTCACACTGGATGCTCTGCATGCTCCGTGTGCATGGCTGCAGTCATCCCCTCCCCCTGGCTGGGTCCCAGTTGCTGGGGCCACTTGGGGACCCTCAGCCCCGCTGCATTTTGGCGTCCCTTGCTCCGTTTGTATTGGTGATCTCTCCCCTGCAAACCTCAGGCCCTGAGCCTGCTTCAGGGGAGCTAGCTGGCCCCTTTTCCCCCGGAACCTGCCCTCCTCCAGGCCCTTTCCTTCTTCTCTTGAACCTCATGTATTGATCGCGTCGCATCCCTTCAGTTACCACTTTATAGCCGGCCCCTGCCTTTGCCTTTTAGGTGTGACCCCTGTTTCCTGTCTCAAATGAGCCCTCCCTGTACCCCACAGCCCTCCGGTGGCTGGCCCCCTCCCTGTGCAGCCATCATCCATGCTGTGGGCCTGGTCCCCAAGGTGGCTGCTCTACTTCCTTGGTCTCCCCTAGGCTGCTTCCTTTCTGGCTCTCCCCCTCCCACCCACAGGTTGGGTGGGGGACCTGTGCCCAGTGGCTGGGGAGATGCCTCCCCCCGATCTGGGCATGTGCACTGGGCCTCAGGGCCTTTGCAAGTGTTGGCTTCTCTGTCGAACGGGTCCAGGAATCCTTGATCCCCCACATCTGTCGGGGCCACGCTTGAGCCCAGCCCCTCTGAGGACCCTCTGTGAACCCCTGCCCCCTCCATGCCCACCCCCCAGTTAGCTGGGGCCACTGGCCGACCTGGCTGCAAGGCTTCCCGCCCGCAGGCAGAAGGCTCCCGGGGCCGTGTGCAGGGGCCCAGAGGCTCACCCTCTCCCTTCCCACAGCCACTGCAGATCGACGATGATTTCTGTGGGCAGGACTTCAACCAGCCTCTGGGGGGCACCGTCACGATTGAGGGCACGCCCCTGTTCGTGGACAAGGATGATGGCCTGACGGCTGTGGCTGCCTATGACTACCGGGGCCGCACCGTGGTGTTCGCCGGCACGCGCAGTGGCCGCATCCACAAGGTCAGGCCCTGGGGCTGGGCGGATGGGGCGGGCGGAGCCCAGGGCGGACAGCATTGCCCGGAGACTGGGAGGCCCAGGTCCAGTGCCAGGCGAGGCCGCCGCGAGGGGCCTCAGCAGGCCCCCACTCCCATGTGCCTCCCTGTCCCATATCCCTTCTCTGGGGCTGCCTCAGTGTTTGGCAGGTGTAAAGGCCCTGGCAGGGTGTCGGGGGCTCCAGGGCTGGGTCAGGGACGTAAGGGGTCTGGCCACCCTACCATCCCCAGGGGCCCTGGAGATGCTGCCGCTGCTCTCTGAGGGCACATAGTGACCTCCTGGGAAGGCTGCGCGGGGGTGGGGGCAGGGCACGCCTGTGTGGCCCCCATCCCCTCCGGGGGATCCAGTGTCTGCTGAGGCAGCACTCTGCCCTGGCGAGAGGCCCCCGCCCTGCACAGAGACAGCAAGGCCAAGGGCAGGGCAAGGGTAGCACCCCCCACCCCCACCTGCCACTGGTGGGTGCAAGGGGAGCACTGTGGCTCCAGAGGCATGAGGGCTCCTCAGGGTGAGAGGTAGGGTGCTGGGGGGGAAGGGCCCGCGTGGTGGCTGCCTTCCATCCCTCACTAGCAAGCATTGAGCCGCACAGGGCTGCCAGGGAGCAGCCACGGGAGGGCTTCCCGGAGGGGTTCCTGAGGGCAACTGCCTGTGGCTCAGTCCCAACTTGGTGGGTGGGTGGGACCAGACCAGAGTAGGGCTGACCTGCTGGGGAGGAAGTTCCTGGGGTGACCGTGGGGTGGGGGTGCCTGGGAGCCCCAGAGCCAGGCCAGGGGCGGGGCCTGGTAGATGAAATAACAGCTGTCCCCAGGCCGGGTGCTGACACAGCTCCCCGCCCAGCGTGTACTCGTGGGTGGGGGCTGGGCCCGGGGCCAACAAGGGCCTTGCCTGCTCTCAGCTTCTGTGCTGGGTTGTGCGGGAGGGGGGGTCTCCCTGTCTTTGCAGTGGTGGGTGCTCTGGCAGTCATGTCCCACTGTTCCCTGGCTCTGTGACCACCTCAGCTTTCCCATCTGTGAAGTGAACCCGGATGTGTGGGCTTGTAGGCTGGGGTGGTCCACATGCTGACTGAAGGCCATCCTGGGATGGGGCACGCTGGGGTGCTGTGGGGTTCTGTCCAACTCAGGCACTCTGCTGGGGCCAGTGGGGGTGGGCAAGCCCCCGTGCCCTGAGCTGGTCCTCTGGTGTGGCCCACCTTTCCTTACCCTTTGTGAGGGGTACTATCGGCAGCCAGGGTGTAGGCTCTTTTCCTTCCCAGGAGTGGGCTCCCCACCTTAGGGGAGGGTACTTGGGGCTGGGAGAGCAGGGGAGAAGAACCATGGAACCCCTGGGGAGGGGGTTGTGTCAGATGGGTTGGGCCTGCCAGGGGCCAGAGCCTCCCCTGGGGCAGGGCTGCAGAGTGAAGGTCACTCGGAGACACTCCCGCAGGGCGCCCCAGGGCCTGTCGCCCAGCAGGAGGCTGGGCTCCTGGGGCTGGGAGTGGCCCATTTGAAGGCTGGTGGGCTGGCAGGCAACTGCTAAGGCGCTGTCTGTGCCCACAGGCCACCCTGTGAGGAGGTTGGGAGAACGGGTTAGTCCAGCCCTGCCTCCCCCGCTGCCTCCCTGGCTCCAGCCTCACTCCCCTGCCCCAGGGCCACGGTCCGGGTGGGAGCTCTGTGAGTTTAGCTGGTCCTGCTCTGCTCCGTCTCTGCCCTAGTCCCACAGGGGGGAAACGGAGGCCCATTGTATGGAGTGGGAGCTGGGCTTAGGCCCCTCCGTAAGGAAACCTCTGCTTGTCTCTCCCCCACCGGCCCCTGCACCTACCTCCCAGAACCCCGTCCTGGGCACTGGCTCCTTCCACCCCTGGACCCGTCTGGGCTGGGCACTGCAAGTGAGTGGGTTGTGCCTTTCTGGGGTATGTGGGGCTGAGCCATGCCCAGGAGCTGCTGGCCTGGTGGTGGGAGCACCCCCCTCATTGGGGAATTAGATGCACATTAGTTTTGAGGCTTTTCCATAGAGGCGGGCCTCAGCCTCGTCCCCTGGACCGGTCACCTGCACCCACCTGCTCAAGGGGGGGGGCGGTTTCAGGAAGCTGTCACACGGCTGTTCATGTTCTGTGGCCAGTTGTTCGCACCCTAATCCCATGCAAATGGCTGAGATCAGGTGTGGTCTCAGCTCTCCCCCTCGCCAGCTCTGTGGTCCTGGAGCTGGTTGTCTAGCCTCTCTGAGCCTGTTTCCCCGAGCATAGTACGAAGAAGGATGAGAGGATGCGCCAGGAGGGCCCAGAGCCTGATGTGCACTTGGTCCCATTCAGGAGTGTGGTTAGCTCTCTGTTGTGGTGGTGCCTCTCCGAGTCCTCACAACAACTCTGTTGTCCATTTGACAGATAGGGAGACTGAGGCACATAACGGCAGCAGCCTGTGCCCAGGCTTACTGGCTCCAGGGTCCTCACTTACAACTGCAGGCTCCCTCCTTGTCCTGTGGGTCCTTGGAGGGAAAGAAACAGGGACCCCTATTTCCGTGTCCTTTCTCCGAGGAAGCCCGGAGTCCAGGACAGCCCCTCCTCCAGGAGCTCCTCACTGCCCACGCCTGCCCTGAGCTGCCAGCTTTCGGGGGCCTTTCTTCCCACTGCCCAGCACATCAGCTCCCACCAGACCCAGCTCCGTCCAGCTCCCATGGGTAGCACAGCTGTCCTGCTCTCTCTGCCTGCCCATTTCCTAGGACCCGTGGCACCCTTGAACCCCATGTCACACCCTGGGGCATGTCTGCAGTTGGAGGCCTGAAGTAGCATAAGGGCTGGGGGCAGGGGTTCCAGTCCCGCTCTGCTCGCCCCACCTCCATAACCTCCCCCAGCCCCCACACTAGGCCTCTAGCCTTGACCCACTGTGCAGGACGCCTGCTCCCTGCTGTGCATGGGGCCCAGCCTACAGCAGAATGTCCTCTCCTGCCTCCTCCTCACCCCACCACGTGTCATCCTGACCCAGGCTGAGGGTGGGAGCAGCTCTGGCCCAGCTCAGTCCAGCACTGTGCTCGCTCACTGCCTTTCATCCTCTGTCCTGGTCACGTGCTGGGTCCTGGGCCCTGGGGACCCCTGCCCACTGCTGACCCAGGGGCAGGCCTGCTGTGCTCAGAGGCCCCCATCTTCCCCAGGCGTGGTTTTTCTTGAGCTTTAAGAAGTAACTGGTGAGCTCTAGGGACCCGGCTGGCCCTCTGCCAGGCCCCACCGACAACGTTGTTGTGTAAAATTGTAGTCGATTAATTTAAACCTGCCAACTTCAGCTGTTCAGGGCTGGCTGGGGGTGCTTCCCAACTCCCCTGGCCTTCCCTAGAGGCCCTGCCCGCCACCTGCCACCCTCTCTGCCAACAGAGGCAGCCCATCCTCCTGGGCTGACCCCCCTCCCCCAGAGCCCCAGTCCTGCATGTACCACCCTACCCCCCTACCCCAAGTGGCCACCAGGGACCCCTGGACCCTAGCAGGAGTTTCCACAGGTGGCCCCTGGTTTGAGCTCTTTTGAGTCCGCTCAGGTACTCACAGTGGGTGTGGAGAGGACCTGTCCTGAACTCCTGCCAGTGGGTGCCCTCCCTGCCCCACCCCAGCCTGGAGGCCTTCTTGGACTCTCCCTTTCTGCAAAGCAGAGGTGGGGACAGTCCCTGCCCTCTGGGCCTGGTGAGGGACACCCCAGGCCAGCCTGGCCCTGGTAACTGTGCCTGCTACAGGGCTCAGGGCTACGCTGAGCAACACAGCCCTGTCTCTCTGGTGGCTGTGCCAGGGGGAAAGCGGGCCCCGTCTGCCTCAGCATCCGGTTTTTCAAGAGAATCTGGAAATCCATATTTTGTGTGAGATCTCTTATTGTTAAGCATTGGCAGCTAATGACACATTTTTAGAAAGCATTATGGGCCAACCCAAGGTTGCTCTGGGCTACCAGTTTATGACCGTGGGGATCTGGGCTGTGGCATCACTGGCTTGCAGGATGCTGGGCCTTGGGGTAGGACCCAAGAGACAGCCGCCTAGCTGGGCTCTGGGGCTGGGCTGGGCTGTTTGGGAGTGTGGCTAGTAGGGAGGCCTGCCATGGTGAAGCTCCTTCCTGGGGGGGCCTTGGTTTTCATCCCTCCACATTGGGTGGGCTGTGCCTTCTGGGGGCTGTTGGGAGGCCCAAGGGAGGTTGACATTCCTTCCTGTGTGGTGATCCTTGTATGGAGGAGAAACAGGGCCGTGGCCGCAACATCTGTGCCCTGGCACTGGGGCCTGGCCGGGCCATTGTCCCTGTGTACTCAGGCCTTGGCTCTGTCCGGGCCCTCGGAGCTACCTGCTCTTACCTGACTCTCTGGCATCCCAGCTGTGCTGGTGGTTACTGAGCACGTGCTGGGTGCTGCTCTGGGCCTGGGCTGCCAGGGACAGGGAGACCTCTTACCCTCCATTGGCCGTCACGGCTCTAGAAGTTCCCTTTGGACGCTTTTCCCATTCCCCCCAGCACTCCCATTCCTCATAGGATGTCGAAATTCAGAGTCCAGTAGTGTTTCCAAAACCTGTTGAGAGCGGCTGGTAGCCTCTTCTCAGAGTCCCTGCACCAGGGCCTCTCTGTCCTGGGCGAAAGCCTGCTCCATGCATCCAGCAGGGGTCCCTGCTCCGTGAGCCCAGGTCTGTGCAGGAGGTGGGCTGGGGAGCCCCTGTGGGGCTGGGGCAGGATGGTGGCCTTGAGAGAGACGCTGGGCAGGACCAGGCCCCTAGCCCCCCAACCCCTGAGCCACAAGGAGTGTCACCACCTCCCATTTTACTGCCCATGGTTCCATGGATTTGCATCTCATGTATGTGTGGGGGGAGGGGGGATGCCCTCGACTCCTAGTGACCTGCTCTCTAGAGACCCGCAGAAGCTCCAAGGGGCAGCCTGCACCCCTGGTGGCTGTGCACCTGCAGACGTTCTTGTCGTGCTGAACCGTGGCCCTGAGCACATGCAGGCAGCACCCTGTAGCATGGCAGGGGTGGGGCAGGGGGTTCCCAGCATCCTGCATGCGGCTGGTGTATGACCAACGTCCATTCTGAAATAGGACGTGCCCACAGGACAGTGCACAGCTGTGGCCGTGTAGCCCGGGGCCTGTCACACAGAGTGCAGCAGGCCCCCTGGCCCTGGGAGGCACCCCCTTTCCGAAGGATCACTTGAGTGGGTGACGTCCATCTCAAGGGCTGTTTTGCTGGGTGGGGGCTTTTCGTGGGGCATGCAGCGTGTCATCTGTGTTTCTTTCTTTCTCATTGCTATTTGTGAGGCTTGGCCCTGCCGCGGTGGGCAGCTGGTTGGTTCTCGGTCATGACGACGGTGTGTGTCACAGACATGCATGCGCGGGGTCCTTCTGCTGTGGGCCGGTGCGGCCATGTTTCCCACGGGTCTGTGGTGGGCGGTGCTGCCGTGCACGTGCTGTGCACACTTCCGGTATGTGCAGGGCTGCATTTCTGCTGGCTTTCTCCCTGGGAGGGGGGCGGCTGGGCCCCTCTGATCTCTCTGTCCTGAATCTCAAGGGCTGCCTGTGTTGCCATCTCCCGGATCGAGTGTGGTTGCACCTGACAGAGTGGTTGATCCGCATCCGGCCGTGTTTATGGCAGGCTACTGGGTGCTGGTGGGGTTCCGACCCCCAGAGAGTTGTTGGTGGAGAGCAGAGGGGTCCCTGCTGCCTGCTTCCTGTGTATCTTAGTTGCCATGCCTGAGGGGCCCATGGGTGCACTACCCTGCCTGCCAAGGACGTGGTCCCTGGAACCTGTGGGTGGTATTGCATGGTGTCTTAGGGATGTCCGTGTGTCCTACAGAGGACTTGTTACACTTTTCTGGTTCTCCTGGGCATGGCTGGCCGTGGTAGGTGGCGCCAGAAGGGCACAGGGACGTCTCATTCCCCCACGGGTCTGTCTGTTGACATCTCAGCCCTTTGTCCCAGAGCCATGCCACGCGAGCATTGCTTCTTTGCATCCTATGGCAGCCAGCGGTGGCCCGGAGGCAGGCATGGAGGGTCCCGCCTCCCTGTGGGGTCTGGCTCATCAGACCTTAGCCCGAGCAGGGACACCTAGGCAACTTGAACAAGAATGACGCTCTCGGGTGCGGGCTAGCAGTGGGCTGCCCTGTGCCCAGTCCTGTGTGTGCCTAGGTTTGGGGGTGGCCTCCTGAGGGCCCAAGAGTATTGTCTGCAACGCATAGTTCCCCTTCCCATGGGCAGACAGGACCCCGACCTCTAGGACCTGCCCTCTCGGGGGTCAGGGTGTGAGAGCTCCTGGCATCACAGCAAGATGGGTACAGAGACTAGAACAGAACAGCCCAGCTGGGGAGTCTGCCAGGAAGGGCGTTGTGGAAGGAACAGTAGGGCCAAAGCTCAGAGGTGCTCTCATGCTTGCTGAGGTAGCAGAAGCTGCCTGTACTGCCCTGACCACCCCTTATCCTGCGGTGGACATGCCTGTGGTGGACTGTTCACTGGTGACCCTGTGGTGCTCAGCATCGTGGGGGCAGGGACATGGCCTGCAGGATTCTGGGAGAAGCTTCAGAGGTCTGGCCTGGTTAGGGGCAGGGAGCCAGAGGACTGTGGGGGATTCAGGAAAGTCAAAGGGGCTTACATCTACCTGCTCACGTTGGGGGACCGAGTGGGTGGGAGTCGCGTGGCTGACATGGGTCATGGATGGGAAGGTGGGCAGTGGTTTGAGACAAGGGCATCAGCTTGGGTTTGAGACAAGGGCATCAGCTGGATGGTCACTGCTGCCTGCCACAGGGTCTGGCCCGGGGCTCGTTAAGTCTCAGGCTGTAGAGGGCTCTCTGGCCACGTCCCCGCTGAGGACAGTCCCGGTCAGAGACGTGTGAGGGAAGGCTGTGTGATCTATGTTGCCTTGTGCCCAGCTTTGTGTGGCCTTCACGGCAGTGAGGCAGATCCCCCAGGGCAGCTGTGCCCCTCCATGCCCAGCTCCCCACAGCAGCATCTAGCCTTGGGGGCCCAGTTTCCAAGCAGCTTCCAAACAGTCTTCCTTCCCCTACTATTGGAACCGTGAGCTTCTGAACTCTCACACAGCCCTGTGAGATGGATTTCTATTGGCACAGGAGGAGACCAAAGGTCAAGGAGGACCATTGTTTATGTTGGTTGGTGTCTACTTTTCTCCATGTTGAGGGCTAGGCTTGGAAAAGACAAGATTCCTGGGACCCTCCCCCCAATCTCGCCAGGTGTGTTTGGCCCAATTACAGCCACTGGGCCTCCTGCAAATCATGTTTTAATTACCCAAGTACTGCCAAGAGGAAATTGTTAATTGCTTTTCCAGTATCAAATTCCTCCTGGCCTTTCTGAGAATGGTCCCAGGAAGGGGCCTGGAACCTGCCCCCAGCCAGAGGAGGGGGAAATCCTGTGGCAGCTTGTGAGGGGGTGAAGAGGGGCCCATGAGCTGGGTTCACCAGGGCCTCAGCCACAGGCCCCTGACCAGGAAGGAGAGGAGAGGGTGGGCTCCTTCAAGGATAGAGTGAAAGAGGCTCCTGCCCCTCACGCAGCCTCTCCCAGTACTGCTTTGCTGCCTAGGGGCCTGGGAACAGGCTTGGCAGCTATATGTACTGGAGGAGGGAGACCCCTCGGGGGTCTCAGCCCCGTAACCTGCTTCAGCCTCTTGCACCACTTCAGGTCCTGTCCTCCTGCTGTCAGTGAACCCCCATTCCACAGATAGGGACACGAGGGCTGTTATCTTGGGGTACGCAGTGGAGGGAACTCTCTCCCCACCCTGGCCAGGGCTAGGGCGCGTGCCGGCCTTGGCAAGCAGCCTGCATGGCCCAGACATCCTCCCGGTGCCCCTGCCCGCCCTCAGCCCAGAGAATGGGCTCTTTGTTGGCTCTGGGCTGGACGGACAGCTGACCTGGCCGGGCCGCAGCAGTTGGCGAGAGCCACGCGGTGATGGGTGCAGGGGCAGCCGGCTGGGCCAGCCTGGGGCTTGGGCCTCCAGGGCCAGGGGCTGCCCACCTGCCACTGGCCGCCTCCACTTGGCCCTGCACCGGGCTCTCTTTGCAGGACTCCCCTGCGCCGGTGTGTCCCGGGCCCCTGGGACCTGCTGGCCTGGGGGGAAGGGATGAACCTGCTCCCTGGCCTATCTGTGGGAAGGGGCAGGTGGTGCCTCATGGTGGTGGTAGGTTTGTGGCCCACAGTGTTTGGGCCCTGGCACCAAGAGTTTGCTGGGGGTGCTGACAGCTCAGAATGCAGGGGACTCCCTCATGTGCAGAGGGGCAGGGAAAAACCCCAGGGTTGGAGAAGTGGGTGGAGCCGGAGGGCTGGGCCAGAGGCTGGGTGGGGGTGGCTGTTTCCCTCTGGGTCAGAGCCAGGGGTGGGTGGGTGCCTGGGCCTGGTGCAGCCCAGCAGGCATGTCCTGGGAGACTGGACACCTCCACTCCAGCCATCTGGGCAGGGGGAGGAGGGGTCCTTTCTCGGCAGGTGTTGGGAAGGGCACCATAGCAGAAGGACAGAGCTGGGTTTGAGTCCTGAGGTTTTTCTGTGGTGGGATGTGGGAGGGAAGGTGGTTGTGGCTAGTTGTGGAAAGTTCTAGTGGTCTTTGGGACAAGGTTTGCAGAGCACAGAGGTGACAGCTGGAGGTGGGAGGGCAGATACCAGGGGATGCCGGAAATCTGCATGCTCTGTAAGTCCAGCTGCCCCAGGGTGGGCCATCCCCAGGTGGGTGGCCCTCGACCGGACAGCTGTGCGCCGACGAGTGGCGTCAGCACGTGCGCTGCTGGTGGCATGTGTCCTGCCGTCCTGCCAGCAGCCTGGCCCTGTGCCCGCTCTGCACGCCCCTTCTCCCTGGAATGCCTTCCTGGCGGCGTGCTGTGTCCCTCCCACTTTGGGAGCAGACTCTGTCCGCAGGTGCAGGTTGGCGGCCCAGGGCCCTGGGTTCCTCTGGCAGGTCCTCGCAAGTCTCAGTTTACTTGTCTGTGCGACACAGGCCCTGCAGCCCGAAAACTAGCTGGGAACTAGCAGGCATATCCTGAGCACAAGCCATACGTGGATTGGACATCTTCCACCCCATCTGACAGTCACATGTGTGCACGCAGGAGCCCTGCTGAACCTGGACCATGGCTGCTCAGTGCGCAGCATGGGGCCTGTCACCCACATCACATCCACCCACTGGCCTGCTGGCCCTGCCTCCCTGACACCCCCACTCACTCTCTGCACTCCAGAAATGCCCTGTCTCCTTGGGGCCTGCTTATGTGTGTGTAAGGACCAGGGTTGCCCAGTGCTGGGCAGGTGGGTGGACAGATGGATGCATGGTGGACAGACAGCTGGACGTGCCTGCTCCCCACCACAGCTGTTGGGGGCCACCTGTTGGAGTCGGCATGCTGCCGGCCCAGGGGCAGGGCTTTTCAGAGTCTGCGTCTGGCCTGCCTCCCCTCCTGCTTTCCCCAGGACCCTGGGAAGAGGGTCTGCTCTCTGCCTGCCCTGTTCTGTGCCTCAGAGCTAGTATGCCCCCTGGATGCGCCCTTCCCTAGAATATCTCCCTTGGGCCCTCCGGGGTTGTGGGTGGCCCTTGATGTGATATCCACCGCCCAGCCCATGCCCTCAGCCCTCAGCAGGGAGGGGGAAGGCAGGCCTGGTTGAGGGGGGTGGTCAGATTGAGTACCACATGACCCCTGGTCGTCAGGGTCGGAGAGTCTGGGGCCCCTCAAGTGTCCCTGTTGAGCAGACACTTCCTGAGCGCCCCGTGCATGTAAGGGGCTGAGGTCTGTCAGGCCTGGCTGTCAAGGCCTTGGGGGCAGAAGTCTCAGGCATCTGGTTGTGAGGGGCTACGCTCGGGCACTGGGGGAGGGGGTCTGGTCCTGGGAGGGCTGGGGTTGGGCCTGGGCTTCTGGGCGGCTGCTAGAGGTACCCGCAGGCGGGGGGCATGGGCGTAGGGCAGGGCTCTGGGAGAAATTCAGAGTCCTGATTTGCGTCAGTTGAGTGGAGACTGGGTCTGGAGACTTGGGTCCCGCTGGTGTCCTGGCCTGCACCCTGGCCCTGCCCTGCCCTCCTGCCCTTCTTGTCCTCTGCTTCCTGGCCCTAGCGCAGGCTGGCCTTGCCAGGCCTGGGTGGGTGGCTGCTGGGGGGTTGGGGATTGCCGTGGGGCTCAGTCACCCTGTGTCCCCTTTTCTTGGCTCACTGGCTAGGTCCTTATTTAATTTTCAGAGTAGCTTTGGCGTGGGGAGTGGTGTCTGTCACTCCCCATTTCACAGCTAGGGAAACTGAGGCAGAGAGCGGGTCAGCACCCCACCTCGGTTGCACAGCTGGGGTTGTCTGAGCCGGGGCTTGGGCCCAGGCAGCGTGGGTCCAGAGGCTGTACCTCTGGCCTCCCTGACCCCTCCCATGGCTGATGTTGGCCTGGGCCTGCCAGCTTGAGGACCTGAGGGCCCCCTGTGAGCAACAACTGTCCTCTGGCTGCTCAGCCCAGCAGGGCAGGATTTCTGTGGAGCTGGCTGGGTATGGGTTGGGGTCCTGTACACACCCACCCGCGGGGGCGCTGAGCCTGGGCTGCTGTGGCCCCTCACCTGGCACCCCTTCTTCTGTAGGCCGTGGGCCCAAGCCACTTGGGCAGCTCTAGGCCCAGCCCGTGGCTGCCTCCCCCTGCCCAGCTCAGGGCTCCGCTCTTCCGGGTCTGGTTTGACTTAAGCTTGCCTGCCCGGCCAGGGAGGCAGCTGAGCGGATGTGGGGGGTGGCCTTGGGCTCTCAGGAATGCGGCCCTCCCCCTCTCCTGCGGCCGCAGCCTCTGGCCCAGAGACACAGCGCCCCACCCTGGCTGGCCGCCCTCGCTACCTCGTGGCCCACTCCAGCCAGTGAGACCTGCCCTGTCCTGCCAGTGTGGGGGCACAAAGGAGGGGTGCTGGGCCGAGCCCTGGCCTGAGCCCTGGCCCCAGGCGGAGGGGGAGAGGTGGGCCCAGCCCCTCGGTTACAGCCGGAGAGGGTGGGCCTGACTGAGCAGGGCCCCGCTACCTTCTGCCCCCGGAGCTTGCCCAGGACTGGCTGAGCTGGACAGACGCTGCCCCATGAGTCCCATCTCTGGAAAGCCCCCTGGGTCTCTCTGTTAATTAAATACATTTGTTTGGTAAAAGCAACTAAAAATACTTCCAGCATTGCAAGCTGCAGAGAAGAGCTGGATAATTAACGCCCGGTTTGTTTGGGATCTGGAATATATTTCCATGCTGATGAGACGCCTGCCCTCCTGCCTTCTTGCGGGGGTGTACCCCACTCCGGGACCTTGGCTTGGCCCCTCACTCCCATGCTGCGTCCCTGCCCTGGAGTCTCCTAGTTTCACTTCTCAGCCATGCTGGACATCTCCCTTTCCCCGAAGGCCCCTGCTGTCTCGTCATTCCTTCCCAACCTCTGCATAAATATCCCTTCCTCCGGGGCACCCAGCCTGGCCCCAGGGATGGTGGGGCACCTGCCAGGGGCTCCCGCCGCCCTTGTGCTGGGCTTGGCTGTACAGCTGGTGATGGGTGGTGGTTCTCGTGGTTGTCCCCATGGCCTCTGTTGACTGGTGAAGGGGCTAAGTCAGGACCCACCTGTGGGCCACGGTTTGTCCTACGCAGCCTCCTTGTGGTGGGTGGAGGCCTCGGCCTTGTTCTTGCAGGGCTGGGGAGCGTCAGCCAGGGGAGGGGCTCTAGACCCCTGCCCTTAAGTAGGTGTGGGGCTGGGGCACAAAGGCACCGGCACAGCTCCACTTAGGCCCCTCGCTGCCGCAGATCCTGGTGGACCTGGCAAACCCCGGCGGCCGGCCAGCCCTGGCCTATGAGAGTGTGGTGGCCCAAGAGAGCAGCCCCATCCTGCGTGACCTGGTCCTCAGCCCCGACCGCCAGTATCTCTATGCTATGACGGAGAAGCAGGTGGGTGACCCACTGCCAGACATGTGGGGTGGGTTCAGGGGGTGGGATGCTACCCTTAGGAAGCTGGGCATGGCTATCATTGGCCCACTCTGTCCCTACTGGCTCCAGATTTTCCCCGGTCAGACTTGGAATTCCCACTCCCTCCCTGAACAGTTGCATGTTCTCAGGAATAGATATTTGAGTAAGTTTTATCAGAATATTGATGTCATTTGAGGGCTGAGAGTATACATCTGGGGCCCTGAGTTCTTGGCCTGAGGCCCTGCATGGCCCTGGCCCCATCTGCCCAATGGTGGCTTCAGGCAGCTGCCTCCATGGGGTCGGTGCCTGGCCTGGCCCCTCTCGTCAAGGCCATCCATTTGTGTTCCTGGCCTGCCTGCTTGGAGCCAGCCTCTTCCCTTCTCAAGCTGGTGACCCCATGATAGCCAAGAACGGGGGTAGGTGGGGCAGGCCAGGATAGGCTTGGGGAGGCCAAGCCTCCCTTCTGTGCCAGCTGTTGTTTCTCCTCTGCCCCTGCCCCAGCCGTCAGGTTATTCCACCTCTTGGAGGGTCTCAGGGCCAAGCAGGCAAGGTCAGGGTAAGCAGGGCCCAGCCTGCCTCTTTGTTCAGGATTGGGGCTGACGAGCCCATGCTCCCCTGGGGAACTCAGAGTCCAGACAGATGGGAGAGTGACTCTGGCTGGAGCTGTCAGTTCTCCTCTGCGTAGCTCTCCTACACCAGCTTACTGCCTCCCGGCCACTGCCTCCCAGGGGAGAGACCCGGCCCGTTTGGCCTGACGTGGCCAAGTTAGGGTCACAGGACCATGCTGGAGAAAGGCCCGAGATGGGGGCTCCCCTCATGTATGGAAACAGGACTGGGTTCAAGGGACACAGGTGGCAGTGGGGAGGTGAGGCTGGCCAGGGTCTCTGGAATGGGCCTTGTGGGGGCCTGATGCTGAGGTCCCCATCCTGCCAGGTGACACGGGTGCCTGTGGAGAGCTGTGTGCAGTATGCGTCATGCGAGCTGTGCCTGGGGTCACGGGACCCCCATTGCGGCTGGTGCGTCCTGCACAGCATGTGAGTCTGGGTGGGGTGCAGGGTGGGCCGGAGGGCCCTGGCAGTCTCAGACCTGAGAGAGCCCCACGTGGCCGCCCTGTGCACATTGGGCAGTCATGGCTCCCCCTGGAGCGCCTCCAGGTCACCCTTGGGTGAGGTGCTCTGCGTTTGGCAGTTTCCCGGGACTGGCTGAGTGATGGCCTGCCCACCTTCACCCCGGTAAAGACGGGGTACAGGGTAAAGCTGCTGGGCTCCCCCAAGTGCGGGTGACGACCCTGCTGAGCAGGGGCTGGTGGGCTCGGGGCTTCCCTCTGGCCGCCTCTGCCACGCCCAGCCGCAGCACTCTCCGCCCGCAGCTGCTCCCGGCAGGATGCCTGTGAGCGGGCCAACGAGCCCCAGCGCTTCGCCTCGGACCTGCTGCAGTGCGTGCAGCTGACAGTGCAGCCTCGCAACGTGTCGGTCACCATGTCTCAGGTCCCGGTGAGCACAGCTGCCCAGGGGTGGGGGCGGGTGATCGGCCCGGCGGAGGGGGGTGGGGTACCTGCTCACCTCCTGCCTTGGGGACCCCAGCTTGTGCTGCAGGCCTGGAACGTGCCCGACCTCTCGGCTGGCGTCAACTGCTCCTTCGAGGACTTCACCGAGTCTGAGAGCATCCTGGAGGACGGTCGGATCCACTGCCGCTCACCCTCCGTGCGGGAGGTGGCACCCATCACGCGAGGCCAGGGTGAGTCCCGCCATGGCCTGGGGCTGGAGCAGCTTCTGGAGCCATCCTGTTGGTCAGGGAAGGGGCGTCACACATTTCCTGTAGGGTGGCAGGGGAAGAAGCATATGCCTGCTCTGGGGGTGGGGACCGCAGGTGCCTGCCCAGCATGCTTAGAGGCCCGTGGGGTCTGAGGGGCACGGGTTCGGTGAGGGGCTGTGCACGTGGTGGCAGGGAAGGTCCTTGATGAGGCCCGTCCCTGCTCCTGGCTGGCAGTCCTGGGTTCCGTGGCCCCGGGTGGCCCTGGTGACTTGGGCCCGTGCTGCTTTTTCAGGAGACCAGCGGGTGGTCAAGCTTTACCTGAAGTCCAAGGAGACGGGCAAGAAGTTTGCGTCCGTGGACTTTGTCTTCTACAACTGCAGTGTCCACCAGTCGTGAGTGTCCTGGCCCTCCTGCCCCGGCACTCGCAGCAGGACAGGGTGTGGCGCTGTGCGGCCACGTGCTCAGGGCGGGAGGGGAGGCCTGTGTAAGAACCGCTCCCCAGCAGACGGGCCAGGTGGAGAGAAGCCAGAGAGGGCAGGCTAAGGGAGTGAGGGACACGAATCAAATGAAGAGAGTCTCCCCAGCCTCCCACAAGCTGCTGAGGTGTGGGCAGTGGTCTGCAGGCCCCAGAGTGAGGCAGGGAGCTCTGAGGGAAGCTGTTTTGTCACCCGTGCAGGAGATGGCCAAGCCGTGGGCCAGGGCGGGCCGCTCGGGACAGGTCCCTGCCGCTCAGGGACAGAGAGTGGTCCAGGTCCTCTCTGGTGGTGGAGGGGGGCGCTGGGGGCACAGAGAGCTGGGGGTGGGAGCTGTCCCTGCTGCTGCCCTGGTGTGCTTGCCATGGGGCCTCAGAGGAAGAACGGGAGAAGCCAGGGACCTGCTGTGTGTCCTGCCCTAAGCTCGGGCCCTGGGCGTGGCCCCAAGCCTGACCTGGAGGGGACCCAGGCTGGAAGGCGAGCGCGGGGTGTGGGGGGCGGTGGGGAGGCCCACGCAGGTGGTATGGTCCAGCCATGGAGCTGGAGGCAGCTGGTTTTCAGCTGTGGCTTCGTTTGTTGACCTGCAGACTGACTCCATCCTGGTTCTTTGTGGTGCCCACGGAGGGCCCGGGTGTCAGTATTAGTATTAGCCGGCTTCACCGCTCCGCCCAGGGCGGGCTGGGGTTTTTGGAGTAGGGGGCAGCTCTTCAGAGCCAGAGGGGACGGAAGGTCTCTGGAGAAGCAGGGTGGCCGGCAGGGTGGGAGGTCCTTGCAAAGTCAGAGATGGTTTTCTGCAGGGGACGTGGGGGCCACAGGCACTGGAGAGACGACAAGGTGCCAGCCACAGGAGGTTGCACAGGCCAGAGCGCAGCAAGGGCCCTGTCCAGGCCCTGGGGACATGGGGGAGTGAACAGCCAAGCCGCTGCCAGGCGGAGCTTGAATTCTTGTCGGGGAGGCGGCTGTCTGCAACCGCCCTGCGGGGCCCTGCAGCGATGGCTTGCCTCCTAAATGGAAGCCTAAGTTCATTGAGATCAGAATTTGAAATGCAGTTCCATATCCGCGCCGACACATCTCCCAGCACTAATTGTCACGTGTGGCTTGGCGTGACCAGCAGACACCATAGATTTTAGACATTTGTTATTGGGAGGGTTCTATTAGCGGACACTGGTGTGGGCTTTCAGATATTCAGAGTCTGGAAGAAAAGCAGTGAGGAGGGAGGGAAGCACCGGGCGGGCCTCTCTGAGCAGGCGGAGCAGCAGCCAGTGCAAAGGCCCTGTGGTGGCACTGTCATCCGCTGCTGAAGAACTAGCAGGGAGCTAGCACGGCCCCGTGTGGCCACTGGGTGGAGGCACAGGCGGCCCCAGTTTGACTGCCCTGCCCTCTCCCTGCAGCTGCCTGTCCTGTGTCAACGGCTCCTTCCCCTGCCACTGGTGCAAGTACCGGCACGTGTGCACCCACGACGCCGCCGACTGCGCCTTTCTAGAGGGCCGCGTCAACGTGTCTGAGGTACAGCCATCCCAGAGAGCTCGGGGTTCCGAGCTGCAGCAGAACCGAGAGCTCCCACGGGTGGCTGGGATGCTGACCTAATGGCCTGTGGTGTGAGGGACGTTCTCCGAGGCCATGTGGAGCTGAGGCCAGTCAGTGGTGTTTGCTGGTGGTCACGGGATCTGCTCTGTAGCCCTCAGGGAAGGCCTCAGACCGGGACCTCTCGTTGGGGGCTGTAGACCAGAGGGATGTGCGAGGGACGATGCAGGGGGGCTGTCCACCCCGTGTGCTGGGAGCCTGGAGCCTGAGGTGTCTGGCTGGGCCAGCGTGGGAGTCTCGGTGCCCAGCATCGTGCGGATGAGGGAATCCTCCGACTGACTGGCAGGGCGGCTGGTGGGTTCTTGGAGTCATTTGAGGGTACTGCATAGTAATTGATAGTAATTAGGTAGTAATTATTTTAGAGCTTGGGCAAGGCACTGACTTTATTTATGAACAGCCAGGCTACCTTTCCTAGAACCCGAGGCTCTCAGAACCAGGACAGGCTGACCTGGGCACCTGCCAGGCAGGGAGTGGGGATGCAGGGCTCCCCAGGTACAGCCTGAGGGTCCAGAGCCAGCCTGGAAGCCAGGGCCCTTGCTTTTGCAGTGGATAGCAGACCTGTTGGTTGGACAGGGCAGGAGGGTGTGGGTCCTGCTGGCTATGGGGTGTGGAGGAAGCCGAAGACATGCAGCCTGCCTCGGGCTATTCCTCACAGAGCGTCCCCTGGCCAGCCTCCACCATCATCCTCTGGACCTTTGTCCAGTCCCTGATGTAACATCACACATCAGGGGACAAGGGAGCAGTCGGGGGCAGACCAGGGGTAGGCAGGGACCTTGGGTGTTTGGGGGGGTGGTGTCTGTGTGAGCAGGTGGTGTGAGAGCCAGGGTGTGGGGACGGACAGCAGGCTTCCCCGGGAGTGTGGCTCACAGGAGGACCTGCCAAAGGTGTCATGAGGGTGGGCAGGGGCCATGGGGCAGCAGGAAGCTGCTTAGTGACCCCAGGGTCTGGGGACCTCAGGGAGGGCTATTGTGGGCCTCAGTGGAGCAGCATGTGAGGACCCTCCTGCGGGGTTTGCACGTTCAGGGCTGGGCTGCAGGTGGTCCTGGGGTCCAGGGAGGTCGCTTGGGGAAGGGACCCATCCCACGGATCTGCCTTCTTCAGCTGTAATCCCAGGTTTTTATGGGGACTTTACTGAGGAGTGTGACACAGGCCCAAACTTGACCAGTCCCATTGCTCAGAAGGCCTTGAACTCCTCACCCTCAGGTTCCCTTCTTTCCATCTCTGGTTTTGGTTTGGATCTTGTGGTGTGGCCCCTGAGGAGCTTGGTGCCAAGGCATAGCCTCAGCCAGACTCCAGCCTGATGCGGGTACAGAGGCCCCACCCCAAGAGAGAGACTGGGGCCTCCTGGGCAGCGGAGATGGTACCCCTCCTGGGTACAGAGGCCCCACCCCGAGAGAGAGACTGGGGCCTCTTGGGCAGCCAGGAGGCTGTAGAGGGAGGTATGAGGCTGGGGGGCTAGAGGAGCCAAGTCCTGGTGGCCAGAAAGAGCCAGGGCTGCTGGGGGTCCAGGAGGGGCAGCCAGGGGCTGGGGAGGCAGCAGGAGGATCCCCGGGCTTGGGGGCTGGCCGGGGCACCTCTTCAAAGGCCAGGGAAGCGGTGGTGTAGGTGTGAGCCCCTGAATGTGTGGAAGGCGGCCTTACGTACATGTCTCCTCATCACCTGCCTCTCCCCGGTGGGAGCATCCCTGCAGACCCAGCAGCTAGCAGTCAGCCTGCCTGGCTGTGCCCTGCCACAGCCCGGGCTCCCTCCTCAGGCCCCCACAACCTCGGTAGAGCCAGCCTGGGCCCAGGCCCGCCTGGGGAGCTGCCGCAGGGCTTGGGGATTACGGCCTGTTTTCAGCATCTCTATTTAAAGCCCAGCTCAGCGTAGTTCCCACGGGGCCTTCTCCTCCTGCCACTGCTGCGGGCCGTGCTGCAAGGGAGCTGGGCCGTTGCATCAGTCATTGTTGCCGCGAGGCTGGCCCTGGGGGCCCGGGCTGTTTTCCTGCCCAGCTCTGGCTATTTTTACATGCTCCCTGGGCCCCCAGCTGAGAGCTCCCAGCCCCAGCGCCCCTCGTGGCTGCTTCTGCCTCAAGGGCCTTTTCAGCCAGATGGGGCCCCCTCAGTGGCCGAACAGCGGGGTCCTAGAGCACCGGGAGGGCACTTGAGTGCACGGGGGAGAGGCCACAGCCCTGCAGGTGCAGAATCCAGGCCTCCCACCTCCAGCCCAGCTGGCTCTTTCTGAGGTCCTCAGTCGGCCGGTGTGTGAAATGGGCACTGTGATGCTCGAAGGCTCTGTGCACAGACGGGTCGGGGCCGCGGGGAGGGCGTACCATGCTCGTGGCGCCCAGCCCTTCAGCCGAAGCCTTGTCGCCCCCAGGACTGTCCGCAGATCCTGCCCTCCACCCAGATCTATGTGCCGGTGGGCGTGGTGAAGCCCATCACTCTGGCCGCCCGCAACTTGCCACAGCCACAGTCAGGCCAGCGTGGGTACGAGTGCCTCTTCCACATCCCAGGGAGCCCGGCGCGTGTCACTGCCCTGCGCTTCAACAGCTCCAGCCTGCAGTGCCAGAACTCCTCGGTGAGGCGGGGTTGGGGGGTGCCGGGCATCCCATGTGTGGTCACCCTTGTGGCTCTTAGCACAGAGACAGCGCACAGGCAGGTGTGCCTGGGACGGCTCAGAAGGCACCCTCGGCCTGGCCGGGCTGTGTGGGTGAGAGGGCCGCAGGGGTGACACGCCGAGAGCCACCCAGATGTCTGGTGGGAGCACATCGTAGACGGGGGACAGGGTGACTTACTTAGACGGGGTGGGATGTGGCAAGGAGGCCAGGCTGGTGTGCGGGACGCCCAGGGGCCAGCCTTGCCTGTGCTTCCGGGAGGGCCAAAGTCCACAGGGCCCAGGCGCTCAGCTCCTTTTCTGCATCTGATGGCCAGACCCAGAAACTGTTTCCAGTGGCTGGTGTGGTGACTGTAGCTGGTGGTGTTGCCCGAGGGCCGGGGGGCAGTCACGTTTGGAGTCTGGAATCTGACAGGGTAACAGTTCCAAAGCCTTTGGTCAAGTCCAGTGAGTTTAGTGATGGCAATCTTGCAGACCCACATCCTTCGCTGGTGGGTGCAGGGAGCGGTGTCGAGCTGGTGGTCCTAAGACCAGCCTCGAGCTCTCCCCAGCAGGCTCTGTGGCAGCTGACAGGCCTTGGTTTCCCCACTGTTCCAGAAGAGAGTCCTCAGGGGAGAATCCCAGGGAGAGGCCTCTCGTCAGAGGTGTGGCCTCCTGCCGGTGGTGGCAGCTCCTTGGCCAGTACCTTGGGTGTCCAGCAGAGCGGGTTGGGGGTCCCAGCAGCCTCCTGGGGGCAGGTCGGCCACCTGGCCAGGCCCCCGTGGCCTGCACCTGGCTGGAGAGGCCCCCACACCTTCCCGCCCGTCCTGCCCTTCCCATCCTATCTCCTCATCTGTCCCTCCCTCCAGCTGCCTCTCTCTGGCTCCCGCGGCCCGGCCACTTCCACTGTCTCCTTGCTCTCCAGCTCTCTGTCCGTGCCTCTACTGCCCGGTTTCTCTGCCGTCCCCGGGCCTCTGTCCCCTCCATGCTGCACTTCCCCACCCCCCAGCCCACCTTTGTCTTTCCTGTGACTATGTTGAAAGGGGAAAGGGAGTACCAGGGAATTTGATAGAATCCAATTAAATTCCTGCAGATAAAATAGTGATGAATTGCTCTGGGATGGAGTGGAGGTCCTCAGCTGCAGAAAGTGGGACACAGCTGGGAGTGCTGGGCCCGCGCTCCCCGGGGGAGGGTACTGTCCCCGAGCCCAGCCCGGCCCGGGGGGTGGGAGGGCAGAGCTCTCCCTGATGCTGCTTCCTGCAGCCTGTGCCCAGGGCTCAGGGGCACACATCTTACACCTCAGGGCAGTCCTGGTGTGGGGATTACTGAATCCATTCAGCAAAGAAACAGGTTCCTAGAGAATCCCTGAGAAATAGCCATGGGGGCCTGTTGGGAAGTTCTGGTTCCCTGGTGGGGCAGACTGCAGGGGAAGGTGGGGGGGTCTCCCTGGAGGGTGAGCCTCATGGGACTGCTGGGGACAGGCTTGTCTGGAGAGCAGGGATTCTGGCCACCAGGAAGGAAGCCCTGTGTGTGTGGTATGTGTGGTGTGTGTGTGTGTGTGTGTGTGTGTGGTGTGTGTGTGTGGTGTGTGTGTGTGGTGTGTGTGTGTGTGTGGTTGTGTGTGTGGTGTGTGTGTGTGTGTGGTGTGTGTGTGTGTGGTTGTGTGGTGTGTGTGTGTGTGGTGTGTGTATGTGGTTGTGTGTGTGTGGTGTGTGTGTGTGGTATGTGTGTGTGTGTGGTTGTGTGTGTGTGGTGTGTGTGTGGTGTGTGTGGTGTGTGTGGTGTGTGTGTGTGTGGTGTGTGTGTGTGGTGTGTGTGGTGTGTGTGTGGTGTGTGTGTGTGTGTGGTGTGTGTGTGTGGTGTGTGTGGTGTGTGTGTGGTGTGTGTGGGTGTGTGGTGTGTGTGTGGTGTGTGTGGGTGTGTGGTGTGTGTGTGTGTGGTGTGTGTGTGTGTGGTGTGTGTGGTGTGTGTGTGTGGTGTGTGTATGTGGTTGTGTGTGTGGTGTGTGTGTGTGTGTGTGGTGTGTGTGTGTGTGTGTGTGTGTGTGGTGTGTGTGTGTGTGTGTGTGTGTGTGTGTGGTGTGTGTGTGTGTTTGGTATGTGTGTGGTGTATGTGTGTGTGTGTGGTGTGTGTGTGTGTGTGTGGTATGTGTGTGTGTGTGTTTGGGGGGTGGTAGACCAAGGCAAAACTGGGTGTGACAGCTTAGCCATCTCGGCTGGCTGGTGGGTGGGGGCTCTGTGGGATTTCCGGCTCCAGATTGGAAATGCCATTTTGGACAGGCAGAGCCCCTGGACTCTGTCCTGCTGAGTCTGCTCCCAGGGGCCAGTCCCAGCGGTTGCCAGGAGAGGTAGGCAGGCTCTGACCCACTGCCCTGGACAGTGGCCTGCAACCCCTGAGTCTAGGCTGTGCAATGTGACCACCCGCCTGCCCACTGCCCACAGTATTCCTATGAGGGCAATGATGTCAGCGACCTGCCCGTGAACCTGTCGGTGGTATGGAATGGCAACTTCGTCATCGACAACCCTCAGAACATTCAGGGTGAGCTGGGCGGGTGTCGGGTTTGCGGGGGCAGGGGGCACTGAGGGCGGGCTGAGCTGACCGCGCCCCTCCCTGCAGCCCACCTGTACAAGTGCCCGGCCCTGCGGGAGAGCTGTGGCCTCTGCCTCAAGGCCGACCCGCGCTTCGAGTGTGGCTGGTGCGTGGCCGAGCGCCGCTGCTCCCTGCGTCCCCACTGCCCCGCCGACTCGCCCGCCGCCTGGATGCATGCCCGCCATGGCACCAGCCGCTGCACCGACCCCAAGATCCTTAAGGTAGGCAGCCCCCCCGTGGCCCCCCCGCCCCCGGCCTCCTCCCACTCCCTGCCCCACTCAGCCCACGGCGGACTGCACGGGTGTCCCAGCCCCGGCCTCTCCATAGCTGTTTCCCGAGACGGGCCCGCGGCAGGGGGGCACACGGCTCACCATCACGGGCGAGAACCTGGGCCTGCGCTTCGAGGACGTGCGGCTGGGCGTGCGTGTGGGCAAGGTGCTGTGCAGCCCTGTGGAGAGCGAGTACATCAGTGCCGAGCAGTGAGTGCAGCCCGAGCCGTGCGGACGGGCAGGGGCACCCCGACCCCCCGGGCTGGACCCCGCAGCCCACTGAGGCCCCTTGGCACCCCGCAGGATCGTCTGTGAGATTGGGGATGCCAGCACAGTGCGGGCTCATGATGCCCTGGTGGAGGTGTGCGTGCGAGACTGTTCCCCCCACTACCGGGCCTTGTCACCCAAGCGCTTCACTTTCGTGGTAAGCCCCCCTCCCCCCGCCCCCCGGTGGCTAAGGGGGAGCTGTGCAGGGGCTGGATTGAGCTCCTGGTCCTCGGTGGGTCCCTTCATTGTGCAACACTTCTGTTCTGGTCTCCCCTCCCCTCCTTGTCTCCAGGCCCCACTCCAGGTCCCTCCTGCACACTTTGGGCCCTGACTGTGGGCTGCATATGAGAGCCCGTGTGCACACAGGGCCTGGGGCCCGGCTGGAGGTGCAAGCAGGCCTCTGGCCTGAAGGGCAGGCCTTTCCTCCCGCTCAAGCAAGCCCCTTCCTCCCATAGACGCCAACCTTCTACCGGGTGAGCCCTGCGCGAGGGCCCCTTTCGGGCGGCACCTGGATTGGCATCGAGGGCAGCCACCTGAATGCGGGCAGCGATGTGGCTGTGTCTGTTGGTGGTCGGCCCTGTTCCTTCTCCTGGTATGGGGTGCAGATGGGGAGTGGGGGGCCAGGGCAGGGCCTGCCTTCCCTGGGTGGTGGTTGGTTCACATGGCTGCATGCCCCCTCCCGTTGCCCAGGAAACAAGGGGGGGTGTGGAGAGCCCGGCTGGGGTGATCACTATGGAAACCAGAGGCGGAGAGTGTTACCATAGAGACACGCTACCTCCTAGAGTGGGCAGGGCAGGGCAGGCAGGGTTGGTGGGTGGGCAGGGCCTGGACCTGAGGGGCGGGCACAACTGCCCTGTTTTGGGGTGAGGGGGATCCCTTGGGAACACAAGTATTTTAAAAAAAATTCTTAAGAGGGAAAAAAGAAATCTTGACAAAAGCCCTGAGGCTTGAAGTGGATAATTTTAGATTAGGGATGATAATGGAACGGCCCTTTAAATATTTTCCTGCGGTAATTATCTGCTATCAGACTAATTATTGGTGTTTGCAGCCTTGCTGCAGGAGCGGGCCTGGCGGCTGGGGAGCCTCCGCTGTGCTGAAGTAGCTGAGGGGACAGGGACCCAGGTGCAGGCAGTGGCTGGCTGCTGCTCGCTGGGGATGACCAAGTGCCCTCTCCATGCTGGCCACTTCATTCTGCCTCGTCATGGGCCAGGCTTGGGTTGGCTCCGTTTTCAGATCAGGAGACAGAAGCGGGGAGGGGGATGGAGAGCGTGTGCCTCACTTGCCTTAGTGAGAGTTGGTGCTGAGTGTGGCCCACTGGGAGACACACTTAGCCCCTCGGAAGTGCTGTTGGGAAAGTGGCTGTAACGGTCATCAGCTACCTGGAGCAGGTCCCGTTGGAGTGCCATTTTATTGGTGGGCAGATGAGGCCTGGGGAGGTCCAGTAACTTGCCCACACACCTGTCTGTGATGGAGCCTAGACGCTTAGCCCACCTCGTAAGCGAGCCCTACCACCTGTGTCCTCACTGTTCCCCCTGGCCTCTCAAGGAGGAATTCCAGAGAGATCCGGTGTCTGACGCCCCCTGGGCAGAGCCCTGGCAGCGCCCCCATCGTCATCAACATCAACCGTGCTCAGCTCACCAACCCGGAGGTGAAGTACAACTATACGGAGGACCCCACCATCCTGAAGATCGACCCCGAGTGGAGCATCAACAGGTGGGTGCCCCCTCCAGCCCGTCCTGAGCCCCAATGACCCCATCTGTCCTGCCGAGGGTGGCGCTCCTGCACCTGCCTCTCTTTCTGCTTCTCAACACTGGGTTGGGAGCAGAATCTAAACGGGTGTATGAAAAAGATCCAGAGCGCTACTGTGCCCTGGATGCAACAACCCGGTTTTCGTGTCAATCACGGAAACAGATTGTCCTCTAAACTCTGGGATGCTGAGCTCCTCAGGAAGATCAAAGGAACACAGTAAGGTGCCCAGAGCCACAGCTCTCAGGACGATGGACCGTGTCCACCTTGAGACGTGGTTGGTGCCATTGGAGGTCCGGTGCGTGGGGATTTTAACCTGTCAGCTGTCTTTGCGGGGGACCGACTGGCATGTCTGGCCCAACCTATGTGCTGGGCCCGGGCAGAACTTCCCCCCATGATCCCCTACCCCATCTTCTAGCGGAGGGACCCTCCTAACGGTCACGGGCACCAACCTGGCCACCGTCCGCGAACCCCGCATCAGGGCCAAGTATGGAGGTGTCGAGAGGGAGAACGTGAGTCCTTGTGGGACCCCTAGCAGTTTGTGCCACTGCAGGGGGGGACGTGGACCCCGGGGAAGGAAGGTGGGGGCCCCCATGTGCAGGCGAGGCTGCGGCCCCTCGGTCCTGCCGGGGCCTGACTCCATGTGGGAAGCAGCCAGCCCAGCATCCACGCCTACATCCCCAGAGCTGCCTGGTGTACAACGACACCACCATGGTGTGCCGGGCCCCATCGGTGGACAACCCTACGCGCAGCCCGCCGGAGCTGGGGGAGCGGCCCGACGAGCTGGGCTTCGTCATGGACGATGTGCGTGCACTGCTGGTGCTCAACGCCTCCTCTTTCCTCTATTACCCGGACCCTGTGCTGGAGCCGCTCAGCCCCACGGGCCTCTTGGAGCTGAAGCCCAGCTCCCCACTCATCCTCAAGGTGGGCCACTGTGATCTGGGTGGGGGCACAGGATGGGGGGCTTGTGGGGCAGTGGGACTGTCTGGCTCACCCCACCCTCACAGGGCCGGAACCTCCTGCCCCCTGCGCCTGGCAACTCGCGGCTCAACTACACAGTGCTCATCGGCTCCACACCCTGCGCCCTCACAGTATCAGAGACCCAGCTGCTCTGCGAGTCACCCAACCTCACGGGGCAGCACAAGGTCACGGTGCGTCCATGGCCCACCCATCCATGTTCTGGCCCCAGCTCTGGTCTCCTGGGCCCCACCTGCCTTTGACCCACTGACCCTGCCCCACCCAGGGCAATCCCAACTCTGTGGCTGAGCCCCAGACTTGCCTCTGTCCCAGAGGGAGCCCAGCTCAGCCCTCGCCTGGCCCTGGTGCCCCCTGGTGGGCCTGGCACCTGCCGAGTCCCCACATCCCCACCCTCTGCCCACCTCAGGCCAGGGGCAAGTGCTGTGGGATTCTCAAGGGGCATGGTACCAGGGGCCTCCGGAGCTCCCAGTGGGCAAGGGGCCTCCTGATTGGCCTGCACCCCCACCCACAGGTGCGGGCTGGCGGCTTCGAATTCTCGCCAGGGATGCTGCAGGTGTACTCGGACAGCTTACTGACCCTGCCCGCCATCGTCGGCATCGGCGGGGGCGGGGGCCTCCTGCTACTGGTCATTGTAGCTGTACTCATTGCCTACAAGCGCAAGTCTCGGGACGCCGACCGCACCCTCAAGCGGCTGCAGCTGCAGATGGACAACCTGGAGTCCCGCGTGGCCCTGGAGTGCAAGGAAGGTGCGTCGTCAGAGCTGCAGGCACGCCGTGTGGGGGAGTGGGGAGCACGGGGAGCGGGGCTTACTCGGCTGTCGCCGCATGTGAGCCAGGCCCTGTCCTCCCCATGATTCTGCTTGGTGTTTGACCTTCCTGACGCCTTTGCTATGCCATGCTCAGGCTCGGGCATATGGGTGAGGCCCTGACCAAGGCCTGCAGCTGGACCCTGGGCGAGCACAGCCCCTATGGGTGTTACTTGAGACACAGGCTCTGGAGCCAGAGAGCTTTGCATCTGTGCCCCTGCTTGGCTGCAGGACGTTGAATGGGCACATGACCTTGTGTCTCAGATTCTTCATCTGTAGCATGGGTGCGGTGATTCCATCTCCAGGGCCAGGCATGGCCCCAAGGAGCGGGGGCCCTTTCTTTAGGCCCTGAGTACGTACAGACCTTGGCTGATACTGGTCTTTGTTTTCGAGGGGCCGTCTCGGGAATGAGGCCACAGCCCAGCCTCCTAAAAGGGGCTTGGGTCCCTTAAGACCCTGCTGTGTGAGTGGTGGAAATCAGCCCAGGTCATTAGGGAGATGTCGGGTGGGCTTTTGTGCAGGGAAAGTCTGGGGCACAGCTGGCTTCCAGCATGGCTGGGCCAGACCCTCAGCTGCGTCTTCAGCGATCCCTCCCTGTGGTGCCAGGACCAGCACAGGGGGCAAGCTCAGCTTTCCCGCTGGTCCCAGCCCTGCCCAACTGCTGATGCCACGCCTAGTCACGTGCCCCCTTCCCTGAAGCCTGCTCCCCTGGAAGCCCCTGAGTGAGAGTGGGCAGACCCCAAGGGCGGGAGGGGGGTACCCCAGAGAATAGGGTGGGTTCTGACAGGCAGGGGCCACAGATGTCAGAAAAATGTGAGCAGTGGACTCGGATGTCTGCAGGAAGGGTGAGGGGGGTGGGCCCCAAGTTGGAACAGAGGCCACTCTGTCTCTGTCCCTCGTGTCCCAGAGAGACCAGTGTGCTCATTCCTGGCAGAGCAGATACTGCCCGACCTGCCCAGGAGCCAAGGGTACTGCTGCAGGGTGGGCACAGAGAGGTGGGCGCATAGGTCAGGGCCTGCACGGAGCCCTGGTGGCCTGGGATGGAGGCCCTGGGCTGCACGCAGGCCACTTGAGGGGGTGGGTGCGGCTGCCGTGCGTGCCGCGGGCTCTAGGCAGCAGACAGCAGCCTTGGCCTGTGATGGCCACCCTCAGACCTGGTTTGCTTCTCTGGCTGGTGTGAGGTGGTACCGCAGGGCTGTGTGACCTGGGCAGGGGGCCAGCCTGGGATGGCCCCCGTCTCCTTGTGGCCCCCAGCTTACCGCCTCATCAGGGAAATGGGGGCGGTCACAAGGGGTGGATGGAGCCACACTAGTGGTAATTGACAGGTGAAGGACCTGTCTTAGGTGCCAAGAGCAACCTCACACGTTTTGTGAATGCTGGCCACAGCTCTGGGAGGCAGGTGGTGGGAGTGTTCCTATTTGGGGCATGAGGGAAAGGGAGCTGAGGCCCTGGGGGTGACTGCTGCATGGGGGCCTCATGCCTGCAGCAGGCCGGGCACTGGGCTGTTGGTGACTCCCCCGGGACTTAAGAGTGTCCCATTTAGTCAGGACCCTTGCCCGTCTGAGAACTGAAAGGTCCTGGACCGACCCACCCGCCCCATGGGACACAGGCAGGTGTGTGAGGCTTAGGTGGGAGTCAGGTGGCCTAGATGGGGAGCTCTGTGGGCAGGGAGAACCTCAGGATGACAACAGCCGTGTGCCGCGGCCAGCACACAAGGTGCCTTTATCTGCCAGCGCAGTGTGGGGGGCAGAGGCTGGTGGGTGCTGCAGGGCCGGCCAGGCGGCGATAACCAGATTCCTGGCAGCGGTGCCCATGAGGTGAAGGCCCTTGCTCTTAATTAAACCTGCCAACCATCCCCCAGAGCCCGCCTTGCGTTCCTCTGGCTCCTGATCAGATAGAGCCTCCCTCGGGCCGCTGCAGGGCAGACACCTCCCAGCTCTGGAATGTTCCGTTGAGGCCTGCCCCTGCCCTGCCTGCCTTTGTTTCCAAAAGAAGCAGAGCTGCCCTCAGGAGGGTGGGCAGTGGAGAGGGCCCGCGGGTCTGAGCTCTGCGTGTGGCGGTTGTCAGAGTGGAGGGTTCAGGGGAGCCGGGGCGGGCAGTGTGCACCCCAGGGTGGTGGAGGGAGCCAGCACCCATAGTTTCCTTGCCCTCCGGTGCCAACGTTAGATGCAGGAAGCCCCTCTCAGCCCGGCCCTGGGCGCAGCACCTACTCTGCTGTTGTCTGGTGCATCCTGGGACACGTCAGAGGGACAGAGGTTTTGTCCGTGTGTTAGCACTGGGTGAACTGAGCGGTTTCCTTAAGGTTACCCAGCCAGCGAGCCGCAGAGCCAGAGTTGGAGCCTGGCCCTGAGGGTGGGAGGGCTTGGGGGGGCAGCTGCCTTGATACCTCGTCTGGCTGCAGCCTTTGCGGAGCTGCAGACGGACATCCACGAGCTGACCAATGACCTGGATGGTGCCGGCATCCCGTTCCTCGACTACCGGACGTACGCCATGCGGGTGCTCTTCCCCGGGATCGAGGACCATCCAGTGCTCAAGGAGATGGAGGTGGGCTGTTGGCTGGGGCTCACTGGACCTCTGCCCACTGCTGGGGCTCCTGGTTACTGTCGGGCAGCCTGGGGCCCCCGGGGGATGGCCCACACGTGTTGGGAGGGGCACTGGGAGGCAGGGCCCTTGGCTCCCTGTAGTGCTTCTGCAGTGGCGGGGAGATGGGCCTGGTGGGGGCCTGCGGTCGGGGCTGGGCTTCATCCCAGCCAGCCACCTTGGCTGGAGCCTGGGCTCACTGGGACCTGCCTCTATTTTATCGAGGCCTTGAGTGCGTTGTGTACCGCCTGTGCACATTCACCTGGCCTGTCTCCTGGCTGGTTCTGGATGCTGAGCCTCACTGGGCAGGGGGCTACTGCCGTGCGGACTGGGAGGTGTGGGGGCTCAGCTGGACTTTGCGTGGCTGTTTGGGGTGAGTGTGTGGCTGTTGCAGCACGGCGGCCCTCACGGAGCGGGGCTTTTGCTTTGTGGAGGTGTTGGCAGTACTCAGGCTATTGGCATGAGCTTGCTGAGAGGAAGAGGGCTGGCCCCGAAGTCCTCTAGGAGCCCCCAGCGGCAGGCCAGGAGCCCAGTGCCCAGCCAGAAACAGTCAGAGGCTCAGCAAGTCAGCTCGTTCATGCTGTCCTGCCGAGGGCATCCCATCTGTGCACATTTTGGATGTGGGGGAGCCCCTCCTTGTCACAGCTCTCTCGGTGGGACAGTCCCTCTTGAGCTCTGCTGGAATGGGCCTTCCTATCACTCTGGCTCAGGCCCAGGGCTGCCTTGGGCTGCTCATCAGCTCCTCATCCCGGGGATGGCTGCCACATCAAGGGCTCCACATGCCTTGTCACATCTCTTTCCTGATGTGGTCCTCTGCTGTGCCAGCCTGACGGCTCTCTTAATTGGGACTGTGTTCTACTTGGGTCTTGTCACCTGTCTGCCTGGGCTGGGAGCAGTGGCACTGGCAGCCTCTGCATGGCCTAGTGGGGAATCTCCTCTGTTTTGACAAGCCTTGGTGTGTGTAAGAGAGAGAGTAGGGGCCCTGGAGCCAGCCATGCCTGCATTCCACCCCTTCTCCCCACTTCCATGTCACGTGGTAGTGAGCAGAGAGAGAGGGAGTCCACCTTTACTCAGAGTACTCCTCCTTCTGATTCTTGTTTGCCCCCTCACTGTGAACGTGAGGGAACATGCTGGGCAGGAGGAGATGGCCCAGGGCCACGCGGAGGGAGGTGGCCATGCTGGGACTACCTGCCCATACCCGCTGTGTGGGGGGATACTTTATTGTCCCCTGTGAAGTGGGGAAGGTGATTCTTGTTGTGAGTGCAGAGTGAGACCATGGACGTTCTGTGCTGGTGCCCAGCAGATGGGGCATTGAGTTTGGCTTCCTTCTAGCTACCAGAGCGAGGCTTCAGGAGGTGGCGGTCCCAGTGTCTGGCTGCAAAGAGGGTGGCCTTCGTTCTGTACCTCCCACTGACACTGGTCTGCCCCGTCCCTGCCTGTGGTGGGCTACTCAAGTAGCTGCCCGGACACATCCGTTCTACCAAGGACAGTTGAGGCCCAGGGACCTGTTAGGGCAACATGTCCCCTGCCTTCAAGGCCTCCTCTCTGGCCCTGCCCTCAGCCTTCCCCTTCCTGCCTCTCATGTGGGGGCTGGGTGCCCCACTGGGTCTGAGCGCACCTGTGGGCTGCCCCTCCCCCAGGTGCAGGCCAACGTGGAGAAGTCACTGACGCTGTTTGGGCAGCTGCTCACCAAGAAGCACTTTCTGCTGACCTTCATCCGCACGCTGGAGGCCCAGCGCAGCTTCTCCATGCGAGACCGTGGGAATGTGGCTTCACTCATCATGACGGCGCTGCAGGGCGAGATGGAGTATGCCACGGGGGTGCTCAAGCAGCTGCTGTCTGACCTCATCGAGAAGAACCTAGAGAGCAAGAACCACCCCAAGCTGCTGCTGCGGCGGTGAGCCTGGACTTCCGACCTGCAGACCCTAGCTGGCGCATCGGGTGCGGGGCCCCCACCCCAGAGCATGCCGTACCCAGTGCCCATTGGTGCCAAGCCAGAGTTGTCCAGCTCAGAGGCCTGGCTCTGGGGCCAAGGGCTGGGGTCTCCATGGCAGCCCCCAGCCGCCTGACGCCTGCGGTGCCTTGCAGGGCCTGACCTTCAGCACCTCAGGCGGGAGTGGGGTGGGCACAGTGAGCAGGCATGGCAGTGGAGTCAAGCCACCCCCCTCGTGTTGTGCCCCCCAGGACCGAGTCAGTGGCGGAGAAGATGCTGACCAACTGGTTCACCTTCCTTTTGTATAAATTCCTGAAGGTAGGTGGCTGCTGAGGAGGAGGGAACATCAGAGGTGGGGTGTCAGGCAGGTAGATGGGCTCAAGGGAAATAGGAGAAGAGAGAGTCACGGGCAGGTGGCGGGGGGGAGGTCTCAGCCCAGAGGGGCTCGGCTGGGGACTGGGTCTCAGCAGGAATTCCCCCAGGACATGTGTCTCCTTAGCCTCTTTCCTCCTCCTCTTCCTGGAGACTGACCATGCCTCACCCAGCCCCAAGGTAGGGGTGGACACCCCAGCGCTGCAGTGAGCATCTGGCTAAGCTGGAGTTTGGACCCAGGCCCACGTCTCAGTAGCTGAGCCCATGGCCCAGAGCCAGGGATGGAGGGGACATGTGGGCAGGGACTTTTCTGTGTCCAGCACCCAGTGCTGACCAGCCTGGGGAGGCTCTTGGGGGCTCCTGTTGGCCCCTGTTGGGAGATGGTGGCCGCCTGGGCCTCCTCTATTGTCTGGACAGGCCCCCACCCTCAGAAGATGAGCCCTGGAGACTCGTGGCCAGCCTCAGAATAGGGTGGACACTAGATACGGTCCAGGTGGATTTTTTGGGGGTATAAGCAGTGAGACTGGTTACTTGCTCTTTAGAAATGTGATGATTCAGAGCCAAATATCTGCTTCTCTTAAAATCTGAAGGCTTGGCAGACAAGCCCACAGTCCTGCTGGAGAGGTGGATGGGGGATGCCCAGCGTAGCCCAGTGTATATGGTTCGAGTGTGCTCCCACCTGGTCTCTGGCATCTGGTTGATGCCCTGCAGATGGCCAAGGTTATAGGCAGTGGAGCCCAGTGGCCACGGGTGGGGGCTGGCCGCAGGTGGCCTGGAGCTCAATTTTACTGTGGTTGCTTCTTGGTCATGGACCTTAGTTGCCGGGGTCCTCACTGAGTTGGGGATAGCGGCGGACTCGTGGAGGTGCCTAGGGCAGAGTCTCTCCCTGACTGGGGAGAGAGGCATGGATGGGATGCTGGGATGCGAGGTCAGGTGAGAAGGGGCAGGGAATCAAGGGGATGAGGGACTTGAGCAAAGGTGTGAAGGAAGGGAAGGAGTTAGCCAGCCCGAGGGAAACAGGTCCCCGAGGTACATGCAAGCTCCAGCAAGGGGGCCCCGGGGGAGCCAGGCGGGGCTGGTCCGGTGGGGGCCACAGCAGGAGGGAGCAGTGGCAGAGTCTCAGAATCCTGGGCACATGACAAGTGCCCCGTAAACAACATTATCATTGCACAAAACTGGTGGCCAGTGACAGACTCGTGCCTTTCTTGTAGAAATGCAATTCTGTGCAGACCGTGCAGGGGGCACTTATGTGCTCGTAAAATGGTGTTCCGTAAGCCAAGAGAAGCAAGGACTGGTGTCAAGCCCTGTCTCCTTTCCTCCCTGTCTGGCCCTGACTCTGCACACCCAGAGAAAGGGGACTCATTTTGACGTCCGGTCTGAGAACCTGGGTTGGGTGTGTGTGCCGTGTGAGCGCAACACAGGACACGGCAGGTGGACGGGCTGTGTGGGTGTGGTGCTGTCTGAGGGTTGTGCTTTGGGCTCCTGGGCGGGGCCTGCTTTGTGCGGGGTGGTGACATGGGGGGTAGTGAGCAGAGGGAGAGGGAGAGGGAGGCCACATTTACTCAGAGCACTCCTCCTTCCCATTCTTGTTTGCCCCCTCACCGTACACATGAGGGAACATGCTGGGCAGGAGGAGATGGCCCAGGGCCATGAGGCAGGGAGGTGGCCATGCCCATACCTGCTGTGAGTGGGGATACCAGAGACTGGCCTGGGCTGCTTCTGTCCACAGCCAGGATCTGAGTGAGAAATTTCTGGTTGTAGGGACAAGCAGGTGCAAAGGCCCTGAGGTGGGGACACGCTTGGTTGGTGGAGGAGTAGGAGATGGCCTTGGTGGCTACAGTGTGGGGAGCCAGAGGGCAAGTGGTCAGAGGCAGGGGCAAGGCAGACTCTTGCTGAGTGCCTGGGGCCCAGCTCTCGTCTTGGCCACGGACTCCTGTGTCCCACGGTACTGGAGAGTCGCAGCTCCAGGTCAGTGTGTCTGCACCCATGGTTGCATTGGCCTTGTGCTCTCAGGTGATGGAAGGAGGGGTGGTCCTCTGCCTGCAGGGCTGGGTCCCAGCTGGGTGGGCCTCTGACATCCAGCCAGTCACCGTCAGACACAGTGCTGTGCGGCACAGGGTCCACCGTGCCTCGGGCCGTGGGGTGGGCCTGGGAGCCTGGGTGCTGTGTTGGCTGCTCAGGTCAGGCTCTGGAGAGTGGGGTGCTGGAGCACAGGCAGGAGGCTGGGGGCTGGGGTGGTGGGCCCGCTGAGGCCTGAACTGGGGGGACGCTTCAGGGAGGAATCCACCGGCCTTGGTCTTATTTGGCATAAGCCCGGCTTGGCCACATGGTGTTTTTCTCTGTGTGCTCCTCCTGGTTGAGGCCACACTAGGATTTTCACTTCGAAGTTCACAGGGGCAGCTGGTCTGTTGTTCAACCTATTTATTTTCTTGCACCGCCTTCTTGGGGCTCTAGAATCAGGGATCTGCTTGTCTGCTAAAAAGAATTTGGAAAAGTTGCTCCTTTCTCGTTGTGGGAAGCGTGCACACGGCTGCACCAGAAGCTGGGAGTGGAGGGTGGAGGCGGCCTCCCCTGGGTGTCCTGGACACAGCTGATGCCCACCTGCCTGCTGCAGGAGTGCGCGGGGGAGCCCCTCTTCATGCTCTACTGCGCCATCAAGCAGCAGATGGAGAAGGGCCCCATCGACGCCATCACAGGCGAGGCCCGCTACTCCCTGAGTGAGGACAAGCTCATCCGGCAGCAGATCGACTATAAGACACTGGTGAGTGCGAGCCCAGCCGTCCCGTGCAGCCCTGCCCTCTCCATGCACCCCTGCACAGCGCGTGCCCAGAGAGGTGGGGCTTGACGCTGCACCCTGCCCTGCCCGCAGACGCTGAACTGTGTGAACCCCGAGAACGAGAATGCACCCGAGGTGCCAGTGAAGGGGCTGAACTGTGACACGGTGACGCAGGTTAAGGAGAAGCTGCTGGATGCCGTGTACAAGGGTGTGCCCTACTCCCAGCGGCCAAAGGCTGGGGACATGGACCTGGGTGAGCCTGACTGCTCGGGGAAGTGAGCTGCGTGTGCCAGGGACCTGAGGCTACAGGCAGCGGGCCGGACACGGTGCTGGTCTGGGGGTGCTGCAGGCCATGGGGGTGGGGGGTCTGTGGGAAGGGATGTGGTCTGGGCTGGGCTCTGGAAAGCTGCTCCCGGCCCGGGCAGAGGGAAGAAGCAGGAAGTCCACTCAGAGGCTGCTGCCTTCCAGGGGACAGGCAGGTGGGGGGTGCCTGGGTACCGAGGAGGGGGTAGGCTTGTTGGAGCTGGGACAGGGGGCCGCTCTGGCTCATGAGCCAGACAGGTAGGGGTGGCTGCAGAGCTAGAAGGGCCCAAGCAGGCGGGCGGAGGTATAGGGCCCGGGGCTCGCGTGGTAGCTGTGGCTGGAGAAGCCAGGGTGGGGCACCATGCTGGCCTCAAATGCCAGCCTGAGGAGGAGGGCCTAGAGCTCTGGAAGGCAGGGCATACTGTGGGAGGGCCGGGCTGCCCCCAGTGGACCAGCTGCAACAGGTGGAGGGCTGCCGGAGGGGGTGTGGGCAGCAGCAGGGATGCAGGCCTTACCCGCAGGGGTGCATGCGTCCTGCTCAGAGCCAGGATGGGAGCCTCGAGGAGGGGAGGAGTCTTGTCTCTCCCTCATTCTGCCGTTCCGGGCCTCTCACTAAGTGTCCACAGGATGCCCTGCTCCCTCGGGGCCTGTCCTTTCCCTCCTGCTCTGAGAGGCCAGGATCATGGGTAGGGAGTGGTGGGTGGGTGGCACCTGCCCGGGTGGCCCGCCCCTCCAGCACTCCCCTTCCCCCTAGAGTGGCGCCAAGGCCGCATGGCGCGCATCATTCTGCAGGATGAGGATGTCACCACCAAGATTGACAACGACTGGAAGAGGCTGAACACGCTGGCTCACTACCAGGTAACAACCCCCAGGCTTCCTGACCCTCTGGCCACAGCTTGGGCCTCTCCTCTTGGGGCCCCAGGGCAGTGCCATGTCTAGGCCCGTTGGGCTCTGGGTAGTGGATCTCTCAAGGAGAAGAGGATACAGGGACCCCACGCAGCCCTGCAGGTGCACTGCTGGGGAAACAGGCTCAGAGTGCTGAGGTGACTGGCCTCCAGGTTCAGACCAGGAAGGGGGTGTCCTCTGGGCTCTTGACGATGGGTCACACATCTCCTGGCCCTCTGCCCGCAGGTGACCGACGGGTCCTCAGTGGCCCTGGTGCCCAAGCAGACGTCTGCCTACAACATCTCCAACTCATCCACCTTCACCAAGTCTCTCAGCAGATACGGTGAGGGGCTAGATGGGGACGGCAGGGCCCACAGGCCTGGATGGGACGCCCCCCCTCCCCCCGCCCAGTGCTCCCTGCTGCAGGCTGGGAGGGGCCTTCTTCGTGGCTTGTCCCTTGGAAATGGCTTTTCCCTCAAATGTGGAGGCTCTCTTTCCCCAGACGTTACATAGTGGTCCTTTCTGCCATCTCCCTGATAGCTCTGTCTGTCCCTAACAACCCAGGGAGGTGGGGCTGTTGGTTCCAGTTTTCAGATGAGGAAACAGCCTCAGACAGGGGAGCTGCCAAGGCCACCTGACCAGCACCAGGGTGGGCATTGGGTGCTAGGCGTGGAGGGCCCCCCCCACTGACGAGCAGGGTGCCTGCAGAGAGCATGCTGCGCACAGCGAGCAGCCCCGACAGCCTGCGTTCACGCACCCCCATGATCACGCCCGACCTGGAGAGCGGCACCAAGCTATGGCACCTGGTGAAGAATCATGACCACCTGGACCAGCGGGAGGGCGACCGAGGCAGCAAGATGGTCTCCGAGATCTATCTGACACGGCTGCTGGCCACCAAAGTAGGCCCTGGTGGGCAGGTGGTGGGGAGGTCAGGGGGTGGAACGGCCAGGCCTGGGCCTCAGAAAGCAGAGCTCAGAGCAAACCCCTCATCCTCACCCTTATCCTGTGGCAACCAGCTGCCCAGGACATCCGGGAGGCGAGGGGGGCAGCCTGGTGGCCCCCCTGGAGCTCTGCCCTTGCCTGCCTGCAGGGCACGCTGCAGAAATTTGTGGATGATCTGTTCGAGACCATCTTCAGCACGGCGCACCGGGGCTCGGCCCTGCCGTTGGCCATTAAGTACATGTTCGACTTCCTGGACGAGCAGGCTGACCAGCACCAGATACACGACTCAGACGTGCGCCACACGTGGAAGAGCAACTGGTGGGTTTGGGAGGATGGGGCGTAGCGGGCGCCCCAGGGCGGGGAACAAGGGCACTAGGGGTCCAGCTGGGGAGGGCTGGAGGCTGTGGGGCCACGGGAGGCTGGCCCCCAGGGACAGGTTTGCCCGGGTGAGGAGAGAGGCCCCTCCAGGTTCACCGCCTCCGCGCTGAGGCCAGTCCCTCTGCGGGTGCGCCTTCCTGACTCACCCATCTTGGGGGCGTCTGACGTCTCCCCGCCCAGGGTGTGGGCATGTCCTCTGCTCCAACTTGTGGGACCTGCCTTAGGGCGTGGGAGGTGAATATGGGTGTGTGTCCATGCCTGTTGGATTCACGAGTGTCTTTGGGTGTGCGTGGCTGTGTGCAAGTGTGTGAGTGCGGGCTTGCGTGTGAGCAGTCGGCTCAGTGGGATGGGCCCGTTCTCACCGGCTGCAGTGAGGACAGTGAGAGCCAGCACTCCTGAAGCCCTCCCCCCTCCCCCTACGGGGCCAGCAGCCACCACCCAGTCTGGCTTTTGTCTCTCTGAGCCTGACCCTGGGCCCTCGGCACCATTCGCCCTATCACAGAAGCTCCTGTGCCTTTGGCCTCTGGCATCTTCCTCCCTTGTCCCCCGGTGACCTTAGCTCTCCTAGGACTTTGACCTCTACAAGCTGCTGCTTCCCAAGCCTGGGATGCAGCCCTGGCCCTGGTTGGGACCCACCCTGGGCCTCCAGCTCCACCTGTGCTCCTTAAGAGGGTTCCATGGGGCACTGGAGAGGGGGCAGCGCCATGCAGGTTTGCATCGTCCAGGGGAATTTTCTGTGATGGCGGAATGTTCTAGATCTGTGCTGTTCATAGCAGTGGCTGGCAGCCGTGCGTGACTACTGAGCATTTGACCGAGGACTGGTACAACCCAAAATCTGGATTTTTAACTTCATTTAATTCTGTAAACTGCCACACATGGCTAGTGGCTAGTGCATACCCTAGCTGAGGGCTGTCCCAGAGGTGGCATTTTGGATGAAGAAGTCAGCTATCTGTGGGGCTGTGTCTCCTGGGCCCTTTCCTGGTCTTGCTTCCAGGGCCCATCTGGGGTAGGAGAAGGGGTGAGCCAGGCCAGGTGTGCCCTGTCTTGGGGATGAGCCTTCCCCTGGAGGGGAACCTGCTTAGGTGTGAACCAGCCCCATGGTGTGCGTGCATGAGTGTGTGCCTTCCATGGGGGTGAGCCAACCTGGGTGTGTGTGACCCCTGATGTGAGCAGGCATGCAGGTCTAGGAGGTCTGTGGCCATGTGCACTGGGCACCCAAAGGTGAGGGAGCACTTCTGGGTCTGTATGTCTCACCCATGTGTGCCTCTGGGGGAGGGCTGCCCTCCTGGAGGCACTGGGGGGTGGGATGCACTCACCAAGAGTCCTGGCTCTCTCTGGGCCTCAGTTTCCCCACCTCCTTGGAAAACCGTGACCAATGTGAAGGTCAGAGCCAGGAGGGCTGCAGGCCCTCTGGCCAGCCCCTTCCCTACACCATTGGGAAGGGATGCTGAGGCCTTGTCTGACCATGCACTTGGGCCCACCCACCTGCAGCTTGCCCCTGCGCTTCTGGGTGAATGTGATCAAGAACCCACAGTTTGTGTTCGACATACACAAGAGCAGCATCACGGACGCCTGCTTGTCAGTGGTGGCCCAGACCTTCATGGACTCCTGCTCCACGTCTGAGCACAAGCTGGGCAAGGACTCACCCTCCAACAAGCTGCTCTATGCCAAGGACATTCCCAACTACAAAAGCTGGGTGGAGAGGTAGGCGGCGCCAGGGGGGCGGGCAGACGGGCAGGCAGGCATGGGGCCAGGACCCCACTCACGGCCCCCCCTGCCGCCCTCTGCAGGTACTATGCTGACATCGCCAAGATGCCTGCGATCAGTGACCAGGACATGAGCGCCTACCTGGCCGAGCAGTCGCGGCTGCACCTGAGCCAGTTCAACAGCATGAGCGCCTTGCACGAGATCTACTCCTACATCACCAAGTACAAGGATGAGGTGAGCACGCGCACTGGCCCTCACCCAGAGCCCCCTCTCCCACGCCCGCCCAGCTCAGACCCCTGCCAGATGCTGCCAAGCAAGCGTCCTCCGTTAAAGCCCCTTCAGCTACCCCTGCCCCACCAGCCCCTCCCCACGTCTCAGGGCTGGCTGGGCGCTTGCCTTTTCCACTCTGCACCCCGACTGGCCACCTTGCTCACTGGGGCAGGGAGGGAATGCTGTCTTGACTCCTTGCCAGGCCTGGCAGGGTCGGGCTGGGCTGCACTAGGTCAGGGATTGTGCTTCTGGTCATTGTGGGGCGTGGGGGAGTGGACGGCAGTGTCTTTCCAAGGTGGAGACTGTGGGTCAGTGTTTATCAGCCTGGGTGGATGTCTCCAGGGCAGGGTACCAGGCCTTTCCTCAACCTTTAGCACCTTCCGCTGCTGACTTGGAGTGAGGCTTCAGGAGGCCTCCTAGGTGTCTCTGCCGAGCTGGGGCTCCCTGAGCTGTCTGGGGAGGGAGGATGGTCTTACAGGCTGGATTGGATAGGGCACAAAGGGCTGGAGCAGCAGGATGGGCCTGGCCAGTGCCAGGGCCCTGAGGCCAGAGTGGGCCCTGTTGTAGGACGGCGGAGGCTGGGAGGCTGAATCAGCCGGCCCTGGGGGAGGAGCAGGAAAGGCTGAGGCAGGGTTCGTCCCTCGGTGTGCACGCCTCGGGGAACTTGGGCTGTTCCCTGAGTGAGATGGGCCTTCAAGGTTTAGAGCCGTGATTGGACTGCCAGATAGCAGGGGACGAGAGGGAGGCAGAGACCAGCAAGGCTGCGGCCACGCTGCTGGGCCGTGGGGTTCAGGGGCTAGGTCTTGCCTATCGGACTGGCTGTGGGCCTGTCTCCAGACCTGTGGCTGAGTGACAGGAAGTGTGAGGCGGGCTGCAGGAGCTAGGGGTCTGAGGGGCAAGGGGCGCAGCTATTCAAGTGTGAGGGGAAGGATCTGAGAGCAGGAGAGTCTCAGGCCCTAGGCCCAAGTGTGGGGTCGGCGGCCGAGAGAAGGAGGCATCCGTGAAGGGAGAAGGCAGCCCCAGAGGTGAGTCCAGAGCCGGGACAGACAGAGCCTTGGGACCGAGAGCCAGGGACAGGCCACGGCAGATGGCCGAGTGCGGAGGAGGATGAATGGCCTACAGGTTGGGGACTGAAGCCCGCCTTCTTTCAGCCCTCGAGGGAGAGCAGAGGGGAGCTCGCGGTCCTCTTTGAGGAGCTCTGCTGTAACGGGGTGTGGAGAAACGGGCGGTGGTTGGGGGCGCTTGGATGCAGTGAGGGGGCGGCGGGGCTGTGCTCTGGTGGGCTGACGGCCAGTAGGACACAGGAGTGTGGGCAAGCGGAGGGCCCAGCGAGTGCTCAGTGCCTCAGGCGGAGCTGGGGTGCAGAGCAGGCTGTGAGGGGGTAGTGTCTGTGCCCCGTGAGGCCAGGCCCTGCTCTGACAGACCTGCACTGAGAGAGCCCCAAGGGCTGGCTGTGATGAAAGCCCGGTTTGGGGACAGGGTAGGCATGGTGACCTGGGGGAGTCATTCTCTACCTTGGGGTCCTGGGGGTCCAGGCTCAACCCAGACCCCTCAACTGAAATGGAAGGAGCGGAGTCTAGTGCCGACTCCGGAGGCCCCGCTGGTGGTGGCCGTGTGACATGCTCCCTGGGCACCCCGCCCCACCTCAAGCTTTCTTGTACCCTCCCCACGGGAGCAGGTGGCCCTGGCCAGGCTCACTGACGCCCCCGCCTACCCTCGTAGATCCTGACTGCCCTGGAGAAGGATGAGCAGGCGCGGCGGCAGCGGCTCCGGAGCAAGCTAGAGCAGGTGGTGGACACGATGGCCCTGAGCAGCTGAGACACTCGGCCATCACCGCCCAGTGGGAGTTGAGCAACAGGGCCCACAGGCGCGGCCTCCGTCCGGCAGCCAGAGCTGGGAGGCCCCGGAGGCAGCCTCGCCCCAACTGTGCCTAGTGCCAGGGCGCTCGGGGCCGGGCGTGCGGTCCAGCGTCCTCCCGGCCCTCCCCCTCCTCTTCCTGCCTGGCGGGGGTCCCAGTTCTTGGTGTGGGGGACCGTGCCTGCAGCACCACCCGTGCCCAGAGCTGCTCACCACGGGGCGGGGGGAGCCCAGCTGTGACCAGGGGCTCCTGGGGAGGAGAGGGTGCCGCCAAGGACCAGCGGGTAAGGCTGGAGCCCTCCGGGAAAGGGGTAGCCGGCCTGGTCTGTCTCCTTGAGGCCGTGATGCCAAGGTCAGAAGGGCCAGGACGAGGGGCTATAGGAGGGCGCCAGCCGTTCCCGGCGTCCTGGGCAGAGTGTGAGGCGCGGGCCCCAGATGGCAGCCCTGGGCGGGGGAGGCTGAATGCCCAGGGCCCAGCCGAGGGCCGCTGAAGCCGGCCCGCCCGCCGCGTCTGGCACCCCCACGCTCGCTGCACGACCGCCACCATCCTCCGATTCACCGCGTGCTCTCCGCGGCCGCGGCCGAGGCCGGAGCGCCACGTCAACCTCGCCCAGACAGGCCCCAGCTCCCTCCTGTGGAGGGGCTGCAGAACAGTTCGCCCAGCGCCCCCATGTGACTTCCAGAAGGACTCGGTGACTCCTTTCCTGTCCTCAGGGCTGCGCCTCTGGGAGCCACTGGGGCCTGGGGCTCCGGGTCATGAGCGCACGTTCCCGTTATTTATTCCCCCACAGTACCGCTCCTGGCACCAGCCCCTGGGCGGGCTGTGCTCTCTGGCCGCGCGGGTCCTGGGAGTAGCCCCCGGCCACCCTCCTCCCTCGTCCCCCCTCTGTGTCCCCTGCTCGCCACGTCCACTTTCAGCGGCTTCCGGTCCGACATCTCTGCAGCGCGGTGGGACGTCTGGGGGACTTGTTTTGGTTGTTTCAGGGGAGCACTCTGGGTGGGCAGCCGGGGCTGTGGCAGGGCCCCCGGGAGTAGAACGCAGTGCCCAGAGGGGCCCGAGGCTGGCTCTGCCCGTCCGCCCTCAGTGAGCAAGAAAGAACACGTTTTTAATTAAAAGAACTCTGTACATATATATATATATATATGTGGCTCTAGCCTCAGTCTCCAGCCCCAGTGGGGTCCTGTATAGTTAACTGGAGGAGGAGAAATTTCACAATGTAGAATAAGGAAATTAGGGCAGTGGGAAAGCAATACCAAATGGTCGTGGAGGAAGTGGCCAGGGCTTCCCCCGGTGGCGCGCCCCCAAGGCCTCTGCCCCTCGACCTGCGGGTCATCCTGTTTTTGTTTGTTGACGTACAAAGGAGAAATCTTCTCGCTGGCCCCTCGAGAGTGTCCAGGGCGCGGGGCCATGGATTCCTGCATGACCGTGCTAGCGTTTAGTCTGACTTGATCTTTTTAAAACTGCAAGTGTTGAATACTAGAGGTTGTTAGACCCCTTTTTTTATGTTTTTTAATTAATCAGTCACTTGTGAGAACAAACAAGCGGCCCGGCCCCTTTTCAAGTTCACTTTTTCGACGGTACTCAAGATTCCCACGGACTTTAAGGGACAGCTAACTGTGGCCGGCCCTGCGCCCACGGGCTGCCTGTCTTGGGGTCCCCCCTCCTAAGCAGCGTGAGCCACACCCTGGAGATCAGATCAGGGGCCACTTCCTCCCGTGAGGGAGCTCCGTGAAGTCCGAGCGCTCCTGCTGCAGGAAGGTCTTGGCACAGGCTGGACGGGGGACCCATGGGCACCGGGCAGGGCTCGGGCCTCCTGCGGCCGTGGGTGCCCTGCTGGAGCTCAGGCCACCCCCGGCCCCAGCACAGCTCCTGTAGACTCATCCCTGGGCAGCCCAGCTGAGGCCGGTCTGGCTAGAGATCTGGCTGTCTTTTGGTAACGGCTCGCCTTGGCCTGGATTCTTGTCCCCGGGTGCACCCCTGCCTCCCCTCTGATGTCTGGCCGCGTCTGAGGGCAAGCCTCGTTCTCCCTGAAAGTCTTCCCAGGATGCCGGCTTCTATGTGAAGCCCCTGTTCTTCCAGTTCCATGAGGTCAGGTTGGGGTTCCTCGGCCCCTGTGTCCCTCCTCTTCAGAATCTAGTTCCAGCCCCTTCCTCTGCCCTCCCTGGTCCCCGCAGAGCCAAGCCCCCTGTGCCTGCCTCTGCGAGGCGACAGGTTCCAGGGCGGGGCCCTCCCCGTGCCCTTGTCACTTGGACAGTGGGCAGGCAGGGCAATGGTGGCAGAGGGAGGCCAAGCACTTTAGCAGTACCTGTTTACATGCGAGCCCGTGGAGCTGGTCTTTGGCCTGCCTCACCCCTGCAGCAGATCGTGCGCACCTGCCTTCCTGCTGGGTCGTGCAGTTAGGCCCTGCCTCCTCCTTGTCACTACTTCCCATGGCCCTCCCAATCCTGTAGCACCCTACTGGCACCTCTGCGCATCCTCCTGCCAGGGGCTCCCACCCCAAGCTCTGACACTGGCACAGGGGCCTGGCAGGAGCCTGGAACTGAAGCCCTGCTCTGAGCAACGGGGGTGGGCGCCCCTCTGCCATCCCAGGGCTTGGGGGATCCAGGCCTCAGTGGGGGCTGCAAGGGCTCCCAGCCTGTCCCAGACACTGCTGCTATTGCCTGCCCTGCTACAGGCCACTCCTCCCCACTCCCCTGCCTGGCCTTCCCCCTTCCCCACCCTGCCCCCATCCACACGGTCTCAGGAGTGCCCCTAGACAGCTCACACCTCGCTCTGGGAGCCTGGTCTCTCCATATACCTCGAGCTTGCCCTGTATTCCCTGACCCAGGGCCCGAGGAGCCGGGGCTGGGGGCTGTGGAAGAGGGACCTGGGGTACCCCAGACGGAGGGCCCCAAACCTCCCTCCCACCTTCCCTGGTTTGGCCTTGCTGAGAGTACCCCCACCCCGGTTCCCCAGTTCTGGATCTGATTTCAGGCTCACGTCGTTGGTGCTACACAAGCTAGAATAGATATATTTAGAGAGAGAGAAAGATATTTTTAAGACGAAGCCCACAATTAGCTGTCCTTTAACGCCACAGAGCCCCCACCCAAAAGAAGAGTGATCACTCGGCCAGCCCGAGCCGCCCGCCCGGAGGTCGCTCTCCCGCAGGAGCAGTGTGGCTGACGGGCGCTCGGCCCGCGGATCGTGTAAATACACGGCTATTTCCTATTTTACTGTTCTTCAGATTTAGTACTTGTAAATACACACACACATTAAAGAGAGATTAAACATTTTTGCTAAATCTCTTGGCTCTTGAGTGTTCGTTGCTGGGAGGGGTCTGGGGCAGGGCCCACAGCCCGGCAGGCGCGCCCTACACTCCAGTGCGTCTCCTGCTCGGCACCGGGCCCCTTGCCCGCCGAGCTGGGTGCTGACGGCTCCCAGTGGGGTTCATACCAGCACAGCCGCATCACCCCAGAACTGCCTGCAAGAGCAGGCTCTTGGCCACCGCCGCTTCGCCAGGCCTTGGGGGGTTGCTGCCCTGGAGCAGGAGTGCTGTGCTAGGGGTTCTGGGGACCTTGGAGGCACTCAGGAACTGTCAGCGAGACTGAAAGCCACCAAGGCCTGGAGCCCCTCAGGGACCCTACACGCTACCTGTCAGAGGTTCTTCTGGTGCTTCTCCTGGGCAGCAGGGTCAGGAACACCTGGCTCGGAGCACTGGTTCCCAGGGGGACCTTGTCTAAATGCAGATCGTGCTCCAGAGAGCCAGGAGGGGCCTGGCTGCTCCAGGGACTTCAGGCCACCTTGGACAGCGAGGGCCTGGAGCCGTGTTTACCAGACTCTCTCAGCCAGGAGCATTCTTTTTTGTTGGGAGCCCCGTAGCTGAGGAACCCAGTGGGGAATGTTGGCCTTTGCAGCACAGACATGCTCTCCCATCCCAGGAAGATCTGGGCCAGTACTTTTCTGATGAAAACGGTGTTGGTGCAGTCTCTGCTGGCGCGTGGCTCTGCCCAGCGGCCCTGTCTCGAGGCCCGTCTCCTCCAGGGCCCAATAGGGATGGCTGTTGCTGACCCAGAGGGTAGGCATGGGATCAGCGGTGGTGATCTGGGATGCGGCAGGCCTGTCTCTGGGTGGGACAGGTGGGACACGTCCCCAAAGGACATACCTGCTGATGGACCACTTGTAGCTCAGCCACTGTCCAAGCGTGGCTGGTGGATGGACTGGTTTGGACCTCTATGGGTAGGGGTTCTTATCCCCAGCACTTGGGGAGCTTGGGGGACACACAGGTGCTGCCCAAAGGCACACAGTGGGAAGTGACAGAGCCGGATCGAAATCCGGCCACAGCATATCAGGAGGGAGTTTCCCAGAGAGCCCCGGCAGCTCTCTCCACCTGCCTTCCTGCACTGTCTTTCCTTTCTGAGGGCTCTGACAGTGGTCCATAAATCATAATCAATACCTCCTGCTCCAAAATGGGCCTGTCCTGACAGCCGGGCTGCAGGCACTGAGCTCAGCGCCAGGCTCAATTACTAAAGAGAAATCAGTGTAATCACCATGAAATTGCATCGGAAACAAATTTAGCAAATGCGTCCCGTTTGGGGTGTGACGTGGCCTGTTCTCATGGCTCAGTCCCCTCCAGCTTTCCGGCACAATCATCCCTGCCTCAATTACCCTCGTTAGGCCGCCGGGGGCTCCAGCCCCACCAGCCCGAAAGTAGGCGATGGCCTCTGAGTCGCAATCAGCGCTCACTGTGCCATGATCACGCGTAATTACACAGTGAGCACGGTGCGGGGGGGTGGGGGGTGGAGGCAGGGGCCTTCTGATTGCCGCACACATTGGCTCATCCAGGGTATTAAAACCATCAGCTATTAATACCAGGGCTTGCCGGCTGCGCTGAGCAGGGCATGTCAATGGGGCTGTCTGTGGATGGCAGAGGGGTGAAGCTCTGGTTTACACTTGGCAGCCACTGGGCTAGAGAATCAGAAGCTGGAGGAGGTCAGAGTCCGCTTGGGAGGCTCCTACAGATGTCCCTGAGGGGCCTTGGCCCCATTGTGCCCCTTTGGGGCCTTCCTGGACACCCAGGAGCATATCAGATGGTGTTCCTTCATGGGGATGTGTGGCCTTTCTGAAAATGGACAGGGTGGAGCCATATGACCCGTGGCGATCATTGGATGGTCAGTGAAGTGGCTTGGGGCACTTCTAGGTTGGGCATCTAGTTGTCCTGCAGTGAGGATTCTGGAGAGCAGTACCTCTAGCCAGCCTGCATTGGGTGCAGGGCTTGAGCACAAAACAAGCTCAGTTGTGCTAGAGCCGGGCATCTGGGGAAAGTGCTGTTTCTGCAGGACAGCCCAGACTACACTGACTGTTATAAACTGGTAGCATTGCTACCCGGAGGAGGACCTGGGGACAAAGAGAGGTGAGATCAATCACTTGCCCGTGGACACGGAGCTGTCAGTGCCAGAGCCAGAAGTCAAACTCAGACTATCAACTCACTTGGGGTCTTATTAGTTAGTTTGAGAAATCAACTTTCCAGCCATCATTGCTGCTTCCAGCTGAAAATCAAATAACACAGCATATTTTTCTTCTGGGTGGCCCTCTCCATTATAAATAATTTAACCTAAACTTAACCTAACCTAAACTGGCTTGAGCAATGAAAGGGAACTGGTTGGCTCATGTAATAGAAAACTCCAAGGGTGTGTCTAGCTTCAGGCATGGCTGGATCCAGGAGCTCCATGAGGTCTTGAGGAATCTGTCTTTCTTCTTCTCTGTCATCTGTATGGGTTCATTCTCAGGCAGGCTCTTCCCAAGTGGGAGGCACCATGGCTGCCAGCAGCTGTAGACTTACCAACCTAGCAACACCTTTGGTCAGCACATGTCCAACTAGGGATTTAATTAGCCAACTTTAGCACACGTGTCTCTACTTGAACTGACCATTCTGGCCTAAAGGAAGAGGTGCTCTGATTGGCCAGACTCAGGTCCCATGCCCAGTGGGAAGAGGAGTCAGTCCCTTTGCACCTCAGGGGTTAGCAAACTGTAGAGAACTGTGCATTCGAGAAGGAGGAAGTCTCATGTAGTTTGTAGGTTCTGGCTATGCCTGTGTGCAGGACACCTGAGGGGATGGATTGTCAGAAGTGCCTAGGGCATTTCTATGATTATCCAGTCTCTTCCCAGGGGGCCCATAATTAACTGCTGACTGCCCACTTGAAATGCACTTAAAATGCCTGAGTCCTGCCTGCCCCCCAGCTTCTGCTGCCCATGTGACCTTGGTTGAGGGGGACATCTGGCCTGAGGCTGCCCATGATATCAGGGAACCCTGCCAGGTGACAGATGGGGCCAGGCCTGGGGGGGTGGGTGACAGGGAGGCAGTTACACATCTCTGGCCATGAGGGGTGATCTACCTCAAGCACACATTGGATGATAGTGCATTCTAGTCCCTAACTCAGAAGTACTTTTGAAAGAGGGCTGGAGTGGGGACTCCCAGGGCTGGGCATAGGGGTGGCCAGAGCTTCCTGGGCTGCTCCAGCCTGAGTGATGTCATCTCTCCTCCACCCCATCGACCCCCTTCCACCCAATCTTCCCCCCCCATTCACCCATACACACACCCTCTACAGGTCCATCTCTGCCCGCCCATCCTACCCACCTACCAGTCTACCCCATTGACACCACCCATCTCCATCCATCCCCTTCCAGTGGCAATCCACCCCTCCTTTCTCTACAGCTGTTCAATCATCTGTCCACAGGTCCATCACGTGAAGTTGAAGCAGGAGCTTAGAAGAGTCTGAGCCTCCAAGTGTTGATGAGGGTGTGGAGAAATGGGAACTCAGTGCTGTACTGGTGGGAATGGAAGGTGGTGCAGCCATGGTAGAGAATGTTCTGGAGCGTCCTTAAAAAGTAAAACATAAGCTACCATAGAATCCAGCGGTTCCACTTCTGGGTAGATACGCAGGTGAACTGAAAGCAGGGACTCGAAGAGGTATTTGCACACACACTCACAGCAGCATCACTCACAACAGTAAAAGGGGAAGCCGCGCAGGTGGCCATCGACATACTGTGTCATTCCTATTCTACGAGGTGCCGCGAGTTGTCAAGTGCACAGACACAGAAGATAGCACGGTGGCTGGGGGTGGGGGTGGGGGGAGGGCAGGGGGGAGCTGTTCAATGTGGGCAGAGTTTCTCTCTGGGGAGATGAGAACGTCCTGGAGACAGACGACGGGGATGGTTGCACAGCAGTGTGAATGTACTTAGTGCCACTGAACTGTACACTTAAAATGGTTACAGTAAATTTTATGTTATGTGTATTTGTCCACGTTTAAAAATAATAGAAAACAATTTAATTTATTTATTTGTCGGAGAGAGAGCGAGCACAAGCAGGGGGTGTGGCAGGCAGAGGGAGAAGCAGGCTTCCCGCTCGCTGAGCAAGGAGCCTGACGTGGGACTCAATACCAGGACTCTGGGATCATGACCTGAGCCGAAGGCAGACGCTTAACCAACTGAGCCACCCGGGTGTCCCGTTTTCTTTTTTTTTTTTAAGATTTTATTATAGAAAACAATTTTTAAAAAGAATCTGAGGTTTACTGTGTGGCTAGGAGGTCCACAGAATGTTCTGGAGCTGAACTCTGTCTTTGGGGCTTGGTGGTCCCATCTGCTCCCTCAGTGGCAGTGCTGGTGGCCTCACACCTCTGTCCTCATCTGACTGCCCTCTGGACACCTCCCCCTGGGGCTGCTCGCAGCCCCCATGGCAGAACCTCTCACCTCCCTGCAGATGTCCCGCAGCCTGCCTTACCTCCCACCTGCAGAGGCCCCGGCTCCTGCCCCGCAGCACACCACCGTCTGTGGGCAAGTCTGCCCCTCTGAGCTGGGGCTCCGCCGGCAGGCAGGCCGGGCTCGGGGGGGGGGGGAGCGGCAGCTCCAAGGCCTCTGCCCCCAGCCGCCTGGCGGAGGCACAGCGTGGGACTCTGGAGGTTAGGCCCCACGTCTCTGGGCCCTACAGGCCAGCGCTGGGACTTGGCCAGTTCCTCCAGCCCCAGCTCCACTTCCTCACTGGCAGGTGAAGCCTCTCCCAGACCAGCTTTCAAAACCTCTCTCTTCTTTGTTCATGGCCCTTTCTTTGCTTTTTTAATAGATGAAGACGGGCACCCGGGTGGCGAAGTCGGTTAAGAGTTGGTTAAGCGTCTGGACGCCTCCTGGTTTTTTTTTTTTTTAAAGATTTTATTTATTTATTTGAGAGAGAATGAGAAAGAGAGCACAAGAGTGGGGGAGGGTCAGAGGGAGAAGCAGACCCCTCGCTGAGCAGGGAGCCCGCAATGCTGGCCTCGATCCCGGGACTCCAGGACCATGACCTGAGCTGAAGGCAGTCGCTCAACCACCTGAGCCACCCAGGTGCCCTGCCTCTTGGTTTTGGCTCAGGTCATGGTCTCAGGATTATGAGACGGAGCCCCAGAGCCCTGCGTCTGGCTCTGGGCTCAGTGGGGAGCCTGCTTGGGATCTGCTCTCTCCCTCTGCCCCTGCTGCTCATGTTCCCTCTCTCTCTGAAATAAATAAATGTTAAAAAAAATACATTTTTTTCTTTATATAACCATCGTGTCATTATCACACTAACAAAATTAGTATTTGCATATTCAAATTTCCTCAATTGTCTCAAAGCTGCGTCTTCACAGATGGTTTGTTTGAATGAGGACCCCCAGGAACCCGCTTGGTTTCACATCCCCTTCAGCTCCGTCGACAGGCGCTCCATCTGTCTTAAAGCCATTTCTTGGGGAGAAGCGGGGCCTTTGAGGCAGTGTGGGTGTGGGGCAGGTGTGCCACGCTCCCTTGCCCCTTGTGGCCATAAACCGGTTCTTGATCTGGAAGCTTGATGGGTCAGGGTTGGGGTTCCAGGCCAGCAGGGCCCCTCGCTTCCCAGAGCACCTGCCAGGGGTGCACAGGGACACTGGCGTTGATCAGGAGCCCAGCCTCAGCCTGCACTCTCTTGTCATGGCCCCCAGGCGTCCCACTGCCTCAGGGGCTCCCTTCACCTTGGCTGTGTGCTCAGTCCTTCCAACTGCCTGGAATTTTTTTTTAAAGATTTCATTTATTTGAGAGAGAGAGAGAGAGAGAGAGAGACAGAGAGGAGAGCAAGCAGTAGCGGGGGGAGGGGCAGAGGGAGAAGGAGAAGCAGACTCCCCACTGAGCAGGGAGCTCTATGTGGACTCGATTCCAGGACCCTGAGATCATGATCTGAGCCAAATGTAGATGCTTAACCAACTGAGCCACACAGGCACCCCTGGAAATTTTCTTTAAATACACTCTTCCTGTTTTAACCTGAAGAAGTTATTGAAATCGAAACTTGACAGCACTATCCTAAGTGGATGACCAAGTTCGCTTGCCATAAGTAGAAGGTGACAGTAAAAGTAATACAATGAAAGTAAAAATCATATGAACTCCTAGAGTAATAGCTGCCCACAGAAAGTCCTGTCTGAGAAGCTAGTTAAGGGCAAGCCAGGCCTCCCGCAGGCAGCTCTCGGATCCTCCAGGACCGAGCCCTGCCCCAGCTCCTCGGGGAGCCTGTGAATTCTGCTTCCCAGAATCCCCTGGCTGGGGCTGGGGTAGGAGCAGGAAAGACCCTGCTTCTCCCCAGGGTGGGCGCCCCTCAGCCGGGCACCACTGGCAGCTCAGCCCCTAACCCGCAACCCCTCCAGCCAGGGGATTCTGCCTCCTGCGCCCTCCGCCTCGCCCCTTGTATGAAGTTCCCTCTCTGGCCCTGCTCCTTGTCCCGACTGATTGTTGCCTGGGAGGACGCCTCAGCTCCTCGAATGTCAGGTCTGCCCTGCCTGAAACTGTCCCATAGCACCTAGGGTGCCCGGCCCACACCGTTTAGATGCCCAGCCTTAGCAGACCTGCAGGCTGGCCCGGCGCCGGGGTGTCCCTGCTCCTGCAGTGGCTCCACTCGGTGACCTGAGAGCTTTTCCCCCTCCTTCCTCTGGCTTCCATGCTACCCCCCCCACCAGAACCCCCCCCAGGGCTCTCCCAGGGACAAGGAGCATGCCCACCCCCAGGTGCCTGCTCCTGAGTAGGATGATAGCTCCCAGGGGCCCTGGTCTCTCTGACATTACAAAGGCAGGTGTGTGGCATTCCTGTCGTTCTTTGCACATTCTCAGGGCCTGAAAGGACAGAGGGGAGAACACTCAAGCAGTGCTCAGTCCGAGGAAGAGAGCCAGAAAGGCCACTCTTCTCTTGCTGGAACAAATGACCTGAAAACAGGTTTCAAGGCACAAATTCCTCTTTAAATGATCAGTCTGCCAGAGGGGAAGAGGTCTTCCTGGCCTGGAGTCCTGGGTCTGGCACTTGGTGCCACGTGATTGGGGCAACCTCAGGTTCCTCGTCTGGGCAATGGGAGAACTCGTCCAGTTGGCCCTGCTGGGGGTCAGCAAAATTGTATCATAAGGCTTGTGTAAGAGTCACAGGGAGTGTGTTGGAGGCACACACAGGTGTGTTTTCATATCCTGTAAACCTCCTCACCCCCGAACAAAGGAATCTCACATTACGTGCGGCCGCAGTACCCACTTCCTATACGAGGCCATCAGAGGCAACGGGCATCAGGGAAGTGTCATTCCAAAGCCCCTTCAGCTGCCTCACGGGCCACAAGCAAAGTTGTGATGCACAGAGGACTCAGTTACTCCTGCCACCATGGGCAGCGTTGGAAGCTGGGAAGTCAGGAGTCAGGAAGAGAAAGCTGCTGGGGTGGGGTGAGGTGGGGGAGAAGAGTAGCATCCAGAGTCTCCACAGAGGAGCAGCTCATGTCCAAAAGCTGAGGCATTCATTGAGGACTGAGGCTGAGAAGCAGAGGTGAGTGGGAGCAGGGCTGCTACCCACACAACTCCAGAAATAATTGCATACACTGTAGTCTATGCTAATGGTGCTCATGGAGTTGTGCAGTGCACAACCTGCACAACTGCCCAAGGTGGCCCTGCATGGGCGAAGCACTTCCACTGGAGGCCGGTAGAAGAACTGACTTCTCTTCCCTAGTGTCAAGAAGCCCTATAAGCTTTGCCTTAGACCCCAGTGCCATCTTGGGGAGAAGGAAGAAAAGGGAAGAAGAGTCCTTTTGGGAAGGTGAACTGTGACCTGGATTTAACTTTTTTCCAAAAGAGACTGTATTAAAACAAAAGAGATTGTTTAAATATCACTAAATTGAGATTTAGAAGTTTAAGGTTTTGTTCCTGCTTCCCAGTAGGGTGGAAGCTTGGGAGCAAGATTAGATAAGATACAGACAATTAAGAAGCTACATTAACAAAAATACCTGAGCAGAGCTGTGTGCATTTTCAACCCTAGAGACCACGCCAGGCTGGCATGCAGAGTGGAGATGTGAGGGCTTTGCCCGTAACCTCCAGTCCTTAGTCTCGGGAAGTGCTTCACCCTCAGTGCAGTTATATCGGTGGACCTGGCCACAGCCCCCCAACTGACACATGACACCTATCAGCCAATCAGGGCATCTCCTGCCCCCTGTCAGGCTAAGCATGTCACCCGAGCAGGGACCATTTTTTACCCCCTGAAACTGTTGAAAAGAGAAAGTGCTCTTTGACATGGGCTGAGGAGGTTAACCAAGAGCAGGTTAGGGGTGGGGGGGGGCACTTCATGAGCCTGCCTAAATGTGAAGCCAGCTCAGAGGAGTGTAGAGCCCAAGAGATGATAGGCACCGGAGAGAGGCAGAGGTAGAAGAGAGAGAGATGGAGAGGGGGGATGGGGGAGGGCAGAGCACAGCGGGCAGGGAGGAGAGGGGAGGGAGAGATGGAATTCCTGATCCAGCTATGCCTGAAGACTGATCTATTCTGGCCTTTGGTGACATTAGCCAACAAATTCTTTTTTCCTGGTTTTGCTCAGATCCATCTGCTATTGCAATTTAGAGCTGTGCGGTTTGATGCGGTAGCCCCTGATCACATGGGACTACCGAGGGCTCTGAACATGGCCACAGACGGAGCAGAGGTGGGCTGTGAGTAGAGTACACACTTGCTGTGAAATACCTCACTAAAATTGCTTACATGGATTATATGTCGAAGTAATAATATCTTGGATACACAGGGTTAAGTAAAATATGTTATTAAATTTAATTTTACTTGTGCCTTTTAACTTTTTAAAATATGGCCACTAGAGAATTTTAAATTACATTTCTGCCTCACATCATAGTTCCATTGGACAGAGCGGGATTAGACTAATTTTCTAGGGATAAAAGAATATGCTTTGTGTGTGTGTGTGTGTGTGTGTGTGTGTGTGTGTGTGTGTGTGTGTGTTGTCTGTCTTAACGTCAATTGCTTCTAACGAGTTCTCTAAGGAGAATGACTTCTGCTAACCAGAGGGGTTCTTGATTTTCTGAGTGTGGTTGGATGGGTTTGGGTCTATGTATGCCGTCTATGCTAATGGTGCCCCATGGACTTGTGCGCTGCACAACCTGCACAACTGTACAAGGTGGCCCTGTGTAGGTGAAGCACATGTGAATTTGGGGTGAGAACTGGGGAAGTAAGGAAACACTCTACTTTTTGTTTTCTCAATGGCTTCAGTGAGCTGTAAGTCATATACTATACAATTCACCCATTTAGGGTGTACAATTCAATGCTTTTTTGTATATTCACCTGTTGTATGGCCATCACTGTAGTCAATTTTAGAACATTTTCATCAGCTCAGAAGAAACCCTACACCCCTTTGCGTCCATCTCCTGCTCCCTGCATTGCTCCCCAGCTTCTGGCACTACTCATCTACTGTCTGTCTCCAGAGATGTCTATTCTAGACACCTCATGTAAGTGGAATTGTGCAATATGTGGCTTTTTGTGCCTGGCTGTTTTCCCTCCACATTACATTTCCAGAATTCATCTGTGTTATAGCATGGATCTGCCCCTCGTTCCTTTTCATGGCTGAATCATATTCCATTTAGTGGATAGACCACAAACTATCCATTCCCCAGCTGATGTACACTTGGCTTGTTTCCACTCTTTGGTGTCGTATGTCATGCTGCTGTGACCCTTTGTGTACCCATTTTCGTGTGGACAGATGTTTTCATTTCTCTTGACTATATACCTAGGAGTATAGGATCACGACTGCTGAGTCAGGTGGTAACTCAGCGTCTAACTCTTTGAGGAACTGCTGGAGTGTTCTCTACTGTGGCCACACCATTTTCCATTCACACCCTCAAAGCATGAGGATTCCAATTCCTCCATAACCTTGCTCACACTTCGTGTTTTCTGGGGTGTTGTTTTTTCCTTCTGACAGTAGCCTTGCAATGAGGTGATCGCTCACAGGGATGTTGATTTGCATTTTTCTGACGATGAGTGATGTTGAGAATCTTCTCATGTGCCAATTGGTCATTTGTATATCTGTTTTAGAGAAATGTCTGTTCAGGTCCTTTGTGCATTTTTGACGTGGGTTGTTGGATTTTTGTTCTTGATTTTAGTGGTTCTGTGTACGTTCTGAATATCAGTCAGTCCCTTATCAGATATGTGATTTGCAGATATTTTCTCCTGTTCTGTGGATCACCATTACTCTGTTGATAGTGGCCTTTGATGCACAGAAGTTTTTAATTTTCGTAAGGCACGATTTGTCTTTTTGTTCTTTTGCTGCCTGTGCAATGACGTTAAAAACTCTCTTTTTTCTTCTGAAATTATCTTTATTTCATTCTACCCTTTCTTGAAAGGTGGTTTTGCCAAGTATACGATTCTGCTGAGTTATTGTCTCTCAGCACTTCGGAGATTTAATTCATTGTTTTATAGCCTCCGTCAGTACTCATCGAAGGTTGGCCATCAGTTCACTGGTCTTTCCTTGAAGGTGGTGTTCTTTCTTTCTAGCTATTTTTAGGATCAGCTTTTCATCTTTGGTGTTCTGGCTTTTAGGTCTAATATCTTCCTGATCCTTGTGTCAGTTACAGCAGAATGTTCTGGATAATGACGCTTCCAGTGGGGGCCCCATCTCAGCCTTTCTAGGGTTGGAGCAAGGGCTTCATTCCCCTTGTTCAACACCGTCCCCTGGAAATCCCTGGAGTGGTTCCTGTTTTGCGCAACAAGCCAGCACAGACACAGGGCCCCCAGCCCCTGACCACCATATTGTGAGCTGCATTCCACCCTTTGCCTGAGTCCTATAAACTCTGACCCCAACACCTCTGATGAAGCTGTTGGGGATGGGGCTCATGCTTCCATGGGGTGAGGGGTCTGCACCCCACCCAGGTGTTTCCAGTTCATTCTTCCTTCCCTTGTTCTTGCTAACCTCCCACCCACTCATGGAACCTTGTGGGGGAGGCAAGAGGGCTCCCCAAAGGCTCCCCTTGGAGCCTGGCCATCTGGCAGATCATGGTTACTTCTGTGGGTGATCTGAACCAGGGTGTAGAATGTGGTCGAGTGGTGTTACTGCCCCCATCCCTGCCCCAGCCTCTGACAGTTCCTTACATGCCATCAGGGCTCTTTGCTGGCCTTTCTGAAAATCTTGGGGCGTTTCCAACTGTTCCGTGGCTCTGGTTCACCTGTAGAAGCCCCTATTTCTGTCTGCAGCCTGGGGCCCTATAGCTCTGGCAGGGGCCTCTGCCCAGAGCTGCTGTGGCCACGAGCAGGTGAGAGGCCAGTGTTCCTCCCTTAACTGCCCCCTAGTTGAGACTGTCCCCTTCTGCCTCCGCCCACCCAGATCAGTGGACAGCTGGGGGATCCTGCTCAGACATCAGGGCAAAGGGCACGAAGGAGGGTAAGCCTGGATTAGGAAGCAGCTACATAGCTGCAGAGGCACTTCATTCCAGGGGTGAGTTCCTGGCAGGCCCCATAAGCGCCCATTAAGCCTCCCAGGTGGGGGTCCTTGAAGGCTGATAGGCAGTCACTCCTGACTTTTGAATTCCTGCCAGTTAAAATACTTCCCATAGCAACTGACTCTGGAAATGCCTCCCACCGAGGGCTGGATTGGAGTCAGCAGAAGAAATTTCCCCAAGCTCTTTGCAGGTGGGGCTCAAAGATCCTTTGGGATGGGCCCAGCGTGAGGAACGGATGGTGTGTCACCCTGGTGGGGGGGGTCCCCTACTCATGACTCCCGAATTCTAGAAACTGAACAGCACGGTCTAGTAATTCTAAAGCTGGCTAGTCTGCATTGCCCATCCCTGTCGTCAGGTGCCACCTGCTCAGCGAGGCCCTCCCAACCGCCCCACGCACAAGGGCCCTTTTCCCAAAGCTGTCTCTATCTCTGCTCTCCTTACTTTTTCTCCAAAGTGTGTGTCACTACCATTTATGTACCTTTCTCGCTGCCTTGTAAGGGCAGGGATTTTGTCTGTCTTGGTCCCTGCTGCACCTTCTGCATCCGGAACAGTGCCTGGCACACAGCGGGGCTGCGGCGAACAGCGGTTGAATACACGAACGGGTGTGGAAGGAACTCCTGGTCTCTGCGCATGCACGGCCCCCCGCTGTCAGGTGGACGCCCTCACCTGTCTCAGCCAGGCGCATCGGCATCGCCTCTCCTGCAGGTGTGCGGGCCTGCTCCCCTCAGCACCATGGCGGGACGGCCTTTCTGAGGCAAGGTGAGCTGTTCCCACCACCTGTTCCCAGGGCTTTGCGGGACCCCATCATTAGTTATGATGGATAACTTCTCCCATCCTCGCACAGAATCTCTACGCCACGACGAAATCCAGTGCTTCCCTACACTGGGGGCTGTTCTTTCCCCGCCCCGAGACTGTGGCTCTCCACCCTGACTTGCCCCCAGAGCTCTGGGTCCAAACTCCATCCATGCCTGTGCAGAAGTCACTGTGGGCTCCAAGGCTGCCGAGGTAGACTGACTGTGCAACCGTCCCCATCTCTCAGCTCCTTGCCATGCCCGTGCCGCCCCTCCCGAGAGGACTCGGGTGTCTGCTTCCCCACCCTGGAAATCTGGGCCTCCTGCCGACTCAGTCTGCCCCTCTGAGTGTGGCTGCTGGGTGTCCGTGTGCACTTTGGAGGCTGGGCCTCAAGATGCCCTGCAGGGTTCACTTACTTTCTCATGGATGGAGAGATAAACCGTGGCCACCCTGCCGGGGCCCGAGAGACCATGTGGGAGAGAGGCCTGCTGCCCTGGCCAGGGCCCCCCAAGCCCTGCCTGGAGCCGGCTGACCCACACGGCTGACTCTGGGCCCGTGGGCAGCCATGAATGCTCTTGATTTTCAGCCCCAGAATTTTGGAGTGGTTTGTTAAGCACGGGGTTACCAGATAAAATATAGGATACCCAGTTACGTTTGAACTTCAGATAAACCACAGGACATTTTTTGTTGCTTATCTGAAATTCAGATGTAACAGGGTGTCCGGTGTTTTTATTCACTACATCTGGCAATCCTGGTTGAGCAGCAGTGTTATGGGCTGAATGGTCCCCCAAATTCACCTGTTCAAGTCCTAACACTTCACCTTGTACCTCAAAATGTGACTGTTTGTAGATAGGATTTTAAAGCGGTCATTAAATTGAAATGAGATCATATGGGTGTGGGACCTGGTCCAACCTGACTGGTGTCCTTAGAAGGAGGGAGACCAGAACACGACACAGAAGGATGACCACGTGAGATCGCACGGAGAAGACCACCATCTGCAGGCCCAGAAGAGGGGACTCAGAGGAAACCAACTCTGCCGACACCTGATCGCAGACTTCAGCCTCCCGAACGGAGAGGAAATCAATGTCTGTCATTCAGGTTGCCCTGTCTTTGGTGCTTGTTATGGGCGGACTGTGTCTGTGTCACCTCTGGGCGCAGGGGCGCTCAGCCCACCTGTGCCGGCTGGGGCAGGCAGCCCTGCTCTGTCCCCGGACCGCCCCCAGGATGAGCAGCCCTGGGCCTTGCAGAGCCCAGGTGTCCACACTGAGCCCCATCCTTCCCAGCCTGCGGGGCCATGTGGCCAATTCTGCGCGTGTCGAATCAGGAGGCTGTTTTCTGCTCATGTTTGGGAGACTATCCCCGAATAAATGTATGTGTGTGCTAAAAGCTTGCTTTCCCAGGGGAGCCCCGGGCCCTCTGTCAGGGGCGAGGAGGTGGATGTCTCCCCAGGACGCCCCAGATCAGGGCGGCCAGACATTCCAAGCTGGGTCAGGGGCTGTGGGAGACAGCTGGCGTCTGAAGGCGCCCTCCCCTCCTCTAGTGTTTCCGAGTCCCTGCCCAGAGCTGTCCTCCCGGGCCTGCATGGTGGCCGGCGGGGGTGGGGTGGGGGTGGGGGTGGTGGTGGCTAGAGGTGCTCATTGCTCTCCTTTCCCTGGCTGCCTGGGACGGACCTGCCTGCCGCTGGCTGGCCCGCTCCCCTCCTGGTCTGCTGGGCTTCCGTTTCAGAGCTGAAAAGTTGAGACTCCCTCTCCCTGCCCCGCTTCACAGCCAGGACTCAGGGCACACCCCTGCTCAGGAGCCGTGTGGCCCAGGCCACCTGCTGACAGGGTGGGGGCAGTGCAGGGCTGGTGCCCACCGCTTTGGGCCTGCCTGTGGCCTCCTTGCCACCCCGGCCTGTGGTGTACTGTGGCTTTTCCTGCCTGGTTCCCCTTCTCTCCTGACTCTCCTGTTCTCCAGGCTTCCTGGAGAGCCTGAGAGCTGGGCCTGACTGTCGACTCGTGGAGTTTCTGAAACTCCGACGGTATCTGTCGAGCACTGGAGTCAAACTGACAAGATGCTCACTAGCTGGACCAGACGTCTCCCTCGGCCACTTAGGATGCCTGTTCTCTGCTGTTGGATCAGCCAGGGGCAGGAAGTGGGGGAGCATCTTTGTACACTCCCAGGTGGAGAAATGCCCCCTCCTACTGCCCCATGCCCAGTGAAACTGGCCCTGTGTACAGACGTGCCCTGCGTCCTGTTTAAGGTCTGCCTTTTCCTGCCCTTCCAAGGCCCTGATGACAATTGCTTGGTGGTGTGTTAACAAAACACAACAATGAAATTGGTATAAGGATTGGGGGGGGGGGGTATTGAGTTCAATTATTTTCATTGCATCTTGTTTATTAATATAAATATTTAAGGCTACGAAATTTCCTTTGAGGAACACTAGCTCCCATGTAGTGTTCTTAGTGCTGGATATTCCAAATTCGGATTTTGATTTCATCTTTGATCCAAATGTTGCTTAGAAAAGAGCTTTAAAATTTCTAGACACAAGGCCTCAATATTAATTATTATCTAGTTTTATTGCATTGTGAACAGAGACTTTTTTCTGTACTTAGTTTTTAATGCCATAAAATGTGCATAGCTTAAAAATTCAGGTTGTGGCATTCTCAAGCTCAAAACAGACATTTTGTCCCCTGTCCTACCCAAATCTACACCCCTGAGGTAACTATGTCAACCCTTTCAGATGCCTTTTCTGTCCCACATCATCATCTGCTTCAATAACAGAACTTTCCACAAATTCTAGGCACGTGAACCTTAGGCATTACCCATTGAACTTCATCTTTATGAGACCAGGCAGTACACCCCTCCTCCTCCCCCTCTCCATGGCCCACTGTGTGGTGATATCACAAATTTTGGTTAAATCAATGTCCAGCGTTTACGTTGTTCTGGTTGTGTGAATATTGTTCATAGCTCAGTCACATGGTATACCACAATCCTATTTTTTTCTTATACCATTTCTTCCCTGGAATCGTCCCTATTTTGGGGGGGAGTAGTCAGTAATTATTACTATTATTCAAACATAGTAGTAACCCACTGATTTAAATTTTTTCTTGATGACACCCCCCTGGAGCCTGGATGGTTAGTCTCACTGTAGCTGTGGTCTCTCGCTTCCCTCATGGCCTGGAAATCCCCTTCACCTCAGTCCTGGGCCCCATCCTTATGATGGGGGTCCCGATGCCTCTTTCTTCCCTGGTTGGTGCCCACATGTAGACTGAATGTGTTCTCTGGCAGGTTCCTTCATACCTATATATGGAGGAGGCAAAATTGTCGAGACCCTATGTGTCCAAAAACATTGTATTTTACATTTATACTTGAAAGTATATATTTACACTTGCACTTGATAATCACCTGTCTGGGTATTGAGTTCTAAGTAGGAATACGTCCGTCAAGGCCATCTGATCCTTGTCTTCCACAGCCGTCAAGGCCATCTGATCCTTGTCTTCCAGCCTCCAGGCTTGCTGTGGAACAGCTGGACGCCACGGGAGTCCTGCCCCTCTGCGTTCTGCAAGGGGACTCCACAGTGGAGCCAGCATAGGGAAGGGGCTCTCTTTTAAAATAGGGTTGGGAGGCCATGAGGAAGGAGAAATTTATGTGTATCCTCATTGAATAAACTATGAACTTTTGCCAGCCACAGGCCCTCAGCCGGGGCTTAACTCCCTCCTCACCATGACACCTGAGTCCTTTTCACTCTTCACTTTAAGGGAACCAATGCGATTTGACAAGTTTCAACACTTCATTTGCATGTTAACCCAACCACTCCCCGTTCACCTAGTTTCAATCCCTATTTTGCATAGAGGACCTGAATGAGAACTGCACTCATGACCTTCGTCTTCATAATCCCGCCTCCTGTGTGTCTTCCTTGGAAACTGAGTCAGGTTGCTACCTGAATCTGTGTCTCCCAATTTAATTCTAATTGCCCAAATAAATGCCTGTTTGTTCATATTTGTAGGGACTTCTTTCTTGGTCAGCAGCATGGGATCTGTTTTTGTCCTTGGGATGCGTTTATGGTGTCTCTTGCCTACAGTGTTGAGACTTGATGGTGATGAGCCTCAGTGTGGGTCTTTAATTCCTTGGGTCCTTTGTGAGGACTCTCAATGTGGAAACATGTTATTCCATTCTGGTATGTTCTCCTTTATTGTTTTCTTGGATGATTTTCTCTCCTTAGTTTCCCTGAATTCCTATTATTCAGACATTGGACATCCTGGATTGACTCTGATTTTATGATTCCTTCCCTTTTATCATTTTATCTTACTCTCAAAGATTCCCTCAACTTCATCTTCCAATCATCCTATTGAATTTTTAAACTTATGTTCCCACGTGTTTAATTTCTAAGATCTACTTAGAAATTGTTCTCTGAATTTTCCTTGTTAGGGCATCTGTGTTTCCTTTATAGATCTTCCCTTATCTCTCTGAAGATATTTATTTTGATTTTTCTCTGAAGTTTTGCTCGGCTGCCTGCATCAGAGGCCCTCTGAGACCCTCTGTTTTACTCTCTATTTTCCATGTTGGAGGCTTTCTCTGGGTGATCCTTGCCTGTCTATTCATATTTAAAAGGGAGGGACTAAAAGCTGATTAAACACATAATGGATATTTGTAAGAGGGGAGATGGGAAATTATCCAAATGCTCATCAGTAGTACAATAGACTAAAACAGTGTATTTCCCCAACGGGATACTTGGCAGCAGTGAGAATGAACAACCTATACACACATTTGTACAGGGGACTCTCAAAAACATGATATTCAATAAAAGCAGCCAGACATGAAGCAGCACACATGCATGATTTCATTTGCATGATGCGTAAAAACAGACAAAATGAATTTATGCCCCAGAAGTCAGGATAGTGGTTATCTTTAAAATGGGGTGAGGATGGGAGGGGATGAGGGGGCTTCTGGGATGTTGATGGGTTCCATTTCTTGAGCTTGAACTGATCACATATGTGTTCAGTTAGTGGAAACTTATCTAGCTGGTGGATGCTTATGATGAGTGCGTATCACCATGCATTGATTACACTTCAATACATTTAACATCATAAAAATGAAACTGTGTGTTGGGGCTTTGTAGATGGGTGGTCTCCTCGTGGTGACCCCACAGGGTCAAGCTGTTCCTCTGGAGAGGAACCTTCTGCTGTCCTCCTGGTGACCCTGTTCTGTACAGGGAAGGGGCCTGGGGTCTCATGACCCCATGTGCAGACTTTCTCAGGTTCCCTACTTTTTCAGTGAGGAGCCTCAATTCTGCCCCCAGAAAGGCTGATCTCCCTCACCCCAGCGAGCCCCTGGCTCACTTTCTGCAAAGAGACAATCTCCTGTCTTCTTTGGATGGGGCAGAGAGATTTCCCCAGCTGCACAGGTGGGGTGGGGAGCAATGGGACCCAAGTGGCCAGACCCCTTCTCCAAGGTATCTGGTGTCCCCCATTCCACAGACTTTCTGGAACTCTGCAAATGAGTTGGCTTGACTCTGCCTGGCTTCCCCAATTCTGGCATCCAAGCAATCTTTATTTCCCGGCATATTCTGTTTTGTCTTTCTGGGCCTCCTATTTGTAAGTGAGGGACCATCTGGACTAATTTACTAAGAGTTATTTTTTCTCTCATATTTTCCATCTCCCTTTTCTTTTGTTCTGCTTTCTAGTATATTTCTTCAACTTTATTTTCCATTCCTTATGTAGATTTAAAAAACTCAGCTATTATATGTTTGTATTTTTAATTAAACTTTTAATTTTGAGATAATTATATTCAAATGCAATTATAAGAAAGAATGGAGAGAGATCCTGTGTACAATCTACCCAGTTTCCCCCAGTGGTAACATCTTGCAAAACTATAGCACAATCAGGATATTGACATTAATATAGTCACGATACAGAACATTCCATCACACGGATCCCTTGTACTATCCTTTTATAGCCACACCCACCTCTCCTTCCCCCCTCCCTTTATCCCTGATCCCTGGCAATTACTAATGTGTTCTCTGTGTCTATATTTTTGTCATTTCAAGAATGTATATGACATTGCATATGAATGTACGTTCCATTCCATTCCATACAGTATATGGAATCATACAGTATGTAACCTTTTGTGATTGGCTTCTTTCCTCAGCATACTTCCCTGGAGACTCATCCAAGTTATTGCTTGCAGCAAAGCTTTGTTTCTTTATTGCCAAGTAGGATTCCATGGTGTGGTTGCACCATTACCTGTTGAAGGACATCTGAGTGTTTCAGTTTTTGGCTATAACAAATAAAGTGGCCATGATTATTCTGTATCAATTGTTGCAGGAAGGTAAGTTTTCATTTCTCTCTGATAAATGCCCCAGAGTGTAATTGTTGGGTTGTATGGTAGTTGCATGTTAAGTTTTATAAGAAGCTGACAAACAGTTTTCCAAAGTGGCTGTACCATTTTACATTCCAACAAGTAATGCGTGAGCAATACAATTTCCCTACATCCTCACCAGCATTTGGTGTTAACACTATTTTGAATTTTAGCCATTTTGATAGGTGTATGGCATATTTTATTATGGTTTGAACTTTCATTTCCTCAATGGTTAATGATAGTGGATATCTTTTTGTGCTCTCATTCATCATCTGCATATCTTCCTTGGTGAACTGTCTGTTCATGTGTTTTGCCCATTTTCTAATTGGATTGTATTTTTTTTTCCTCTGATAGGTTTTGAGAGTTTTTTTATATGTTCTAGATATTAGTCCTTTGTTGGGTATGTGGTTTGCAAATATTTCTCCCAAACTGTATCTTGTCCTTTCATTTTGTTAATATGGACTTTTGCAAGCAAAAGTTTTTAATTTGGATGAATTCTAATTTGTCAAAATTTCCTTTTATGGATCATACTTTTGGTGTCAAATCTAAGAACTCTTGGCAAAGCCTTAGATCCTGAAGATTTTCTCCTGCTTTTTTCTAAAAGTTTTATAGTTTTTTATTTAAGTCCATGATCTATTTTGAGTTCATATTTACATAATGTGTGAGGTTGAGGTTTTTCACAGCTATCACTTAAAAAGTTATTAGACTTTATTTTTAGAACAGTTTTAGATTTACAGAAAAATTGAGTAGACTGAATAGGGAGTTCCCATATACTCTTCCTCTCCCTCACATGGTTTCTCCTATTATTAAACATCTTGCACTAGTGTGGTTACAGTTAATGAATCAATATTAATACATTATTATTAACTAAAGTTCATAGTTCATGCTTAGTGTTGTACATTCTATGGGTTTTGACAATGCATAATGTCATGGATCCCCCATTACAGTATCATACAAAATAGTTTCACTGACCTTAAAAGGTGCTGTAGCAACCACTGATCTTTTCACTGTCTCTATAGTGTTACTGTCTCTACAGTATTGCCTTTTCCAGAATGTCATAAAGTCAGGACCATGTGGTAGGTAGCCTTTTCATACTGGCATCTTTCACTTAGCAATATGCATTTAAGATTCCTCCATTTATTTTTGTGACTTGACAGTTCATTTCTTTTTTATCACTGGATAATATTCTATTGTATGGACGTACCACATTTGTTTATCCATGCACCTTTTGACAGACATCTTGGATGCTTCCAGTCTTTGGCAATTACCAATAAAGCTGCTGTAAACATGGTAGTAGTTTTTGTGTGGCTATATATTTTCAACTCAATTGGGTAGCTACCTAGGAGCATGATTGCTAGATCATATGGTATTTTATTGGAAGACTGCCAAATGTCTGGAGAAGAACTCTCTGCTCTTCTACTGATAGGAAGAGGAGATGATTAGCTTTTTCCTGCTGGTTTTGTATGTGGGCAGAGGAGAAGGTTTGGGGAAAATGTCAATCATTAAGTATCCAGACTTTCAAGTATTCATTCTATTTCAACCCCTGGTCTCTCTCTTTCCTGTTCAATACACCAACAGAATAAGCCTGCAATCTCATGCTTGGGGGTTGGCATCTGCCTGGCTGTTGGGGCATGGGTGGAGTAAGTGATTGGCTGTAATGAAGAAAGATTTTTAACCCATTCTTCTGTTGACTTCTTGGCTCTTCATCCCTTTCCTGGTTGGTGCTATCTCGGGGTCTGTGCAGGGAAAATGGGTTCATTTGCTGTCTGTGTCTTTCTTAGCTTGTCCTTGAGGTTGAGACTTGTCTGACCTGTTAAGTCAGGTGTCCGTTTTCACATTTCTCAAAAAGTGAGAAAAATCTCTATCCACTGACATTCCCTCTTATGTTTCCTATGCCTTTGTGGTTTAAGTTTTTGAAACATTTAACATTGTTTTAGTATGATCTTGGATGAAAGCAGAAAGACACTTGTGGTCAATCCATCACCTTTACCAAAGTCCCTAAAGTATTTGATAAATATAAGATTAGTAGATAGAGAAATATTTTAAACATTACAGAAGTATATAAAGAAAAAGAAAAAAGTGATATTTTCTCACCATGTTCTGTCACTTTTCCATTTCACAGATGTCCCCACTATTAACTGTTGGGCATGTATCCTTTCAGATATTTGTCTATGCACACGAATAATTATACCCCGAGGTTGCATACCTGTGTGAACTCATTCTCCCACCTAAAATGTGATCATGCTACTTGGGTAGACATGGAGTTGTGCCCCTCAGATTCTTCTTCTAGAAACAGCTCCCTGCCCCACTAGGAGGAGTGTGGTGGGTGGCTGACAGTGACGGGCTATGACCCCCATCAGGATTTGCCTTGGTTACTTTTTTTGGGGGGGAGGGGCAGAGGGAGAGGGATAGAGAGAATCTTAAGCAGGCTCCATACCCAGCACAGAGCCTCACATGGGACTTGATCTCGCGACATTAAGATCATGACCTGAGCCAAAATCAAAAGTTGGATTCTTAACCAACTGAGCCACCCAGGTACCCCCGGACTTGCCTCCGGTTCTAAGGGAAGATTGCAATCTTCCTGGGGCAGCCCTAGCCAGTAACCAGCAAGATGGAAGCATGACTTCTGTCTACTTCTGCCTCATGCCGGTCTCCTCCAGTGGCCAGCTTGGCTCTGGAGCTCCCATTGAATGGCAAGACCATCAGGTCTGCATGGAGACTGAGGTCTCCTCCATTCAATTCTGCCTCCCCCCTTCTTTTGCAGGCAGTCTCCCCAGCAGGACTTCAGTACCATCCTGTCACAACATTTGTTCCCTGCAGGATCCAACCAATACTCTCATTCTGAACCCTGGCTTTTTTCAGTTAGCATTTATTAGGGATACCTTTCTATGTCAATGCCCATTGATCTGCCCCATCCTTTTTTATTTTAAAGATTTTATTTATTTATTTGAGAGAGAGAGAGCCAGCATGAGAGAGAGCATGAGTGGCAGGGAGAGGTAGAGGGAGAGGGAGAGAAGCAGGGTCCTCGCTGAGCAGGGGGCCTGATGCGGGGCCCGATTCCAGGACTCTGAGATCATGACCTGAGCTGAAAGCAGACCTTAACTGACTGAGCCACTCAGGCACCCCTGCCGAATCCTTTCTGATAGCTGTATAGTATTTTTAGGGAAGGATATATCATAATTATTTAACCACTCTCCTTCTGATGGACCTCTCGAGTGCTCTAATTTTTCTTTAAAAATCCTGTGATATTTTAAATATGTATATTTCAGCACAACAGATAGCTTCAAACAATTTATGCATTTGTTTATTTTCCCTTACCACCTCTCACTCAGGAGTATGTGCAGAGCAGACCCCCAGCAGACCATTTTCCTCAGAGAGAAGGGAAATGAGCAGGAGACAGTGGTGAAGTGTTGGAGGTCCTTTGGCTCCCTTGGCTTCCTCCCGCATTGCTTTGGAAGGGCTGTTTACACACCAAGGAACGACAAGATAATTATACACCATTCCTGCCCATTCATTAAGGCTGGCCCCCAAGGAAGCTTCTGGTAGACACCGCTCTTTTAGCTCTGTTTGAATTGCTACACAAACCAAAGAATTTAAAAAATATGAATTTTATTTTCCTCAAATGTCACTGTAGGATTTTGACAGGTTTTTCTTACATTTTGATTCATAAGAATATTTTCCCTTTCTCACTCTTGTCATGCCACACTTAAACAGATCATCTGGTCTCTCCTTCAACCTCCTAGGAGTCCCACACTCTGAGCTTCCCTCCGTGGCTCTGCCTCTTTCTTCTTGGCATCCTGTGGGGGTTCCCCTTTCTCAACTTGCCCCCTCTGGGGTGGGTGGTTTTTTTTCCCTGGACCCTTTCATGGACTCTCCTCTGCCTCTTCAACATACTCATGAGGGGTCATGGACATTTTCTTTAGCAATCTGGGACCCCGCCCAGTCCCTCTGCACTCTTCATTTAGCAGGCGTTGTGCAGAAGTCCACAAAATGGGCACACATCCCCAAAGGGTACCAACAGGGGCTTGTGGTCCATGTCAGATGCTCAAAGCACATGGCTTGTTACACAAAAATCCCAGAGTGAGAAACAAGAGGATAGAGTTGGGCGGGTGATACACTTGAGGTCGGTGCAGGAGGCAGAGGCTGGTACTCCCTCTGTCTTGGTATGCTGTGTCTTTAGTCTGGGCCCCCGTCCGGTGTTTGGTGCATTACATGGACCAGAATTGAAGGCAGTCAGGGATCCCCCAGACAGAAGGTGCCTGGGGCCGAGGACCCGCACTTGCTCTGCTGGCAGCTCACGAGCCAGGATGCCTGGCCAAGAGCTGCCACATGCCAACTAGCCACAGAGCAGCTTGCCAGCTGACAGCTGTGGATTTTATCTGGAAGAGGACAAGAGGGTCCTGAATGGGTGTCGCCTAACACTGAGTGACCAGTTTAAGACCTCACAAAAATGAAGTGACTCATGCATTTAGTGTATCATGAAAATGCGGTGTTGCATATAGTGTGTCACGAACCCTTAGTGCCTCTCGTCCCTTCGTCCCTTTTCAGCCGTGTTCCACGCACACGTGTCCCTATGTCGTCTGACACATCTCATGGGTCACTACCTTACTTATCTGGGCTTCAGTCTGGAACACCACCCTTCCCAGGTGGGTTTCCTTCTGAAAGGAGAGTCAAACAATATAGCAAGTGCATGTAACAACAATCTTCTTTCTTCTGAACTGTTTTACAGAATGACGTATCGTCTTGTACACCTCAGAGTGTGTATAAAATGTATACACGTACATGTACATTTAGAACAAAACAAATCCCTGTGTACCCCAACTCAGGTGAACAAAGGTGACGGGCAGTCCCTAGAAGCCCCTGGGAGCCTCAACCCCCCAAAAGTAACTTCCTTTCCCTAATCTATGCTGAATATTTATTGGCGTTTACTGATAGTTTCATCCCGAAGCAATATATTGTTGGGTCTGTCCGTTTTTGAATTTATATAAATGGAGTCATACTTTGTGCATTTGCTGTGATTTGCCTCTCTTGCTTCACATCCCGTTTTTGAGATTAAGTGGTGCTGATGTGTAGCTGGGGCTCCTTTAGGGGGATCCAATGTTCCCACGGGGCCAGTCCTGGGGAAGGCATTGCTCGTTGTCACTGCTGCAGCGTGCTCTGTGGCACGAAGGGACCACGACCCACATATCCACGGACATGTGACTGCTTTTGCTCTGGGGCTATTTGAATAGGGCTGCTGTGAAATTCCCGAACAGCCTCTGGTGCTCGTGGGTTTATTCCCAGGAGGGCAATGGTTGGCCGTCAGTGTTGTGGGATCGACGTTTCTGGACAATAGCAGCCTGTTTGCCCAAGGGACAGAGGCAATACACTTACCTACCAGCCGTGGGTGCTCAACCCCCTTCCTCTACTCCCACCAGCTCTTGGTTTTGTCCAACTTCTATTTTTGCCCATTTGGTAGGTATGAAATGGATCTCACTGTAGTTTTCACTCAAGTTTCCAGGGTTACTAAAAAGGTTTATTAGCTACTTAGATTTCCTTTGTGTGAAATGTCTATGCATGTCTTTCGCCCATTTTTCTATTACACTGTTTTTTTTATTGACGGCCAGAGTCCTTTATATATTTTGGATATTAATCCTTTGCAGGTACATGTTACAGATATCTTCTATTAGTTTGTGACTGATCATTTCACTTTTTTAAAAAGATTTATTTATTTATTTTTAGGGGGAGAGAGAGGGAGCAAGAGAGGGAGAGAGAGAAAGAGCAAGAGAGGGAGAGAGAGGACATGAGTGGGGAGAGGGACACAGAGAGAGGGAGAGAGAGAGAATCTCAAGCAGACTCCTCGCTGAGCACCAAGCCCAACATGGGGCTCAATCCCACCACCCTGAGATCATGATTTGAGCCGAAATCAAGAGTCAGATGCTTAACCGACTGAGCCACCCAGGCGCCATGATCATTTCCCTTTTTTTTATGGAATTTAGCTCAACAGAAATTCTTCCTTTTTTTTACCTTTTCTGTTTTACCTTTTTCTGTTCACTGAAAGGACCACTCTTAACCGCGAAGTCATGAGGACACGATCCCACACAGTCTCCCAGAAGTTTCACATTTAAGCCTTTGATTCCCCCGGAGCTGGCTTTGTGTAGGGCGTGAGGCCAGGATCTAATGTTATTTGTGGTTTTCCTGTGGATCACCAATGTTCACATTCTGGTTTTGGACTGGTTCTCCTTTCCCACTGATCTGCAGTGTCACCTTGGTTATCAGTCAAGTTTCCATAGACTTGTAGCTCTATTTCTGAGCTCTATTCTATTCTCAGAGAACAACTTTCCTCCTCCAACCGTTGTCTCTTTGGCAGGATCCCCCATGGGGTAACCGTGGTGGGAGGGGCTGCCTCCTCTCTCACTGTCAGATGCAGATAGGAGTGTCCAGGTTCCCCTGGCCCCAGAGCAGTGGGGCTGAGGAGGAGGATGGGAAGGCCATGGTGAGGGTCTGGACTTTAACCAGAGGGACTGGGGAAGCCACAGACAAGTTTTCACCAGGGAACGTAGCAGGGCAGGCATTGTTGAGTCTCGAGAATTCACTGGGCTGTTTTGTGGCCACAGCTTGGAGAGGGCTGGTGTGGCAGCAGGGACCAGTCGGGGAGCTGCCTCACAAGCAGGATGAGGCCTAGGCCAGCGGGCCGGCTCCTCCTCACGTGGTTTTGTCTCTCCCTGAGGGGTTTCCTGGGGGCTCCTTCTACAGACGCCCTTACTGCACAGTGTTGTGGGCACCTCTGGCTCCCCAGCTTGCCTCTGGCTCCTTCAGGCAGGGCCCAGTTTGTACCTCAGGGCCTTTGCACTTGCTGTTCCCGCTGCCTGTGACACTTTCCCCAGATGCTTATACTGCTCCCTCACCTCTCTCTGGGCTTTACTCAAAGATGTCTCCTTCAGTGACAGCGTCCTTGACCACTCTTTAAAATTACCGCCCCTAGGTGCCTCGTTAGCACAGTAGGTAGTGCGTCAGTCTCATAAAATTACCGTCCCCTGCGCCCCTGAAAACCCCCTCTCCTCCTTCCCATCGTTATTTACCTTTGCTGCATGTTCACCATGTGACATACCATAGAGTGACTCGTTTATTTTGATCACTGACCTCGCTTCCCCCAAAGGTGATCGGATCCCGATGCCTGACACACATAAGGGCTCAGTAGCAATCCATGGATGAGTGAGAGAGAAGGGTCATTTGCCCCAAGGGCCCAGCACAGGGGCAGGCACAAAGCAGGTCCTGAGCGAGTGCTGAGTGGAAGAAGGTTCACAGAAGCACCAAGCCACTCTCTTGACACAGTTGGGGAAGACCCTCCCAGGGCTCCTTGTGACAGAAGCTTCCAGCAGTGTTGTATGCCCTTGAGCCAGGCATCTTGGCTTCCCCAAACCCTTTCGAGGATGATAGCTCAGATGTGATCCCAGTTTGACCGATGAGAACCTGACATCCAGAGGGGGTGATGTGACTCTCCCAGGTCACACAGTGAATCATGGCACCAACCAGACTCCTCTAAACCCAGCCTGGCCTGGCCGGAGGGCGGCCCACGTGCTGGCCTGGGCCAAGTACCCACTGACCCACATTCCCTCATCCCTCACAAAGCAACTGCCAAATTCTGTGACTATCTCTTTCTGAAGAGTTGTTGCTTGGCAATAGTTGCTAGGCGAAATTCATAATTAATGAAGAGTTCAGGGCTCTTGATTGGAAACCCTCAGGAATGCTTAAGCATCTGCAGGCTGAGGTGGGCCGAAGTCTGACATGGCCCTAAGATTCCTGTCCCTGGGGGTGCACGCCCTGGACAGACTCCTGCCCGGGAGAATGGACAGGAGCTGTAAGATGGGAGAGCCACCCTTGATGAGGTGACCGGGTGCAGCCGAGAGAGCAGTGGCAGTCCCTCCTGCCATCACAGCGCATTTTCTTAGACCAGGTCACGGCAGCCCGGACACAGGTGCTCCTGCCGGCTGTGAGGGCGACACAGACGGCTGCGTGGTTAGGACCTGAGTGTGGCCTCTGGAGTCGGAGACGGGTCCCCGCGGACAGTCAGCCAGAAAATGGGGACTTCAATCCTGCGACCTCAAGGAACAGAATCCTGCCAACAACTGGGGAGCTTGTTGGAGAACCTGACCTCCGACGAGAGGAGATTGCAGCCCCGGCTGACACCAAAGGGTGTTGCCTTAAGTCATTACGCTTCATACATAGGCCTTGGGGAGAGGGGATGGGGAAATCAGCTTTTAAGAACAGGCTTGGGGCTGCAATTGGCCACTGGCACCAAGAAAAAGAAGGAAGGGAGCCAGGCTGGGGCAGTGATGCCATGCCCAGTGTCTTACAAACGAGCTCCCAGGAGCTTCCTGCAAGGTGGGGATCACGATCCCCATTCACAGATGAGGAAATGAGGCTCAGACAGGCTACCACTTGCCCAAGGTCACACAGCCAGGAAGAGCGAGGCCGGGAGCTGAGCCAGAGGGAGCTCCACTGGGTGCGGTGTGTGCCTGTCTGGGGGGCGTCTGCGGGTGAAATGTCCACAGTGGGTAGGCAAGGTGATGGAACCCGCACAGAGGTCTTGCGGGGCTGTTGGAAGGCTGGCCAAACAAAGCTTCCAGACCATTCCAGTTTTCTCAGTGGGTGCTTCCTGAAGTGGGTGTTGCATCTTCCTGATTCTCATGTCAGTTAAAGGATTAGGGAAAACAATTTCCAGCTTTCCTATTGGTCTGTGTGGCATTTAGGGCATCTCACTGGGCTCTAGCTTTCTTAGGCATAGGTTTTTCTGGGCAGGGTAAGCCCTGGGCTGAGCAGTGTGGGGGCCATCTGATGGCATCTAGTCTTTCCTCTGAAGATTTCCATTTGAGGACTCACCTTCCCTATATTCATATAGTTGGGTAGGGCCCTCAATCAATATCTTACCAGCGCAGATTTTTCACCAAGCTAGACTAATCAGATCCTCTGGAAGTGGAGTCTTGCCCAAAGGGCCACGAGTACTAAGTAGGAACATTTGTGTTCCACTCTTGTGGTTTCCCCAAGGAGGACCTTCTTTAGGGGGTACACCTGGGACTTCCTGCCCCACCCATTCTTTTCCCCACCCCCAGGAGGACTCGAGGACCCTAGTGGGTGGGTGTGGGCCAATGGTCCTGGTTTTGGGTAGGGTAGAGCTAATTGCTTCCAGGCTGCCCTGGTGGGTCATCTGCCTTTGCCTTCCCCCACTGTCCCAGGTGGTCAGGTCCACTTTGCAAATCATGGCTGCCCCAAGGTCGAGACTGGGAAGGAGGGCCTGAGACAAAGAATGTTCCAAACCATGTTCTCCGTCCCAGCTTTGGTCTGTCTCAAGCTGACATTCCCCACCTCTGCACTCTTCTGTCCTGCTGCTCTCCTTCTGGTGGGGAAAGAGGACGTTGTTCATAGGACCCTCAGCCTTGGGGTGGCCCGGTGGGCTGGAGATGATGCATCCTGACACCCTCACCCTGAATTGACCCACTTACAGACCCCAGAGCCAACCTGAGCCTGGTCCTTCCTAAGGTTTGCACTTTTCTGCTTTTCTTTGGTTCTGTGAACAGCCCATTCTTCTTCTGTAAGTTACCATTTCCCTCCAAATTTGCAACCGAGGAGCCTTGATAGGATAGGTACTGTCTTCACTCCGGATCACTGGACAGCCACCCCCACCCCCGGCCCTCAGCAGGACGGAGTGGCGGCTGGCGGTCCTGTTGACAGGAAGCAGACTGGGAACCAGGACCCGTGAGTTCATTCCCGTTAGACTGCTGCCTCGAAGTGTGGTCTCGGACGACTCCTGCCCCTCTGTCCTGCTCTGCGGACCTGCCCACTCACTGGTCCCTTGTATGATGACAGATAACTGAATGGCCCTTGCTGTGTGCCACACTGCTCTGACTCAGGTCTGTCGCCATCCTGGTTTCCAGAAGAGGAAGCTGAGGCACAGAGCAGTTAAACAGCTTGCCTGACACCCGGGGAACAGTGGAGCCAAGACCTGGACCCACGCTACCCAGACGTCCTCCTGAGTGCCACGCTGGGCCTCTGCCCCTGTCTGGGCCCCTTGCTCCTGTGGCCCCATGTCCCTGTCCCCTCCTTCTCCACTCACAGCCTTGGCCCCGGGGCCCACTCGGGGGTGCATTTCACACCCAGGCTCTGCCACAGTTGGCTCTGATTGGTCCAAACCCATCCACTCTGGAGCCCCTCCCTGGCCCCTGCTCACCCACCGTACAGCCTGCCTGGGTGTCTGTCCTTTGCCCAAATATTGTGGCCCAAGGAGCAGGGTCAAGTGACCAGAGAAGGTGGCCACATGAGGAATGTTTTGCCCAGAGAAGAGCTGTGGGTGTGGAAGACACTCTGAGCTTCGAGGATGCCTCTCCTGGGCATGATCATGGGAATTGACAGAAGAAATGAGCATGCTTTTCAAAAGTCCCATTGCTTTCCAGGGGGCAAAGTGTTTTTATTCCCAGATCACAGGGTGGTTTATAAACTGTGAAGAGTTGTATTCAGTTGCTGTTGCCGGTGGTGATGATTGGCCAAGCAGTTTCCTTCTTTCTTTGCCAACAGAAGAACCTCAGGGTCATTTGGGTGAACATGTGCCTAGTTCAAGGGCAGGGTGGAAGGTGGTAGAAGCTGGACCCAGGCATCTGCACCCCTTTGCTGGTGACCAGCCTGGGAGGGGGTGCAGACACCATTTCCGGAGCTGGGGTGGAGGTGGGGTTTGGCTGTTGGGTTTCTGGGGGCTGCGACAGGGCGGGTGGGAGCTCCCTTTGACCAGGTTTTCTCCTTGCTTTTCTGTCTGTCAGGACCTCTTAGGCCGACTTAGATTTTCAGTCACTTCAGCTTAAAAATTGCAATCAATTCAAGAGACGGCTGGGCACCCCCTCTTCCTCTGGCGTCTCACGTGCTAGGAGGGCTGGGGCTGCCCACAAAGGGCCTTGATACTTCTGAGTTTTTTTTTCTCTTTTTTAAAGATTTTATTCATTTATTCATGAGACACAGAAGAGGAGAGAGAGAGAGGGAGAGAGAGAGAGAGAAGCAGAGGGAGAAGCAGGCTCCCAAGGAGCAGGGAGCCTGATGCGGGACTCAATTCCAGGACCCTGGGATCATGACCTGAGCCAAAGGCAGACACTTAACCATCTGAGCCACCCAGGCGCCCTACTTCTGAGTTTTCAACCGAGGTTCTTTGAAAACTGTTTTGGATGACCTTGATTCTAGACATTTTCTTTGATATGCTACTAAAAAACAAAATTTTAATTACAAAATAATAAATGTATACATGTTCTTGAATATTTATTTATTTATTTATTTATTTATTTATTTATTTTTAAGATTTTATTTATTTATTTGACAGATAGAGAGTGAGCACAAGTAGGCAGAGAGGCAGGCAGAAGGAGAGGGAGAAGCAGGCTCTCCACTGAGCAGGGAGCCAGACGTGGGGCTCGATCCCAGGACCCCAGGATCATGACCTGAGCCGAAGGCAGCCGCTTAACCGACTGAGCCACCCAGGTGCCCCTTGTTCTTGAATATTTAAACAATGAAGACATAGATAGAACCCAACATAAAAATGCACCCCTCTCAGCATGACTGGATAACCAGTGATCATGGTTTGGTGTGACTCTCTCCTTTTATCCTATGCATGTGTTTACGTGCACTTTTTTTTTTTTTACACATAATGGACCACCCAAACATTATAATGCAACATGCTTTAGCAAGGTACCTTGGGCATCCCCCCACATGAGAGCAAATAGACTCACCCTTCTTCATGGCCGCATCATCCTCTCCTGGGAGTTGTTTCTAACAATGGTACTTAGGCCTTTCCCCTTTTCTATTTTATCGTTTAAAATAGGTTGAAAATGAAGCCCAGGATGTTCCATTTTGAGAAAAATCTCATTCTGACCTTTTGAAGGAAGATCCTCCCAGAGGACAGGGCATGGGCAGAGGCTGTGCCAGGGTCCCCCGTGGGCTCAGACCCCTTTCCACAAGGGTGTCAGGAGCTCAGCACACCTGCCTCCCTCCTCTGCGGCCACGTCTGACCTGCATGCGGAACAATGGGCTGGCAAGCTTGGGCTTGAGAGCCGCTGCTCTTGTGTGCAGCTGGGCGATTTGGGAAGCCTTTCCCGCTTGGAAAAGCATGGGACCTCTCCCTAGACGGAGGGGTCGTGGGCCTGGCCTCTCAGACAGGATCCCGCAGGCAGAGCTGGGTGAGGTGAAGAGGCCACTCCCCGACCTGCGCTGGCTCCTCCCACCGCTGCAGACCCTCTGACCTGCACTTCCTGTCTGCACAACAGTGTGTTTGGGGTGGGGGGTGCAAATTAAAGGAAGTCAGCAGGGTGGATGGCGGAGATTACAGTGAAGAAGAAGCATACCAGCAAAAGAATGGAGATCGCTATCACAGGTGATACAAGCTTCTGAAACAAGAGACTTCAAAGACGAGAACTTTAGAATATAAAAAATAATAAAATAAAAGCTATGAAAATGAGATTTAGGACAAAGAGATGAGAGGCAAGAAACCAAGGAGACGCCAAGCAGAGGCTGGGGCACAAAGGAGCAAAGGTGCAGAACAAGGAGAAAGTTAATATCCACGAAATAGTTTTTGAAGTAGACGAAACCATAGATTGGAAATGGGAAGTCAGGGCAAAGTCGTTCTGAGGGAAAAGGAACATGAGACCTGTGGAGAAAAAGCATCACTTGAAACTCTTCCCTCTGCTCCAAATAATGCAAAAGAAACCCCATCTTCAAAGGAAATCCGCCAGGAAGGAAAGACGAAAAACGGTCTGCTCAAGTAAGAAGGCAGGAGAAGTCAGTTCGAACATCATATATCAGGGAAGTGACATAAAGGTAATGAGCTGCGAAGTTGTAGTAAAATCCCACTTTCTTCCTTCCAAAGCCCACACCCACAAAGGGGGAAATTTCCGGAAACAGTCAAAGCCCTCCACTCTTTCCCACCTGCTGCGTGGCCCCAGTGTGTCTGGTCTGGACAGGCCGGGTTTCAGCCCTGGCAGGACAGCCCTGTGTACACTGGTGCGGGGTGAGCGCACTCTGGCCACGTCATCATCCCTGTGACCCCTGTGTCCCTCCCTCGAGTGTGGACCCTGTGGACTGCCCTGATCTACAGCTGTCCCACTTCTCTGACTGACAGGTGGACGGCCGGGAAGGCGGTGCAGGAGGCAGGAGCTCTAGGGGCCGAGCCTGCAGCAGAGAGGCTTGCGGGTGGGCGTGTGGAGCCCTGGTCTGTGGCGCAGCTGTGGTAACCCACAGGGGACAAGACACCGCCGGGGGGGCCACACTTGGAGCGTGCTAGGTCTGCTACTCAGGAGAGGAAACCTTACAGCCATTCCCGACGCTCCACTCAGCCCCGCTGCGGGGTCCCCTCAGCCCAGCAGGACTGCCACTTGGCCCAGCACCCAGAGGCCGCGAATCACAGAGGACGGTCACTGCCCCACACAGAGGCCAGATGCCCCCCTGAGCCGCGGCTTGGCTCCTGCCCTCCAGAAGCAGCCCTGGGCTGACTTTTGCTGACCCAAAAGACCCTGCAAACTGTTTCCTCAAAGAGAAGAACAGCCTCTCCCGGAGATGTGTCCGGCCTGCCCTCCAGGGGCTCGAGTCTGGCGGGGAGGAGACTGAGGGGCCTGCCTTCTATGTGGAGCCTTTGATTCTACTCACAGTTTCCGTGGGTTGGGATCTGGAAGGGGCCCAGCAGGCAATGGCTTGTGGGTGCCCCAGGCCCCATCTGGGGGGATCTGGGGCCAGGGTGACCCAACGGGGGGGTGCCAGGGCTGGGAGGACGGAAGACTAGGCTTGTGGAAGGGAGCAAGACAAGGGCCCCAGCCAGAGAGAGTCTGTCCCCCAGACAGCCCCACGGAGCCCTCAGAGTGGTCTCCCAGCATGGTGGCTGGTATGGACAGGCCGGGTTTCAGCCCTGGCTCCGTTCTTACAAGCTGGGAGATTTTGGGCAGGTCACTTGGGCTCTCTATGCCTTGGTTTGTCGCCTGTGAAAGGCGGTAGGGTGTGAGTCTTGCAGCTTGTGAGGACTCGTTAGTGCTGTCCCACGGCCAGTGCCCAGAAAGGCTTGAGGAGGGCTGAGTGAGCACCTCTTCTGGCAGGGCTGCAGAGCCCCGGTCTGTGGTGCAGCTGTGGTAACCCACAGGGGACATGACCTGGTGTGCCACCAGCTTGGGCTCAGTAGGTCGCCAGCAGGAGGGCCGAGGAGGGAGGGCCCGAGAGGCAGCCAGGAGCAGAAGGCCCACGTGTTCTCAGGAAGGCACTCCCTTCATCCGCTGCTGGGTACCCTCGCATGGCCAGCTACCCAAAGCGCTTCAGTGGATGAGCAGCACAGTGACCTAATGCTTTAGGAAGAGGGTGACCCGGATGATGTCAGATCCCCACCCTGTCAGCTTGGCCCTTGCCTCTCTCGAAGGCCACCAGAGCCTGTCCAGCTCTCTTCCTCAGCAGGCTGGCAGGGCCAGGGGATGGACTCTGCATGTGTCCACACATCTCCAGTGTCCCCAGCAGGACTGAGCCCAGCTGCCTGCAGTGGATGCCTCCTTAGTCATGCACCCTTCTGCACAAGCCCCCCCACCTTCCCCATCTTATTTCTCCACTGCCTTTCCGAGGCATCCTGGCTCGGCCCCCAGGCAAACAACTCACAGGGAATCCTCATCTAATCTTTAGGAAGCCAGACGGAGATGGCTAGTTTGAGGGAGTGTGAGTAGGTGGGTGCCTGCCGCGCTGCCCTGCTAGCCTGTGAGGTGGGGGGCTCCCACCTGTGCAGGTAGCCTGCCTGCAGCCAGGGGAAGCGTCCAGCCCTCTCAGGCCTGTGCTGGGGCCCCTGGGTGCTCCAGGGCAGAGGGACCTGGAGTGTCCCGCCCAGGGCCTCCCACCAAGCCAAGAGGGTGGTAGGAAAAGGTGAACACAGGGAGAAGATGTGCAGAAATGGACAGAGGGAGGGCGGCTACACCTCCTGAGCACACACACCGCCCCCCCCTTGGCCAGCCGCTGGAGGCGTGTGGTTTGCCCCTTCGCAGGCGGGGACAGGGGAGTTCAGCCAGGCCCACACCATTGGAAGGGGTCAGGGACCAATCTGTTGGTCTCCTGGCACACAGGTGACCAGGCGCTGGCCCCTGTGCCTGCCCACCGACCGTCATGTGGGCCAGCGCACAGGGCAGGGGGAAAGGCTTTGTCCTTGACCCACACAGGGTAAAGGCCAGGAAACTGGGTGTAAGCGGTAGGGCTTGTTGGTCTGCTTTGGCTGATGCAGCTCCCGCCCCCAGCCCTGCCCCTAGGCCCAGACCTTGCATGGCAGCCTTGGGGGAGCTTCCCTCTCTAATATGCCTCCTTCTCCTTCCGAGCCTCCTCCTGAAAGATGCATGGAGTTTGAAAATTTCATCAAAGCTGCTTGCTTCCTTGGTTCCCCGGTGGGAGGCTGGTGTTGGGAGCCCCGAGGCCACAGGCCGTGCTGCTCGGTCAGCGCAGGATACGGCTCTGAGTTGTCCCAGGCCTTGGGATGAGGAGCTGCCCAGGCAGGGGGAGTTCGGGGAGCCCCTGCAGTGAGTGCGCAGAGGGTCCCAGGAGGTGCTGACCCCACACAGGAGGGCCAGTGTGGGGCCAGGCAGGATGGGGGTATAGTGGGCAGAGGGTTGTTCTCAGCGTCCCAGTGACCACGACTCCCTCCTTGCTCAACCGGCGCACACTCACTCACTCATTCTCTGCAGCTTTCATTGTTGTGTTGTTTTTTAAGAAACAGATCATACATTGACATGGGTGAAAAAGAAAGATGGACACACTGGGCTGTCCTGTTCCCTTGCTGTCATAGCAGTGCAGCGTGGGTGCCTTGCCCAGACGATGCGGTGTGTGTGTGGGCTGGTACATTGGTTGGGTACAGTCCAGAAGTGGGATGGCTGGGTCATGGGCAGAAGCACAGGCGAGTTTGATGGCATTGGCACGTTGTTCCCCCTGGCAGAGGTTGCTCCGCAGGCCCTCCTGGCAGCTCAGCTCCATAGGTGGTGTTTGCTTCCCGTGTTGTCACCAACAGAGCGCATTGCAAACACTTGGCGACTTGCCAATCTGATAGGGAAAACACACTTGAAACAATATAAACAGACAACTACGGGATGAGTAGTCCCATGACCAGAGTACATGGTTGTTTGAATCATGTGTGCATGGATGCCTGTTGGAATGAATGTATGCATGCACACGCATGTTGGGGGTGTGTGTGCATGTGTGTGTGTGTGTGTGTGTCTCATTCAAAGCATCCCCACCTCTGGATCTGTGGGGCCAGTCACGGGGGAGAAGGGGGCCCCAGTGCCTTCTGGAGGGAGGGAAGAGTTGAGGTTAGGGTGGCCTGGCTGGGGGAGGGTCTGTGTGCTAGTGGCCAGCTCCAGAGCAGGTGGTGAGGAAAAGCATGCCTATAAGTCGAGAGTGGGGCAGGGACATGGGCACCCCTAAGGCTGGGCCGTTGGGCTGGCCTGACTCTGGCAGAGGGCATGCTGAGGTGGGGTGCTTCTAAACATGTGCAGCCTTGGAGGCCAAAGGCAGCCCGCCCCAGCTGCGCAGAGAGGTGTGCCAGCTCACGGCTGCTGTGGGGCCCACCACCTCTGATCACAGTGGTCTCAACAATAGCATGTACAATTTCCGCAAAGATCAGCAAGCTGAGCTGGCTGGGTGGGGCTGGCGTGGACTGGTGTGGGCTGGGCTGGTATGGCTGGGATGGGCTAGGCTGAGGCTGGTGTGGGCTGAGCTAGGGTAGGCTGGTGTGAGCTAGGCTGAGCTGAGCTGGGGTGGACTGGTGTGAGCTTGGCTGAGCTGAGCTGGTATGGGCTAGGCTAAGCTGGTGTAGCTGGTGTTAGGCTGAGCTGAGCTGGGGTGGGCTGCGGTGGGCTACCCCGAGCTGAGCTTGCTCAAGCACCAGTGGTCAGTTCCTGGGTCAGCTGGGGCTGGCTGGCATAGGATGGCCTCCACTGGGTGACTAAGCTCTGTTCCATTGGGCCTCCTGTTCTCTGGTGGGCTGGCCCGGGCTGGTTCTCAGACAGAGATAAGCTCTGAGAGACAGAAGGCTTGACACCAGCACAATGTCGTGCCCACCGCACCCTACTGGCCAGAGCAAGTCATAGGCAAAGCCAGATTCATGGGGTGGGCACATGGACCTCACCCCTTGCTGGAGGCCCTGCACTGTCACTGTGCCCAGGGTGTGGGCATCGGGTGGAGGTTAGGGGGTCCGTGGCTGGCTGTGCAATCCATCTCCCATGGCAGGACACAAGTGCATGGCCATCTGTGCAGAGTTGACCACTGGCACTCAGCATGCGGCCCCTAACCTGGGGCTGGGGCACAGTGATGGGCGGGATGCCCCTGGAGCGGGCGGTCTGGAGGGGAGTGGAGGACACCACCTTAGATCCAACAGTGGGGGGGGCAGTGGGCTCTGATGGAGAAGGCGGGAGAAGGGTTCCCTGGGTGAGGGTCGGGCTGGAGTTTGAGGAGCGTGTAGGAGTTCACCTGCAGGCAGCAGGGGCCTAGCAGGGTCCTCTTGACTCCTGGGCCCCCTCATGGGCCTGGAAGTAGAAGGCAGAGCTAGCCCAGCTCAGAGTTGAGGTAGGAGGGAGCCAGTGCTCAGGCATCAGGCAGGCTGGCGCCCACGGTCAGACACGGGCTGCCCCTGCCCAGGCAGCACAAGGATTAAACAGACTTTGTTGGGATTACCACTGCCAATCAAGTTCAAGTGCATTTTTAAGAGCTTAATTTGCGGCCCTAGGTTTCAAATAAAATCATCAAGTCCAGTCGATTAAACTCATTAAGGCGGGTGGACTGGCTGGTGTTTGCGCTGCCATCAGATTCGGAGAATTAATTAGGGGCCTGTTATCCTTGTCGGGATTAGCGGAGCTAGCCCAGAGGCCTGGGGTTTCTGCTAAAAGATGGGCCCATAATCTCTTTAGTGGGGCCCGGGAGACAGATCTGGGCGGCTTCTGTGGAACGGAAGGCACCACACCGAGCAACTTTGATCCTACTGTGTGCAGACCTGAGCCCCGGTGGCTGGAGGGGGTCAGGCTCCAGGGGGCAGGCCATCTTGTGGTGGCCAGGGTTGGCTGGCCAGGAGGCCACTTTGGAACACATGGCCCCACGGGCCATCCCAACTCCTCCCTAGTCCCATGATAACAAGGAGGGGGAAGGGCCCATGTAGATGTTGTCTGTTTGCTCCTTTGCCTTTCAAAAGTGCCCCCCATCCTAAGTGATGGGGTGTCAAGGCTTCATGTCCATGTCAACCAGGCCACTTGACCAAGCTGGCCACCAAGAGCACCTTAATCCCTTGGAAGGGTGCTGGTTGTTCTCCGAGGGGACATAGGAGCCATGAAGCACCAGCCAAAGCCATATGGGGGGCCCAAGCCCCAAACAGTAAGCCTAAAACTTCCAGGCCCTGCAGACCCTGCCTGGAATGCTGTCCCAACCATCCCGGAGGACGATGGAGACAGAGAGAAGGATGAGTTTCTATTGACACTGGGCAGGTGTCTGGATCTAGCCACGCCTGAAGCTTCTCTTTGGACTTTTCAGTTATGTGAGCATGTCCATTCCCGCTTTTCTGCTTAAGCCACATGGAGCCAGGTCTCTGCCCATTGCAACCACAAAGGTCCTGATGGACAGCCCAGATCTTAGGTCTCTGCCTCTAGAAGCATTGGAGCAGAGAAGGATTTTAGAATGTCTTTTCTTCTACCTCTTTCCCATTTTATATATGGGGAAACAGGCCCAGAGACAGGAGGCCATGAGCCTAAGTTTGGTGAGAATGTTAATGGTGCTCTCTGGTTGCTTAAGTCTGCCTTCCTGGGAGACAACCTTCTGTGGGATCTGGTGGGGCCAGGGTAGGGGTGGGATGTAGCAGGAATCCTTTCCAGAAGCAGAGAGCAGCCAGAGGGAGGATGAGGTAAGACCTTCTGGAGGAGAGGAGGGAGGCAGAGCACCCCTCACTGCCACGCCCCCATCCCCTTGGTTCACGAGGCACTCATCCAGCATGGGACTGTGGCTGGCATCCCCCAGCTGGTGCTGCCATTCGAGCCCTGACCCCAGGCTCTGTTGGCAGTGCTCTGTCTCCCTCCTGGAGTTGGCACAGCACAGTGGCTTAATGGAGTGGACTCGAGTCAGATTGCCTGGGTTCCCGTCCCTCCCAGCCAGTCACCAGCATGTGATCTTGGGCTAGTCTTGAGCTTCCCTGTGCTGCCCTTTCTCTGTGTTCGTGCAGCCAAAGCACACTCCCAGGAAAATACGAGGCTGTGCCTCCACACGGTCTGGCCCCGGCCAGCAGGGGCTAAAGGAGGTAATGCTGGCAGAGCACAGAGCCTCCTGACTGTCGCCTTCTACCTGCCTCTACCTGCCATTTACTGCCTCCTACCTGCCTCTACCTGCCTCCTACCTGCCTCTACCTGCTTTCTACCTGCCTCCTACCTGCCTCTACCTGCCTCTATCTCCCTCCTACCTGCCTCCTACCTGCCTCCTACCTGCCTCCTACCTGCCTCTACCTGCCTCTATCTCCCTCCTACCGGCCTCTACCTGCCTCTACCTGCCTCTACCTGCCTCTACCTGCGTCCACCTGCCTCTACCTGCCTTCTACCTGCGTCCACCTGCCTCTACCTGCCTCCTACCTGCCTCTACCTGCCTCCTACCTGCCTCTACCTGCCTCTACCTGCCTCTACCTGCCTTCTACCTGCCTCTACCTGCCTCCTACCTGCCTCCTACCTGCCTCTACCTGCCTTCTACCTGCCTCTACCTGCCTCTACCTGCCTCTACCTGCCTCCTACCTGCCTCTACCTGCCGCTACCTGCCTCCTACCTACCTCCTACCTGCCTCTACCTGCCTTCTACCTGCCTCTACCTGCCTTCTACCTGCCTCTACCTGCCTCTACCTGCCTCTACCTGCCTCCTACCTGCCTCTACCTGCCTCTACCTGCCTCTACCTGCCTCTACCTGCCTCCTACCTGCCTCCTACCTGCCTCTACCTGCCTCCTACCTGCCTCTACCTGCCTCCTACCTGCCTCTACCTGCCTCTACCTGCCTCTACCTGCCTCCTACCTGCCTCCTACCTGCCTCTACCTGCCTCTACCTGCCTCCTACCTGCCTCTACCTGCCTCTACCTGCCTCTACCTGCCTCCTACCTGCCTCTACCTGCCTTCTACCTGCCTCTACCTGCCTTCTACCTGCCTCCTACCTGCCTCTACCTGCCTCTACCTGCCTCTTCCTGCTTTCTACCTGCCTCCTACCTGCCTCTACCTGCCTCTACCTGCCTCTACCTGCCTCTACCTGCCTCCTACCTGCCTCCTACCTGCCTCTACCTGCCTCTACCTGCCTCCTACCTGCCTCTACCTGCCTCTACCTGCTTTCTACCTGCCTCCTACCTGCCTCTATCTCCCTCCTACCTGCCTCTACCTGCCTCTACCTGCCTCCTACCTGCCTCCTACCTGCCTTCTACCTGCCTCCTACCTGCCTCTACCTGCCTCTACCTGCCTCTACCTGCCTCCTACCTGCCTCCTACCTGCCTCCACCTGCCTCCTACCTGCCTCCTACCTGCCTCTACCTGCCTCCTACCTGCCTCTACCTGCCTCTACCTGCCTCCTACCTGCCTCTATCTCCCTCCTACCTGCCTCCTACCTGCTTTCTACCTGCCTCCTACCTGCCTCCTACCTGCCTCCTACCTGCCTCTACCTGCCTCTACCTGCCTCCTACCTGCCTCTATCTCCCTCCTACCTGCCTCTTACCTGCTTTCTACCTGCCTCCTACCTGCCTCCTACCTGCCTCCTACCTGCTTTCTACCTGCCTCCTACCTGCCTCTACCTGCCTCTACCTGCCTTCTACCTGCCTCCTACCTGCCTTCTACCTGCCTCCACCTGCCTCTACCTGCCTCCTACCTGCCTCTACCTGCCTCTACCTGCCTCCACCTGCCTCTACCTGCCTCCTGCCTGCCTCTACCTGCCTCTACCTGCCTCTACCTGCCTCTACCTGCCTCCTACCTGCCTCCTACCTGCCTCTACCTGCCTCCTACCTGCCTCTACCTGCCTCCTACCTGCCTCCTACCTGCCTCTACCTGCCTCTACCTGCCTCTACCTGCCTCTACCTGCCTCTACCTGCCTTCTACCTGCCTCTACCTGCCTTCTACCTGCCTCTACCTGCCTCCTACCTGCCTCTACCTGCCTCTACCTGCCTCTACCTGCCTCCTACCTGCCTTCTACCTGCCTCCTACCTGCCTCTACCTGCCTCTACCTGCCTCTACTTGCCTCTACCTGCCTCTACCTGCCTCTACCTGCCTCTACCTGCTTTCTACCTGCCTCCTACCTGCCTCTATCTCCCTCCTACCTGCCTCTACCTGCTTTCTACCTGCCTCCTACCTGCCTCTACCTGCCTCCTACCTGCCTCTACCTGCCTCTACCTGCCTCTACCTGCTTTCTACCTGCCTCCTACCTGCCTCTACCTGCCTCTACCTGCCTCTACCTGCCTCTACCTGCCTTCTACCTGCCTCTACCTGCCTTCTACCTGCCTCTACCTGCCTTCTACCTGCCTCTACCTGCCTTCTACCTGCCTCTACCTGCCTTCTACCTGCCTCTACCTGCCTTCTACCTGCCTCTACCTGCCTCTACCTGCCTCTACCTGCCTCTACCTGCCTTCTACCTGCCTCCTACCTGCCTCTACCTGCCTCTACCTGCCTCTACCTGCCTTCTACCTGCCTCTACCTGCCTTCTACCTGCCTCTACCTGCCTTCTACCTGCCTCTACCTGCCTCTACCTGCCTCTACCTGCCTCTACCTGCCTTCTACCTGCCTCCTACCTGCCTCTACCTGCCTCTACCTGCCTCTACCTGCCTCCTACCTGCCTCCTACCTGCCTCCACCTGCCTCTACCTGCCTCCTACCTGCCTCCTACCTGCCTCTACCTGCCTCCTACCTGCCTCTACCTGCCTCTACCTGCCTCCTACCTGCCTCTATCTCCCTCCTACCTGCCTCCTACCTGCTTTCTACCTGCCTCCTACCTGCCTCCTACCTGCCTCTACCTGCCTCTACCTGCCTCCTACCTGCCTCTATCTCCCTCCTACCTGCCTCTTACCTGCTTTCTACCTGCCTCCTACCTGCCTCCTACCTGCCTCCTACCTGCTTTCTACCTGCCTCCTACCTGCCTCTACCTGCCTCTACCTGCCTCCTACCTGCCTCTACCTGCCTCTACCTGCTTTCTACCTGCCTCCTACCTGCCTCTACCTGCCTCTACCTGCCTCTACCTGCCTCTACCTGCCTCTACCTGCCTCTACCTGCCTTCTACCTGCCTCCTACCTGCCTCTACCTGCCTCTACCTGCCTCTACCTGCCTTCTACCTGCCTCTGCCTGCCTCCTACCTGCCTCCTACCTGCCTCCACCTGCTTCTACCTGCCTCCTACCTGCCTCTACCTGCCTCTACCTGCCTCCTACCTGCCTCTATCTCCCTCCTACCTGCCTCCTACCTGCTTTCTACCTGCCTCCTACCTGCCTCCTACCTGCCTCTACCTGCCTCTACCTGCCTCCTACCTGCCTCTACCTGCCTCCTACCTGCCTCTATCTCCCTCCTACCTGCCTCTTACCTGCTTTCTACCTGCCTCCTACCTGCCTCCTACCTGCCTCCTACCTGCTTTCTACCTGCCTCCTACCTGCCTCTACCTGCCTCTACCTGCCTTCTACCTGCCTCCTACCTGCTTCTACCTGCCTCTACATGCCTTCTACCTGCCTCCACCTGCCTCTACCTGCCTCCTACCTGCCTCTACCTGCCTCTACCTGCCTCCACCTGCCTCTACCTGCCTCCTGCCTGCCTCTACCTGCCTCTACCTGCCTCTCTGCTTCTCTGCTTGTCTCCCAGCTGCCGTCTCAGCACAACCTTTTCCACGTTGTGAGTCCGATCGTGTTCCTCTCATGTATAAAAGCTTCCGAAGAAGCTTACCAGGCAGCTGAAATGTCTTGCTGTGTCCCATGTTCTGGAGAATCCATATGGGTTAACAATCCATCTGCACCTAGTATGGGGACGCGACCACCATTTTGTTGTAACCCTGGCTTCTGCGAGTCGGGACCTAGGGCAGGCCCTGGGGAACACAGTGCATTTCTGCTCTGCCAGGCCGGGGCTCCGTTGTACCGTCGGCAGGAGTGCTTACCCTGGCTCTCTGTGAGGCTGGGCGTTCCTCACGGCCTGGTGGCTGGGTGCGGAGAGCCAGGCATGGGACCAGCTGGAAGCCACGGGGCCTGGCCTGACCTGGCCCCAGGAGCTACAGGACAGAGCACTTCCACTGTGTTCTGTTGGTGGAAGAAGGCACAGGCACACTCAGTGTCAAGGGGGAGGAGACATATGGAGGAGCGGCAGTGTTACACCGCAGGAGGGCATATATGATGGGAGACATGCTGTGGTTGCCTTTGGAAAATACGAAGCTGTCTGGCCCTGACCATCTGAGGGAGCTACTCTCAGAACCTGAGTCCCTCTCTCCCTCTAGGGTCTCCCTCTGCCTCACTTGTTTCCAGGCAACGATCCCTCAAGCATGCTGAGTGCATGCTGCCTCAGGGCCTTTGCACTTGCTGTTTTTGCCGTCTCCACAGGGCTGGCTCCTTCCACTCCCATAGTTCTCAGCTCAATTGTCGCCTCCTTAGAGAGGCCTCTGTGACCCTTCTCTAAGAATGCTCTAAAAAAGCATCATCAACAGAAAGATAATGCAAGCCACGTATTATTTGAACATTTTACCATAGCACATTAAAAATATTAATTTGTTTATATATTTACCTATATATTTTATTTTTATCTTTGATGTATTTTATTATTTTATTATTATTTTATTATATTACCATTCAAAATGTAATCATTATAGAAATATTAATGAGATATTCTTACCTTTTTTTTTATTGTACTAAGCCTTAGAAATCTGGTGTATAATTTATGCTTTTTGCACGTGTTACTTCAGAAGCTACATTTTCTTTAGAAGTACTTGATCTGCGCTTAGATTTGATAAAATGTACTGTTGAAAAGGTAGATTTACATACCCAAGTTGTTCCAAAATATTTTAACTGATTAGAGCATCTCTTTACAGATTTAAGTTACTTTAAAATTCAATAAAATGAAAAACACAGGTCTCCAGTCTCACTGGCCACATCACCAGTGGTCAATAGTCATGTGTAGCAGATACAGAATATTTCCATCATCACGGAAGGTTCTACGGGACTCTGATGTTCTAGAACATTCCCTGCGCTCTTGTCTGAGTAACACTCACCACTGTCTGCATCCATCTTCCTGTGTGTGTGCACTTGCTTATCTTCTCTGGCTTCCTCCAAAGTGTAAGCTCCACGAAAGGCAGGACCTATGAGGTTTTGCTCCCGCCTGGAGAACCGTGCCTGTCACACACAAAGTGCCAGACTGTAGCTGGTTAAAGGTATACGTGAAACTAAATCCAGCCCCAGGCTTCCTGTTCTCCACAAATGCTCAGCGCAGCTTTACTATAACTCTTACAGAGGAGGAGGCTTAAAGAGGCACAGCCACTTCCCAAGGTGGCACAGCTAGAGAGCACCAGGGCAGAATGAGGCCGGTGTGTCCCATGCAGAACGTAGCTCTGCCTCCCCCAGGTCAGGTGGCTTCCCAGATGAGAGGGCATCGCCCCTGCCCTGGAAGCCTATAAACCCATCGGGCAGATGGACATGAACAGGATGCGGAAAATGCTGCAGGGGCACGAGGGAAGCCTTGAGCGGTGAACTCCATCCACATATGGAGGGAGGCTTCATCGAAGAGAGGACAATTGTTTCAGGGACAGGAGGGACAGTGAGCTAACTCACACTGGCCCAAGAACACAGCGTTTATGGGCTTCCATGGCAGAAGGGGAGTAGGGAGGTTTGGGGTGTGGCTAGGGGTGGTGTTGGCAAACCTCCTCTCCATCCCTCCATTCTGCTTCCCTGTGTGTTGGGTCTCCTCCTGAGCACCTCTCCAAGGCCATGACACATGACACCCCAGAGAGAGAGAGAGCAGCCCCCACAAGCCCCAGAATTGTGCCTCATTTGGCATCTGGCTCTGGCAGGGTCGCGTACGCAATGACTAACTCTGGTCAAGGAGACACAACACCCTGCCCGGCTAGGCTGAATCACACCTGGGAACTGGGGCTGAAGGCAGCTCTAAGACAACTACAAGTCCTGGGAGTTGGGGGGTCATCATGAACATGGGGCAGTTACTCTGCATGCCAGGCGGGCAGAGACCATGAGAGCGTGGGCAGGAAGCTGGAGCCATGGACAGGAAGAACCACACGGGGCAGGGGGTCTTTGCAGCTGAGGGAGCAGTGGGAGGCAAAGCCGGGGTGCACTGGGGGCGGGTGGCAGGTACTGAGTCTGAGGCTCCGCTGATCATGGGGGAGACAGCACTCTGCCAAACTGAAGTCCTCTGCAAACTGCAGTTAAGACACTCCCTGGGGGAAGGGGGTGAGCGCCCTGGGGTCATCCCTGTCTGCCAAGTACAGCTCGCCTGCTTGCTCCAAATCTGAGGTGGTCAGGACACACCATCCTCCCGGCTGCGGAGGTGGGCCGTCAGAGATGGGGAGAACCCTTTCCAGGCGTGTTTGCAGAGACCAAAGTTCTGGGGGCTGTTGGTGGCATTTCCTTTGCCATTAGAAGATGTTGTGAAGGAAGTGGCTTCCCCGTGACAGGAGAGGTCGAGACAGGCAGAGAGTGCGGGGTGCTGAGGACACTGCAGGAATTTGTGTCCCCTAATGCCCCCAGACACACGGACCAATAGCAGAGGAGCCCGGCCTTAACCTCCCGGACCAGAGAGCACACGTGGCTGGGAGGAGGCCCGGTGTCAAGTGCTCAGTAATGCACATCCCTTTGCCCTCCTTCAAAGGGGCCTGGCCCTGATTCTGTCCCCAAGACAGAGCGGGTATAAAACCCCCCTGCGCAGTTGTTATGCGTGTGCACGTGTGTGCGTGTGTGTGCACTGTTCACTTAGATCGGACGTCTTCCTCATGTGGGGAGTCTGCGGTGCAGCCTTCGAACACGCTCAGCACTGAGCCTGGCTTAGCGATGACCATGACCAATGCCCAAGTTAGGGCCCCGTTCTTAGCCTGTGCCTTCTATTGGCTCATGCTGTCCCCACTGCAGCCCGGGAAGTTGTCCCCAGGGAAGACGCCAGGCTCACAGAGGGGCTGCCTCGCAGCCGGCTTCGCCCAGGAAGAGCTGCTCTGGCCTGAAGCTGGGCCCGACCCCCACCAGCTCAGGAGCAGCCTTTCCTTGTGCCCCTCCCCACCCCGCTCACTCCAGGCAGGGCTCTCCTGGGGCCTTTGCTCTCCACTGATCAACACGCCTAGAAATTCTCCTCTGATGGTTTCCCTAGCAACCAGCCCCCAAGCAGCTGCCCTCGGTCAGCCTGCTTTCTGATCTGAAACCCAGCTCCTCAAAGGCACCGCCAGCATCTCTGGTCCCAGGATCCTCTGGTCAAGTGAGTGATGCCGAAGTGGCTTCTTGGGGCCCCTGGGACCTTGGGTCGGGTCCACCTGCAGAGGCTGCAGGGTTGTGGAGGATACCGACCCAAGCGGATCATCTGTTGTGGGCCAGGGCAGGGAGCTGGCCCCCATGTGTGACCACCGGCGACCCAGGCACTGGGCCATCAGAAAAGGTGCCAGAGCTGGAAGCCACCATTGGGCCAACTGTGACAGCCCTGGGGAGCAAGTCTTCTGCTGTAGAGGGACTGCACTCAGAGATGGGAGGAGGCACTCGCCCCATTGGGATGGGAACTTTGCTTTGTGTGAGTACAAAGTCCCTGTCTGCCCAGAAAGGCAGGCCCTAGACAGGTGGGCCCCAGGGCGTTCCTGGAGGTGGGGCATCGACAGGCCCTCTGGTTTCTGGGAGACTGTGGGCTGCGGGGTACCCGAGCAGAAGGCACACAGGGCTGGTGCAGATGAGGGAGGCAGTAAGGGAGGGCAGGTGGGCGTTGTCCAGGGCTTGGGGGTGCTGGGAAACTCCTGGAAGCACTCCTGTGTCTGGGAAGCCATGCAGGCATCCTGACCCTCAGGAGGGGGGTGAGGCTACAAGTCAGCCACCCAAAGTGGAGACAGACTCCCTCCTTGAAGCACGTGCTGTCCCAGCTGCTGGGGGCTGTCAGTGGGTACCCGCAGCGTCACCCCAGCTGCAGATGACCCCAGACTCCCCTGCTTTTCCAGAGCCAGGGCTAGCCCTCCATGGGGCTCCTCAGAGAATCCGGCTCTGCATCTCTTGGGGCCCATTGGCCTCCTGCCTCAGTGGCAGAGAATTCTCTCCTGCTTGGTGACTCCAGTTGCCATCTCTTTGCAGGTAAGGGGTCAGGACAAGCATGGGCCCAGTTTTAAGGCCTAGGGAAGTTGGCCAGGGGCTTTGGGGAAGGTCTCCGGGAACGCAGAGCCTCCTGCAGACCCATCCCCTCCTCTTGCCTGGGTGGGGAACCTGCTGATGCAGCCTCTGACAGCCCCCAGCCCAAGTGGGGTGGAGAGGCCCCCCCAAAGGCAAAAGGGGATGGTCCCAGAGACCCCCCATTGGGGTCTGGCCTTCCTCCAGACTGAAGCCTTGAAGCCGACTTTGCTTTGGAGTGCCCCCTTCCCATATCAGCACTCATAGGCGGGATGCCTGTCCTTCCCCCGGCAGTGCCTGGCTGAGGCAGGATGATTCTGAGAGCAGGTCTGTGGTTCAGGGCTGGGATCAGCACATCTGTCCCTCTGGCTACCACTGTCAGTTCTGCGGTGATATCAGGAACCCCGCCAGGTCCACAACTTCCGCCTGGCATTTTTGTGGAACTCCTGGGTCAGAGAAGCTCTCTTGCATGGACTCGTTCCTGGACCTCTGACACTGTCTCGCCCCTGTGGGGGAAAAGACCCCTTCCTTTGCCCAAAGTGAAGACATACCCCTGAGAAAGGGAGAACCGCCAAGGTCTTGGCGTTCTTTTGGCCTCCGGGTCTATGAGTCGGGCTGTGCTCTCATTGGCTGAAGGAGGCTTGAGCTGGCATCTTGCCACTGGCAACCAGGAAGGCCAACTTGCACCAGTGAGGGGACATTCCGGAGACTGCGTGTGCCTCCTGACTTCCCTGGTCACTCAGGGCTCTGCCTGGGTGCCGGGGCCCCCAGTGCTCCTCGTGCCTGGTGCCCATCCACAGCCCTTCTGTGCTGATCAGAGACCCCACGGGGGGGCTTGATTGTCCCGTTTATGGCTCAAGGGCAGGCCCAACTGTCAGTCATTTGAACCTGGCTCCCCGGTCTCTGCAGAGGCTGTCCTGCTGCCCCTTCCAGCGCGGGATACAGGGCTGAGAGCCACCCTGCAGATAGGCCTTCTTGGCCACCACTACCACCAAAGTAAAGCCACAGAAGACACTGGTACTTCACATCCACTTAGCAAGGATGGAGACTCACTGGAGGAGTGCAGGTCCCCACAGCAGATGTGTGCAACAAGGGCTGGTGGGCAGGAAAATGGGCTCACCGTGCTGGGGGTTAATTTGGTTCCATAAGAATGTTTACACCTTTGAACCCAGAAATTCCACATCTCGGGATCAATCATAAGGCAATACTTTCCCGGTACCAAAAAAGAGGCTGTATGTTTGTTGCGTGAGCCAGCCTATTTTGGCTCTTGAGAGACAATTTAATTGTTAGATATTTGGGAAAATTTGCCAGCCAACTGTTAAACATTGTCACAGGAGTATTTACACCACTGAAATCGACAAATGCTGCAAGTCAGAGCCTTTTATCTTTTCTGGGGAGCTAGTGTAGCAGCCTGCCCCCAGCTCCCAGGATGTATTCCGTAGCCCTGGAATAAACGGGGCTCATCCTTACGAACCAGTAAGGAACGATCTGCAGTGTATGTTGTTGACTGAACAAAGCAAGGTGGGTGCTGCCATTTGTGGGGAAAACGGAAGGAGTATTGTCATGTCTGTGTGACCGGTGTGTGGGATATCCTGGCAGGAACAGAAAACTGGGTACCAGTGGTTGCCTTGGAGGCTAAGGAAGTGGGGATCAAGGACGGGAGGGACACTTACTATCTTCTGTATACTCTGTTATAGTCTTGGAGTATTTACCATGTCCAGTTTTTTTTTTTTTTAATTTGAAAGACAATAAAAAAGGAACAATCTTTTGGAAAATTGTGTTCATCTCAGTGCTGTTCGTGAGTGAAAACATAAGAAGCAACATAACTGTCCAATTAAAGGGGATTGTCGAGATAAAGCACGGTAATTCATCTGGTGGAACAATACACCATCTTTCCAAATGGATACCTACAAATTATTTATTATGACAGGGAGACTACTAATGAGAGCTTACCTGAAAAAAAGCTGATTATATAATTATATATCCAGTCTTATCTTGACTGTAAAAATTAACAAAACAGAAAACTGGTGGGAAATATGTCAAACCACGGACAGTGTGTTTTGGTTGGTGTTATTTTGGGCAATTAACATTTTCTTTATTTTTCTCCCTATGCTTTTCAAATTTGCCATGTTGAATATGAATTCCTTTCATAATCCACCCCCCAGATCTTGATTTTATTAGAAGAGCCGAAGCCAGGCAAATCGGATGCCCCAGACTCTGGGTGGGTCCTACCATCCTTGTCACTGGGCCGGGGTCTGGCCGAGCGCTGCTGGCGTCCGTCTGTGGCTTCTGCAGCCTCTGACCGCCCTGCCCCACACTGGCCCTGGTGGTGGCCCTGGCCCCACCGCTCCCCTCGGAGCCTGAATCCCAGGAGATGTGGGCTCCTTCGCCAGCCACCTCTCAGCCCCCTGCTGCCCCCTGAGGCCTGGAGGGTGGGGAGGGGGTGGGCGATGCAGAGTGGGGGTGAAGACAGACCTCCCTCCCCTGGCACCTTGTCAGGACGGTTAAACACAGTGATGTATGTGTGCTGTCGCAGGACTCGAGAAACAAATGTTAATTTTTAAAAAGTCAAATTGAATCTGGCTTGGGCAAAGCCAGTGTGTCTTAGGAATCCCAGGAGAAGATGGGAGGGTCTCATGAGTAGCCCGGGGAGGGTGCGGTGGGCTCTCCGCTGCTTCTCTGTGCCCAAGCCCGGGCCCTCCTTTCAGACCAGGCATCTCTCCTGGGGACTCAGAATGTAGTCATTCCCCAAAGCACGTGCACGTGCACACACAACCACACGCACGCAAAAGGCTGCCTGTCTGCTGTGCCTGAGACGCTCATTCTGGTTCCTGAGAGCCACTTGCTAAATATTCAGGAAAAGTTGCCTGTCCCTGGGGGCTGGAACTCTGAGCAGTTGCCTTTTTTGTGCCTTTGCTTTCTCATCTGCGAAATGGGGCCATTGACAGCACTTAGCCCATTAAGTGAGGCAATGCAGGCACCGAGCTCAAGACCGTGCCAGTGCTAATGGTTACTACAGATGTGGCCGGGCCTGTCCCCTGACCTGGGACTGGCCCCATGAATCCAGGGGTCTCCTCCCCCCATTGGGATCACTGTCCTTCGTTTAGCCCCTGAGCCTCCCACACCTGGACGGTCATCCTCCCTGAACCCCAGGCTGTTAACTGGCGACCGGACACCTTACATCCCCAGCCCTGATGCTTTGTCTGTTTGTAATTTGGGGCTAACATTTAGACATCTGCGTATTTCACACAAGTCCTAATTTCTGGCTTCCCTTGAACCACGGGAGCCGAGGGGCCAGGCTTGGCACCTGGGATGCAGCTAGGGTCTGGGGGGCTGGCCCTGTGGGCATGGGACCTGCAGTCCTTAACCTGACTGGTTTTCTGAGAACAGAGGCTTCTTGATGCTTCTGTGAGCTGTGGGGTGCCCAGAACTGAGGAGGGGAGGCACATACAGCTCACAGGGTCCCCATCTCCCCTGAGCCCTGCATCCCTGGGGAGGCCGTCCTGCCCCCAAACAAGGTGCTGGCCAAGTGGGCTCAGGAAATGGCCGGTTCCTGTCCTCCCACCTTCCCTGAGGACAGCAAGGCTCTGGGGAAGGCGTGGCCTCCAAACTCACTCTCTATCACGCCCTCATGGTCTTGTTTTTCCTCCCGAGTCCCGGGTGTGTAGACCTGAGTGCCGAGCAGGAGCAGTGACGACACGGGGCCACTGCTGGGAGTGGCCCCAGTGCCAATCAGAGCACTGACCTCCAGGTCATGGGGCAGGTGACAGAGGTGACCTCTAGGCCCGGGGGACACAATTTCCTGAATATTTAGCAATCCCCAGGAGAGAGGTTGGCAGGCGGCAAGGCTGGAAGCTGGAGCTCCGAGTGCCCTGCAGATGCCCCAAGCAGCTGCCCCTTCCTGCTGGCCTTAATCCTGACAGGCTAAGCCCCATCCCCCTTTGAGCCCATGTCCCCTGCCCGCTGGCTGCCAGCATCCTCTCCCGACAGCTCCCATGGCCTCTTAGAGCCGACATCCTGCCTCCTTGTTTCCACGTGGTCCTTCTGCACATCCACATATTGTCACCACTCTCAGCATGTGAGTGGCATCATTTACATTGATTGATGACACCCCAGAAGCCCTTGAGTTTCTGTCTCACTCTGAAATCTTCATTGTGCCTCTGGAGGTCCTGCAAGCTACAGCTGTGATGGGCCTTAGCTTCTGCTAAGTCCTGTAGGCAGTGTCTGACCCCAGTGACTGGCCAGTGATCCACTGGGGCCTCTGACTCATTCTCCCTATTGCCTGCTCTGTGCCAAGCTCCACGCTGGGCTACAAACATAGAGGTGGACACAACGTTCCACCCCTGTCTTCGAGGAATGCCTGGGCTGGTGCGGTGGGTTGGTGGACACACAAATGTACACAAACCATTAGAACCCAGAGTGGGAAGTGGTCCCTGCTACGACCTGACCCAGCCTGCAGGCCAAGAAAGCTCCCTGGACAGGGGGCAGTCCTGGAAGATGTGCTTTGCAGATGAGGGGGAGAGCTCCAGACAACAGGAGGAGCAGCTGTGAAGGTGATGAGTTTGAGGAAGTGGGGGAGGAAGGAAGGGAGGGAGGGGCTGGAGGTGCGGAGGGGCGAAGAGGCTGTGGCTGGGCAGGGCCACAAGCCCAGGCCGCTCCTCTTCCAAGGGCACCAATGGAGTCACCAGAGTCTGAGGCCAGTAGAGGTGGGACCAAGGCTCTGACCTTAGCCCCACCATGTCAGCCAAGTGGCCTTGGGCATGTCGCATCCCTCTCTGAGCCTCAGCTTCCTCATCTGTGAAATGGGACCAGCGAGAGCTTAAGTCAGGCGCTGTCCATGCAGGGACCACCACGGGAGCTCCCAGAAGACTTTGATGAAATGCCACAGCAGGCTGAGGTTGGTCCCGTCCGCTGGGGGCGTAGCTCACGGTACTCCTGGGGAGGTAATGCTTGCAGAGATCCCTGGCAGGTCTGCGCCCCTTGGTGCCCCCAGGAGGAAGAAGGAAGATGCTAATAGCTTCCTTCTCCTCTGTCCCCAGGCGCAGGTCAGCCCCAGCTCTGTCCCCCTCCCCAGGGGGGATCAGTACCATAGGAAGAAGGTCAGAGGGGCAGGGCAGGGGACTGGGGTTCGTGTTGTCTCTTCTCAAGAAGCTCTAGTGTCTGACTGAGGATAGTAACTGCTCCTTTTCGGGTTGCTATTACTGCATAACAAACCACCCCAAATGTAAGGGTGTAAATCCATCTTCTCCTGCTCCTAGAGTCTGGATCTGAATGCAGGAAGGGCATGCGAGGCACGTGCTCCATGCTGTCTGGCCTCAGCTGGAAAGTTTGAACCTGGGGCGACTCATCTGGAGGCTTCTTCACACACACATCTTGGTGGGGGACACTTGTGGACCAGGGCTGCTTGTGGGGCTGCTTCATGGGGCCCGGAGTTCCTCACTGCATGGTGGCCTCAGGGACTCAGACTTTTACATAGAGCCTCTGGGCTTCAAAAGCAAGAGCTCCAGGCCTCTCCTGACCCGGACTCAGAAGCCGTGCCACACCACCCTCCCTGCACTCTCTTGGTTGAGCCTGTCCCAAGCCCATCCAGAGTGGGGACGCAGGGCCCACCTCTTGCTGGGAGCAGTGCTAAGGAATCTGCAGACACGTTTGAGGAGCACTTTGTGTGTATCAGGACATTATGTGCTTTCTAGGATTCTTGGCAGAACTCCCAGTCCAGAAGCTCCTCAACTGGATGCTTGACGTTCTATAATTAGTGTTTCATTTCTTTGACTTGAGGGTTTGATCCCTGTTAAAAATATCACATCCCAATAAAAGTCTTACCTTCAGTCTTCTTCACGATGGCCTCAGATCCTCCCCGTGAAAGATCTTGCATCAATCCCCGACAGATCCCAACATCGTCAGGCAATCAAACCCATTCACCTCTCCCGCACCTTCTTCCTCCTTCTCCACTCCTTACACTGTACCCTCTCCACAGCCTAGGACTTGGACATTGTCCCTTTCTGTACCTGGGAAACCTCTCCTGAGACCCAGCATCCCTCGGGCAGGTCCAGCCCCTCACTGTTCTAGGCACCCTTTTGCCATTTTGCTCATTCCCCCAACTTGGACCCTGTCAATCACTGGCCCCCAAAATGCGTACTCTTTGGGGGCACAGTGCCCACTATCTGAGCCAAAATAATTTGTAAGAACCCACTGGGCGCTTGGTGTTGGCCTAGCTGGGGCTTTCAGTCAGAATGCCTACCTGCCACCTCTCCTTCTCCATATGGCCCAGGCTTCCTGGTGACAAGGTGGCCGGGTTCCAAGGATGAGTGTCCGAGGGAGAAAGAGAGAGTGCCAGGTGGAAGCCACATAAGCCACATTGCCTTTTAGGGCCTAGCTTTGGAAGACGCACAGAGTCACGTCTGTCGTATTCTACTGCTTGACTGTTCGGGCAGTTGCATATCGATGTCACGTTGTAAGATGGGCTTTGTTGGTGTGACCACCGTTGCAAGACACAATCTGCTACCATAATGTTTATTGTGAGGAGTTAATTAGTTAGATGATCCTTGTAAGGAACAAACCAGTGCCTGATAAGCTGTCAGTGCCTAAAAAATGTTCACTATTATTAGTAAGTTCTGGAAGGATTGATGCCTGGCACTGTTGGAGCTTATTAAGGGAGACCTTTCCTTGTCTTGGGGAAGGATGGTCATGGAAGATTTGCTAAAGGAGATAACATTTTAGCAGAGATCTGAGGCAAAGTGTCAGGGGAAGGAGCTCCAGGCAGAGGGAATGGCATATGCAAAGGCCCGGAGGCCAGTGTGTGTGTTTTGTGTATGTTGTGTTGTGTTTTGTGTGTGTGTGTGTGTGTGTGTGTGTGTGTGTGTGTGTGTGTGTGTGTAATGAACTGAAAAGAAATGTGTGCTCAAGGACTGGTTTTTTTTAGGACTAAATGAAGAAATGAAGTCTTGTCTCTTTTCAGGGTGAGGGGGACCAGCCCATGTTTTCAGCTGCTGCAGGTGCCTGAGGCTGGCCAGGGTGTCGGTGTGGGGGGCAGTGAGTGAAGCCTCAGCGCACCTACTCCCACAAGGTTAAGGGGGCAGTGGGTGGAGGACCAGGCTCTCCATGAACAGCCTCTGACCCAAGAAGCCTGCCCAGCGCTATGGTCACCACCCACCCTGAATACCAGCACCTGAGGCCGAGAGAGTGAGTCCCCTCCCTCCCAACTTAGCAGACCCTAGCGTTCACTCCAGGACAGCCACTCACCACCCCAGCTCTGAGGGTGAGCGCTTGGACTTCAGGTTAAGGCAGTCTGAACTCCTGCCGGACCCCAAGATCTTTGCACCCCCGAGTGCTAGGATGGGGGCTGGGGCACAACAGCTCAGCCCTGCCATGGGTGGGAGTGGGTGACTCTGAACTGCCCCTTCCCTGTCTCTCATGCCACTGCCCAATTCAGTGGGAGGGAAGGTTACCTCTTAGGGCTGCTGTCAGCAGGAGAGAGATTCAATTGCAGCCTGCTGGGGAACCTCAGAGGCACTGACCTCCCTGGCACGCTTTAATTAAAAACAAAACGCTGCCTGGAGGAGCCCCGCCAGCCTGGTGAGCAGAGCTGGGCTGGCACGGCCACCACGGGATGGCCAGCTGACCCTCTTCAGGTGGGTGGGGGGCTGTAGCCTTCACAGAGGGTGGCGGTTTGGACCATGGTTGTTGCGTTGTTATTTTCTGATCCACTGGCTGTGAAGAGAACAAAACGAGTCCTGGAGTTGCCCTTTCTTGAAACCCACCTCCTTGTGGATACTCCAGCTCCTTCTCCTGGTTGGCATGGCTGTGAGCCATGCTGGTCAGGGCTGGACTAGCTCCGTGGCTTGTGCGAGACCCAAGCTCCTGGGGCATCCCTGGTCCTTCTTCCCAAAACCAGAGCCTTTGTCCATTGGGGCAGCACAGCATGGAGGCTGAGATCAGATCCTGAGCCTATGACTTCCTGACTGCGTGACCTTGGGAAAGTGATTCAACCTCCCTGAGCGTGGTTCCTCACCTGAGCAGCAGGGATAACCACCAAAGCTTCTTGAGATGCCCAAGAGCTCAAGCGCAGTGCCAGGTGTGGACCCGGCTCCTGTCCTCGTCCCACCTTCTGCATGGACCTGGGGCTGGGGTGCCCGGTCCTGCGCACGTGCACACTGACTGCTTAGCCCCTGCAGGGCCTGTGTCTCCCTGCTCCTCTGCCTGAGGTCCCTCACCTGTGCCAGACAAGCCTAGCAGCCTGGAGGTTTATCGATTTTGTGCCCCCAGAGCAGCCTTCTATCAACAAAGGACCGGAGCTGATAGATAAATACTCCAGCTTCTCCATCCTGCAGCGCCATGGTGGGCAATTTTTTTTCCTGTAAATTTGGTTATATTATTTTTATTTTATCTTGTATAGTTCTTTTTATCCTTAGGTTTATCTCAAAAAAGATATATTGTCTAATTATTGTTTTTTCAAAATTTTTAATTGTGGTAAAATGTACATAGCATAAAATTACCATCTTAACCATTTTTTTTAAAGATTTTATTTATTTATTTGAGAGAGAGAGAATGAGAGCCAGAGAGCACGAGAGGCAAGAGCGTCAGAGGGAGAAGCAGACCCCCTGCTGAGCAGGGAGCCCGATGTGGGACTCGATCCCGGGACTCCAGGATCATGACCTGAGCCGAAGGCAGTTGCTTAACCAACTGAGCCACCCAGGTGCCCTAACCATTTTTAAGTATAGAGTTAAGTACATTCACACTGCTGTGTAACAAATTCCAGAACTTTCTTCATCTTGCAAAACAAACTCGGTCCCCATAAACATGAACCTCTCCTTCCTCTCTCCCCTTCAGCCCCAGGCAACTGGAATCTGACTGCTCTAGGGGCCAGAATTGCTGGATCCTATGTTATTTCTATGTTCACCCTTATTCTACATAGTTTTGATTTGCATTTACCTACTGATCAGTTTCTAGAATAAAACCTGTATTTTTTTCAGGGCTGTTTGGACTGTGACAGAATGTTTAAACTAGCTCTAACAAAAATGAAAACTTCTTGGCTCCTGTAACTAAAAGTCCAGGATGATTTTGGCTTCAGGCATGGCTGGATCCAGGTGTTCAAGTGATGTCTCTCCACCTCTTGGCTCTGCTTTCTTCTGGGTCAAATTCATTCTCAGGCAAGCTTTCCCATGTAGTAGCCAAGGGAACGACTGGTAACTTCAGGGTGATAGTCTTCCAAAAGAGAAAAGATGTCTCATTCCCAATAGTTACCCTCAGAGTCTTAAAGAGGGTTCCCAGTGGGCTAAGTGTGAAAACCCTCAACTGGTCACTGAAGTCAGGGGTATGGAATAGTCTGACTGAACAGGCATGGGTCAGGAACTGGGCTGGGCCATGAACACTGAGAGTGGGCCCCCAGAGCAAGTGCCCACTGCTGGCATCAAGCTGGTGCTGCCCTCTCTTGGGCAGCTTTGCTGGGGTTCCTACCTTGCCATGCAGCCTTTGCCTCGTCCTGGTTCCCCATTCCTGAGCGCATAGTCACCTGTCCTCCTGAACCCACCCTCCCAACAGGGCAGCTGCTCGGCTGCTGTCCAGTTCTGGGAACTGAGAGGAGGCCATTGGCAGTAGAGGACATGGGTTTGGCGGCTGACTGAGCAGGTGTGGGGACTCAACATCCTCTGGCGGGAGGGGATGAGTGCAGGGCCAAGCATGTGCAAAGCAGGTGGCAGATGGCCATTTGAGCCAGGACCCTAGCTGCCAGCTGGGGGTAATGGGAAGGGTGGAGTCTGGAAGAGGCCTGTGGAGACCCTGAAGAGCATCCAAGACCACCTCTCAAGGCTGGGCTGCGGGGCCATTCAAGAGAATCCATGCTGGATTCTGGGGTTGTAGAGATACCCAGAGATACCCAGACATCTTGAGGGGCTGCACTGTGCTGGGGAAGACAGATAATTAGGCAGGTAACTTGAATGACTCTCTCTGTGGAGACAGTGATCCCTAAAAGAGTATTGAAAGCACTCTGGGGACAGGGGCTGGCTGAGCAGATGACTCTGACTCCCATATGATCCAAGAATCCCTTAGATTGGGTTGGGACTGTGGCACTCAAGGAAGACTCTGGCATCTCAGGGTCAGGCCCGTGCAAGGCTGAGACGAGAAGGCAGGGTTGCCCCTGTGCCCCTGACTCCCACTCCCCCTTGGTGGCCCGAGGGGGGCAGACCACCTCAGCCGAGACCCCAGCACACCCACAGAGGAGGGGCAGATGCATATGTTTTATAATCAGAGTGAATTAGAAGTCATATTGCACTGGGAATTCTCCTCTTCCAACTTTCCAAACTCTCTCGAGATAATTGGAGGCCCCCTGGTGTATCAGCACCCAGGGCTGGGAATCCTGGGGCGGGGGGCAGAGAATCGCTGAGAGAGGAGCCATCTGTTCCCCTTCCTGGCTCTCGGGAACCACAGATTTTAAACGTGCTCGTTAAGTCGTTTCTTCCCGAAGTCTTCCCATGCCCGGGGATGTTTTTGAGATGGATGGCTCACCCCAGGAATCAGCTAGGTCACTCCTCTCATGCTATAGATGGGAAACTGAGGCCAGAGAGGGGAAGCTACATGCTCAGAACTCTGGGCACTGGGTGAAGCGAATGGAGGAAGCAGATAGGGTAATTGCCGAGCAAAGGACAACCCTGCAGGAGATGAGATCGGGGGCCTCTGCTCCTTGGGGGAGCACCAGACCCGTACTGGAAGGTAGGGAGTAGGGAGCAGTCAAGGGTGAAGATGTCATGCCCTCTTTCAAGGTCATCGAAACAAGCCCCTGACGCAGGCCGGCCCCTCCGGCCCCCAGCTTTGTTTTTTCTCACCCACCAGCACAGCCTCCCTTCTCAGATCTTGGCTTTCTGGTGAGTGCTAAGTTGCAAAATGAAATCACAAATTCAGTACACTGGGGCTCAGTGGGGATAACAGCTTGATGTGTGAGTGCTTCAACTACCCATCGAGACACACACACACACACACACACACACACACACACACACGCAAGCGCGCGCACACACTGGGTTTAATAGTGGATGATGCCTGAATTCAGAACTTACAAACTCAGTTGCCTACAGGGGCCAGTAGGTGACACAGCTGAAGGACATGGACTATAGGGAATAGTGGAGACTGTGGTAAACACCCAACTAAATGGGGAAACCCGTGCTGTTTCCAGGCAACTGTTCCATGCCACAATGCTACCTCAGGGGGATAAATCTTTGGATATTCCAAAAGAAATTGATGATTCCGATTTTCAAACAAGGACTTCACATTTTTGAATATTGGCAAATTGTTCACATTTCTGTAAGACATTAAGCAGGTCTGCAGGCTAGATTTGTGCTGGGGTGCCCTTCAGCTGAGAAAGGGACCTGTGTTGGTGATAAAAATACTGAGTGGAGGGGGAGCGGGGGCAGAAACATTTTAGCGCCTGGCAGTTACTTAGTAAATTCCTAGAAGCAGTGGGATACAGAGATAAACTAGACAAATCCAGGCCTCGTGTTCTAGTGGGGAGCTTGCTGTGGTGGTATAAATAACCACGGTAGTCGTTATTTAACTACAGGGTACAGGTTCAACACTTGGTGGAGCCGGCATGGTGCTGGGGGATGTCTCACTCTGATTTCATGAGCCCCTCAGAGGACCTGCTTCTCTTCCTCCCCCCCACCCCCCGGAAGCTGAGCTGACACCTGCTGGTAGACTTTCTTTGTAACTCTGGAGACGAGAGAACAGGAAGGGAGAGCGTGGATCATGCCGTGTCATCAATGCCCGCCGTGGCACCAGGACTCCACACACGACTCTCAGCGCTGGGTGGGCTTCCCACGGCCAGGTAAAGATGAGCAAGCCCTGCAGCTCCAGCCTCATTGAACAGACACTCCTATGTCCTTCATGCTGAATACTTACCTGGAGGGTGCCATGGAGCAAGACTGAAAGAAATGCGAATCCTATGTACTTGCCGTGCACCTGTTTCCATGAGCCCCGACTGGTTTTGTCACTGGGGTCTTCAGCACCCTCCGCTGTAAAGGGGCAGCCACATTTTTATATGAGCCCACCGTGCTAGCCATGGTGGGTGCTGCCGTGGGTCCATGGGTCGTGGGCCTGAGCCCGGCCGATCAGAGAGCTGCCCTGGGAAGTTTTTCAACCGGAAGTCAACAGGAACAGCAGAAGCCGCCAGTGGCCACGTGTCTCACATGGCAGAAGAAGCCGGCTTGCTGCGAGGGGGCAGGAGCCCACCAATCACAAAGGCGCCCACATGGGAAGAGGCAGGGTACCCCGGTTCCTGCTGTGTCCCTGTCCCTCTTTCTATGAGATACCTTTCTAATAACTATCTTTTTAAATTTTAAAAAATATTTTAAAATTATTTTAAAATTTAATTAAAAATTGAACATTTTAACCAAATTTAAGTGTCCATTTCAGTGGCATCAAGTACGTTCATGTTGTGCAGCCATTCCCACCATCCATCCCTAGAACTCTTCATCCTCCCCAAACTGAAACTCTGTCCCCATGAAACACTAACTCCCCGTTCCCCTCCCCCGAGCCCCTGGCACCTCCCCCGCCAATTCTACTTTCTGTCTCTAGAAATCTTAGACTCGACTCCAGGGACCTCATACAAGTGGAATCACACAGCGTGTGTCCTTTGTGACTGGCTAATTTCACTTACCACAATGTCCTCAATTTAACAACTGCATTTTGCCCCAGCAAGTTCAAGTGGGGATTTTGTTGCTTGCGACCAAAACAACACTGATGACTAATTCAGTCATGACTTTTTTCTAGCAACTGAATTCAAACGGTTATATAGAACATTGTTGAGAGAAACACCTCTGTATAAGGTCAGTACCTTTTTCCATGAAATCCAACTGGTTCAGTCTGCCTGACGGAAATGCTGATTTTTCTTTCATTGTTTTCTTCTTTCGGTTGTCACCAGTCACATCTTGCACATAGTCTCGCCGCCTACGGTGACCGGCTTTGCTCTGCTCTGGCCCACGGACACTGGCTAGCTGTGACGTCCCCCGAGGAGGTGTGGCGGGGGGGGGGGGGCCCGTGTGTGCGACACGGCCTTGAGTCTGACACTGCTTATGATGTGTTCCTCCATGTGCAGGTCGGACAAGGCTGGGACCATTCTCAGGCGGGTTGCCACTTTTCCTCTCCACCCTTGGCAATTCTCAGCGCCAACATCTCTGCTAGATCTCCGTCATCTCCACGGTTTGCGCCCCCTGGCTTTCTGCCAACACACGGATGCAGGTGCCGGCAGGGTCAAATACTTCACCACGTGCTCGGTGATCCCGGTGACTGCCGCCTGCCCTGGGCTGGACTGCCTCCTGCATTTGCCTGTCCCGAGTCCCCCTGTCTGTCAGAGCCTTGTCCCCAGCCTGCCCTTGCTCGGGTGGAAAACAGAAGTCAGCATTCAATGGACCACACACATCAGGCCTGGAGTCTGGGATGCGTTGTGAGGACGCCGAGGCCAAGGTCACATTTGGATTCTGTGTATGTGGGGGAGTCAAGGGAGGGACTCCGTGGGGCCCACCGGTGCAGGGGACCAGGTAGGGGCGGTTGATGAGGTGGCATAGGGTGTTGCCAATCATTCAGAACAGCCCTCCTCCACCCCAGGAGAATGGCCCTGGGGCTAGTGGCAGCTGCTTGTTGGGGGGTTATGTCACAATTCCCCCCACTCGGCAGCCCCTGGCCAACGACTTGGACCACTGTGGGGATACAGAAGGTCAGCCCCAAGTGTAGGAACAGCTTTGTGCTGCGGTTCTGCCCTGGATCTCCACGGGATTGGGCTCCAGCTGAGCCCACGTCCTCGCCCACTTCTTCCCTGCCTGTCCCTTGTGACCTCGCCTGTCCATGTGACCCTGTCTGGCCCGTGTGTCTCCTTTTATTTCTTGTAAGAGCCCTCCCTCAAAAGTCATGTCCCTCGGTCCCCCCTCAGCCTTGCTTCTAGGACACCCTGGATGGGTTGGACTGGGAAGGGAGAAGGCAGTAAACAGGAGGCTGAGTTAGCGGTTGTGAGTCTGAGAGGCGCCAGGATGGATGGGAAAGGGGCTGGTGCCAGAGCCGGGCGGGGAGAGCTGGTGAGGCTCTCCGCAGAGGGGTGGCCTGGGGCTGCATGCTCTGCTGCCCCAGGAGCCCTTCTCCTGGGCCCTAGGTCCCAGTCGTGACACTCAGGGCGTTTGGGGTACCAAACATCTTTCAACAGTGGTGCCTTCCTGCTCCTAGATTTTGGCAATCCAGGACCCACATGCCAAGTAGGATTTCAGGGCTATTGTTCCTTGGAGTATTGAGGTCATGTTAAAGCAGAAATATTCAATGCCCCTTGTGAAAGTAAGGCAGACTTCACTCAGGAGCATGGAGATAGGTGTGGGGGGCCGCTGCAATGAGGTATTGTAGTGGGGAGAGGGCGCAGGCCAGTGGGGATTTACAGCCAAGAAGTAGGGCAGGTCATCAGATGGGAAATGAGGAAGAGGAAGCATCAGGAGAAGTGGGGATTCTTGCTGAAGTCAGGCACCCGGGGCGGGGGGTGGGGGGGGTGGGGGCGGTGGTTACAGACAGAGTGGGGATCAGATCTATGGGCTGGGGGAGTGAGGAAGAGTTCTGATGAGGCTGACTCAGCGGGGTTTTTCTTAAAATGGAATTTTACAGGGAAGTGCATGGGCAGGCCTAGGCGAAGGTTCAGGAGCCTGGTTCTTTGGTGAAGCAGAACTGTGGTCAGTACACAAGAACAAGAACAAAGGGAACTGAGAGGCATAGGGCCCTGGCATGCATCCTGTCCTGAGGCTAGTAGCTGCAGGGCCAGAAGTTTGGGGAGCCCTGGTAGGAGGGGTGGTGTGGGGTGAGGAGATTGGATTCAAGGCCTGCGTCTGCAACATTTCTGCTACGCAAGCAGGCGAACTTGCCTCCAATCTCCATTCTGCACAGATAGAGGCTGGCCTGCCCCCGTGTCCTGTGAGGCCTTGCTGCTTCTGGGGCTCTAGTGGCCAACTGGAAATTTGTTCTCCTGGTCCTGCGCTTCAGGCAGTGGCCCAGGGCTGAGCACCGCCACAGCTGCCCCATGCCCCGGAGGAAATCACTCTGTCCTTCTGCAAACACAAACACCAAAAGGCGTCCAGGTAATTCAGAAGAAAGAAATCTGTATTGCTGCTCCTTTAAGAAAAAGGAATAGTTCCTGTCAGCAGAAAGCTGGTTGTAGAAGCTGGAGCCCAGGTAGTAAAGCAGCTCAATTGTATGCAAATGTATGTACCTATTGGAAGGGGGATGGGCGCTGCCTGAGGAAACTCAGAGAAAAAGCCCCTGATCAAAGGCAGTGCTGGATCCTAGCCTCTCAGAACCCAGAATCTTACAGCCTCAGAATAATTAGTGCTTGCTATCACAAAGCCTTAGAAGAGCAGCAGAAAGGGAGAGCACTGTAGTCACTGAGCAAGTGCCACTTGGTCCAGCAGGGACCAGGCTGCAGGTAATGCCTGTCGTCCCCCGATACCCCCTCTGGCGACGGCCCCCGCCTAGCACCTGCTGGGCACACTGGGCACACGTGGTGACCTCTGGGTCAGCCACCAGCGCATTTGGCAGCTGAGCCCCGGAGACACGGCCAGTCCAAAGTGGGCTGTGCCGCCGGATGTCCATACACGCCGGGATTCAAAGACAATACCACGAAAAGAACGTAAAATATCTTAGTCGTTTTGGTAGGGATTGCATATTGAAGTGATGGTATTTTAGATATATTCAGTAAAATCAAATATATCCTGAAAATTAATTTCACCTGTCCACTTTTTAAAACCGTGGCTACTAAACATTTGAAATCATGCATGCAGTTTGCACACTTCTGATGCTTGACCGAATGGCTGCCTTCAAAGAGAGATGAATGAACTTCTCCAGCTAGGTCAGGGCCCTGTGGGACTGAGTGCTCTCTTGGGGCCCTGGGGGGCAACACTGCCTAAGGGTCAGGAAAAAGACCACAGCCCTGCACCTTCTCCACTCTGTGCTCTGGAGACTTAGCTCCTCTCAGGCTATTTTCACACCTGCTCACAGAGCAGGGGTAGTGTCTGCCCTCTGGGATGCTGTCACCAGCAAGGTTGGAAAGAAGAGACAGAAAGAACAGAGGCTCTCCCGGTGGCTGCATGCCTGGTGGGTGTGACGCTGAAGGCCATGGGACGAGGTGACAGTTCTTGAATGGAAGGAACAGGGACGGCTGTCAGCGGGTCCAGTGAAGGGGTTTTGGTTGCAGGGGGCCTTGGCACCCTTTCCCGACAGAAAAGTCCCCATTGTATATGTAGCAACCGACCACCTTTGGGAGGGGAGGGGTCCTGCGCCTCCACGGCCCAGGGTCTTGGGTGAGTAAGCAGGTGCCTTTTGTGGGAGAAAATGGGCTTGGCTCCGTGGGAGGATTGGTGAGGGGCATTTGATGAAGTGACAGCTGCCAACCGTCATCTTCTCTGCAAGAAGTGATTTGGCCGGTGAGAGCCCCATTTCGTCCGACACACTCCCCAGCTCCTGGTCTTACTCTGTGAGAAGCAGAGAATCAGCCTTTCCGAGCAGTGAAGGGATTGGACATGTGGGCATACATGTGGGGATGACCTTGGCCTTGCATCTTTGATGGGGGTGAAGGCATTCCTGAGGCCCATCTGGGCAGGGGCAAGTGGAGTCTAGGGCCCTGGGCTTGCCCTGGCCCCTGAGCCTTTCCTTGGGGGCCTTGGCCTGCATTCTGGGCTCACACTTGCCCCTGCAATGTACACTTTTGCTCTCGTCTCTTATGTTCCATCTGCTTTGGTCTATACATCACAGTGGGAAAGTAAAAGCAGAGTGCCCAGGACTCTCATTCATCTGATTTCAACAGGAAGAACCATCCCACAGGCCCATGGGGGGTGACACAGAGCAAAATCGGACGTTCTGAGACAGCTGGGAGCAGTGAGATGGAGAGTGGGGCCCTTCCAAGGGGCAGCCGAGGCCCATGCCTGTCACAGGGCAATGTGGGTTCAGTTCTGCCAGGCCTTCCATTTTATTGAGAAGCTGGAAATCTAGACTTCTGGGTAATATCTACTTTCTCCATATTAGCAGTAGTTCAGTGATGATGAGGAAGAGGACAACAGTCTTACGTGGACCAAATAGAAAAAAATCTATGAGTTGGATCCCTCTATGACCTTTGGATTACCTCTGACCTCTTGAGTATCAGTTTTCAGGGTCCAATCTGGTCCCGGGATCCTGCATCCTAGCACAAGTCCTAACGGCTGAGTGGAGGGAGTTCTAGTATGATCTGGTCTGGTCTGGTCTAGTCTCATCTGGTCTATCAACTCTGGTCTGGTCTATTCCAGTCTGGTCTGGTCCGGTCTGGTCTATCAACTCTGGTCTGGTCTATTCTAGTCTGGCCTGGTCTGATCTGGTCTGATCCGGTCTGGTCTAGTCTAGTCTGGTCTATCTACTCTGGTTGGGTCTATTCTAGTCTGGTCTGGTCTGATCTGGTCTAGCCTGGTCTATTGACTCTGGTCTGGTCTATTCTAATCTGGTCTGGTCTGATCTGGTCTAGTCTGGCCTAGTCTAGTCTGGTCTAATCTAGTCTGATTTGGTCCAGTCTGGTTTAGTCTGATCCCCATCCACTGATTATTTCCTCTGAGAAGAAACTGTTAGGCAATGAGTGACACAAGCGTCAAGCGCTGTCAGCCCTAAACAAGTTCCCAGTCTGGCAGGCAGTAAAGACAGGATACAATTAAGATCTTGATGATTAAACAAAATACAGTATGTCATATGAGAGGAATGACCCACATGTTGGATTGTGTTCTCTTGTTTTTTTCCTGTTTTGGACTGATTTTCCTTTCTTCTTGGGCACAGCATCTTGATTTTCCTGTTGAGAATCACAGGCTTTCTACTCTCAGTTTTTGCGGTACAGATAGGGTTGTCTCCACCCTCCAAGTGTCCAGATGAGAGCATATCTCAGGGGCTTAGACAATCAGAACGTTCTGTTCCCCTCCATTCCCATGGTGATGGGTTCAAGGGTGGATATGTGACTTCAGCTAGGCTGATGAGATGCAATTCAGGAACATTTATTGTCAAGAAAGAGAAATTCTCTTTTTGTTGGTAAGAATGTAGGATTGGGACAAGTCACATTTGCCACCACTTGGTATAGGGCTTACCTGAGAATGCAGCCAACTCAGAAAAGAAATTGTGATACTCCCGATGATATTGTTCAAACACTTAGATCAAGCCATGCCTGAAGTTTTCAGTTTCTTGAGCCGATAAATTCCTTGATTTGCTGAAGCCACTTTGAGCTGAGATTCTGTCACTTACATCCTACAGAATCCTGTCCAAAGCAAACACCATAGGGATGAACTGGGGAGTCATTTCCTCAGGTGTGAGGATCCAGAAAAGATTTCATGGACAAGGTAGCATGGAGCAGGCACACAGGCAATATTTGATGGCCAATGGAAGGGAGGAGAGTATTCCAAGTAGAACAGAGCTCATAGCATGAGCCAAAGCTTGGAGGCAGGAAAAATGGGCACATTTGGATAACAGAGAGAAGCTTAATTTGGAACAAGCATAGAGTACTTGTGGGGTCTGCATGAGAGAGCAGTAGTGAATACAGTTGGAGAGCTCGGTTGGAACCAGAGTATGGGGTGGGGCTAGGGCTTACATTACATGCTAAGAAGTGGTGTCTAGCATATGAGGCAGTGTGACCTTTTGGGAGGATGGATGGAACTGTGCTTCCCTGAGGAAAGCTACGGTCCATTTTAAGAAGAGACAGTGGAAACAGGAAGGAGTGATTTTAACCTGGTGACTGTTCCTAGCATGTGGATAGATTCCAGGGTGGATACTTACTTCCCTGGGCCCATATTCCTTTGATCCTATCTATAGAGATTGGTGAGGGAGATTAGGGGTGAATTATGTCAGTCCCCCTTGTTTAACTAGTATGCAATTAACTCCTTTATCCATGAAAAATTTATGTTGCGGTATAGCAAGAGGTGAACAGGTCATTTATTTTTTTCCTCCAAATTATTAGCCAAATTATTATCCAGTGCCATTTGCTCAATAATTTGTTCTTTCCCTGTTGAATTCAAGTGTCATATTTAGCATATATTAAATTTTTATCTTTAACAAGGTCCTTTTTTTTTAAGACTTTCTATTATGTTCTTCTGTGTTCTTCTATTGTTCCTCATATTCTTTCTATGTGTCACACTCTTAACTGTTATTTCATAATAAGAATCCCCTCATTATAGTTTTTTTAATCTAAAATATTTTGGCTCTCTTAATTTACTTATTCCAAAAAATATACTTGCAGATTACTTTGTTAAAAATTTGGTTTTGATAGAAATGGAATTTATTCTAGAAATTAATTTGTGGGGTACTGACAACTATAGAATATTTACCCCTCCCCTTGTGGACTATTGGATGACTTCTTTTATATGCCTATTATTAAAAAAATCTGTGATTTTATTGTTATAGCTCATGTACATTTTAAAAAGATTTTATTTATTTGAGAGAGAGAGCACACATGAGCGGGGGAGGGGCAGAAGGAGGGGGAGAAGCAGACTCCCTGCTGAGCAGGGAGCTTGATGCGGGGTTTGATCCCAGGACCCTGAGATCATGACCTGAGCCGAAGGCAGAAGCTTAACCAACTGAGCCACCCAGGCACCCTGGTGGCTCATGTACATTTTGTGAAAGTTTATTCCTAGATAATTTTGGTTTGGGGAGTTTTTTCTATTGTGTTTTGTAACTTTATTATATATTTATTTTGTATTACTATGCCACTGAAACTTTGTGATATTTCCAGTAGTTATCCAGTTGATACTATCAGAAAATGACTTAGTTACCTCTTTTCTAATTGTTAAAATTTATTTTTCTTGTCTTATTTAACTGGTTAGACCTTCCAGATCAGTTTAAAATGATATTAATAGCAGACATACTTGCTTCATTTCTGTGCAGTGGAAATGTCTCTAATGGCGTGTTTGAACATTAAGAATGATATTTGCTTTTAATTTAAAATAGGCATATTTTCTCATGAAAAACAAAACTAAAACATAATATGCAATAAATGTTGTATGGGGCTTATCAAGCCTAAGATATTTATTATCTGGGCCTTTACAAAATGACTTTGGCAACTCCTGATCTAGATGATTGCATAGATTTTTATGTTTTTTGAATTATTGATGTGATGCTATTAATTTTGTACCATTCCTGAATTCCTGGGCCAAACTTGGATTTGACCAAAATTCTACTGGACTTGTCATCCTTAGGAGAACAAAAGCAGGATCCACATTCCAGAAAGTGAGGATCATGGGCATCTCTGGCCATGAGGGCAAAACTCATGAACACCAGTGTCCTGAGAAGGATGAAGAATTCTTGGCAGAAGGGAAACACTGCATTTTATGGGGATGTTTTGATGTTGTATTTGGTGGGTGACTTTTCGGTGGCTTTAGCCCTTGGGCAAATGGCATTGATGACTATTTTCAAAATGTACTGGCAGTGGTGTTAGAGACATTGGTTTCACTCCCCAAGGGACCTCTCTTTGGTTTCCGGGGAAGGAGAAAGTAGGCAGAGAGCTGGTGTACATTTGGCTAACTGGGATGAGTCTGGATCTTCCCTTTAATGAATAGCCTATGTGGTCAGCTCTTGTGGCCTTTGTCCTAGGATCTGAGTCAGAAAGTTGTCACAACTCTTGTTGCTATGAATGGTCAGAAAGTGATCACCTTTTGGGTCATGAGGCAGTGTAGGTGTGGTCAAAGCCTGAGGTAGATACCAGAATGTATACAGTCAGAGTTGATCAGGATAGAGACAGTGACCATCCTCCACCCTCCGTGTTTCTGTTTCAGAATAGGAATTTAATTTGAAGTTGAACTCTCCCTAGAATTCAGTAAAATACACAATAATGAGCAGCATGTGTGTTTGTATGTTTGTGTGTACATGTGAGTGTGCAAAATGAAGAAAGTGTTAGGTCCTTCCTCTCTTCCATGAAACACAGCATAGCAACAATATACATGGGTAGAGACAATTCGTAAATAGAACTAATTCAGTGGGAACAAGAAGTTGGACCCAGAGGTGAGCACAAGAACATAAGCTCCTCAATAATTACAGACATTCCTGCAGTAATGTTGATGGTGCTGTGGGTTTCCATAGAACATAGAATAGGTATTCAAGTCAGTCTTATCTATATTTAAGAAGCCAGCAGAGATCATCCGTCATCCAAGTTACTTTTAGAAAAGACAGAGAGCACAAAAAGATAAAATTCAATGCCTAGAAATAAGCCCTGTGGAATTTTGGTGGCTATTCTTCTAGATTTTTAGTTATGCTTGCAGACAGACACTCTAAGTTGGCTGTGGGATCATAGAAAAAAATAGATATTGGCCTCTGCCCCTGGATCCTGGCACAGGGCTTCTAAAACCCTTGTAATTTCCTATGTGATAAGAACATTTGGAGTATCTCTTCTAGTATTTGGTCTTTGACCCCATCCCAGACACAGGGATCCTAAAACTCTTGTGAATTCCTAAGTGATAAGAGCACTAGGAGCATCTTTTGTTCTACTGAAGTGATTCTGGGTGGGTTCCTGGTTGGCTTCTGGATTGGGGCTGGTCATCAGAAAGACCAAGCCATGATTAGAAGTTTGGCATTTTCAGCCCCATTTTCCACCCTCTGGAGAGGGGAGAGGGGCTGGAAATAGAGTTAATATTTGATAATGTCTATGTGAGAAAACCCCCATAAAAATCCCAATAGTATGGGATTCAGAGAGCTTCCAGTTTGGTGAACACACCCACACCAGGAAGGTGACATACCCCAAGCCCATGAGGATAGAAACTCCTGTGCTCAGGACCCTCCCAGACCTCACACTATGTATCTCTTTATCTAGCTGTTCATCTGTATACTTTATCATGTCCTTTAATAAACTGATAAATGTAAGTGAATGTTTCCCTGAGTTTTGTGAACCACTCTAGCAAATTACTCAAACCCAAGGAGGGAGTCGTTGGAACCTCCAATCTCTGTTGTTTGGTTGGAAGCACAGGTGATAGTCTCGGCTTGTGACTGGCATCTGAAGAGGGGTTTGCTGTCAGGTAGGACTGAACCATTAACCTGAGGGCTGTGATGCTCTCTCCAGAGAGATAGTGTCAGAATTGAGTTAAATTGTCGAACACCCAGCTGGTGCCACAGAGAGCTGCTTAGTGTGGGGAAAATCCCCCACACATTTGGTGAGTAGAAGTGAAGTGTTCTGCATGAGTAATAAGGAAGACACATAGGTGGAAAACTGGGTAGGTTTTCCCTTAGACATGGGTCCACTCAACACCCATTCCCAATCACCTTCTTAGTGGTCTATAGTAGTGGCTAAAAAGAGGAACAGTTTATTTCCCAGTCTTCTTTGCACCTGGGTAGCTTGTGGCCCAAACACCTGAGTGCCATGAGACCTAAGGAGAAACCTGCTGAGTGTATATCTTCTTTGAAGAAATGTCTATTCAAATCCTTTGACCATTTTTAATTGAGCTATTTGTCTCTTTATTGTTGAATTGTAATTGTTCTTTACATATTCTGGATACTAGAACCTATCAGATATATGATTTTTTTCCAATTTTATGGATTGTCTTTTCACTTATTTCCTCTGAAGAGAAACTTTTAAATTTTGATGAAGTCCAATTCATCTATTTATCTTTGATTACTTGTGTCTTAGGTATAATATCTAAGAAAGCATTGGCTAATCCAAGGTCACAAAGTTTTATCCCTATGTTCTCTTCTAGCAGTTTTATAGTTTTAGCTCTTACATTTAGGTCTTATCTATTTTGAATTAATTTTTTGTATATGGTGTGAGGTAGGAGTTGTCATTTTCTTAAAGATTTTATTTGTGTATTTGATGGGGGCAGGGGGACACAAGCAGTGGGAGCAGTAGGCAGAGGAAGAGGGAGAAGCAGGATCCCCACTGAGCAAGGAGTTCAATGTGGGGTTCAATCCCAGGACCCTGAGATCATGACCTGAGCCAAAGTCAGACACTTAACTGAATGAGCCACCCAGGTGCCCCATCATTCTTTCAACCTATTTGTGTCTTTGAGTCTAAAGTGTGTCTCTTGTAGATAGCATATAGTTGAATCATGTTTTTTTAGAATATTCATACTGTCAACCTCTGCCCCTTAATTGGAGTGTTTAATCCATTTATATTTAATGTAATTACTGATAAGATAGGATTTATTTTTGTCATTTTGCTCTTTGTTTTATATATACATATTTATGGCAGCTATATATGTATATGTTTTTTTCAGTATATATATTTCCTTTCCTTTTCTCTTTTCTTTTCTTTCCTTTTTTTCCCTTTTCGTTTCTTTCTTTCTGGTGGCTTTAAAAAACTGTTGTTTGTGATTTTTCTGAACTAATTCTGTAATGTTTGTATTCTTTGTCATGTGTGGTCACTGATTTGTCTATTGTGTTAGCTTAATGGTCAGCTAATGTTTGGACAGAGATTTTCTATATTCCTGGGACCATCATGTTCTCTATTTTTTGTGGAGGGGCTGTGTGTGTGTGTGTGTGTGTGTGTGTGTGTGTGTGTGTGTGTGTGTGTTGGGGCATACCTTTATTTCAACACTTACCCAGGCAGTCTACAACTCCATCTTAGCCTTCATTTCCTGCTTGTGCAGATTCTCTAAGTTTACCAGAGGTAAGAGTTTAAGGCCTCCTCAAGGTCTTTTCTGAACAAGTTTTTAGCCCCGAATATCTACACAGTCCTACACACCTTCATGGCCTCCTAGAATCCCAGTACTCTGTAGGTTCAGTGTCCTTAGGGACATTTCATTCCTCAGCTTTTATTTAAAAAAAAAAAGATTTATTTATTTTAGAGAAAGAATGTGAGTGGGGGGAGGGGCAGAGGGAGAAGGAGAAAGAGATTCTTAAGCAGACTCCCCAGTGAGTGTGGAGCTCAACTCAGAGGTTGATCTCATGGCCCTGAGCCCTGACCTGAGCTGAAATCAAAAGTCGACACTCGATCAACTGAGCCACCCAGGCACCCCTCAGCTTTTTTTTTAAATTTTTTATTGTTATGTTAATCACCATACATTAAATCATTAGCTTTTGATGTAGTGTTCCATGATTCATTGTTTGTGCATAACACCCAGTGCTCCACACAGAATGTGCCCTCTTTAATACCCATCACCAGGCTAACCCATCCCCCCACCCCCCTCCCCTCTAGAACCCTCAGTTTGTTTTTCAGAGTCCATCGTCTCTCATGGTTCGTCTCCCCCTCCAATTTCCCCCCCTTCATTCTTCCCCTCCTGCTATCTTCTTCTTTTTTTTTCTTAACATATATTGCATTATTTGTTTCAGAGGTACAGATCTGTGATTCAACAGTCTTGCACAATTCACAGCGCTCACCATAGCACATACCCTCCCCAATGTCTATCACCCAGCCACCCCATCCCTCCCACCCCCCACCACTCCAGCAACCCTCAGTTTGTTTCCTGAGATTAAGAATTCCTCATATCAGTGAGGTCATATGATACCCGTCTTTCTCTGATTGACTTATTTCACTCAGCATAACACCCTCCAGTTCCATCCACGTCGTTGCAAATGGCAAGATCTCATTCCTTTTGATGGCTGCATAACATTCCATTGTGTATATATACCACCTCTTCTTTATCCATTCATCTGTCGATGGACATCTTGGCTCTTTCCACAGTTTGGCTATTGTGGACATTGCTGCTATAAACATTGGGGTGCACGTACCCCTTCGGATCCCTACATTTCTATCTCTGTGGTAAATACCCAGTAGTGCAATTGCTGGATTGTATGGTAGCTCTATTTTCAACTGTTTGAGGAACCTCCATACTGTTTTCCAGAGTGGCTGCACCAGCTTGCATTCCCACCAACAGTGTAGGAGGGTTCCCCTTTCTCCGCATCCCCGCCAACATCTGTCATTTCCTGACTTGTTAATTTTAGCCATTCTGACGGGTGTGAGGTGGTATCTCATTGAGGTTTTGATTTGGATTTCCCTGATGCCAAGCAATGTTGAGCACTTTTTCATGTGTCTGTTGGCCATGTGGATGTCTTCTTTGGAAAAATGTCTGTTCATGCCTTCTGCCCATTTCTTGATTGGATTATTTGTTCTTTGGGTGTTGAGTTTGATAAGTTCTTTATAGATTTTGGATACTAGCCGTTTATCTGATATGTCATTTGCAAATATTTTCTCCCATTCTGTCGGTTGTCTTTTGGTTTTGTGGACTGTTTCTTTTGCTGTGCAAAAGCTTTTTATCTTGATGAAATCCCAATTCAGCTTTTCTTTTTAAGCTCTTTAGTTAATATATCATTTGCCCTGTTATCCAGGCATCCACAATGCTTGACAATCACCATTAATGGTTTTTGACAAATAACTCCAGGAGACAGGCTATTTGCACTGGGTGAGTTCCAAGTCAGTTCAAATAAAGACTGTTTTGCAAGTGGGGTCTTCCAGGGAAAGGCTAGGTAGACCAGTGACAGTTCCCTGGGATTGGGGCTTTAAAGGATTCCCCATCTTATCCTGCTGCTTCCATGGCTGCCAGGCTACTGGTTTTAGCCATGATTGTGGGTTCTTGGCTTTTAAGGTATCATGGAGCTATGGGGAGGGAAAGATGGGCTAGGATAAGCTAAAATAGCACAAAGCTCATCGTTTTTACTGAGAGTCAGCCTTTTTTTCTTGATTAAACCTCTTCAGATTGCTGCATGTCTTTGGTTAATTTTGAGTTCCAAAGTGTTGATTCTGACCATTTTTGCCAGATTTCTCATTGTTTTTATGCAGGAGAGAAGTGTTGGATGTCCTTACTTGGCCATTTTCACTGCTGTCACCTCTATGAGTGATTTTTGACTCTTACTTTATATACAAATGTAATCAGGTTGGTTTCCCACCCACAGTGGTTAGACAGCAGCAATTGGAAGGACAGAAAGTGGGTGCTATAGTTTGCATTCTTTACCACAGTGAGTGTTCCTTTTCCCCATTTCTTTTTAAGCCACAGAGACCTGCTTGGGTATCAGAACAGGAATCTAGCTGTATTGAGCAGGGAAAGTTGGGAAAGACCTGCTTCCCAGCTCCTCATTGTTTGTCCCTGCTCCATTTAATGAGTCCTATGCTCTGCAGACCCCCTTTTGTAGGCCTGGGCCCCATCCCATTTGGAGGTTTGAAGAGTCTGTGGCTCTGGCAATTAGCCAACTCAGTTTCCTGTCCCCGCTCTGGAGACCTCTCAGTGTAAGCCCCCACTTCTCCCTGTCATCTTCCTATCCTGCACAGCTGGATGGCAGAATAATGACTTTATTAAGCACATCCTGCACTTAATTCCCCAAGGATGTCAGTCCATTAGGAAAGACTAAATCTGCCATCAGCAGCCACACAGTTGGTTTAGTCTCATCTGTCTAAACCTGGATGGGGGTCCCGGGAAGATGCACATGGGTTGTTCTTCAGGACCGCCTGATTCTGTGGGCCTGGGGCTGGCACCCTGGAGGGAGGCCACCATCCTCCACATACAGGTGAGTGAGTGATGTAGGTTCTGCTTACCTGTGTGGGGTGGGCCCCACCTCTGAGACTGGTGGGGCCTGGGGTCTGGGCATCAGTCAGCTTTCAGAGGTCTGGGAGGGATCTAAGATAGGAACTCATGTAGGAAGCACACTCCTGAGTGCTGTCAGGAAGGGCAGAGGGGGAACTTACAGAGTTAAGGAGAAAGGAGGTTCTGAGAGGGGTGCAGGAGGCCTAGCCCTTAGGAAATGAATCAGCAGATCAGGTCAGGGAAGACACTTCCTGGAGGGTACCTTGCTGCCTTAAATGGGAGCAAGGTTAGGGAAGTCTGAACACCTGTCGTTTCTCTGGGCCTTAACCTTCTCAGCTCTGAAATGGGAATAGTAATTCTTCACCTTGATGAAGCCCAAAGTCAGAGAGGGGTTGGACTCTGCACACAGGAAGCAAGTGCAGGTGAGATGCTGTAGGGAATGGCCTTGCTCTCCAGGGTGACTCAACTATACCACACTGCCTTTTCTGGCTAGGGGTCCTGTGTCAGACAGGACTCCTCCAGCTGCAAGGGAAAGAAATCTGACTTGGCTTAAACAAAGGGCAGATGTGATTAGCATATATAGCTGGAAAGTGTCGAGCGATCTGGTCAGGTGTGTTTGTCCAGGCTGGCACCTGTAGAAATAAGTCTCTCCATATTCTTCTTTTGTCCTTCCTTCTGTGTAGCTTCATTCTCAAATAGGCTCACCTCACTTTGGGTCCTGATGGCCACAGCTTCCATTCTACCGACTTAACCAAACCCAGGGAAAAGCAGGGCCCCCAGTCCCAGCCTAACTCTCATTGGTCGACACTGGGTCCTATGTTCATCACTGAACCAGTTGTGTGAGTCTGAAAGTTCAGGCCTAGACCCTGTGCCTCTCCTTGGCGAGGGAGTGGGACAGTGCAGGGGGAGGGTCTCCGTTGCCTTCATACTACATGAAATGAAACCAGGCGGACAATTTCCCCCAAGATCTCAGGGTGCTGTTACCACCAGAATGCTGGGCAGGCAAAGTCAGCTTGTATCCATCTGCTTGGGCTGTCATAACAAATTCCACAGAGTGGGGCCTTCAACAACAGACATGGATTCCTCACCGTTCTGGAGGCTGGGAGTCCAAGATCAAGGTGCTGGCAAATTTGTTTTCTGGTGAGAACTCTTCCTGGCGTATAGAAGTCCACCTTCTAGTTCTGTCCTCACGTAGTGGAGGGAGTGAGCAAGCTCTGTGGTATCACTTCTTATGAGGACACCAATCCCTTCATGGGATCCCGACCCTCACGCCTCATCAATCCTGATTACCTCCAAAAGGTCCCATCTCCAAATACCATCAAATTGGAGGTTGAGGCTTCACACACGAATTTAGGAGGCATACACATTCAGTCCCTAACAGGCACCCACAGAATGGCATAACCAGGTCCCACTGTTTGGGCTACATCCAGTGGCAGCTTTGCACCCTTCTTGTCTGTAGGCCTAGCTTTTGGCTTTGCTTGGGGCTCTGTGCTTGTCCTCTTCACGCATGGCTCCTGCCAGCCGGACCTCCCTCCACCCTGAACTGCTGTTCTCCAGGGCATGTCTCAGCCACAGAATGCTCGCACCCCACCCTCATCCCTGTCTTATCTAGGCCCACAGCAGGCCCTCAGCTGAGAGTCAGTCTGCTGTTTCTTGTTCAGATCGTGGCTAATCCATTGACTTATTCACTCCTTTACTCCCCTGTTTATCCATTCCTTCATCCAACACCTATTCACCCAGTAACTAAGATGAGTAAGGCACCATCCTAGGAAATGCAGAAGTTTAGACAAATTGGTCTCTCATGGCCCCAAATCAAAGGGACTCCCTTTTCCTTGCCAGGCCTTAAATTAATCCATCTAAAAACAGCTTTATTGAAGTATAATTGCCATACAAAAACTGTGCATAATTAAAGTGTACAATTTGATTAGTTTGACATAATATGTATCTGTGGAACTATCACCCCATCAGGATAATAAGCATATCCATCACCCTCAAAGTTTCCATATGCCCCTTTGTTATTTTGTCATCCTTCCCTCTGCCCCTCCGTGCCCCCCCGCCCCCGCCAAGCAACCATTGATCTGCTTTGGGCCACTATAGATTTGCTTGAATTTTCTAACATTTTATAGAAATATAAGAAGACAGCATGAGCCCCTTTTTGTCTGGTGCTTTCACTTAGCATGGTTATTTTGAGATTCACCCATGTCACCGCTCATATTGGCAGCTCACGCCTTTGGTTGCTGAGTGGCATTCCATTGTACCACAGTTTGTTTATGCATTCACCTCTGGAGGGATTTTGCATTTGCTGGGAATACTCATATGCAGGTCAGGATTGTGAAGGGATAGGATGGAAACCTGAGAGCTTTGTGATTGGTAACTGCAGAGTTCCGGATCCCAGCTCACAGAAGGCCCTAGGGCTGGGTGTTTGGAAAACGTGAGAATGTGCTCAACCATCGACCAGAATTTTCTACACTGTGTTTTGTAAGAAATGGGGTTGATGTTAAAAGATTTGGAAAATCCTCCCCATTGTTGGAGATTCATCAACTTTATTAGCTTGTTAAAGGCTCTGAGAAGTCCTGCAATAAGGAAAATCCAGTGTCAGATGAGCTAATTTGGTCATACAACCTCCTGCCCCCTTCTGTCCTAGTGATGACTGCAGATCTCTCCTGGAGGCAGTTGGACGAGCATGGCTCGGGGCCACAGTGTGGCTAGCTCATGAGGGACAGGTGTCCAATCTCAGGTATGTCACCCTAGTGTGTGGACACTTCACCTATTGGGTCTCATATGCATTCACAATTGATGTATGATGTTTTACGTTATAGGTGCTGCTTGCACATAGAAAAGCATTGAGAATAAAACAACAAACACTGGTAAACAACACACAATTTGTCAGCATTCTGTTTCAGTTTGTGTGTCGGTGTCTGTGTGTGTGCGATTTAAAGGAGTAAAACCTCACCAATATAGACAAAGCTTCCTGAGTGTCTCTTCCCCATCCTACTACCCCTTTCTCCTTCTCAGCAGAAACCACTATTCTGAATTTGGTGTTTCTCCTTTCCAGGCACATCTTTATTCTTTCACCGCATATGTTCTTATAGCTCCAAATAATATATAGGATTGTCTTGCATGTTTTTAAAATTTCATAAATGATAATATACTGTATGTAAAATTCTGCATCTTTCTTTCTTTTGCTAAACATGTGTTTTAGCTTTAACTGTGGTTCCTTAATTTTAAACGTTGCATAGTGTCCCATTGGATGAATAGACCGCAGTCCATGCTCCATTATCTGGTTGGTAGATAAACATCGCCAGGGCGCTCCTCATTTTTCTCATAATGAACAAAGTCGTGGTGACAATTTTTGTGCTTGTCTAATCTTGTTCCGTGTATGAGAATTAGGGATGAATTGCTGCATCATGGTGTAGGGTAACTCTACCTAGATATTGCCAAAAAAAGAGGCACAAATTTATGCTCCTATCTGCACTGTAAGAGAGTTCCATTTTCTCTCTAGTATCACCAATAATTGATGTTTCCAGCCATTTATTTATTTATTTATTTATTTATTTATTTATTTTAATGGGGGCTAGGACCCTCAGGCCTAGACCCACAGGGACCTTTATCCCAACTGTACTCCCACTAAGTGAATGATTTGGTAGACAGTCTGCAGCACTGCCCAGCTAAGTAGAGGGACAGGCTTCCCATTTCCAGGGAGGGAGGTTCTGGAACATTAAGGAGGTGACTCTCCATGTTACTCTAGGAGAGCAGCAGTCTCAGGCAGGGTCACCCGCTAAACCCTTGCAGGACTGGTGACCAGCACAGTATTGTGTCCCCAACTCTGGAAGTCTAAGTTCCTACCTGACCTTGACAATCCTAGTTACTGAAGTCTGGGTGCTGGACTCATAATGCAAAGATTTGTTAAGGTCCTAGCCCACATGTCTTATCCCTTCACGCAAAGAAGCCCCAATCTCACACTCAAAGATTTGGGGTGTGATATCAATTATTTGCGCCTGATCTTACTTACATGCTTACTTACATGACCTTTGACCTTGAAGCTTACACATCCTGCAGATCTATTCTAACATCTGGCCTATGTTTACGGAGAAGACAGTCCTGTCTGGGAATTCCAGACTTTTCAATGGCAGAATAATGTCTGCTCTGTAATAGGTGCTCAATAAATATGCACGGAATGTGAGGGGGCGGAGCAAGATGGCGGAGGAGTAGGAGACCTAGATTTCGTCTGGTCTCAGGAATTCAGCTGAATAGGGATCAAACCATTCTGAACACCTACGAACTCAACAGGAGATCAAAGAGGAGAGTAGCAACACTATCTGAACAGAGAAGCGACCACTTACTGGAAGGTAGGACGTGCGGAGAAGTGAATCCGAGGCGATATTCGGGAGGATAGACGGCGGGGGAGGGGGCCTCCCTCAGCCGCTTCTGGCAAGTGATAGAGCCGCGGAGCACAAAATCGGACCTTTTAGAAGTCGGCTCCGCTGAGGGACGTCACTCCAGTGGCTAAGCAGGGGGTGGAATCCTCCCGGGACAGTGTGGTCTCAGGACCCTCAGGGTCACAGAAAGACCGGGGGAGCCTGAGTGCGCCAGAGCTCCCAGGTATCGGAGCGGGGAAGCTGCTGCAGAGACAGAGCCGAGGTGCGGGCTCTCAGCTTGGGGTTGCCATAAACTGTGCTCCGCGGCCCAGTCGGGCCACTGCTCCTCCAGCAGGGACCCAACAGGTGGCAGATCCGGGGAGACTCCCCTTCCTTCCCGGGGAGGAGCGGCTTGGGAATGCACCGCAGGGATCTGCTGGGTTTGGAGACTCCACACGGGGTCGGGTGCCACAGATAGCAATGCTCGGTCACAGGCCGGGTGAGCACGGAGAGCAGCTGGAGACCGGGGACAAGGGAGTGACTGCTTTTCTCTGTGGGCGCACTGAGGAGCGGGGCCCCGAGTTCTCAGCTCCTCCGGGTGGAGATTGGGAGGCCACCATTTTTGCCGTGGTCCTCCAAGGCTGTACGGAGAGCTTGCAGGGAACAAAAAGCTCCTGAGATCAAACCCGAGCAGCTTGCTTAGCCCGGACCGACAAGGGCGGGGCAATTCAGCCTCCGGCAAAGACATTTGGAAACCACAGCAACAGGCTCCTCCCCCAGAAGATCAGCACGAACAGCCAGCAAGCCAAGACCAAGTTTACCGATCAAGGAGAAAGGGAGAACTCCAGCGCTAGGGGAATACTGCACATAGAATTCAAGGCTTTTTTTTTACCATGATTCATTAGATCATCAAAGTTAATTTTTGTTAACTGTTTTATTTTTTTTTCCCTTTTTCAACCAACGTCTTATCAATCTCTTTTAAAAAAAAAAAAACATTTTTTATTTTTCATTTTTAGAGTCATATTTTATCCCTTCATAGTAGTTACCCTTATTTTTGGCATATATATATAAGTTGGTCTCTCTTTAAAATTTTGAGATAAAATTTCTTCTAACAGATCAAAATATACCCTAAATCACTAGTGTATGGCTCTGTTCTAGTCTCCTGCCTGATCACATTCTCTCCCTCTTTTTTTTTTAAATCTTCTTTCTTTTTTCAAACAACTTCTTATCTTATCAAGTCCTTTTATAAAATCTTATAAAATTTTCATCTTTACAGTCATCTTCTATCCCTTCATTGTATCAATGCTTATTTTGTACATATATGTCTTTCTTCCTTTAAAATTTTAGGAGGCACTTTTTTCTAACAGACCAAAATACGCCCAAAATCTAGTGTGTGGCACTGATCTATGCACTAGCCTGATCATATTTGATCACATTCTGCTTTTATGTATTGTTCTGTTTTTGTTTTTATCTTTTTTTTTCTTTTTTTTTCTCTTTCTTTTTTCCTTCTTTCCCTTTCTTTTCCCCTGGTTTCAGGTCTTTTCTGATTTGTATACAGTATATTTGCTGGGGACGTTGTAAACCTGTTAGCATTTTGTTCTCTCATTCATCTATTCTCCTCTGGACAAAATGACAAGACGAAAAAAATCACCTCAGCAAAAAGAACAAGAGGTAGTACCGTCAGCCAGGGACCTACTCAATACGGACATTAGTACGATGTCGGACCTAGAGTTCAGAATCATGACTTTAAAGATACTAGCTGGGCTTGAAAAAAGCGTGGAAGTTATTAGAGAAACCCTTTCTGGAGAAATAAAAGAACTAAAATCTAACCAAGTCGAAATCAAAAAGGCTATTGATGAGGGGCAATCAAAAATGGGGGCACTAACTGCTAGGATAAATGACGCAGAAGAGAGAATCAGTGATATAGAAGACCAAATGATGGAAAATAAAGAGGCTGAGAAAAAGAGGGAGAAACAACTAACTACAAGATCATGAGGGCAGAATTCGAGAGATAAGTGATATGATAAGATGAAACAACATTAGAATAATTGGGATCCCAGAAGAAGAAGAAAGAGAGAGAGGGGCAGAAGGTATATTGTAGCAAATAATAGCAGAGAACTTCCCTAATGTGAGGAAGGAAACAGGCATCAAAATCCAGGAGGCACAGAGAACCCCTCTCAAAATCAATAATAATAGGTCAACACCCCGACATCTAATAGTAAAACTTACGAGTCTCAGAGACAAAGAGAAAATCCTGAAAGCAGCTCGGGAGAAGAGATATGTAACCTACAATGGTAAAAATATTAGATTGGCAACAGACCTATCCACAGAGACCTGGCAGGCCAGAAAGGACTGGCATGAGATCTTCAGAGCACTAAACGAGAAAAATATGCAGCCAAGAATACTATATCCAGCTAGGCTGTCATTGAAAATAGAAGGAGAGATAAAAAGCTTCCAGAACAAACAAAAACTAAAGGACTTTGCAAACACGAAACCAGCCCTCCAAGAAATATTGAAAGGGGTCCTCTAAGCAAAGAGAGAGCCTAAAAGCAGCAAAGATCAGAAAGGAACACAGACAACATACAGTAACAGTCACCTTACAGGCAATACAATGGCATTAAATTCATACATTTCAATAGTTACCTTGAATGTAAATGGGCTAAATGGCCCAATCAAAAGACACAGGCTATCAGATTGGATTAAAAAACAAGACCCATCAATATGCTGTCTGCAAGAGACTCATTTTAGACCCAAAGACACCCCCAGATTGAAAGTGAGAGGGTTGAAAACCATTTACCATGCTAATGGACACCAAAAGAAAGCTGGGGTGGCAATCCTTATATCAGACAAATTAGATTTTAAACCAAAGACTGTAATAAGAGATGAGGAAGGACACTATATCCTACTTAAAGGGTCTATCCAACAAGAAGATCTAACAATTGTAAATATCTATGCCCCGAACATGGGAGCAGCCAATTATATAAGGCAATTAATAACAAAAGCAAGGAAACACATTGACAACAATACAATAATAGTGGGGGACTTTAACACCCCCTGACTGAAATGGACAGATCATCTAAGCAAAAGATCAACAAGGAAATAAAGGCTTTAAATGACACACTGGATCAAATGGACTTCACAGACATATTCAGAAGATTCCATCCCAAAGCAATGGAATACACATTCTTCTCTAGTGCCCATAGAACATTCTCCAGAATTGATCACATCCTAGGTCACAAATCAGGTCTCAACCGGTACCAAAAGATTGGGATCATTCCCTGCATATTTTCAGACCACAATGCTTTGAAACTAGAACTCAATCTCAAGAGGAAAGTCGGAAAGAACTCAAATCCATGGAGGCTAAAGAGCATCCTACTAAAGAATGAATGGGTCAACCAGGAAATTAAAGAAGAATTTAAAAAATTCATGGAAACCAATGAAAATGAAAACACAACTGTTCAAAAGCTTTGGGATAGAGCAAAGGCAGTCCTGAGAGGAAAGTATATAGCAATACAAGCCTTTCTCAAGAAACAAGAAAGGTCTCAAATACACAACCTAACCCTACACCTAAAGGAGCTGGAGAAAGAACAGCAAATAAAGCCTAAACCCAGCAGGAGAAGAGAAATAATAAAGATCAGAGCAGAAATCAATGAACTAGAAACCAAAAGAACAGTAGAACAGATCAACGAAACTAGGAGCTGGTTCTTTGAAAGAATTAACAAGAATGATAAACCCCTGGCCAGACTGATCAAAAAGAAAAGAGAAATGACCCAAATCAACAAAACCATGAACGAAAGAGGAGAGATCACAACCAACACCAAAGAAATACAAACAATTATGAGAACATATTATGAGCAACTCTATGCCAGCAAATTAGATAACCTAGAAGAAATGGGTGCATTCCTAGAGATGTATCAACTACCAAAACTGAACCAGGAAGAAATAGAAAACCTGCACAGTCCCATAACCACAAAGGAAATTGAAGCAGTCTTCAAAAATCTCCCAAGAAACAAAAGCCCAGGACCAGATGGCTTCCCAGGGGAATTTTATCAGACATTTAAAGAAGAATTAAAACCTATTCTCCTGAAACTGTTCCAAAAAATAGAAATGGAAGGAAAACTTCCAAATTCATTTTATGAGGCCACCATTACCTTGATCCCAAAACCAGACAAAGACCCCATCGAAAAGGAGAATTACAGACCAATATCCTTGATGAACATGGATGCAAAAATTCTCACCAAAATACTAGCCAATAGGATCCAACAGTACATTAAAAGGATTATTCACCACGACCAAGTGGGATTTATCCCTGGGCTGCAAGGCTGGTTCAACATCCACAAATCAGTCAACGTGATACAATACATTAACAAAAGAAAGAACAAGAATCATATGATCCTCTCAATGGATGCAGAAAAAGCATTTGACAAAGTACAGCATCCTTTCTTGATCAAAACTCTTCAGAGTATCGGGATAGAGGGTACATACCTCAATATCATAAAGCCATCTACGAAAAACCTACAGCGAATATCATTCTCAATGGGGAAAGCTGAGAGCTTTTCCCCTAAGGTCAGGAATGCGGCAGGGATGTCCACTCTCACCACTGCTAGTCAACATAGTATTGGAAGTCCTAGCCACAGCAATCAGACAACAAAAAGAAATCAAAGCATCCAAATCGGCAAAGAGGAAGTCAAATTCTCACTCTTTGCAGATGATATGATACTTTATTTGGAAAACCCAAAAGACTCCACCCCAAAACTGCTAGAACTCATACGGAAATTCAGTCAAGTAGCAGGCTATAAAATCAATGCAAAGAAATCAGTGGCATTCCTATACACCAACAACAAGACAGAAGAGAGACAAATCAAGGAGTCGATCCCATTCACAATTGCACCCAAAACCATAAGATACCTAGGAATAAATTTAACCAAAGAGGCAAAGGATCTGTACTCAGAAAACTATAAAATACTCATGAAAGAAATTGAAGAAGACACAAAGAAATGGAAAAACGTTCCATGCTCATGGATTGGGAGAACCAACATTGTGAAGATGTCAATGCTGCCTAGAGCAATCTACACATTCAATGCAATCCCCATCAAAATACCATCCACTTTTTTCAAGGAAATGGAACAAATAATCCTAAAATTTGTATGGAACCAGAAGAGACCCCGAATAGCCAGAGGAATGTTGAAAAAGAAAAGCAAAGCTGGCGGCATCACAATTCCAGACTTCCACCTCTATTACAAAGCTGTCATCATCAAGACAGTATGGTACTGGCACAAAAACAGACACATAGATCAATGGAACAGAATAGAGAGCCCAGAAATGGACCCTCAACTCTATGGTCAACTTATCTTTGACAAAGCAGGAAAGAATGCCCAATGGAATAAAGACAGTCTCTTCCACAAATGGTGTTGGGAACATTGGACAGCCACATGCAGAAGAATGAAACTGGACCATTTCCTTACACCACACACAAAAATAGACTCCAAATGGTTGAAAGACCTAAACGTGAGACAGGAGTCCATCAAAATCCTAAAGGACAACACAGGTAGAAACCTCTTCGACCTCAGCCGCAGCAACTTCTTCCTAGAAACATCACCAAAGGCACGGGAAACCAGGGCAAAAATGAACTATTGGGATTTCATCAAGATAAAAAGTTTTGCACAGCAAAAGAAACAGTCCACAAAACCAAAAGACAACCGACAGAATGGGAGAAAATATTTGCAAATGACATATCAGATAAAGGGCTAGTATCCAAAATCTATAAAGAACTTATCAAACTCAACACCCAAAGAACAAATAATCCAATCAAGAAATGGGCAGAAAACATGAACAGACATTTCTCCAAAGAAGACATCCACATGGCCAACAGGCACATGAAAAAGTGCTCAACATCGCTCGGCATGAGGGAAATCCAAATCAAAACCTCAATGAGATACCACCTCACACCAGTCAGAATGGCTAAAATTAACAAGTCAGGGAACGACAGATGTTGGCAGGGATGTGGAGAAAGGGGAACCCTCCTACACTGTTGGTGGGAATGCAAGCTGGTGCAACCCCTCTGGAAAACAGTATGGAGGTTCCTCAAACAGTTGAAATTAGAGCTACCGTTCGATCCAGCAATTGCACTACTGGGTATTTACCCCAAAGATACAAATGTAGGGACCCGAAGGGGTACGTGTACCCTAATGTTTATAGCAGTAATGTCCACGATAGCCAAACTGTGGAAAGAGCCAAGATGTCCATCGACAGATGAATGGATAAAGAAGGAGTGGTATATATACACAATGGAATATTATGCAGCCATCAAAAGGAATGAGATCTTGCCATTTGCAATGACGTGGATGGAACTGGAGGGTGTTATGCTGAGTGAAATAAGTCAATCAGAGAAAGACATGTATCACATGACCTCACTGATATGAGGAATTCTTAATCTCAGGAAACAAACTGAGGGTTGCTGGAGTCATGGGGCGTGGGAGGGATGGGGTGGCTGGGTGATAGACATTGGGGAGGGTATGTGCTACGGTGAGCGCTGTGAATTGTGCAAGACTGTTGAATCACAGATCTGTACTTCTGAAACAAATAACGCAACATATTTTAAGAAAAAAGAAAAAGAAGAAGATAACAGGAGAGGAAGAAAAGGGGAGTATGTCAGAGGGGGAGACGAACCATGAGAGATGATGGACTCTGAAAAACAAACTGAGGGTTCTAGAGGGGAGGGGGTAGGGGGATGGGTTAGCCTGGTGATGGGTATTGAGGAGGGCATGTTCTGCATGGAGCACTCGGTGTTATGAACAAACAATGAATCATGGAACACTGCACCAAAAACTAATGATGTAATATATGGTGATTAACATAACAATAAAAAAATTTAAAAAAAAAGCTTTTGCACAGCAAAAGAAACAGTCCACAAAACCAAAAGACAACCGAGAGAATGGGAGAAAATATTTGCAAATGACATATCAGATAAAGGGCTAGTATCCAAAATCTATAAAGAACTTATCAAACTCAACACCCAAAGAACAAATAATCCAATCAAGAAATGGGCAGAAAACATGAACAGACATTTTTCCAAAGAAGACATCCAAATGGCCAACAGGCACATGAAAAAGTGCTCAACATCACTCGGCATCAGGGAAATCCAAATCAAAACCTCAATGAGATACCACCTCACACCAGTCAGAATGGCTAAAATTAACAAGTCAGGGAACGACAGATGTTGGCGGGGATGTGGAGAAAGGGGAACCCTCCTACACTGTTGGTGGGAATGCAAGCTGGTGCAACCACTCTGGAAAACAGTATGGAGGTTCCTCAAACAGTTGAAATTAGAGCTACCGTTCGATCCAGCAATTGCACTACTGGGTATTTACCCCAAAGATACAAATGTAGGGACCCGAAGGGGTACGTGTACCCCAATGTTTATAGCAGTAATGTCCACAATAGCCAAACTGTGGAAAGAGCCAAGATGTCCATCGATAGATGAATGGATAAAGAAGGAATGGTATATATACACAATGGAATATTATGCAGCCATCAAAAGGAATGAGATCTTGCCATTTGCAATGATGTGGACGGAACTGGAGGGTGTTATGCTTAGTGAAATAAGTCAATCAGAGAAAGACATGTATCATATGACCTCACTGATATGAGGAATTCTTAATCTCAGGAACAAACTGAGTGTTACTGGAGTGGTTGAGGGTGGGAGGGATGGGGTGGCTGGGTGATAGACATTGGGGAGGGCATGTGCTACGGTGAGCGCTGTGAATTGTGCAAGACTGTTGAATCACAGATCTGTACCTCTGAAAGAACGCAACATATTTTAAGAAAAAAGGGAAAGAAGAAGATAGCAGGAGAGGAAGAATGAAGGGGAGTAAGTCAGAGGGGGAGACGAACCATGAGAGATGATGGACTCTGAAAAACAAACTGAGGATTCTAGAGGGGAGGAGTGTAGGGGGATGGGTTAGCCTGGTGATGGGTATTAAGGAGGGCACATTCTGCATGGAGCACTGGGTGTTATGAACAAACAATGAATCATTGAACACTACACCAAAACAAATGATGTAATATATGGTGATTAACATAACAATAAAAAATTTAAAAAAAAATAAATATGCACGGAATGAAATGAAATTCTGTTTAGTTTACAACTCCTTGATTACTACTGACATGGAGCATCTTTCCATATGTTCATTGGCCACCCCACTTCCCTCTCCTGTGAATTACTCATTTCTATCTTTTGCCCATTCTTTTGCTGGGTTGTTCGGCATTTTCTTTCTGATTTGTAGCAGTTCTTTACATATTCTGAATAATAATCTTTTGTCAGATCTGCACATAGCAAATATCTTTCCCAGTTTGTAGCTTGTTTTTTTTTTAATTTTGTTTATTGTGCCTTTTGTCTTACAGCAGGCTTTAAATTTTAATGTATGCAAAGTTCTCAATCTTTCCCTTTGTAGTTTGTGATTTTGTGTCTTACTCAATAAATCTTTCCCCACCAGAAGTCATAAAGATTTTTTCTATTTTTTAATAAGCCTTATAGTTTTATTCACCATTTAATTCTGTAATTTATCTTTTTTTTATGTTGTATGATTTGAATTAAGGATCAACTTTTTTTTTTTTGGTAGGGACAACTGTTTTTGTTTTCTGTCACCTTCCTCACTGATCTGCAGTGCTAATTCTTTCCTTCTGTGTCCGAGTCTGTGTCTGGGCTCCCTGTCCTATCCCTTTGGGGAATTTCTCCTGCTGTGCCAATGTCACAGTGTTTTAGTTTCTAAAGCCTTGTGGTCAGTCTTAATAACTATCTTGATGGGTTCCCCCACCTTTTTGCTCAGGAGTGTCTTAGCTATTCTTAGTCCTTTCCTCATCCACATAAATTTTCGGATTAGTTTGTCATGTTCTATAAAATTTTCTATTGGGATTTGAGATGAAATTTATGGGTCAATTTGAGAGAGTTGTCATTTTTATGATAATGAGTCTTCTCACCCATGCACATGGCATATCTCTCTAATTTACTTTGGTCTTCTTTTATGTTTTTCAATAAAGTCTTGTAATTTTCTCCACAAAGATCATGCACATCTTTTTTTTTTAGGTTTCTTTTGAATCTCATAAATGTATTGTTATAGTTATTGGTATCTTTTTAAAATTAAAATTTCTGATTGTTAGTTGCTGTGGTCTAGAGATACAATTTGTTTTTGTATTTTGACCTTGTGTCCAGCAATTTTAGTTGTATTAGGCTATTTGTAGTGTTGGACTTTCAGTGTAGATGATCTTATAATTTGTGCATGATAAAATTTTTGCTTCTTCCTTTTCAGTCCTTACAGACTGCATTTCTTTTTCTTGTCTTACTGCACAAGCTAGGACTTTTGGTACAATGTTGAACAGATGTGGTGATAGTGGGTGTCCTTGTCATGTTCCTGACTTTTACTTGATGCTTCTAATATTTTATCATTAATCATGAGTTTATAGTGGGTTTTACACACATACTTTGTATCATACTAAAGACTTCCATTTTATTCTTGTTTTGTTAAGCGTCTTTGTTGTGAATGGACATTAATTCCACGTATATTCAGATGATCTTATGGTTTTTCCTTTAGTCTATCAAGAATAAATATGTTAATAGTTGTTTGTAATGTAAACATTCTTACTTTGCTGGAAGAAAGTTACTTGGGTCACATATTTGGAAAAAATATCTGGAAGTGGTTCAGCCTTTATGAAGGTTTTGTTTTTTTTTTTTCCCCTCCATGGAAATAAAAGAAGACCAACCAAATGAGAGAAAGCAAAAGTTATTTATTCAGAGCTTCCTATATCGGGGTAGTCAGCCATCACCACTTGTGTTTTGGTGGAGACTCAAAAGCAGAGGAGTGGGCAAGCTTTCTAGTGGAAAAAAGGAGGGCCTTAGTCATGCCCTGATGGAGGCTGCTGGCCTGAGGAAACTGGAGGCGAGCTAACTGGAGGGAGGCATCCTTGTGATTGGTTAGGGGAGTGATTTTGGCTTTCTTTGGTTGGTCCTAAGTTGGAAGTGGGGACAAAATTAAGGAAGTTATCAGTTATTAGTCAAGTCCTGTCCGTTTGGAGTTGATTATTACAGGAGTTATTATTTAGCTTCCCAGACTGTTTGCTAGAGATTCTGGCCTGACTTCCCACAAATCTGACTTGTCGAGATTTGTAGAGAGGAGTCTGGCCACCTGGGCTGGTGTCTAGATGATGGGTCACCTTTCTGGGCTGGCTGCTGCCAATTGGGGGTCTGAGTTCCATATATGCAGCTGGTCATTTTCTGCTTTTATATTCAGTGTCCTACTTTGAGGGGGGGTGACAACCCCATAGGCCAAGACTCCTACTCTTGCTGCAGGAGAATCTGAATTTGGGCCTCTGCTCCCCTGACGCCAAATGGCCCCTCACACACCCGAGCCTCCCCACTGACATAGTTTCAGTGTCTGCTCCTTTTCCTCCTTTGCTTGGTGCACTGGCTTTCAGTTTCCTAGCTCTTGCCCCCTTTTCTATCAGTTCCCTTTGCCTTTAAAGGGATATTTGTTATATTTTATCTACTATTTCTGTGTGTTTGCAGCAGGGGGATTTTCAGGTTTTGCTGTCTGCCAAGTTGCCGGTACCAGAAGTCTCCAAGCCGCTTTTAAAGTGGGAAGTGCTTTCATTCATTTTTTTGCTCAAAAACATTCATTAACCGTGTCTTGCAGAGGGCTCAAGCTGGCAGCCCCGAGCAGGATCTGGCTCTCAGTCATGTTTTTGTTTAAAATGAAACTGAAAATGGTTTGTTAAAGCCCTAATGTAAATGCTTTATAGAGAGCATGTCCTTGTTGTTCACCAAATATTTAGAATTTGTGGTAGATTGCTTACAAAAATATCCACAATTATTCCCCTCCCTAGACCCTTGCACCTTTGTGATGTGTTGCAGTGTAGAATGAATCCATTTCTTCACCCCGGACTCTGGGCTGGCCTGGAACCTGCTTTGGCCAGTAGAATGTGGCAGAATTGACGGTGTTCTCATTCCCAGCCTGGGTCTCAGGAGGCCCTGTACATTTCCACTGTGGCTCTTGGAGCTGCCCAGCTGCCATGTGACCAAGCCCAGGTTCCCTGGCTGGAGGATGAGACACAAGTGAAGCAGAAGCTATCCTCGGTTCAGTTGCTCTGGGCCAGTGTCCTGTTACTGCAGGTAAATAAGCAAGCCTAGCTATAGCCTGCCAAGCCCAGCCTAGACCAAAGAACCATCGGCCAAGCTCAGCTCAAATTGCTGACCCACAAAATCATGAGCTAAATAAATGGTGGTTGTTTTAATCCACTCAGTTTTGGGTGGCTCATTGTGCAGCAAAAGCTAGCTGACCCAGGACGCTTGCCTACCCGCTGTGTCTGAGTTTGCAATCTGTGGCCTCTTATGTCCCACCCAGACCTTGTGCTATGTCCTGAGTGCCCAGGCTGAGGTGAGAGAAAAGAAGCGCCCAGATCAAGTGTGACACTGGCCACATACCCCACTGTACCCCAGGTTGGTCCTAAGTGGCACGGTGGCATTGCTATGGGTATTTAGACCTGCAGTACAAAAAGTGGATAAGTCTCCTTTAAGTCCTGGGACCGGAGGGAGAACGGGAGAGGGAGTGTTTGCAGAGAAAAGAAGGAGGACCCTTAGCTCACCTTGGAGGAGCAGTGGGTGGGGAATTGGCCAAGAGTGTGGGATAGGGCACAGGTTTGGGATCAGGACCAGGTTCTGACCATAGGTCTGATGCCAGCTTGCTGTGTGACTTGAGAAGTCCTATCTGCTCTCTGAGCCTAATTTTTCTCACCTAACAACAAAGGGAGGTGGGAAGAGATGCTGGTCTCCATGCCCCCATGAGCCCCGGAAAGTACAATGGCTAAGGGGCACCTGCTGAGTTGGGTGTCCTGCATTCTAAGGCTGCCCAGCTCAGGTCCGATGTGATCTTTGTTTGGTCAAGAACCCAGGCACACTCTTCCTCCTTCTTCCTTTCTTCTCTGCTGGCCTTTTTCCTTCTCCATTATGACCTGGTTCTGAGAAACTTGCTCCCAGGTGGCTGATAGCCAATCCCTGTGTGGAGTGCCTGCACTATAATAGAGATCCCCAACCAAAGCTTTGGCTGGTGGGGATCTAGGCATCTCTACTTTCTTGTTAGTGATCTGGGAAGGCTGAAGCACCATCAGGACCTCATAGACTCATTTGGATAGTCGGGAATTTCAAGCTTCAGGAGCCTGGTCCAGAGCAACCACTTTGGAATGTTACTGATCAGATGTATTTGGTGACAAGCAACAGAAACCCAACTTGAAACTACTTAAGAAGAAAGGATTATTCTATATTGGTCTGAGTTACTTAAAGTCCAGGGGTAGATCTTGTCAGACTTCAGGCTGCAAAGATGGTCTAATGTACAAAAGATGCTGGTCATCTGTCTCCTTCCACAGCTCATCCCTGCTCGTCCTTTCCCGGTTCATGGCCAAGTGGCTGTTGGCCATTCCAGACCCATGACAGAGCAGGAGAGCTTCTCCTACACAAGTAATTGAGAAACATTCTTGGAAATGATTTTGGGTCTTGCACCCATCCTTGAACCTGCTGCTGACTAGGAGGACAGAGGGCATGAGGTTCAGCTGCACCTGGACCACTGGTTGTGAATGGAAAAGGGGATCCTCCAAGGGGAATGCAAGCTACTGCTGGACAAGGCGGAAGGATGCTGGGCAGATGGAAATGACAGGTGTCCTCTCTTAGGGCTCCTGGATGTCCTGGTTTGGTCCTGTGTTATGTCCATCCCGGTTGAGGAGGAAGGGAGGAAGGTTAGGGAGCAGTATGTAGTTAAGCAGATAAGTCAAGATACTTAACCCCATTGGTGGCTGCCCATCACCACCTGCCTCAGGGTAAAAGTCAAGTCGTCGGCGACCTGGTCCAGCCCCACCTTTGGCCGCCTTGCTTATTAACCCCCTCCATGAGAGTTTTCATCCTGCCATGCATGACTCCATACCAAGTCCTTGCTGTCCCCCCCAACACGGAGAAGAGCAAGGACCTTGCAGTCAAACCCAGCCAGCTCCCATTGTCCCTACTGCGCCATGCCCGCACAGAGCAAGTTGTAACTATGGTGCGTCCTAGGTACCACTCACTTAATGTACAACAACCTTTGACTATTGTATTAATCCTGTGGGGTGAGTGCTGTCAACAGCCCCATTTCACAGATGAGAAGCTGAGTGAATTGCCAGAGGTCACATGGTCAGCTGGAAGCAGAGCTGAGATGTAGACCCAGGCAGCCTGGGTCCAGGGTCCACGCTCAGAGGGGCACCACTGTGACTATTCCAGGTGCTCATGACAGCCTGGGTCTCGAGACCTTGGGCAGGTTGCTCACCTCTCTGAACCTCGGCTTTCTGTGCAAGATATGGCAAGCCGGGCACCTGGTCGTGTTCAGTCCATGCGCTTGATGAGCTGCAGTGGACTGAGGTCACTCCTTAGCCCCACCCACAGTGATGCAGCACCTACTGTGTACTGGCCCCTGTTCTGGGTGCAGGAGCGAGGAGTAAGACCGAGGAGGGCCCTGTCCTCGGGGTGCTGACATCAGGGATCAACAACTGTGCGAACAGGAAGACATCTGAGAAGTGAGTGCTGGGAGGAAAATTAGTAGAAGTGCCGGAAGGGCAGGAAGAAGATACACCGGGTGGGCTGGTCAGGGAGGCCTCTGGGGCCTAGGAACTGGAAGGCAGAGGAGTATCCAGGAGGACATGGGGAGGGGGTTCCTGGCAGTACCAGTGTGAGAGGCTGCTGTGGCTGGAGCAGGTCAGATGGAAGCCAGACCACCAGGGGAGGGTACAGAGCGTGCAGGGTCCTAGGGAGGTTTAAAAAAAAAGAGATTCTAATGGGCTTTGTTTGTACCAGCGCTATGATAGGAGTGATTCTCTTCCCTCTCTGGTCCTTGGTTTCTGTGTGTGTTCAGCAGGGCCTGGCTCTCATCCTGTGAGGCTCTCACCTGTGATGGAGGTGGGGGTCGGAGCCGAGCCTCTAGTCTTCACTTAGTCCCACATGCCGCCAGAGCTTCAGAAAGGCAGACTGGCTTCCCTCCTCATCCTTTCCCCCAAGAGCTGGATCCCCACAGACCCTCCTCCCATTGCACGCAGTGGGCACCAGGGCACTGAGGCTGGACATCGTGCGGGTCACTGGAGAGTCTTTCCTCCCTCAGGCCCAGGAAACCAGTGGTTGGCAAATGCTGTAATCCTGTCTTCTTCTTGTTGACTTTAAGAGCCAGGAAAAAGCCCCAATTGTTTGCTTTCAGCAGGAAGAACAGCAAACCCAGAGCTCTCTGCAGGCATTGCAGTGACAGAAGAAATATTCTCTATTCCCTTGATATGGCCAATCTTGGCTGAAATATGTGGGTTATGGGGGAAGATGGGCAAGGAGAGGGGGAGACGGGGGAAGCTGGAGACAAGGAGATCCTCAGACACACCACGCGCGCTGGAAAATTCTTCTGTGGTTAAAAACAATACCTGAATCCACTCATTGTGCCAAATCAAGCAACAGAGAAGTTTTAGAATCAAAGATGAAAGTCCTCTTATCCCTCCCTCTGGTGGTTTGTATTCCTCTCCCTGGCTTAACCGCTTTTTTAAATATCTGTTTTTGTCCTGACCTTTTTTAAATGCACATATATATACATATATAATTGTAGTTTAAAAAATAAATGGGATCGCATTATTATTCTGTAATTTGATTTTTTTCAATTGACAATATGCTTCTGAGATCTTTCTAAATCTCAATATATATCCTTTCTCACATTCTCTTTAAGAATATGCTATAATTTTCTAACAATCCCCTAATTGAGGAATAGTTAAATTATTTCTGATTCTTTCTTCTGAGTAAAAGATTATCTGTTTTTTGTGTGTGCGTGTGTGTGTGTGTTCATATGTGCATGCTCAGTACCCCCTTTTCTCTTCTACTCAAACAAGAGCCCTTCCTTGGGAGCCACTCCCACTGCATCCCATGAGGTTCTGTGAGATGATGGCCCTGGCCTCAGAGGTGGGGGGCCTGGCTCGGACATGACCCCACTTCACCGTGGGGTCCAGGAGTGTCTCGGGCTCAAGCCGGGCCAATCCGAGTCCCTCTGAAACCCTACATGTGGAAGCAAGTGCACCACCTGTCAGGAGGAGCCCAGGGCACCTCAGCCCACACCATCCTTGAGTCAGCCCCAGAGGCGAGTTATGTGGGCGGAGAGCACACGCTGTGCTTCTTGGGGTCAGAATCTGGTAGTGCTCCAGGCCAGCTCCTCTATGCTTTCCCAGATGTGTGAGTCCATGCATTCCCCTTCCCCCAAAGGCTGGCTAGGAGTGGGTGTCTGCACTGATTTAGTGCCTACTCTGTGGCTGGTACTATTTTAGGGTAGACATGACAGAGGGTGTCTGCTTTCATGGAACTTACCTTCTGTTGGAGGTGGAGAAAGCAATTTTGAAGTCAACAAATGGGCCATCAGGTCACCTGCAGGTAATGGATGTGGCTTCCTGGGGATGAGTGCCCAGTGAGGGCACTGCTGTGGGGACCAAGTAGCTGTTGGGCCTGGAGAATGGGAGCGACAGCCACAAGAAATCTGCACTTTGCTGCTGCCCCTGGCTGCTCAGGGCGGTTTACAGAAAGAAAGCGACAAGATCAGGGCTTTAAAATCTCAGCTCAAGACAGAGTCAAAGAATTAGAGAACTTCAACAACGTCCCTAAAACAGTCTCTTTTCCTTTGTATCAGCTGAGATAGCTGAAAATAAGACTCCAAATTTGATCACGGGGTTGCAGAATCACAGCATAAATTGAATCAACTGCCATGACAGATCTGTTACATAAATGTTGGGGCACTGATTGGAAAGGAGAGGAACACTGAGAATTGGAAAAAGGGGACCTTATTGAACTCAAAAGAGCCTGAAGACAGCCACTTCTTGTCTAAACGGACATATTCTTCCCTTCTTGGAAACCCTACAACAACCTCACATGAGTCAGTCTCCTTGCAAGAGGGCACCTGTTCTCCCCAAGAATTACCCTGTGCCCCTTGCTGTCCTCAGAGCCCAGGAGGCTCCAGTAAACAAGTCCAAAATTTGGCCCAGGAGAAGACAATTTATGTCTTCATGGGGATTCTCATATGACCAGATGATAGACAAAGAGAAAACTTGGCCAGAGGTTACAGACACTTCTGCATGCTAGTGGGGAGGGCTTCAGCTCTGCACAAAACCTGTGTGTCCATTCTGACTGGCTGGAGGATTGGCTAGAGGTATGACTATATACTTATTCATGGGCCGCAGCTAATGCTTTGGGGTTTGGGAAGAACAAGACCTTCCTTAGGACTAGTGACCAGAAGGTTGCAGGAAGACATATGCGGGTTCAAGTCCTGACTCCTGAGTCTGATGTAGCACATCTCATGTCTTAGGCTGCAAGCTCCCTGTGGCTTAAAGAATGCTGGAAGTTATTGTAGGTGGAAAGAAATCTAGGGGTTGAGCTAGTTTCAGGCTGGTTAATTCAGCAGCCCAGTGAAGCCACTGAGGATTCAGGTCTTCCCTTTCTCTGCCGTGCCCTCCCTCTGGGTGGACCTTCCATGGTCCCAGGTTGATGATGGCCAGACCCAAGAATGACCCAAGGAGAAAGACACCATTTCACATGTACGTACCCCTTAGGACTGGGGAGGCATTTTCCAGCAGCACTTCTATCCTCCCACAGATTTTTTCAAGTCTCACTGGTCAGATTAGGGTCACATATCCCATCCTAAACCAGTCACTGGCAAGGGAATGGGACTCTGTGATTGGATCAGATTATTCGTAGGGGTAGAATAGATGGGGTAGTTAACCACCTAACCTCAGCGCCTGGCAAGGAGCCCCGCAAATCTCTCTGGCAGCAAGCTCTACTGTGCTGCTTCCCCCTCTCCCAAAGGCTCTCCTTCTGCCTGGGGCAGCCTCCCCCACATACCACATGCTCCTGGAAAATCCTACTTATCCTTCAGGCGTCACTTCTTTCAGGAGGCCTCTACCCACCTTTGCAGCTAGAGGCCCCCTTTATTTTCTCACCGCTTGTTCTTATAGGTACCATTTACTGTGGGCCTACTATGTGTCCAGTTCTGTGTTCGGGGCTGAATTTATATCCCTGAGTGCTCATGACAATCCTAGAAGTAATGGTACTATTGTCATTTTATAGGCAAAAATACTGAGGCTCGAAGTCAGAGCATGTAATTGCTAATCTCATCAATCTCATGCTCTGGTTCCTTGCAGCAGCTTTTGTTGGCTACACTAGCCACTAAGGACTTGGGGTGGGCCTGCTTCTGACAGGAACCACTGACTCTTTCTCTGGGCAAGTGGTGCACTCCTGATTGTAGTGCAGTCTGAATCAGATCTCAGGACAGTAACTGGCTTCCATCTGTTCGTCCATCCATCCATACAGTCATGCACCCAACCTGCCCATCTGTTTGTTTGCTTATCTGTCCAACCATCCATCCATCCTCTGTCCGTCCGTTTCTCTGTCTGCCCATCCATCCGTCTATCCGTTTACCCATTCACTCATTCACCTGTTCTGTTCCTCCACCCATCTGTTCATCTGTCCAACCATCCATTCATCTGTCCATCCACCCATTCATCTGCCCATCCACTCAACATCCACCCGTTCTTCCCTTTGTGTATCCATTGTTCCATCTATGCACCCCCCTGTATGTCTGTTCATCTATCCATTCAATCAACAAATATGTATGGAATGCCAAAGTGGCTGTTGCAGTGTTAGCCACTAGGGATAAAATGATGAGCAAAAACTAGATTTGGCCGCTGCTACATTCAGAAGCCACTTTCCCTTATCCCATACACAGGCTAAGGAAGGGACTAGCCATGGCCCAGAACCAAAGATGAACAACCCAGTGTTATGGTCTCAGTTCCAGGATGGCTTTGGGGTAAGAGGAAGGAATTTCTGAAGGGCAAAGCAGGTAGAATTGACGCCTACTAGCTGTTGTTAGGTGGTAGACATTTCAGAATTACTCTGAGAATCACACTGTGATGGGGACAAGGGTTATTGTTATTTTGTATTCTCACCTTCTATCCAAGTCTACCCCCAAAAGAGCAGAGGCCCTCCTTTCCCTGTTCCTCCATGCCCATCACCTCCAAATAATTTGAGTTGCACAACTCACCAGAAACGATTTTTTGAGTGTAGCATCCCCAACATATGTACATTTATGTATAAATTACATACATATCCTAAAGTCAATCCATATAATAAATATTAGCAAAGATTAGTTTCTTTCTTATTCATTGGGTTATATATCTCCAGATATTTTATTTGGCATGCACAGTTGGTGCCTTCTGCCCTCCAATAAAAAAAAAAAAAAAAAAGTATTGTCTTTGCTTCCTTGTTCTGTCTGTGTGGTGAAGGATCCAGAGTATGAACAGAAGGGAGTAGAGCCAGGGATGCTGGGGAAAGCGGGCCACTTTGGCAGAGAGCTGGGGAGGGGTGGGGTGAGACCTGGAGGGCCACTGGGAGGGATGGGGGAGCTGGCTGTGGAGGCTTTGCAGTCTGTGCGGGATGGAAAGGGTGGTGATTCTGAGAAGTGTCCCTGGGTTATGAACCAGAGCCCTTTGAAGCTTCTTTGTGGTTGGAGGCCAAGTTTGGACAGATTTTTTAGATGCCCTTAGCTTCTGGGCTTTTCTGAATGTGACCCTCTTGAAAGATTCGAGGCCAGTTGGTGAGGAATGTTTTGTCTTTTAAGTAGTAAAAGAAGAAATAATGGTATAAAGCAGGTCTCTCAACCTCAGCACAACTGACAGACATTTGGGGCTGGACCGTTCTTTGCTGTAGGGACTGTCCTGTGCATTGTAGGATGTTTAGCCGCATCCCTGGCCTCTATCCACTAAGTGCCACTAGCATTCCCATCCCCCAGTGTGAGAACCAGAAATGTCCCAGGCACTGGCAACAGTCCTGGGGGACACTATCCTCCAGAGTCAGAACTGCTGGCTCGAAGAAACAAGTATAGGGAGGGGCTATTTTCTCGGGACAAAAATCTTAGAACTAGAATTATGGGATGTGAGGGTGTAAACATTTTCTTAAAAATAAGTGTAATTTCTTTCTTTTTTAAGTATTTTATTTATTTATTTGAGAGAGACAGAGATAGTGAGAGAGAGTAGGAGTTGGGAAGGAGAGGGAGAAGCAGACTCCCCGCTGGGCAGGGATCCCGATGCAGAGCTCAATCCCAGGGCACTGGGATCATGACCTGAGCCAAAGGTAGACGCTTAACCGACTGAGCCACCCAGGCACCCCAAATAAGTGTAATATTTAATAATAAAATTAATACATTGTAGCTACAGAAAACTTAGAAAATGCACATATCCACAAAGCCAAAAAAAGACTCCCCCCACTGCACCCATCAGAGAAGCTATGCCTAATAGTTCATTTTGTAATCTGCCATTTTTCTATGCATATAAATAGACACATTTTCTATTTTTAAACAAAATAAGATTATAGTGCACACACTGTTTTGTAATGTACTATTTTCATTGAATGATGTATGATGACCATCTTTTCATATCAACGAATATAATTCTGCCACACAAATATTCCTGGCTGTTGACTGTGACTGTGTGATTGTATTATAATTTGCCCAATCCCCTATCGCTCCTTAAACATTTATTTTTATTTAGCAATTAATGTATGTGTATTGTAGGAAAATGTTAAAATTAAAATAACCACAATGTAGCAAGTACACATAGCCCGCAATCTCACCAGCCATGGATAATTGGTGTTAATATTTTAGTGTACATCCTTTCTTGCTTTCCTTACAAAAATGAGAAAATTGTCGGCACATACTATTTTATTACTCACTCCCTGTGAAGGGAATTACTTTTCCCTTCACAATACAACGATCATGTCCATACTTGTATGACACCATTATTGATGGTGGCAGAGAATTCCATTGTATGAAAATACATGATTTTATATAACTGAGGACTGCCTATTAGTTGACATTTAGGCTCCTTATTTTGCCATTCGAGAAACACTGCAATCAACAGCCTTGTAGCTAATTATTTCTTTTAGGACGAATTTCTCCAAGAAGAATGGGTGGGTCAAAAGGTACGCAAAATGGGCTCGGATGTGGAAAATGAAATTGCCCTCTAAAAAACTCTACCACTTTATGTTTCCACCAAGAAAGTACAAACACCCATACTTCCATACCCTTGCAAACTCTGAATATAATGACAGTAATAATAAAGTGCCAATTTTATAGGTGAAAAATGATAGCTGGTTGCTTTAATTTGCATGTACTTGAATACTAATGAGGCTGAACAATTTTTTCAAATGCCTTTTGGTATTTGTATTTTTCCTATTGAAAACTGTTCAGACTCTTTGCTCATTTTTCTATTTGTATGTTAATATTTCCTTGATTGTTTATATGTTAAGAATATTAACCCCTTACCTGGATACATAGATTGCAATTCTTTTCCCAAATTCATCACCTCCTTTTCATTTTGTTTTATTTTTCATTTTGTTCATTTCATCTATTTAAACTAAAACATACAAAAGTTAAAGATTTTTGTAGTCAAATCTGTGAATCCTTTGTGATTTTTGTTTTTGATGTCATGCTTAGGACAGCATTTTCCACCCCAAGGTTTATAGACACTCATTGATATTTTATGGTTTGTCTTAATTTGTCTTTTTTTCCTGGAGTTTATTTCACTTTGGTTTCATTTGATCATTGCCTAGACCCACCACTTCTCAGCGCCTAGAAAGGCCCCTTGTCACTGGGAGTACCGTGTGAGTGCCCGGCAGTCCTCTCACGCTCTGGCCCCTGGGCCTAATGGCTCCGCATCAAAGGCACACGTTTACAGGTTATGGCTTTATGACAGGTTTTAATATCTGGGAGGGCAAGCACCTCCTCAGTTGGCTTCTTCTCAACATTTCCCTGTCCATTCATGAACTAAATCTTCCCAGTCCATTTTACAATGATTTCTTCAGAGTCAAAAAGATGAAAATTTCATTTGGATTTTAAGTTCAATTGTATCATCTTGAGAGGTCAGTCTGGGTGGAATTTATATAAATACCATATGAAGATTAAATCTTGCCAAATGAAGATAAGGCACATGTCTCTATTTATTCAAGTCTTCCTTAAAATTTTTGAAAGATCTTCTTTCTGGAAACTTTTGTAATAAAAAATGAAATCTTTAATTGCATTGCGCTGAGACCAGAGAACGTGGTCCCTATGGTTCCTCTGTTTCTGTTTTTTTGTTAGCAGGATTTATTTAGGTATTTAGATGCTGAACTATCTAGCCAGCTTATTCCAGGGGTGTTTCGTGTTTTTTGTTTGTGAGGTTCAGATTTTGTCATACATACCCCCTCCCTCCCCACACACGCACCCACACACATTGTTAATAATATTATTCAGAACCTTTATTGCCTTCTTTCTGTCTGCCTACTTGGTCTATCAAGATTGTGAGAAATGAATTATAGTCCTCAATTAGTAGAGTATATTCACCAAACTCCCTCATATTTCCACGAGTTTTTACTTTCTATATTTAAATGCGATGTAATTTGGTGCATAACATTTCATGACAGTTTGGTGCTCCCTGTCCGTGCAATGCTTTTTGTCTTATCTGCAGCTACATCTGAAATTAATATTTGACCCATGCTTTCCTCCTGATTTTATACCCTGGTATATATTTATCTTTTGTAACTTTGCTTTGGAAATGTCTCTCATGAACAGTATTTAGTTTGATTTTTTTTACTCGATATGAAAAGGTGGACTCTATAATCGGGTTTGCTTTAGGCTTACTGTAAAACAAGAAGTTAAAACACGTATTGTTGTAATTAGTCAGTTCAGGTTTGCTTCTGTCACCTTCTTTTCTGGTTTCTGCTTTTTGTTCCCCTTAACATTTCATTGCCATCATATTTGCTTTTTATGTATTTCAAGGTTTGGGGAAGTTTACGTGTTCTGTTTTTAGCTTAACCATTTTCAGCTTTTCTGACATGTTCTTTTGCCCTTCTTTTTCCAGTTGCCAGATTCAGTAGTCAAACACAGCACTTTTGGGGTCCCCCTATTTAAGACAACTATTAGAATTTTTATTTTATTTATTTATTTTTTTTGGTTTTTGGTTGCAAGAGACAATCTTGCAAAGGTTGCAAATCAAACTGCCTTCATTCCAAATGGGTGCATTGGCTCCCTTAATCGCAGGTGCAGGATGCAGTGGTTTCTGATGAGGCCAGGTCTGGGGGGCTCGGGTTGATGTCCTCAGCCCCGTGCATATGTTATGTTATAATTACCTGCTTGAAAGTCTGTCTCCCCACTGGCTGGGGACCTAACTGGGGGAACATTCCTAACATCTGTTAGGAACCCTTCTGGCTGACAGGTGTGCTTTAAGGCATACACATATTTGATGATCTTAGCTAACAGTAAGTCTGGAGATACCCAGTTGTGTGGATTTGAATGAAAGGGCTTTTTGTAGGATGGACAAGGCCAAAGGAACTCACAGTGTCATCGAAAAATTAGCAGTAGCTGGGAGCTACTCTCGCATGCTTAGGCTCCGCTTCAGTATCCCGGCTCCCGTACACTGTTTATCCTCCTCATTAGAATGCAAGTCTCACGAAGTGAGGTCTTGTCCCATGCTGTTTGCAATATATCCTGAACAGAATACAGTCCTGGGACCCGATAAGTCCTCAGGACACATGCGCTAAATGGGTGAGTGAGGAATGGAACTCAGTGTGGGTGCTGGGCCGGTGGGCTGCCCCGAGATCCAGGCTGCCCCGCGCCGCGGAGGTGCACTGAGTGCAAGGGCGGCCCGCTAAGGTCAGAGCTGTGCTGAGGAGGTCTTTCCCCGCCTTGTGTTGAGTCTTGGACCGGTGGGGGTGAGATGAAATCGGGGGGAGGGAGCCCACCCCAGACAAGAGGGCTGGGCGGGGGCAGGTGGTGAGGGAGAAGTGTGCTATAAGGCTGATATTGGGTGGGTGTGAGCAGGGGACCCAGTGTATGTGGCTTTGTAGATCTGCCGTGAGGAGGGGGGTTTCCTCCCTGTGTCTATGTGAGTGGGGACCTCAGGAGTGTGTGTCTGGGGTATGATTTGTGGGTGTATTTATGAATGTGGAGAGTGTGGTGAGCTATGTGAGTGCATAAGTGTGTATGTATGTTTCTGTCTGAGTTTGAGCATCTGTGTATGGGTGTGTGCATGTGTATGATTTGTGTCCCTGTATGTTCACATGCATCTGAGTGTGCATCTCTATGGACGGGTCTGAGTGTGTTTTGTGAGCACGCATGTGTGTTTGGTGTCTGGGTGTGTTGAGTGAGCACGTGGAAGTATGTGAGAGAGTGTGAGTGAATGCAGGTCCGCGTGTCCAGCTGTGTGTCTGTGTGTGTGCACCTGAGTGTGCATCTTCGTGGGCCTATATGTATCTATACATGAGCATGTCTGGGTGTGTTTTGTGAGCATGTGTGTGGTCTTTGGTGTCTGGGTGCGCTGAGTGAGCATCTGGGAGTGAGTGTGTTTGCGTGTGTGTGTCCCTGAGAGAGTGTGGGCAGATGTGCTTTGCCTGCCCAGCTGTGTGTCTATGTGTCTGGGTCTGGGCGTCCGTGTGTGAAGGTTGGTGCATGTGTGACTTGGATGTGAGTGGTCATGTCTGTGTGTGGCCTCGGGGAAGTGCGCTCAGGTGGGGAGCCTGGGTTCCCTGGGCAGCCCCCTCTTGCTAAGCCCTGCTGAACGTGAGAGCCCTCCCCCCTGTCCCTGAGATCCTTGTCACTAGGACAGGAAAAGAGCTAGCACAGAGGGGCCCCGGAGCCCGTGCCCTCCCCCCAGCGCCTCGCCCCTCGCTGTCACCGGGGCCACTGGCTCGGGTTAACTGATGGAGGGAAAAACCCATTAAGCGGCTGCGTCTCCCAGTCATCTGTTATCGGTTCTGTGCTCGCCCTTAGCCCGGCTGACGCGCGCCTGCTCTTCTTCACATAATTGAAGAAAGTTTTCCCATTACCCGCTGTCTCTGCAACGCGGCGCCTGCCGCTCGCCCATTTGCAGTCCCGCGGATTCCGGTTTCTCTTCCTCCTCCTTAAGAAGCTGACCTAATTTCCACCGTTTGTCATTTTCTCCCAAACTGGGAGTAGGCTGGCTCTGAGCCCTGGCTCCCCCCCAGGCCACTGCAAGAGGTGGCCGAAGGGAGGGCCACTCCCCGCTCTGGGATGGGGTCTGGGACAGGGTCTGGGACAGCAAGCCAGCCGTCCTGGGGGCAGATCAAGCCGTCCAGGTCCACTTCTCAGCCTTGTGCCTGCAGGATGCGCAGCCTCTGAACTCCCCAGTCTCTGCCTGAGCTTGATGAGCTGTCATGAGGTGGAGCAGGTGACAAATGGAGAGCTCCAGGCACGGTGGTGGCCCCCAGGTGGGCTCCCTGTGGGAGGTTCTTGGCCCCTCTCTGCTTTGTTCAGGTGGAACGGGGGTAACTTTGGCTTCCCGATTTCCCGATGAACATGATCAGGAACAAAAGCACTTTGTCTTTCTCCACATGGCTGGACAGAACTCAGGGCCACACCCTAATGCCTATCTCCCAGGAGGCCCTGCTGGGCAAGACTCCAAGTGCAGGTTGCCAGTGATTTGGGGACTCCCTTGGTATTTAACTCAGCTTTTCCCTGCCCTACTGACCTTGGCCTTCCGTTTGCCTTATGGGCCTCCACACCCTGTGTCGTCCTATCCCTGTGCCCTAACACCGCCAGAAAAATGTCCCAACCTGCTGGAAGGGCAACTGCAAGGGGGCCCAGCTCTGGCCATGTCCACCAACACTTGTGTCCCTCTGGCGCCCCTGAACTTGGTCACTATGGGTAGGAGCAGAGTCTGGGCCCTTTCTTCCTGCCGGGCCCGAGTGTGACTTCTTATGCCCCCGAGACCCGGGGCCGCCAGGGCTGAGCTGGGAGCCAGCTTTCTCTGAGCAGTGACGTCTGCATCCCTCAGGTCCTTCCAGCCCAGAAGCCTTGCCTGGGTCACAGTGGCCAGGTGTGTGAGGAACCCGCCTCATGGAGCCTCACTGGAGACCCCCTGCAATGAGCAGAACGCTCCCCACCCTCTGTCCCCACCCCCAGGCCACTCTGACAGCCCCACAGCCTGCCAAACATTGGAGCCAGACTGTGGGGCTGTCCTGCACCTGTGCCTGCCCAACACCACCCTCCATCCATGCCCCCCAATGCCCTGCACCCCTCACAGTGGGCGTCACTGGGGAGCTGTCCCCTTTAGGCCACATCAGCACCCCTCCCCCCAGCAGAGACGGCTTATGTCAGCCCCTGACTGGAGAGGCAGAGTGCAACAGGGCTTCAGCCATAGCCCAGATCCCATGACCTCGCCTCCCCGATCCTCTCCTTGGTTTCCTCCTCTATAAAATGGGATGATGATGATGGTTAATAATAGACCCTTCCTCACCCAGGTGTTGCAAAGTCCGACCTAAATGAGTTATTAATGGCACTTGCAAAAAGGCTGCCAGCACATGGTAAACCTTCCATCACGGTTCCTCTGTCCCACGCCTCTCCTTACCAGGCGCCGCCATATGTAACTCCCCTCCGTGGCCTCCAGCGAGCCCTTTGTCCTGCCACAAGCTTAGAGCAGAAGGGCAGGCTGCTCCCTGGGTCACAGCCAGTCTGCAGATTTGCTTAGCCTCCCAGGTAGAATGGGCTTTGCTTTTTTAATTTTTATTAAGGTGTTAAGTTCCACACAGCAAGTGCACTGATGCTCCACATGTGTATCCCTTGGGGGGCGCCTACCCAGATCAAGAAGGGGAACATTGCCTGTACCTTGGAAGGGCCCCAGGGAAATGCCCACCCTGTGGAGCCAGCCTCTGGCCTGATCTCTCTGGCCAGAGGTGCTCTGGTGCGGGTGTTCTGGGCTCTTTCACTAAACATCACATTTGTGAGCTGCACTTGGGGCGCTGGTGTATCAATCCTTTGTTCCATGTTGTTGTTACATAAGGATTTCAGTGTATGAATACACTCTGTAATATACTAAAAATTTTTAATTGCTTGACAACACTTCAGTAGATTTCACATAAAAATACAGATATCTGAGTTCTCTTGAAACATTGGGAGCTCAAGCAGCACTGGGCCCGTCTTCTCAGGTGACGGTGTGCGGTGGTTCTCAGTAGGGCTGCCACCCAACTGAGCCACCGTCCCTGCTGCTTCCTCCTGTACCATGCCTGAGACATCGCCCCCAAGTGCATTGCCAGCCCAGGCCTTCTGGGCATCTGGCCGTGACCCCCAGGAGGTCTGAAAGGGGCCATCACATCTCATCTGTCTCCTCTAGTGTGGTCCCCTGATTGACTGATTGCAGCAATGACCACAAGTCCCGCCCCCTTCTGCCCATTCCCAGGGGGACTGGTTCCTCTTGTCCAGCCAGAGTCTACTTCTCCACCTCTGCAATGCAAGCAAGTCACATCACTTGTCTGGCCAATGGGACATCAGCAAATGTGTCGCTGGCAGAGAATGGAAAATCACCTGCATGCTGGATGGAGCTGGCTCTCCCTTGCCACCCTTGAACCCTAAACTGTCATGGGGATGAGCCTGAGCTAACCTGCAGCCAGAGACCAAGAAGCCAAGTGGGGAGCGAAGGTGAAATGGCCAACAGAACTGCTACCATCCAGACATGGCAGCGAGCCACTCTTGAACTTGATGCTAATCACAGAGACTTGGGAGAGCCTGGCAGATCTGGGTTAGACCAGCACCCGGCTAACCCACAGAGTGGAATGTTAAGTAAGAGATGGTTGTTGTTTTAAGGCATTGCGTTTTGGGATGGTTTGTTATGCAGCAGAAGCTGGCTGCTAGGTTGTATTTGTGCCCAGCGAGCAAGCAGAGCCCCTAGAGGAGAAGGGGCTCCTAGGAGAAGCCTCTGTTCCTCCTGACAAGGCAAGTGGCACCTCCTCCTCCCAGCCCTGCTCCCATGGGACTGCCCAGCAGCCCTGCCCCATGCCGGGTTGAATTCCAGCCTGTTCCGGGGGACCCTGGCCCTCTGATTCTACAGGACAGGTTCTGCTGACCAGCACTGTGCACCATCAGGGCCTCTCTGCCAGGCCTCTCATACCTGCCCTGGGTGCACAGAAGCCCAGCAAAGACTCTTCCCCGGAAGTCCACTCAGGAAGCTCCCCACATGTGACATCCTCAGGGCTTATCTGCTTCAGCACCGGCCCTAAACATGGCAGCCCACACACGTGCAGGCATGCACCCATATACGTGCCCCGCCGGGACCCCTTCAGTCCCACGAGACCCATACCAGCCACCCTCACTTCTGCCCCTGCTGCCCACATGTCCTCCAGGTAGGGAGAGTGGACGTGGCCTTAGTTTCCCCATCTGCACAAGGAGGCTGGACCAGCTTCTTTAGAAGTCACTCTGGCTAACTGGCTCTGTTGTCTTAGAGGCTTCCTTCCCTTACTGTGGCCTTGGTGCTTGGGTTTCAGGGTCTCAGTTTCCACATTTCTGCGATGGATCTCCCAGCTCAAAGCCTTCAGCCCAGCTCGCAGAGCTGGGATGCAGCATTTGGATCACAAAGGACCAGAGCCATGTGGCCCAGTGGGGTCTTGAAGAACGGGGCTGTGATGCAAAGCATCTGCCTAGCCTTCAGTCTGAGAAGTGCTGAGGAGAGAAACAGGTGGCTGCCCAGTTTTCTCACTCCTTCCAGACCAGGTCAAGGCCTGTGTACTCACCCTGACCTCCTCCCAGAATCCTCTTCACCCCTCCTCCCCTAGGTGGTGCCTCAGGTCAAGATGCTTCAGACCCAGGGCAAGCTACCCTGACCTCTCATAGGCTGGGGTCACTCCGGGCAGAGCTGAAGTCCCACCATCGCTCTTGCGATGGTTTGATGAGCTTGTCCGTCTCGTGCTAAACCATCAGCTCCATGAGGGCTGGGCTGTCTGTCTCTGCTCACCATCTTGTCCCCAGAGCCTGGTGAGTGCCTGTCACACAGCAGGTGCCCAGTAAATACTTGCTAGAGGGACGGATAGTTGCAGGGAGGATTTCTGGGCCGTGGAAGGGCTGGGAAGGGCTCCCACAGCGAGCGTTCCCTCCTCTCTGTCTGAAGCTACTCTGGCCCCATGAACATTTCTGGGCTGTGCTGGGGCGGGAGATGTCAGTGAGCTGAGAGGGATCCTCGAAGTGACAGGTGCTTCTTAGCTCCAGGCACGCCCAGGGCCCAGGCTGAATTGGCTGTTCCAGCAGCCCCTGTATCCAGGGCTAATTGGAGAATGGGAGGGGGAGTCAGAGGTGGGGGACACTCTATTTTGGGCTCAGACTGGAGGCACCCGGGCTGTCTCATGACAATGGTGAGCCAGTGTGTATGTGGGGGGGGGCGGGGAGGAGGGGGAGACAGACAGACAGAGAGCAAGAGACGGAGGTCCACATGGTACAGGTGTGTGTGTGTGTGTGTGGATCTGCCTAGGTTTGTGGCCAAGTTTTTGTTTTTTTTTTTTTTTTAAGATTTTATTTATCTATTTGAGAGAGAGAATGAGAGATAGAGAGCACAAGAGGGAAGAGGGTCAGAGGGAGAAGCAGACTTCCTGCTGAGCAGGGAGCCCGATGTGGGACTCGATTCCAGGACTCCAGGATCATGACCTGAGCCGAAGGCAGTTGCTTAACCAACTGAGCCACCCAGGCGCCCTGTGGCCAAGTTTTATATGTGCATTTGCACACATGCGTGTATGCTTTTCTGTCTTTGGTGTCATGCAGGCATGCGCCTGTGTATTATTTATTTCTGTGTGTTTTGTGAGCACAAGTACATTCATGCCTTAGGTGTGTCTATGTGTTTGTGTCTGAATTTGCATGTCTCTGAGTACATGCTTTTATGACATGTATCCTGGTTCCTGTGTATATATTTCTGTGGGTGATGTTTATGCCTTGGGTGTGTGCATCTACATGTATGTGTTTATGGCCTGAATTTGTATGCGTGTGTGTAGCATTGGAGTTCTCCCTGGTGCAGAGCCCCCCAACCTACATAGGAATGGGAGGCCTGTCCTGCTCAGCTGTGGCCCCGAGACAGCTTGTACTCCCTGGAGGCACCCCTCCAGGGAGATCATGGCCTTCTGATTAGTCAGCCACTCCTCTGAGCTCCTGCTTCATCCTGGCCCACCTGGACTGGCCCCCTGGCAAGCCTGGAGCCCCTTGCCCACATCCTGGGCACACCCATAGCTTCATGAGCCTGGATGGCGAGGGTCCCTATGTGGACCCCGATGACACACTGGGTCACACCAGAGGGGCCTGGAGGCAGGGAGCTCCTACCTCAAAGGGCGGACGCTTCAAGCCACCTTCACCTTGAAGTCCCTTCCCTGCATCAGGTATATTAAGGCTGGGCACTGGGGCAGCCACGGGGGAAGCTTCTCGCCTGCCTGGAGCTCATGTTCTCCCGGGGGGCCGAGGGGCAGAAGGCAGCCATGAAACAAACAGCAACACAGACAAACACAAGATCCCACCTGTATCCTCAAGGGAGTCCTGTACCTTGGGTGCCTGGAAGGTTTCCTGAAGGTCACTAAAGCCAAAAGGAGGATGGGCAGCATGCTCTAGGCTCCCCTCTTCTTCTGCCAGAGAAGTGCACAGTCTCTGGGCCTGGTGCGGGGAGCAAGGCTGGGGAGAAGTGTGGGCCCTGGGAGTAGGGAGGGGATGGGGGCTCCTAGGAAGGGCTGAGCTGTGTTTGGCATGAGCCCCTTTTCTCTTATAGCTATGTTAAAGAGGGAATTGTTGGGAGGTGGGGGGGGCCAAGAGGGGCACCTACGGGGGCCAGGCATGAGGAGATCCAGGAGGGAGAGTCCTTGCTAGGGCTGAAGGGAGGCGGGGGTGGGGCAGGTTGGCATGGGGCAGCAGGAGGAGTCAGGGAGCCTACCTGGGCTTCTGGTTCATCGTGCAGGATCCAGTCATAGCTGGTTGTTTGCAGCATCCCTGGGCCTGGGTTTGGGGAGAGACAGAGAGGAGCCCCGAGGGGTCGGACTTGCTGGCCACCAGCTGCTGGGTCCCAGCCCTCCAGCAGCCCAGGCGGCTCCCCTGAGCCTGGTCTACCCAGTCCTGGCCCACCCAGTCCTGGCCCACACAGTCAGTGAGAGTTGAGCTTTGCAGCATCCTCTCTGGGTGTCCTTTGTGTGTCTTCCTTTTGCCGAAGGTGTCCTGGATGAGTGCCAGGGAATTCTTGCTCCCCCAGGGAGGGCCGGGTGCAGGCACCTGGGGGCGGTGAGTTGGGCATTGCTTCTCTCACCCTGCTGGCTCTCAGCTCTGGGGAAGGGAGCGGGCTGGGAGTCTGCGTGGACCATACCACGAGGCGTGGATGGGCTGGGGCCGGGCCTTCTCTGCAGAGCTGGCTGGCCTGTGTTAACTGTCACAGCTGGGGTCGCCTCCCTTTCTATGCCCCATTGCCACCTCAGTCCTTGGGACACGTGTGTTCCCTGAGGCCTGGGGCAGGCAGCACCAGACATAGGGAAGGCTCAGCAGTGGATACTGGTGGTGCCCCATGCCTATCCCCCGGGCGTGCAAATGGCAGCTGCTAGGGAGCTCACAGCTGCCCCTTCTCCCCTTCTTCCATCAGTCACAGCCGACGGGCCCCCTCCTTGCCGAGAGGCCTCTGGGGGGTCTGGGCAGTTGTGACTCTCCTCCTCCCAGAGGGGTGGATGATGTGCAGCCAATGATGGACTGACTTGGGGTTTGGTGTTCAAATCTCGAATCCTGGTACCTTCCCCACCTGGGACAGCTCTGGGGCTACTTAGGCTCAGTTGCTCCCCCAGATCTGGCAAAGGCAGATGTAGCTGAAACCTGTCCCTCCCAGCTTCTTCCTCGGCCCTTTCCCTTCCCTCACTCCCCCCTGCCCACTCCAGAGAGCCTCCCACAGCAAAGCACCCACACCAGGACCCTGCAGTGCTCTTCCTAGGAAAACTGCCCCAGGGCCCCACGGTCATTTGCTGCACAAAGGGAATGCTAAAGAAACATATGGGAGGCTGGGTCTGTCTGAGGCTGCAGGGGCTCTGGAAGGGGAGCTGGAGGGGCCTCTGGTGGCACTGCCCTTCTTCACAGACAAGGAACATCAGGGAGGGTGGGGGACCTGCCTAGGGGGTCCCAGCAAGGTCAGAGCCTGGTCTTCACTCTGCTGTTTGTCCTTTTAAAATAACCTCCTTAATAAGGAATAAAAAATAAAAATGAAACAAATCATTTCCCAGTTCAGGGAATAAAAAAGAAGTAAAGGAAAATCTTATTTCCACCTAGGAGAAGGGGCCTTCAGTGGACAGAGAGGCGGCCGCGCACCACAGCTGAAAGCAGAGGGCCACTGAGGATCCTGGGCCTGGGGACACTGGCTTGTGGGCTCTGTGGGCCCCTCAGAGCTATGGGGCAAGAAGCCCCAGTGACTAGTGCTCAAGAGTGGGGATGCACCCCTGCGGCCAGGACAGGGGCAATTAGGGGAAGCTCTGGACAGTTCTTCCAGGACCCACCCTCCCCGCTCCTGAGAACGGAGACGACCCAGGAGCCCACCCCCCACCCCGAGGTTCAGCCCAGGACAGGCCTCGGTGCACAGTCAGTGGATGGACGGGTGGGTGAAGCCATGAGTAAGCTGTCTTGCATTTCTCCACAGGCAACCAAACCCAGCGGCCTGGAGGTGGGTCCTTGAGAAGAGAGGTGGGCCGGAGGGAGCTGAGTCTGGGGACAGGTGCTATGAGAGCCTGTGTCTCAGGGGCATCTGGGGAGAGGGCCCGGGGTGTCCTGCAGAGGCTGGAGCTAGCTGCCCTCCTGCCCCACCCCTGCCTGTCCCGTCCCCACAGCCGTGCTGGCGCCTCAGGACACTCGGGGCAGCCCACACAGCCCTTCTCTGATTCTGGCCCTCCTACACAAAAGCAAAGGGCGGCTGCCCCTGCCCAGGAAGCCTGAGCACTGGCGACCCCACCCCACCTGTCCAGCGACCCAGACTCCTGGAGGCTGGGCTCTCCTCTGTAACACCTGATCGAATGACAATCGTGCTTCTCTGCCCCGTTCAGTCAAGGTGGGAAGAGGGCCAGTGTGTGGGCCTGGCACTCAGAGGCGCCCCCGGAGTGCAGGGCCCTAATGCCTGGCATCCTTGCTGGGCTCCTGGCCGCTGCTGGCTGGGTCCCTGGGGCTCTCTGAGTCCCTGGCTTCTCTCTGTTAATTGGGCGGGGGGGGGGGGGTGGTAGTGGTTATAATGAGGCCCGGGTCGTAGGGTTTTTGTAAATGAGCTTCCTGTGAAGAGCTTGGCATATGGTGCTCATCAGGATCAGCCAGAGGTGACCCTGCCTGCCTTCCCTGCCCTGCGTCTCCTAGAACCGCAGGGCTTGGTCTGGGCGGCCAGGGGTCGGGGAGCCGAAAGACTAGTATCTTATGTGAGCTAGATGTAGATGGGCCTGGGTTTCCTCTTCCTCGGGGTCGGGGGCTGTAGAATGGTAATTAGGGAATCCACACGGTGGCTGTTAGCTTTGGGGCCTTTTTAGAAACCTCACGGGCCAATGGGGAAATTTAGGCCAGGTGGAAGGACTTCTCCAAGGCCCCAGGCCTCCTCCCAAGCACAGGGAAGCCTGCGTGTAGGTCCCATGAGAAGGATAATCCAGCCTTGAGCCCTACTGGGAACTGTCCTTCCTTGAATAAACCCCACCGGGAGTCGCTGCAGGTGACTAAGGCATGTGCGCAGAAGCCAGCGTGGACGCCCCAGTGCCAGGCAGGCCTGCCGAACAGACTGCGGCTATCTCCCCTAAACCCACAGTTACTGCTGCAGATAAGAGCAGAGTAAACATGAAATCCCTTAATGCATTTGCTAACAGCTGTTCTCTGTTTATAGACACCAGGCCAAGCGGGGACCTCAGCATGCTTGAAGCTGTCATGGATCCCCACCTGCCACTGTCCAGCTGAGCCATTCTGGGCAAGCCCCCCTGCCAGGGCCTCAGTTTCCCCATCTCAGCCCCCATTTGTCCCCACGGATGACCTAGCAGGAGCTAGCATTCTGTGAGTTGATGTGTGAGGATGTGCAGCTTGTGTGTGAATGCACGCACGTGTGTGCATGCATGTGCACATCTGTGCACGCATACCCACACACATGCTGATCCTCAATCAGGGGAAGTCAACTGTCAAGCACAGTATTTTAAAATTTGCTTATTTATTTGGCTTGTTTGTGCCCCATCTCCTCGGCTGCCTTTATAAATATTTATCAATGTTGTTGCAGTGACATTTCCTGGGAGGAGGTGAGAACAGGAGGGGAGGAAAGATGTCAAAGGGAGCTCATAGGCTGAGGGAGCAGCAGAGGACGGCCGGGGCCCAGAGGTGGACTGGGATGGGGGCGAGGGCTACCACCCCCAGGGAGGAGGGTGAGGGCCCATGACACAGATATCTGACTCAGGACCCACCAGCTGGGATCCCATATTTCAGGGTGTCCCTAAGGATGAAATGAGTATGAGTCAGGACTATGAAGAGCCACGTGCCTCTGCCACTGCTGAGCGAACTTGGACAAGGCCCTTCACCATCCATGGGGCTGTCTGTTAGACACCAACCGTCAGCACTAACTTGCTGTATGCAAGGCACTGTTCTGAGTATCCACTTTATTTACTCCTTAAAAACAACTCTGTGATGAAGGCGCTAGTCTCCCCATTTTACAGACAGGGAAACCAAGGCACTGGGATTTAGGTACCTGCCCAAGCACCCAATTTTGAAGCACAGAGCCAGGACTGAATGTAAGCACCCGGTGGCATAGTGCCTGCCCTTAATCACTGCTCCATCTGGATGCATCATTTGTATCAGATGTACCATTAGTACCATTATTCCTTAAAGCTCCCTCCCACTGCACACATAGCTGGCCCCAATCCTGCTCCTGGGGCCACAGAGATGACTGAGGCAAGCCCTCCCCCTGGCTGGCAGAGCTCAGAGTCTCCTGGGGAACCTAAGGGCACATCAGTCTGAGAGTGCTGCTCTGTGGCAGGTTTTGGAGAACACTCAGGAGGGTGGCTCTGAAGACAGAGTGTGGGGCCTTGAATCCCAGTCGGCTCAGGGCCAGCTGTGTGATCTCAGCTCTCCCAGGGAAAGGAGTGCCTTCAGTCTGGAGCGGGAAGGAGAGGCCTGGTAGCAGAGAGGTGAAGTGGGGGCTCTTGGCAGTCAAAGAGTAGTCTAAAGTTTTGAGCCTGAGGAACAGAAAGAAGGTAGAGGCTGCATCAGCTAGCTTTTGCTGCATAACAAACTACCCCAAAGCTTTGTGGCTTCAAACAGCCATCATTTATTTGGCTCACACCTCTGTGGCTTGACCATTTGGGCTGATCTGTTCTTGGTAGACTCACTCACATGTCTGGGGCCTCAGCCATGATGATGGGGACTTTCTCCACAGAGCCTCTTACCTTCCAGGGGGCTGTCCAGGGCTTCATCCCATGCTGGTTGCAGACTTCCAAGCCTCAGATCAGAAACATGCAAAGCCTCTTGAGGCCTTCGCTTAGAACAGGCCCAGTATTATTTCCAGTATATTCTATTAGTTAAAGAGCTGGGGAAAACTGATGGGGAAGAGCTACACAATCCCATTGCAGAGGGCAGGGTAATAAGAAGGGGTGAGGATTGGGGCCATTTTTACAATCTACCCTGAAGGTCATGTACAATGGTGACAGTCTGGAGACAAGTGGGAACTCAGTTAAGAACACAGTTGCATTGGAACTGTTGATGGGACCTATAAGGGGAAGTAACAAACGCAGTTTCAGAGATCTTTGGAGATCCACACTGGTCTTCTCTATATCATGTTTCTAGGAGAGGCACCCACAATTCCCAAATGTCTGCTCATTGTCCCTACTGATCCTTGCTGGTGTGGACTGACCCCTGGGCAGCCCCTTTGCACTTGCCAGTGACCTGTGAGTCTGTGTTCTGTGTGCAGGACTGCACATTCGTTCACCTCCAAAACTGGGGAGAAGGCCATGCCAGAACCTGGGATCCCTAAGCCCAGGCAAGCTCCCCGGCCTGGACTTTGGAGCCAGGTACCCTGCACCCAGTTCCCTCTCCTGTTTCCCATCTCTGTGAATCCCTCACAGATTTTACCTTCTCTCTGAGGCTCAACTCCCTTATCTTCAAAGGAGAAAAAGGATGCTGCTACCCCAGGTCCTTATGAGGCCCCTGGGGAGGGACTGAGCACAGGGGAGCTTCAAAGCTACGACCCTCTGGCATCTGTGTGGCCTGTCCCTTGGGGGTTATGGATAAGGTTGCCAGACAAAGAATTTCAGATCAACCAAGAGCAATTTTTTAGTAGAAGAATAGCCTATCCCATTATTTATTGTTTATATGAAATTTGAATGTAACTGGGTGTCTATGTTTTTGTCTGCTGAATCTGGCCACCCTGGGGTGGGGAGTGAGCTTCCCAAGAGCTGCCCGAGCTCTATCCCATGACAGCTCCTCTTCTGTGTGGCCTCCAGCAAGAAGCTCACTGGGTGGGGGAGGGGATCTGAGGGAGGCTGAGCAGGGCAAAGAGTTGATGCTGGCTGGCCTGGAGCAGGAGGGTGAGCTGGGGCCCTGGCCCCCAGGGGAGATAGCTGAATTCAGCACCACTGTGTGCTGGCCCAGGGGGAGGCCCAGGGAATCTGACGTAATCCCTCCCTGATCGCCACTTGCTGCCTGCACAGTTCTACTTGAGACATCAGGTTGGCATCTCCACCTTCATATGGAAGGGCTGAGTGCCCACCCTGCTCTACCTCCGTGCTCCCAGTTGCTCAGGCTTGAAGGCTTGATGCCATCCTGATGCCACCCATGCCTCCTCTCCCCCACAGCTGGCCACCTTCACCTTGTTGGGGTACCTAGACTCTAACTCCCCTGCCTCTGCTGCTCCACCGTCTTCTCAGCCACTGCCATCTCTCGCCAGCTGTCCCACAGTATCCTTCTTCCCTGGGCTCCCTTCCATCCCATGTCCCCTTGCACAGATGTCCTGGTCACAACTTAGAGCAGGTCCTGCCTCTACTGAGAGCCATGCTCACAATGCCTGTGCGTGGTCTGCATACTCCTGCCTTCACCCCCCATCCTCACCCCTGCTCTCTCCCCCTACCTGGCCTCCTTACCATTCCCCCCATAGCGCAGCTGCCGGACTCACCCGCAGTGTTTGCCCTGCCAGCCTCTCTCTCACTTCTGGTAGGTCCTCCCTCTAATGCCACATCTCAGCAAGGCCTTCCTTGGCCACTCTATTTAAAATTGCAACTCCACCCTACCTCTCTCTCTCCTTCTTCCCTACTTTATTTTTCTCCACAACATTGTCACCTCCTGATATATTCTATAACTTAATGTTTTGTATGTCAGCTTCTCCCAGAATATAATAGCATAGGTAGAAGAATTTGCCTGTTTTCATCTGTTTATTTTATCTGTTCATTGTTGTGTCCTCTGCCTCCATCCTAAGGAGCCTGGCATGCAGTAGACACTCAACAGATATCTGAATGACTGAACGGTTGATGTATGGATGGATGGATGGACGATGGATGGATGGATGAATGGTTGGATAGATGGAGGGAGGGAGGGAGGGAGGGAGAGAGGGAAGGAGAGAAGGTGGGAGGGAGAGAGGGAGGGATGAAGGATGGGTGGATGATGGATAAATGATAAATGGATGGCAGATGATGGATGGATGGTGGATGATGGACGGATGGATGGTGGATGATGGATGGATGGTGGATGATGGACGGATGGTGGATGATGGACGGATGGTGGATGATGGACGGATGGATGGTGGATGATGGACGGATGGATGGTGGATGATGGATGGATGGTGGATGATGGACGGATGGTGGATGATGGACGGATGGATGGTGGATGATAGACGGATGGTGGATGATGGACGGATGGTGGATGATGGACGGATGGATGGTGGATGATGGACGGATGGATGGTGGATGATGGACGGATGGTGGATGATGGACGGATGGTGGATGATGGACGGATGGATGGTGGATGATGGACGGATGGTGGATGATGGACGGATGGTGGATGATGGACGGATGGATGGTGGATGATGGATGGATGGTGGATGATGGATGGATGGATGGTGGATGATGGACGGATGGTGGATGATGGACGGATGGATGGTGGATGATGGACGGATGGATGGTGGATGATGGACGGATGGGTGATGCATGGAGGGATAGATGGAGGGATAGCTTTTAGGTCCCAGTTGTCTACTAACTTGTTCACTGTGTAACCCTGGCCCAGTTGGCCATCCTTTCTGTGTCCCTTATAACATAGGGCGGTGGAGGCATGCTTTAACATCGCAATCTGGCAGCCCAGACATGAGTTTTGTTTGGTCCACAGTGTTATAAACAATTTCAGTGACGTGCCAGAATTTTAAAATAGGGAGGTTTCTCACAAAAAGCCATATTTCAGCTACTTGTGAACAATGGTCTTTTGCCCTTGGAACTGCTTTCTGTTGCCTGGGGCAATATTTGAGTGAGGGGCGCTGCCTCTGCTGGTGGGGCTTCCTGCTCCAGCTCTCACAGCTTCTGTCAGCTCTCCCTAGTCCTGCCTGGCCCAGTATGCGAGCAAGACCCTGCTCTAAAATCTGTGCATCCAGGAAGGCTATTTCTGGAAAGGGACTGATCAGATATTTATTGAGTGCCTCTTCTGTAGATGAAGCTGATGTGTTATGTTTCTTAACACCTTTCTTAACACCAGGAGCTGTTCCCTGTGGTGAGGCAGGGTGGCCAGTGACATCGGGTGTCAAAGGAACAAGCGGGGCCTGCCATGGCAGAAATGTCACAGTTTAAGAAGGAATCCCCAGCTCATCTTGCTCCTGTAGAAGACTCTCAGCCCAGTCACCTGTAATGGAGATGGTGCCAGCCCATTATGTGGATGGGGACATTGAGGCTCTGGGAGTTATCCAGCTTCCCTGAGATCACACTTGTGCGAGTGGCAGAGTTGGGACTGGAGTCCGGGTGGGCCTGACTCCCCCACCCCTGTATCAGCTGCCTCTGCTTGGGATGCCTTAGCCCTTTTGGGATCCAGGCCATCTGCAGCTCTGGCATCTGAGTCTCTCATTCTGTTTTCTTCTGGAAGTCTCTGTTGACTTGTCTTCCCTGTTGCTGACCCCTTTGGTGGGAGAGAGCTCTTAAACTTTTTTTTTATGGAAGGGTTATACACATGTAGGAAAGGGCACACATTTTAAGTGTACAGCTCAGGCACTTTTTACATAGGCAGACTGCTGTATACGCCTCGGTCAAGATGGAGAACACAATTTGAAATTATACTTCTTGTGTTTGCTATTTTTAAACAGTGTCTGTCTCCCTGTTAATGGCTGAGCTAGCTCTCTGTCCCCACGAAGTCCCCATCACCATGGGGCACTTAGTAAATTTTGTTTGAGCAAAGGTGTGAGAAGCTAACTCAGGGGACAGGGCCGGTCTCCTGGCCTCGGCTGGGCTGTGCAGGACAGGGGAAGGACGGGGCCTGTGGTTGCAGGTGGGGTAGCTGCAGGATCCTTTATTCCTTCAATAACTTCAGCTGAAAACAGTGTTTTCCTTTGTCTGGACTTCAGGCCGGGGTGGCATCACTTAACACTGAAAAAACATTAGTTATCCTCAAATCTGTAAGTTCAGAGCCATCTAGGTGCATATCTTTGTGACAGAGGGCTGGGTGAGGTCTTAAACACAATTCCAAAAGCACAGGATGTAAGGTTTTCAAAAATGAGTGAGTATATTAACATCAGCATTGAGGATTTCTATTCGTTGAAAGACACTGAAGAAAGTTCATAGACAGGTAGTGGACCACGAGAAGATATTTGCAATGTCTGACAAGAGACTAGAATCTACACTGGTCTGTGTACTACTGACTGAAGAGTATCTACAAGGGAAACCGCTGAAAATCAACAAGAGCAAAAGAGGAAAATAGCCAAAGGCCATGACCCAGAATTACAGGAAATTCACACACAAGCAGGCTCATACCACTGCTCAAAGAAATGTAGATTTAAACAGGAAGAGGTCACCTTCGTCTGCAAAACTGGTAAAAACGGGAATGCTGGATACAGTTGAGTGTGATGGGGCTGTGGGCTCCAGGGACCTCAAGTGGGAACACAGGCAAGCCGTTCCCGGTACACATCTCAGAGAGACCTCACACCATACCGACGGGGCATGCGTGCTCGCAGGCTATAGGCAGGGACATGGGGGAAAGTCACAAGAGATGAGCTGGCCCCCTGACAACATAGAACAATCTTAAAAATAGTGTTGAGTGAGGAAAAAGACAGCATGAGGTCTAAACAAAGTACTATTTAAGTAAATTAGAAATACAAACAAAAGAGCAATGCTTATTTTGAAAGCACATGTACAACACCCCTTGAACACAGGCTGGTCACCTTTGGGTAGTGAAGCAGGAAAAGGGGGAAAGGGAATAATGATTAATAACCCAAAAGAGAGGAATCTTTTAGGGCCCAATAATACTAATTAGCTATAAGTCAAGGAGTGTGGTTAATACAACCCTCCACACCTGAGGTTCAACTTCTAAAAAAACGAAAACACCAAAAAACAACCAATCACAATAAAAATTGCAGCAAAATTTTTAATGAACATAACAAGGTTATTCTCAAATTTATCTACAAGAATCAAATTATTTAAATAGTGAAGGCTATTTCCAAAAGGCTGAGAAAAGAGGGCCAACCTGCCCTAACCGATTTCAGTGCATCTTGCAAAGCCATGGTCATTAAGAGAGAGACAGGCACGGGAACAGAACATGAGTCTAAAAATCCGCCCAGGCCTGGCACAGGCAGACGTCGGATGTCCCTAACAAAGCTGTTCCTCTGTGTGCTCAGCCTCGGCCCTACCTTCGTGCAGGGAGTGCTGCTTGAGTGACGACTCTGCCCAGCCCCTTGCATGCGGCGGTGAGCACAGCAGGCCCCACCTGTGCTCTCAGAGCTCCCAGTACAGGGGACAAAATAATTGTATGGCCACTTTCAAATGGGGATAATGAGCCATGATGAGAAAATGGGGTGGGCACAGGGCATAGGAAGGGGGTGGTAGGGTGAGGTGCCCAGGAAGGCTTCTTGGGAGAGGCGGTTTTTGCTGGGGATCTGAAGGATGACTCGTATACACCAGCAAGGTGTGTGGTGTGGTGGTGGGGCTGATCTAGGGAGGAGAGGTACGTGTGTGGCAGGAGGGTTGGATGGATATGGGGAGGTGGAGGGGGACCCAACCTGAGGGAGGAGTCTGGAGAGCCCCCAAAGACCTCAATCCCCTGTGTCCTCATTTTACCCCATCACTGTTTTGTTGGGTAGCCTTTATTTCCCACTGATAGTGTTTGAGAGCTGAAGGGCCTCATTTCAGATGAGGGAGCCAAGGCCCTGAGAGATAGGATGGTCAGGGGGTGAGGGAGGAGGGCCTTGAGGAGTGGTGCTTGGTCTCCCCGGCTCTGCTGGCCTCTGGGTGATCCCTGCCCCTTAGCCTTGGTCTCCCTTGCCCAGTGGAGCCTGGGGTCTCAAGTTTAAGCAAAGCTGTTTGGGTGTTTAAATACTATCATTGATTATTGTAAGTGGGCTTATGAGCCTTATCGGCTTAGATTTGTATCTGCAGGAGGGCTGTTCATCTTAAATAAATATGTTTTTAATAATCTCTGAGTATTTATGGAGCATAAAGCTGTCAGACAGACGGAGACAGAGATTCCTGAAGTCGCTTGCTGGATGCTGCTCTGTGCCGAGTCATTATTAAAGACACTCCCAGCAGGACAGTTCGCTTCTTGCTGCCGGGAGCAAACAGTAGACTTGGGTGATTATCATCTTCAAGTATTTTTAATAAGGCAGTGTTGGTTATTTAACCTACAATAACCACTTAATAAACATAGTAAATTACTTGCTGCTCCTCCAGGCTCCCGCCGGGACCACCTGTGTCACCGAGGTTTTGACAGGAAGTCCCAGGAAAGATGTTCTGTCCAAGCCTCTGCTGCAGAGATTGTCAGATTGGCCCAGGCCTCTGATTTTGGGGGACACAGATCAGGGTGGGGGCCTGGGCAGAGCAGGGGCCAGCTATAGGCCCCTTGCCCTGTTTCGTGCCTCAGGCTGGGGCAGGTGTGTCCCCTCCCAGCGCCAGTAGGAAGGCTAGGAGGCAGCCAAGGGGACGGGCAGTCAGTCTGGGGATCAGGTTGGCCTGACAGTCCCCTACTCCCACCTCCCTGGGCCAGGCTTGGCCATCCAGCCTCCTCTCTGAGCTGAGGCTCCAGCCCGCAAGCCTATGTCCTTCCACCTCCCTTCTCTGTGATGAGTTGCCCACCCAGCGCTCACCCCATCATTCATGCTTGGTCCCCTCAGCATGGCAGACTCTCACTGATTTCAAAGAACTTTCACACATCATTTTTAATCCGTAGGAGGTAGCTGCTGCTCATACCACCCCTGCCATCACAACCTAACATTTATTGAGCATATTTACTGTGTGCCTGGTGCCATTCTAAGTACTTGACACATATTCACTTATTATATCCTCCCATCAAGTGATGTGAGAGGAACAATTATTACCCCCTATTACAGATGAGAAAACTGAGGCTCAATTGGTGTTTGCAAGTGGTATAGCTAAAATTACAAACCCAAGCCATTTGCCACACTCCAGTATTCCAATATCTAGCCCATAATATTCTGGCTATCTGTGAACCACCCCAATGCTTAATGGCTTATATCTTAGCTCAGGCTGCTATAATAAATTGCCTAGATTGGGTGGCTTACACAACAGAAAGTTATTTCCCACAGTTCTGGAGATCCAGGATCCAAGATTAGGGCGCAGCAGATTTGGTTCCTGGAGACGACTCTCTTCCTGGCTTGTAGACAGCCACCTTCTCACTGCGTCCTCATATAGCAAAAACAGAGAAACAGAGCTCTAGTCTCTTCCTCTTCTTATAACACTAATCCTATCGTGGAGGACCACCCCCAATCTCACCTACACTAGCCACCTCCCAAAGGCCCCACATCCAAATACCACCATCATCGGGGTTTGGGCTTCAACTTATGAATTGTGGGGGTACATAAACATTCAGTCTATAATAACTTAAAAGAACAAAATCAGGGATGCCTGGGTGGCTCAGTCGGTTAAGTGTCTGCCTTCCACTCAGGTCATGATCTCAGGGTCCTGGGATCGAGCCCAGCGTTGGGCTCCCTGCTCAGGGGGAGTCTGTTTCTCTCCCTCTGGCCCCACCCCCCATGGGTGCGTGCTCTCTCTCAAATAAATAAATAAAATCTTTAAAAAAAGAAGAAAATCATTTAATCATTATCTCTCCTGGTTCTGTGGGTGGATGGGTTCCTCTGCATGGTTGTTGCCCAGGTTCAGGGTCTCTCACACAGTTGCAGTCATATGGGGGCTGGGGTGGAGTCATCTTAGGTTCACTTCCTCCTGTGTCTGGTGGTTGACACTGGCTGTCAGCTGGGACCTTGGGGAAGATCTGTGTGGTTCCTGCTTTCTCCTGACAGGGGGCTGCGTTTTCAGAGTGAATGTCTTAAAAGGACCAGGTGGACACTGAACTGTCTCTTACAAACCAGCCTCAGATACCACATAGTGCCATTTCTCCTGTAGTCAGAGACCTCCAGGAGATCCTGTTGTGGCTGGCTTGAAGGGCACAGCCAACAGCTGAGTGCCAGTTGGCCAAGCAGCTTTGCTACAAAACTTCCAATCCAAACTTCCAATCCTCATTGCTAATCTCCAGAGGTGGGCAGCATCTTAGTCCTGTCTTCCACATAAGGAGACTGAAATTTGGTGAGGGATATGTCTGGGGTTGGGCTGGGGCCAGATCCTAGTACAAGCAACCCAAGTCCATACAGCCATCCACCTCACAAGGGAAAGCTCAGATGAGAGATTTGGGATGATTCTACAGTCCCTCTCCATTGCAGAGCACTCAGCTTCCCTCAGGAAAGCCCCCATGGATCACACTATTAGCACAGTATCACCTAGAGGCCTCAGAGTGGGGTGTGCCTAGGAGTGCCTCCACAACCTGTGAAGGTGCAGAAAGATAATACTAGAATTTTCTCATAAAATGACATAAATTAAGGTTTAGAGAGACATTAGAAGATATATAGATGTGCATATATTAGTGTGCATATATTGAAGTGCATGCTTAAATCTTTTATCCGGTGGGGACGGGAGATAAAATGTGATGGCCAACAAGGAAATGCAAATTAAAACTATAATGAGAAACTGCCACGCCCAGAACAATAGTTAGAACTAAAAGAGTGTATCTACACTCACCACTTCTACTCATCATTGTGTTAGATGTTCTAGCCAAGGAAATTAAAGAAAATAATGAAAGAAAGAAGTAAAGGACATCTAGTTTGTAAAGGAAGAAGTAAAACTATTCCTATGTATAGACAACATGATATTGCATATAGAAAACTTTGAGAAATTCAAAAAATGACTATTAGAGCTAATAGAAAAGTTAATCAAGATTATAGGATATAAGATCATTATACAAAGATCAAATATTTTTATACACTAGCAATAAACTATTCAAAAATAAAATTAAGAAAACAATTCCAGAGGGGGCAGAGCAAGATGGCGGAGGAGTAGGAGACCTGGATTTTGTCTGGTCCCAGGAATTCAGCTGAATAGGGATCAAACCATTCTGAACACCTACGAACTCAACAGGAGATCGAAGATAAGAATAGTAACAACACTCTGAACAGAAAAGCGACCACTTTTTGGAAGGTAGGACGTGCAAAGAAGTGAATCCGAGGCGATATTCGGGAGGATAGAAGGTGGGGGAGGGGGCCTCCGTCGGCCGCTTCTGGCAAGTGATAGAGCCGCGGAGCACAAATCGGAACTTTTAGAAGTCAGCTCCGCTGAGGGACGTCGCTCCAGTGGCTAAGCAGGGGGTGGAACCCTCGCGGGACAGTGGGGTCTCAGGACCCTCGGGGTCACAGAAAGACTGGAGGTGCCTGAGTGCGGCAGAGTTCCCAGGTATCAGAGCGGGGAAGCCGGCTGCAGAGACGAAGCTGAGGCGCGGGCTCTCAGCTCGGGGTTGCCATAAACTGTGACCCGCAGCCGAGTCGGGCTACTGCTCCTCCAGCAGGGACCCCACAAGCGACAGATCAGGGGAGACTCCCCTTCCTCCCCTGGGAGGAGAGGCGCGGGAGCGCACCACAGGGATCTGCTGGGTTTGGAGACTCCACACGGGGTCGGGTGCCAGACATACAAACACTCGATCACAGGCCAGGTGAGCACGGAGTGCGGTCAGAGACCAGGGAGACGGGAGTGACTGCTTTTCTCTGGGGGCACACTGAGGAGCGGGGCCCCGAGTTCTCAGCTCCTCCGGGCGGAGATTGGGAGGCCACCATTTTCACCCTGGTCCTCCAAAGCTGTACCGAGAGCTTGCAGGGAACAAAAGCTCCTGAGAGCAAACCCGAGCAGCTTGCTTAGCCTGAACCGGCAAGGACGGGGCAATTCCGCCTCCAGCAAAGACATTTGGGAACCACGGCAACAGGCCCCTCCCCCAGAAGATCAGCACGAACAGCCAGCAAGCCAAGACCAAGTTTACCGATCAAGGACAACGGGAGAACTCCAGCGCTAGGGGAATACTGCACATAGAATTCATGGCTTTTTTACCATAATTCATTAGTTTTTCAAAGTTAATTTTTTTAACTTTTTTTTTGAATTTTTTTCCCTTTTTCAAACAACACCTGATCAATCCCGTTTTTTAAAAAAAAAACCTTTTATTTTTCATTTTTAGAGTCATATTTTTATCGCTTCATAGTAGTTACCTTATTTTTGGCATCTATATATACATTGTTCTTTCTTTAAAATTTTGAGATACAATTTCTTCTAACAAATCAAAATATACGCTAAATCACTAGTGTATGGCTTTGTTCTAGTCTCCGGCCTGATCACATTCTCTCCCCTTTTTTTTTTCTTTTTTCATTTTCTTTTTCAATCTTCTTTCTTTTTAAAAAACAACTTCTTATCAATTCCTTTTCTAAAATCTTTTATAATTTTCATCTTTACAGTCATCTTCCATCCCTTCATTGTGTCAACCCTTATTTTGTACATATATAAGTCTTTCTTCCTTTAAAATTTTAGCAGGCACTTTCTTCTAACAGACCAAAATATCCCCAAAAGGTAGTGTGTGGCACTGATCTAGGCACTAGCCTGATCATATTTGATCATATTCTGTTTTTTTTTGTTTTGTTCTGTTTTTGTTTGTTTTTATCTTTTTCTTTTCCCTTTTTTTTTCTCTTCTTTCTTTCCCTTTCTTGTCCCCTGGTTTCAGATCTTTTCTGATTTGTATAGAGTATACTTGCTGGAGACGTTGTTAACCTGTTAGCATTCTGTTGTCTCATTCATCTATTCTCCTCTGGACAAAATGATAAGACGAAAAAAATCACCTCAGCAAAAAGAACAAGAGGTAGTACCGTCTGCCAGCGACCTACTCAATACTGACATTAGTACGATGTCGGACCTAGAGTTCAGAATCATGACTTCAAAGATCCTAGCTGGGCTTGAAAAAAGCGTGGAAGTTATTAGAGAAACCCCTTCTGGAGAAATAAAAGAACTAAAATCTAACCAAGTCGAAATCAAAATGGTTATTAATGAGGTGCAATCAAAAATGGGGGCACTAACTGCTAGGATAAATGAGGCAGAAGAGAGAATCAGCGATATAGAAGACCAAATGATGGAAAATAAAGAGGCTGAGAAAAAGAGAGAGAAACAACGACAGGATCACGAGGGCAGAATTCGAGAGATAAGCGATACGATAAGACGAAACAACATTAGAATAATTGGGATCCCAGAAGAAGGAGAAAGAGAGAGAGGGGCAGAAGGCATATTGGAGCAAATAATAGCAGAGAAATTCCCTAATGTGGGGAAGGAAACAGGCATCAAAATCCAGGAGGCACAGAGAACCCCTCTCAAAATCAATAAAACTAGGTCAACACCCCGACATCTAATAGTAAAACTTACGAGTCTCAGAGACAAAGAGAAAATCCTGAAAGCAGCTCGGGAGAAGAGATTTGTAACCTACAATGGTAGAACCATTAGATTGGCAACAGACCTATCCACAGAGACCTGGCAGGCCAGAAAGGACTGGCATGAGATCTTCAGAGCACTAAACGAGAAAAATATGCAGCCAGGAATACTATATCCAGCTAGGCTATCATTGAAAATAGAAGGAGAGATCTTCCAGGACAAACAAAAACTAAAGGACTTTGCAAACACAAAACCAGCCCTACAAGAAATATTGAAAGAGGTCCTCCAAGCAAAAAGAGAGCCTAAAAGCAGCATAGATCAGAAAGGAACACAGACAATATACAGTAACAGTCACCTTACAGGCAATAAAATGGCACTAAATTCATACCTTTCAATAGTTACCCTGAATGTAAATGGGCTGAATGCCCCAATCAAAAGACATAGGCTATCAGATTGGATTAAAAAACAAGACCCATCGATATGCTGTCTGCAAGAGACTCATTTTAGACCCAAAGACACCCCCAGATTGAAAGTGAGGGGGTGGAAAACCATTTACCATGCTAATGGACACCAAAAGAAAGCTGGGGTGGCAATCCTTATATCAGACAAATTAGATTTTAAAACAAAGACTGTAATAAGAGATGAAGAAGGACACTATATCCTACTTAAAGCATCTATCCAACAAGAAGATCTAACAATTGTAAATATCTATGCCCCTAACATGGGAGCAGCCAATTATATAAGGCAACTAATAACAAAAGCAAAGAAACACATTGACAACAATACAATAACAGTGGGGGACTTTAACACCCCCCTGACTGAAATGGACAGATCATCTAAGCAAAAGATCAACAAGGAAATAAAGACATTAAATGAAACACTGGACCAAATGGACTTTGCAGACATATTCAGAACATTCCATCCCAAAGCAACGGAATACACATTCTTCCTAGGTCTCAAATCAGGTCTCAACCAGTACCAAAAGATTGGGATCATTCCGTGCATATTTTCAGACCACAATGCTTGGAAACTAGAACTCAATCACAAGAGGAAAGTCGGAAAGAACTCAAATACATGGAGGCTAAAGAGCATCCTACTAAGGAATGAATGGGTCAACCAGGAAATTAAAGAAGAATTAAAAAAATTCATGGAAACCAATGAAAATGAAAACACAACTGTTCAAAAGCTTTGGGATACAGCAAAGGCAGTCCTGAGAGGAAAGTATATAGCAATACAAGCCTTTCTCAAGAAACAAGAAAGGTCTCAAATACACAACCTAACCCTACACCTAAAGGAGCTGGAGAAAGAACAGCAAATAAAGCCTAAACCCAGCAGGAGAAGAGAAATAATAAAGATCAGAGCAGAAATCAATGAACTAGAAACCAAAAGAACAGTAGAACAGACCAACGAAACTAGGAGCTGGTTCTTTGAAAGAATTAACAAGACTGATAAACCCCTGGCCAGACTGATCAAAAAGAAAAGAGAAATGACCCAAATCAACAAAACCATGAATGAAAGAGGAGAGATCACAACCAACACCAAAGAAATACAAACAATCATAAGAACGTATTATGAGCAACTCTAGGCCAGCAAATTAGATAACCTGGAAGAAATGGGTGCATTCCTAGAGATGTATCAACTACCAAAATTGAACCAGGAAGAAATAGAAAACCTGAACAGACCTATAGCCACTAAGGAAATTGAAGCAGTCATCAAAATTCTCCCAAGAAACAAAAGCCCAGGGCCAGATGGCTTCCCAGGGGAATTCTATCAGACATTTAAAGAGGAATTAATACCTATTCTCCTGAAACTGTTCCAAAAAATAGAAATGGAAGGAAAACTTCCAAACTCATTTTATGAGGCCAGCATTACCTTGATCCCAAAACCAGACAAAGACCCCATCAAAAAGGAGAATTACAGACCAATATCCTTGATGAACATCGATGCAAAAATTCTCACCAAAATACTAGCCAAGAGGATCCAACAGTACATGAAAAGGAGTATTCACCATGACCAAGTGGGATTTATCCCTGGGCTGCAAGGCTGGTTCAACATCCGCAAATCAGTCAACGTGATCCAATACCTTAACAAAAGAAAGAACAAGAATCATATGATCCTCTCAATAGATGCAGAAAAAGCATTTGACAAAGTACAGCATCCTTTCTTGATCAAAACTCTTCAGAGTATAGGGATAGAGGATACCTACCTCAATATCATAAAAGCCATCTATGAAAAACCTACAGCGAATATCATTCTCAACGGGGAAAAGCTGAGAGCTTTTCCCCTAAGGTCAGGAACGCGGCAGGGATGTCCACTCTCACCACTGCTATTCAACATAGTATTGGAAGTCCTAGCCACAGCAATCAGACCACAAAAAGAAATCAAAGGCATCCAAATCAGCAAAGAGGAAGTCAAACTCTCACTCTTTGCAGATGATATGATACTGTATGTGGAAAACCCAAAGGACTCCACCCCAAAACTGCTAGAACTCATACAGGAATTCAGTCAAGTAGCAGGCTATAAAATCAATGCACAGAAATCAGTGGCATTCCTATACACCAACAACAAGACAGAAGAGAGACAAATCAAGGAGTCGATCCCATTCACAATTGCACCCAAAACCATAAGATACCTAGGAATAAATCTAACCAAAGAGGCAAAGGATCTGTACTCAGAAAACTATAAAATACTCATGAAAGAAATTGAAGAAGACACAAAGAAATGGAAAATCGTTCCATGCTCATGGATTGGGAGAACCAACATTGTGAAGATGTCAATGCTACCTAGAGCAATCTACACATTCAATGCAATCCCCATCAAAATACCATCCACCTTTTTCAAAGAAATGGAACAGATAATTCTAAAATTTGTATGGAACCAGAAGAGACCCCGAATAGCCAGAGGAATGTTGAAAAAGAAAAGCAAAGCTGGCGGCATCACAATTCCGGACTTCCAGCTCTATTACAAAGCTGTCATCATTAAGACAGTATGGTACTGGCACAAAAACAGACACATAGATCAATGGAACAGAATAGTGAGCCCAGAAATGGACCCTCAACTCTATGGTCAACTCATCTTTGACAAAGCAGGCAAGAATGTCCAATGGCAAAAGGACAGTCTCTTCAACAAATGGCGTTGGGAGAATTGGACAGCCACATGCAGAAGAATGAAACTGGACCATTTCCTTACACCACACACAAAAATAGACTCCAAATGGTTGAAAGACCTAAACGTGAGACAGGAGTCCATCAAAGTCCTAAAGGAGAACACAGGCAGCAACCTCTTCGACCTCAGCCGCAGCAACTTCTTCCTAGAAACATCGCCAAAGGCAAGGGAAGCAAGGGCAAAAATGAACTATTGGGATTTCATCAAGATAAAAAGCTTTTGCACAGCAAAAGAAACAGTCCACAAAACCAAAAGACAACCGACAGAATGGGAGAAAATATTTGCAAGTGACATATCAGATAAAGGGTTAGTATCCAAAATCTATAAAGAACTTATCAAACTCAACACCCAAAGATCAAATAATCCAATCAAGAAATGGGCAGAAGACATGAACAGACATTTTTCCAAAGAAGACATCCACATGGCCAACAGACACATGAAAAAGTGCTCAACATCGCTCGGCATCAGGGAAATCCAAATCAACACCTCCATGAGATACCACCTCACACCCGTCAGAATGGCTAAAATTAACAAGTCAGGAAACGACAGATGTTGGCGGGGATGGGGAGAAAGGGGAACCCTCCTACACTGTTGGTGGGAATGCAAGCTGGTGCAGCCACTCTGGAAAACAGTATGGAGGTTCCTCAAACAGTTGAAAATAGAGCTACCATACGATCCAGCAAGTGCACTACGGGGTATTTACCACAGAGATAGAAATGTAGGGATCCGAAGGGGTACGTGCACCCCAATGTTTATAGCAGCAATGTCCACAATAGCCAAACTGTGGAAAGAGCCAAGATGTCCATCGACAGATGAATGGATAAAGAAGGAGTGGTATATATACACAATGGAATATTATGCAGCCATCAAAAGGAATGAGACCTTGCCATTTGCAACGACGTGGATGGAACTGGAGGGTGTTATGCTGAGTGAAATAAGTCAATCAGAGAAGGACATGTATCATATGACCTCACTGATATGAGGAATTCTTAATCTCAGGAAACAAACTGAGGGTTGCTGGAGTCATGGGGCGTGGGAGGGATGGGGTGGCTGGGTGATAGACATTGGGGAGGGTATGTGCTATGGTAAGCGCTGTGAATCGTACAAGAGTGATGAATCACGGATCTGTACTTCTGAAACAAAAAATGCAATATATATGTGTTGAAAAAAAGAAGAAGAAGATAGCAGGAGGGGAAGAACGAAGTGGAGTAAGTCGGAGGGGGAGACGAACCATTAGAGACGATGGACTCTGAAAAACAAACTGGGGGTTCTAGAGGGGAGGGGGTTGGGGGGATGGGTTAGCCTGGTGATGGGTATTAAAGAGGGCACATTCTGCGTGGAGCACTGGGTGTTATGCACAAACAACGAATCATGGAACACATCAAAAACTAATGATGTAATGTATGGTGATTAACATAACAATAAAAAAAGAAGAGCACGCTGATTGGTGTACAACCTCAGGGAGCCTGAGGCATCCCTACTCCACCTGGCCACCAGCTTCTCCCCATGTCTTCTGAAGTTCTTGTCCAGCGGGCCACACAGGTGGGTCAGCCACCAATTCCAAGCTGCAACAATGTCCAGCCTCAGGACTACAGTCTGGGATAACTGTTGATTGGTCTAGGTGGTTCTCTGAACAACTCTTACCCAGTAGTCAGGGCTCATGGTGTCAGGCTAGACTTGACTGTATAACAGAGCCCCTCATTTCTCAAGGATAGCCAGTGGCTCTCCTAGCTGTCCACCTCCACCCCACTCCCCAAGATAGATGGCTGCAGCTGCAGAGGAAGTCTGGGGCCTTCTCCCTACCTGTTTGCTTCTGCAAGAACTGCCCAGGATCCCAGGAGCCCTGACACTGGTTAATTTATCAAGATACAACATGCATTAGTGCACAAATCTTAAGGCTTTTCTCAAATAGAAACTTACGTGTGTGTACACTTGCATAACTATTGCCCAGATCGATATTTAGAATCCTTCTGGGCCCTAGGAGCTGCCCGTGCTTACCTTCCCACATCTTACCTGTTTCTGAACATGATATAAATGGATTCATGCTGAGTGTGCTTTTGTATATGGATTATTGTTGCCCATCATTCCTTCTGAGGCTTTCTGTGTCTCCTGCAACAGTAGGTCAATCTCTGTCACTCTTGTGCAGCAGGCATTGCATTATTCCATCACAATCCACTTCCCCATCTTGCTATTTGTAAACATTTTGGTTGCTTCTATTTGGTGGTTCTTATGAATAATGCTGCTAAGAATATTTTTGTCCATGTTACTCTGGTGAAAAAATGCATTCATGTCTTTTGGGCATATTCCTATGGGTAGAATTGTATGTCATATAACCATACATTTAATTTTAGAAGAAAATGTCAAACAGCTTTGCAAAGTGGTGGTATCATTTGGAAGTGGTTCTATCAATGGAAGAGTTCCAGTTGCTCTGCATTCTTGTCGACACTTTGTATCGTCATTTCCTTTTGTAATTGAGATATAATTCATGTACCGTACAATTCACCATTTTGAAATATACAGTTCAGTGGTTTTTAGAATATTCACAAAGCTGTTAAATTGTCACTACCATCTAACTGAAAGATATTTCATCACCCCAAAAAGAAACTCTGTACCTATTAACAGTCACATAGAATTGCCCCCTTCCCTAGCCCTTAATAATAGCTTATTTCCTTTCTGTCTCAATCCTGGATATTTTATATAAATTGAATCATATTATACATGGCCCTCTTTGACTGACTTCTTTCACTTAATGTTTTTGCGTTTAATCCATGTCATAATATGTATCAGTACTTCATTCCTTTTTTATGGCTACATAATATTCCACTATGTATATCTACCACTTTCTGCTTATCCATTCATAAGGTAATGGACATTTGGGTTGTTTCTACTGTTAAGCAAGTGAATGATGCTGCTGTGAATATTTATGCACAAGTCTTTGTGTGGACATACATTTTTTATTCTCTCAAGTATGTACTTAGGAGTCGAAATGCCAGATCATATGGTAACTCTATGTTTAACTTTTTGAAGAATTTCCAAACTGTTTTCCATAGCAGCTGCACCATTTTATTCCCACCAGTACTCTGTGAAGTTTCCAATTTTTCCCCATCTTCACCAACATTTGTTCTCTGTCTTTTGAATTATAGCCATCCTGTTGGGTGTGAAGAAATATTTCATTGTAGTTTTTATTTGCATTTCCCTTATGGATAACAATGTTGAGCACCTTTTCATGTGCTTACTGGCTATTTGTACATCTTCGGAGAAATGTCTATTCAAACTCTTTGTCCATTTTTAAACTGAGTTATATGTCTTTTGTGTTGCAGAGTTGTGTTTTTAAAAATATATTCTAGAAGGGATGGGGTGGCTGGGTGATGGACATTGGGGAAGATATGTGCTACGGTGAGCGCTGTGAATTGTGTAAGACTGTTGAATCACAGATCTGTACTTCTGAAACAAATAACGCAACATATTTTAAGAAAAAAGAAAAAGAAGAAGATAGCAGGAGAGGAAGAATGAAGGGGAGTAAGTCAGAGGGGGAGACGAACCAGGAGAGATGATGGACTCTGAAAAACAAACTGAGGTTTCTGGAGGGGAGGAGGGTGGGGGGATGGGTTAGCCTGGTGATGGGTATTGAGGAGGGCACATTCTGCGTGGAGCACTGGGTGTTATGAACAAACAATGAATCATGGAACACTACACCAAAACAAATTATGTAATATACGGTGATTAACATAACAATAAAAAATTAAAAATATATATATATATTCTAGATACATGGCCCCTATCAGATATGATTTGTAAATATTTTCTCCCATTATGTAGGTTGTCCTTCCACTTTTTTCATATGTCACTTGAAGCACAAAAGTTCTAAATTTCAATGAAGTCCCATTTATCTATTTTTTCACTGGTTAAAGGCAACCAAAGCAAAGGCACTTTTGTTGTTATTGCCAAATCTAAGATCACAAATATTTACATCTATGTTTTCTTGTAACAGGCTTCTACTTTTAGCTCCTACATTTAGATCTTTGGTCCATTTTGATAATTTTTGCGTATGCTGTGAGGTAGGGGTCTAATTTTATTGTTTTGCATGTAGACATCCAGTTGTCCCAGGATGGTTTGTTGAAAAAAATGGACTTGGCACCTTTGTTGAAAATCAGTTGGTGTTAGATGTAAGAACCCATTTCTGGACTCACAGTTCTAATCCAGTGGTCTATATGTCTGTTCTTAGGCCAGAACCACACTACCTTGACTATTGTAGCTTTGTAGAGAGTTTTGTAATTGGGATGTTGTGAGCCTTCCAACTTTGTTCTGCTTTTCCAAGATTGTTTTGGCTATTGTGGTTTCCTTGCATTTCTATACAAATTTGTGGTGACTAATTTTATGTGTAAACCTGACTAGGCTGTGATACCCACAGTACCCAGTTTTTGTCAAACACCAGACTAGGTGTTGCTCTAAAGGTACTTTTTAGATGTGATCAACATTCAGATCAGTACACTTTGAGTAAAGCAAACTATCTTCCATTATCTGGAAGGGTCTCATCCAATAAAATTAAGGCCTTAAGAAAAAAAGACCAAGGTCCTCCAAGGCAAAAAGAATTCTGCTCCCAGATTGCCTTCAGGCTCTAAGTACAACATCAACTCTTTCCTGAGTCTCCAGCCTGGGGGCCTGCCCTACAGAATTTAGACTTGTCAGCTCACAGAATCACATGAGCCATTTCCTTAAAATGAATCTCTGTCTCAATAGATAGGTTGGTAGATAGATAGATGATAGATAGATAGATAGATAGATAGATAGATAGATAGCAGTTTTATTGGTTCTGTTTCTTGGAGAAGCCTAACTAATACACTTTTTGGATCAGCTTGCTAATTTCTTCATAAAGGACAGCTAGGATTTTCATAGAGGGATTATGTGGAATCTGATGAATCTGTAGAACAATTTAGGAAATATTGCTATCTTAACAATATTAGGTCTTCCAATCCATGAACATGGGATGCCTTTCCATTTATTTCGATCTCCTTTAATTTCTTGCAACAGTGTTTTTATAGTTTTTAATGTACAGGTCTTGCACTTCTTTTGCTAAATTTTTTCCTAAGTATGTTATTCTTTTTAATGCTTTGTAAATGGAATTGTTTTCTTTTTTTAATAATTTTTATTGTTATGTTAATCACCATACATTACATCATTAGTTTTTGATGTGTTCCATGATTCGTTGTTTGTGCATAACACCCAGTGCTCCACGCAGAATGTGCCCTCTTTAATACCCATCACCAGGCTAACCCATCCCCCCAACCCCCTCCCCTCTAGAACCCCCAGTTTGTTTTTCAGAGTCCATCGTCTCTAATGGTTTGTCTCCCCCTCCGACTTACTCCACTTCGTTCTTCCCCTCCTGCTATCTTCTTCTTTTTTTCAACACATATATATTGCATTTTTTGTTTCAGAAGTACAGATCCGTGATTCATCACTCTTGTACGATTCACAGCGCTTACCATAGCACATACCCTCCCCAATGTCTATCACCCAGCCACCCCATCCCTCCCACGCCCCATGACTCCAGCAACCCTCAGTTTGTTTCCTGAGATTAAGAATTCCTCATATCAGTGAGGTCATATGATACATGTCCTTCTCTGATTGACTTATTTCACTCAGCATAACACCCTCCAGTTCCATCCACGTCGTTGCAAATGGCAAGGTCTCATTCCTTTTGATGGCTGCATAATATTCCATTGTGTATATATACCACTCCTTCTTTATCCATTCATCTGTCGATGGACATCTTGGCTCTTTCCACAGTTTGGCTATTGTGGACATTGCTGCTATAAACATTGGGGTGCACGTACCCCTTCGGATCCCTACATTTCTATCTCTGTGGTAAATACCCCGTAGTGCACTTGCTGGATCGTATGGTAGCTCTATTTTCAACTGTTTGAGGAACCTCCATACTGTTTTCCAGAGTGGCTGCACCAGCTTGCATTCCCACCAACAGTGTAGGAGGGTTCCCCTTTCTCCCCATCCCCGCCAACATCTGTCGTTTCCTGACTTGTTAATTTTAGCCAATCTGACGGGTGTGAGGTGGTATCTCATGGAGGTGTTGATTTGGATTTCCCTGATGCCGAGCGATGTTGAGCACTTTTTCATGTGTCTGTTGGCCATGTGGATGTCTTCTTTGGAAAAATGTCTGTTCATGTCTTCTGCCCATTTCTTGATTGGATTATTTGATCTTTGGGTGTTGAGTTTGATAAGTTCTTTATAGATTTTGGATACTAACCCTTTATCTGATATGTCACTTGCAAATATTTTCTCCCATTCTGTCGGTTGTCTTTTGGTTTTGTGGACTGTTTCTTTTGCTGTGCAAAAGCTTTTTATCTTGATGAAATCCCAATAGTTCATTTTTGCCCTTGCTTCCCTTGCCTTTGGCGATGTTTCTAGGAAGAAGTTGCTGCGGCTGAGGTCGAAGAGGTTGCTGCCTGTGTTCTCCTTTAGGACTTTGATGGACTCCTGTCTCACGTTTAGGTCTTTCAACCATTTGGAGTCTATTTTTGTGTGTGGTGTAAGGAAATGGTCCAGTTTCATTCTTCTGCATGTGGCTGTCCAATTCTCCCAACGCCATTTGTTGAAGAGACTGTCCTTTTGCCATTGGACATTCTTGCCTGCTTTGTCAAAGATGAGTTGACCATAGAGTTGAGGGTCCATTTCTGGGCTCACTATTCTGTTCCATTGATCTATGTGTCTGTTTTTGTGCCAGTACCATACTGTCTTAATGATGACAGCTTTGTAATAGAGCTGGAAGTCCGGAATTGTGATGCCGCCAGCTTTGCTTTTCTTTTTCAACATTCCTCTGGCTATTCGGGGTCTCTTCTGGTTCCATACAAATTTTAGAATTATCTGTTCCATTTCTTTGAAAAAGGTGGATGGTATTTTGATGGGGATTGCATTGAATGTGTAGATTGCTCTAGGTAGCATTGACATCTTCACAATGTTGGTTCTCCCAATCCATGAGCATGGAACGATTTTCCATTTCTTTGTGTCTTCTTCAATTTCTTTCATGAGTATTTTATAGTTTTCTGAGTACAGATCCTTTGCCTCTTTGGTTAGATTTATTCCTAGGTATCTTATGGTTTTGGGTGCAATTGTGAATGGGATCGACTCCTTGATTTGTCTCTCTTCTGTCTTGTTGTTGGTGTATAGGAATGCCACTGATTTCTGTGCATTGATTTTATAGCCTGCTACTTGACTGAATTCCTGTATGAGTTCTAGCAGTTTTGGGGTGGAGTCCTTTGGGTTTTCCACATACAGTATCATATCATCTGCAAAGAGTGAGAGTTTGACTTCCTCTTTGCTGATTTGGATGCCTTTGATTTCTTTTTGTGGTCTGATTGCTGTGGCTAGGACTTCCAATACTATGTTGAATAGCAGTGGTGAGAGTGGACATCCCTGCCGCGTTCCTGACCTTAGGGGAAAAGCTCTCAGCTTTTCCCCGTTGAGAATGATATTCGCTGTAGGTTTTTCATAGATGGCTTTTATGATATTGAGGTAGGTATCCTCTATCCCTATACTCTGAAGAGTTTTGATCAAGAAAGGATGCTGTACTTTGTCAAATGCTTTTTCTGCATCCATTGAGAGGATCATATGATTCTTGTTCTTTCTTTTGTTAAGGTATTGGATCACGTTGACTGATTTGCGGATGTTGAACCAGCCTTGCAGCCCAGGGATAAATCCCACTTGGTCATGGTGAATACTCCTTTTCATGTACTGTTGGATCCTCTTGGCTAGTATTTTGGTGAGAATTTTTGCATCGATGTTCATCAAGGATATTGGTCTCTAATTCTCCTTTTTGATGGGGTCTTTGTCTGGTTTTGGGATCAAGGTAATGCTGGCCTCATAAAATGAGTTTGGAAGTTTTCCTTCCATTTCTATTTTTTGGAACAGTTTCAGGAGAATAGGTATTAATTCTTCTTTAAATGTCTGATAGAATTCCCCTGGGAAGCCATCTGGCCCTGGGCTTTTGTTTCTTGGGAGAATTTTGATGACTGCTTCAATTTCCTTAGTGGCTATAGGTCTGTTCAGGTTTTCTATTTCTTCCTGGTTCAATTTTGGTAGTTGATACATCTCTAGGAATGCACCCATTTCTTCCAGGTTATCTAATTTGCTGGCCTAGAGTTGCTCATAATACGTTCTTATGATTGTTTGTATTTCTTTGGTGTTGGTTGTGATCTCTCCTCTTTCATTCATGGTTTTGTTGATTTGGGTCATTTCTCTTTTCTTTTTGATCAGTCTGGCCAGGGGTTTATCAGTCTTGTTAATTCTTTCAAAGAACCAGCTCCTAGTTTCGTTGGTCTGTTCTACTGTTCTTTTGGTTTCTAGTTCATTGATTTCTGCTCTGATCTTTATTATTTCTCTTCTCCTGCTGGGTTTAGGCTTTATTTGCTGTTCTTTCTCCAGCTCCTTTAGGTGTAGGGTTAGGTTGTGTATTTGAGACCTTTCTTGTTTCTTGAGAAAGGCTTGTATTGCTATATACTTTCCTCTCAGGACTGCCTTTGCTGTATCCCAAAGCTTTTGAACAGTTGTGTTTTCATTTTCATTGGTTTCCATGAATTTTTTTAATTCTTCTTTAATTTCCTGGTTGACCCATTCATTCCTTAGTAGGATGCTCTTTAGCCTCCATGTATTTGAGTTCTTTCCGACTTTCCTCTTGTGATTGAGTTCTAGTTTCCAAGCATTGTGGTCTGAAAATATGCAGGGAATGATCCCAATCTTTTGGTACTGGTTGAGACCTGATTTGAGACCTAGGAAGAATGTGTATTCCGTTGCTTTGGGATGGAATGTTCTGAATATGTCTGCAAAGTCCATTTGGTCCAGTGTTTCATTTAATGTCTTTATTTCCTTGTTGATCTTTTGCTTAGATGATCTGTCCATTTCAGTCAGGGGGGTGTTAAAGTCCCCCACTGTTATTGTATTGTTGTCAATGTGTTTCTTTGCTTTTGTTATTAGTTGCCTTATATAATTGGCTGCTCCCATGTTAGGGGCATAGATATTTACAATTGTTAGATCTTCTTGTTGGATAGATGCTTTAAGTAGGATATAGTGTCCTTCTTCATCTCTTATTACAGTCTTTGTTTTAAAATCTAATTTGTCTGATATAAGGATTGCCACCCCAGCTTTCTTTTGGTGTCCATTAGCATGGTAAATGGTTTTCCACCCCCTCACTTTCAATCTGGGGGTGTCTTTGGGTCTAAAATGAGTCTCTTGCAGACAGCATATCGATGGGTCTTGTTTTTTAATCCAATCTGATAGCCTATGTCTTTTGATTGGGGCATTCAGCCCATTTACATTCAGGGTAACTATTGAAAGGTATGAATTTAGTGCCATTTTATTGCCTGTAAGGTGACTGTTACTGTATATTGTCTGTGTTCCTTTCTGATCTATGCTGCTTTTAGGCTCTCTTTTTGCTTGGAGGACCTCTTTCAATATTTCTTGTAGGGCTGGTTTTGTGTTTGCAAAGTCCTTTAGTTTTTGTTTGTCCTGGAAGATCTCTCCTTCTATTTTCAATGATAGCCTAGCTGGATATAGTATTCCTGGCTGCATATTTTTCTCGTTTAGTGCTCTGAAGATCTCATGCCAGTCCTTTCTGGCCTGCCAGGTCTCTGTGGATAGGTCTGTTGCCAATCTAATGGTTCTACCATTGTAGGTTACAAATCTCTTCTCCCGAGCTGCTTTCAGGATTTTCTCTTTGTCTCTGAGACTCGTAAGTTTTACTATTAGATGTCGGGGTGTTGACCTAGTTTTATTGATTTTGAGAGGGGTTCTCTGTGCCTCCTGGATTTTGATGCCTGTTTCCTTCCCCACATTAGGGAATTTCTCTGCTATTATTTGCTCCAATATGCCTTCTGCCCCTCTCTCTCTTTCTCCTTCTTCTGGGATCCCAATTATTCTAATGTTGTTTCGTCTTATCGTATCGCTTATCTCTCGAATTCTGCCCTCGTGATCCTGTCGTTGTTTCTCTCTCTTTTTCTCAGCCTCTTTATTTTCCATCATTTGGTCTTCTATATCGCTGATTCTCTCTTCTGCCTCATTTATCCTAGCAGTTAGTGCCCCCATTTTTGATTGCACCTCATTAATAACCATTTTGATTTCGACTTGGTTAGATTTTAGTTCTTTTATTTCTCCAGAAGGGGTTTCTCTAATAACTTCCACGCTTTTTTCAAGCCCAGCTAGGATCTTTGAAGTCATGATTCTGAACTCTAGGTCCGACATCGTACTAATGTCAGTATTGAGTAGGTCGCTGGCAGACGGTACTACCTCTTGTTCTTTTTGCTGAGGTGATTTTTTTCGTCTTATCATTTTGTCCAGAGGAGAATAGATGAATGAGACAACAGAATGCTAACAGGTTAACAACGTCTCCAGCAAGTATACTCTATACAAATCAGAAAAGATCTGAAACCAGGGGACAAGAAAGGGAAAGAAAGAAGAGAAAAAAAAAGGGAAAAGAAAAAGATAAAAACAAACAAAAACAGAACAAAACAAAAAAAACAGAATATGATCAAATATGATCAGGCTAGTGCCTAGATCAGTGCCACACACTACCTTTTGGGGATATTTTGGTCTGTTAGAAGAAAGTGCCTGCTAAAATTTTAAAGGAAGAAAGACTTATATATGTACAAAATAAGGGTTGACACAATGAAGGGATGGAAGATGACTGTAAAGATGAAAATTATAAAAGATTTTAGAAAAGGAATTGATAAGAAGTTGTTTTTTAAAAAGAAAGAAGATTGAAAAAGAAAATGAAAAAAGAAAAAAAAAAGGGGAGAGAATGTGATCAGGCCGGAGACTAGAACAAAGCCATACACTAGTGATTTAGCGTATATTTTGATTTGTTAGAAGAAATTGTATCTCAAAATTTTAAAGAAAGAACAATGTATATATAGATGCCAAAAATAAGGTAACTACTATGAAGCGATAAAAATATGACTCTAAAAATGAAAAATAAAAGGTTTTTTTTTAAAAAAACGGGATTGATCAGGTGTTGTTTGAAAAAGGGAAAAAATTCAAAAAAAAACAGTTAAAAAAATTAACTTTGAAAAACTAATGAATTATGGTAAAAAAGCCATGAATTCTATGTGCAGTATTCCCCTAGCGCTGGAGTTCTCCCGTTGTCCTTGATCGGTAAACTTGGTCTTGGCTTGCTGGCTGTTCGTGCTGATCTTCTGGGGGAGGGGCCTGTTGCCGTGGTTCCCAAATGTCTTTGCTGGAGGCGGAATTGCCCCGTCCTTGTCGGTCCGGGCTAAGCAAGCTGCTCGGGTTTGCTCTCAGGAGCTTTTGTTCCCTGCAAGCTCTCGGTACAGCCTTGGAGGACCAGGGTGAAAATGGTGGCCTCCCAATCTCCGCCCGGAGGAGCTGAGAACTCGGGGCCCCGCTCCTCAGTGTGCCCCCAGAGAAAAGCAGTCACTCCCGTGTCCCCGGTCTCTGGCCGCACTCTGTGCTCACCCGGCCTGTGACCGAGCTTTTCTATCTCTGGCACCCGACCCCGTGTGGAGTCTCCAAACCCAGCAGATTCCTGTGGTGCGCTCCCGCGCCTCTCCTCCCAGGGGAGGAAGGGGAGTCTCCCCGGATCTGTCACTTGTTGGGTCCCTACTGGAGGAGAAGTGGCCCAACTGGGCCACGGATCACAGTTTATGGCAGCCCCGAGCTGAGAGCCCGCGCCTCGGCTCCGTCTCTGCAGCTCACTTCCCCGCTCTGATACCTGGGAGCTCTGCCACACTCAGGCACCCCCGGTTTTCTGTGACCCCGAGGGTCCTGAGACCACACTGTCCCGCGAGGGTTCCACCCCCCGCTTAGCCACTGGAGCCACGTCCCTCCGTGGAGCCGACTTCTAAAAGTTCTGATTTTGTGCTCCGCGGCTCTATCACTTGCCAGAAACGGCCGACGGAGGCCCCCTGCCCCACCGTCTATCCTCCCGAATATCGCCTCGGATTCATTTCTCTGCACGTCCTGCCTTCCAGAAAGTGGTCGCTTTTCGGTTCAGAGTGTTGTTACTATTCTTATCTTCAATCTCCTGTTGAGTTCGTAGGTGTTCAGAATGGTTTGATCCCTATTCAGCTGAATTCCTGAGACCAGACGAAATCCAGGTCTCCTACTCCTCCACCATCTTGCTCCTCCTCCTCAGCGTGCTCTTCTTGCCTGTGCCCTGGGATCCCTGTGTGGGGCACATGCTGGCCAGCCCAGGTGCACGTTTGGTGCAGAGCAGAGGCAGCCAAAGCTGGCTGGACTGTAGTGTCAAATGTTACTACATGGCTGTGACACACACTATGCTAGCTCAGATCCCTGTGTCATAGCTCAAAGGACAACAGGCATACACTGGCACAAGGGAGGGCAGTAGCGGGAGTGACCCTGGATCCCAGAGGCCCAAAGCTCGCTGGCTGATCTAGGGTGGGGGCGGGAAGATTGCTCTGGGCCTCCTGCCCTTCAGCCTGGCCTTCTGAAGATCTTTTGGTTTCCCTTCCTTGCTGGGGTCCTGATGCTGAGGAGGGCACAGTGGGAAGCTCCAGTCCTACCTGCTATGGTGCACTGTCCATGGAGTCATGTGGCTTCAGGAGTGCTGCCTATAACTCGCTGTGTGGGGAAAGCTGCTTCTCTTCTCTAGTGACACCATCCATTAGTGAAGGGCTAATGGAAGGTATTCCTTAAATATTGTTACGTTTGTCTATATTGGGATGCTGAACAAGTGTGAGTGGAATGCCGGCCCAGACAGAGCAGACATCCATAGTTAAAGGGGTTTCGTGCAGGAGAAGGTGTAGGGCACAGTAGGAGTCCTCAGATAGGGTCCCTGCTGGGAGGTGGGCTGAGGAAGCAAGCAAGCAGGGTAAGGAGGAAGGTGATTATGGAGCTGGGGGCTGACACAGAGTCGAAGCCACTGCATCATGGTTGGGGTAGGTAGGAATGCCTGGCCACTACACACTGAGGATTGGCTTGGGAGATGGTGGGCAGAGTTAGTTCTTCAGACACCAATGCTGGCAGGAAGCAGGTTGAGGGCAGGTGAGAGAGAAGAGGGACCAGACCATGCCTCAGCCTCTAAGGCTGCCTGCCTGTATCTTGTTTGTGTGTGTGTGTGTGTGTGTGTGTGTGTGTGTGTGTGTGTGTGTGTATGCACCCTGTGGTTCTTGGGCTCTGTCTTTCTGTCATTTCCTCTCTCCTGCTCCTCTCCCTTCTGATACTGACTCTTCTTCAAACCACCCCCAGTTTTATTTTTTTCTTATTAAAAAATTTTTATTACAGAATATATCACACATTCAAGTGTGTAAAATGTATATGTGTGTTTTAAAGAATACTAAAATTAGTGTATAATGAATAGAGTATTCCCAGATTTTAGCATCCTCTGCAGCCTCCCTGCTCATTCTTCCTACCCCCCAACCCGTAACCACTATTGTCAAGTTTGTGTTAATCAATACTGTGTATTGTAGAGATTACCACCTATGAATGCACCCTAAACAACATATTGCTTGGGCTTTCCTTTTTTTTTTTTTTTTTAAACTTTATATAAGTGAAATCAGACTTGTGCATTCTTCTGTGACTTCATTCTCTTGGGTGACATTGTTTCTGAGATTCTTTCACATTGATGTGTGTACCTACAGATCAATCATCTTCAGTGTTGTATGGAATTCAATTGGTTGACTATACCATTATTTATTTGTCCATTCTAATGTGGGTGGACATGGATTGCTTCCAAGATTTTTTTTCTGTTTAAAAATGATGCTGCTGTGAGCTTTCTTAGACACATTTCCTGGGGCACATAATTTTGGGGGGTGTAGGAGTGAGTTTCAGGGATGAGAAAGGTCAGTCATGATTCAGAGTGGTTCTGCAATGTGCACTTCGCTAGCAGTGACAGAGGTCCTCCCCCATTCCTTCCCATACTCTCCTTGCCTCTTCCCTCCCTCCATGTCCCTTTTCTTTCCCCATTTCCTGATCCAATGGAATTCAGACGTGTGTTGGTATACCTACTGAGTTTGACCAGAGCAGTCTGAGGACAGGGTGATGTCCTACAGAGAGTGGTCATAACAAGGTCTGGTGGGAAGGGAGTGTCCTGTGTGCCTCAGTGGCCTCTAGTGTCTAGTAGTCCATTCCCTAAGGCTCATCTGTGCCCCCTGCTTGCCTCCCAGCTATTGTTCTGTCCCCTCCCCCACCACAGCTGAACTGGACAAGCACCATTTTTCTGTCTCATCCAAACCATCATCCAAAATGCAGCCCCTGGTTGAGGAAATCAAGATGCTCTTGTCCTTAAGGCAGCCCCAGTCCCTGATGGGGTCAGCTGTCTTGAAGCAGAAATCTTCCCCCTCCCCCCAGTCCCTCATCAGCTCTGGACTCCATCTGCCCTCAATCCTTGGTTCTGTCTTCTGTGGGAAGCTGGTTGGAAAATGTGGGGAGTCGGTTCTTTGTCACTGGTTTTCCAGGTGGTTTGTAAACACTCCCAAGGAAATGCTTCTCGGTAATGAATGAGGCCCCTGTGCAAGCTGAAATTGTATGAGCAATTAACCCTGCTGGCCCAGTGCCCAAGAGGAGCACACCCAGCTGCTTTCCTGGGAGAAAGTCCAGAATCCCTGGATGTGACCCTCTCCTCTGTTCTCTCTCACCTGGGGGAGGGGTTGTCTGACAGTAGGGGGAGGGGAGTGGGTGCATCTTGGCAGCTGGGGCTACAAAGGGAAGACCCTCCTCCTTTCTTTTGAGGCAGGAACAAGCTGGCACATTCTAGAAAAGTGAGGAAGTGGATATGGCAGGAGTGTGTGTGTGTGGCGTGGGGGGGAGGAGCGATCGTCTGAGGCAAGTTCCCCTAGGGCTTGGCAGTTTCTCAATCCAAAGGCAAAACTGAACCTTGTCCAGGGTGCTGAAAGGCTAACACAGAGCTGCAGCCCAGGCAGGCATTGGCCACCGAACCAACTCTACCCCTACCGCTGAGTGACTTTGTTCAAGTCCTCAAGCTTCTTCATGAACAGTTTTCTCCTTTGCAGAGTGGGAGTGACAGCTAGCACTCCGCTCCCAAAGCTGTTAGGGAAGAGGAAGGCCTGACCCACAGCAGGCCCACATCACAGGCCAGTGGCTACTTAGTTAGTGCCCTGCACCATCTCTCCTGGCTGTGCCACCTGGACAAGTGTCTCACCCTCTCTAGGCCCCAATTCTGTCACCCAACACGGAGGTGGGGACAAAGATGCCTCCTGAATATGGTGCCAGGAGGACAAGTGAGCGTTTGTGTGTGCCAAAGCTGCACCTCTCCACCAAGAGCAAGGAATGCTGGCTCCCTGGGCCTTTGCAATCTCAGCCAGGTGGGGTCCAGGAACTCTGGCTTTGTGGCGAGGCCTCTCTTCTTGGAGGTTAGCTTGTCCTTCACTCATTCATTGGGGGTGGCACCCCTTGCTGCCCTGCAATCCATGGCTGGACTTTAGGGCACAGGTGGAGCTCTCCTAGAACTCAGCTGCTCCCCCCACGGGGGCCTTGCTGAGTGGGCATCTGGAAGTGTCTGGCAGTGGCAAGAGAAAAGTGTTATAAAAAAGCTGGCGAGTAAAGTGTGAGGCCTGCTCTCTCCCCGTTAATAGCTTGCACAAGAGCCTCTTTGCCATAGGATTCAATTTATTCCCATCTGGGCCCTGCTGTCTCCTTCAATTCGGCTAATAAAGAGAGGTGGATGGCCGTGACCTGGGCTGCCGCAGAGGCCTCTTCCAAGCTAATTAACCGGCCTGAACAATCCCTTTTAATACTTCTGTGCTTAATGCCCTAAAAGGGAAAAATGAACTGAGGACAAGGGAGGGGGAAGGGACTGGGAGCAGGGGGTTGGCTGGTGGGGGAAGGGTGAGGGGGTCTGGCAGCTCTGGAGGCTGCGGGGGGAAGTGGGGAAGGCAGAGAAGGCAGCTCCAGGAGCTCAGCCCCAAGCCTCCGCTCTGCAACCCTGAGTGACTAGCCTGGCTGTCTGAAGCTCGCTTTTCTCACAAGTGGGGTATGTGCTGGTAAGAGAAACAAAGGGCAAGCTGGTGTGAACTTGTGCTCCCTCTGAGTGGGACAAAGCCCAGGGAAAAAGGTGTGGGATGTACTGCAATGTGCACAGAGGGCAGAAAGTCGGCAACTAGTGGTCTCTGCGGAAGAGACTCACAGGGGAGATAAGCTGTCTACCATGTACTCCTTCGTAGAGAGTGGGCTTTGTTCCAGACTGCCAGGGCTCAACACTTAGCCAAGGAAGCCTGGGCAAAGGCCTTACCCACTCTCACCTCAGCATCCTCAACTGTAAAATAGTAATAAGAATAATGCTCTGCTCCTAGGGCTGTTATAAAGATTGCATGCAATAATGTTGGTAAAGCACTTAGCTGCTTCCTTGATAAATACTAGCTGTAATCATAATTGTTATTGCTGTGATTTGAATTCTTACCTGGTGTGTATATTAGCTATGAAAAGACATCCCTTTATTTGAAAAGGCACAGACAAAATTCCATTCTCCTGGGGGTTGTGAGGATTCATCTGTGCCTGCCGAGTGCCAAGCCCAAGGCCGGGTGCTTCCTGGCATGGATGTCAGCAGACATCCCAGCCCCTCATGCCTGGCACTGGAGCAGAGTAGCGTGCTGCCCTGGGTGAGTTTGCCCATGTGACTTCACCTCTCTGTGTCTGTGTTCCCACCTGCAGAACTGACTCATTGTTTCCAAGGCACTGCTCTGCCCAAAGACAATGGCCAGCAGTCCTCCCCACTCTGAGGATGGACAGCACATGACCTTTGGCTGTCAACTCCTTTGAGGTTGACCTAAGTCACAGAGAGCTCACCCAAAGCCTTGCCCTTCCCAGAGCAGCCTGTATCCAGTGGCTGAGTGACATTTTTTATCTTAGAGCCTTTGCAGAAAGAGTTAGCTGTTTCAGCTCAACAAGGAAGCATCTGGCTGGCCACATTCACTTCAGTGCTCCCTGCGGGTAAACCAAGGCTTTATTGGCCCTTTGCCTTCTCTTGTGGAACTTCTATTCCACTGAGGTTCTCATGAGAATCATACAGAACCTACCCAGAGAAAACCTCAGGGCTCAATGTCAACTCCAACCTGATGGCTCAGAGGTACTTCTCCAGCTCTCATTTCTCCCCAACCTCCAGAGCTATGTCAACTCTCTGACACCTCTACTTGGGTGTCCAGTAGGCATTGCAAACTCAACATGGCCCAAACTGTTCTCCTTCCTGGTGATGTACCCTCTCCCTCTCCCAAACCTGCTCTTCTCACAGTCTCCCCATATCAGCGAGGACCTGCTCCCTCCTTTCTGAAGCTGGGCTAAAAATCTTGGAGTCATCCTTTGCTTTGTTCTTTCTCACACACATTACAATCCAGTTCACCCAAAAGCCCTGTGGCTCCATCTTTGAACCAGCAGCCAGTTCTCACCCCTTCTGCCGCCATCATCCTGGTCCAGGTCACCAGAGTCTCCTACCTGATCATTGCAGTCATGCCCTCTGCACTCATCACCCCGCGCCATCCTTATCCCCTTCAGTCTACAGTCTACTCAGCAGCCGCAGTGCCTGCTGCAAAATGTAATCCAGACCACATCGTGCCTCTGCTCAAAACCCTGCAGTGGTTTCCAGTCTCATTCAAAATGGAGCCACGAGTCCTTCCCTAGCCTACAAGACCCTAACTGAGCTGGCCCTGCTGACCTCCACAGATTCATCTCCTGCCTACTCCACTTAACTTGCTCTGTTTCTACCAACTGACCACCTTGAATACACCATGGGCTTTTCTGTCTCGGGGCTTTTGCACCTGCTCTTCCCTTTGTTCCCTTCAGATTATGCTGGAATGCCACCTCTCGTGTCCTCCTCATTCACTCTTTGGCTCTTCTAGCCAATTTTCCTTCAGAGCAGGAGTCACCCACTGACCCATACCTGTATCTATCTATACCTGCCTTCTACGTGTACAGGTACATCTATACCTGCCTCTGTGTTCTTTCTCCCCTCAGCTAGAATATACACTTTGTGAGACGCTGTCTATTTTGTTCTCTCATACAGCATCAAACATGCTTCATCTGGTCATCTGAATTGAGATGTGCTGTCAGTGTGTAAAATACACACCAGATTTTGAAGACTTAGCACACACACAGAAAGAATATAAAATAGCTTTCTGGTAATCTTTGTACTAACTATATGTTAAGGTGATAATGTTTTGGATGTATGCATACTATTAAAATTAATCTCACCTGTTCAATGTTTCTTTTTTAAATGTGGCTGCTAGAAAAGCCTATTTCCATTGAACACATCTGTTTCAGAGAATGGAATGTAACATGGCTTGGGTTTTCTTTGTCTTGAGTTTCCCTTGCAGGGGGGCCTGGCTCCCTATTTCTAGGGAGCTGACCTCTGCCCTGGGGCTGGAGGTGGAGGAGGGATAAAGCAGCCATGGAGCTGTTCACTCCCTGGTGCTAAAAAGAGCCAAATCCTGCAGCCAGGCAGTGACCTGGTGGGCCAACGACTTGTTGAGTGGCCCCAGGACCCGGTCAGCAAGTCCATTCTGAGTCCTACCCTTATGCTTTGTGCCAAACACACGAGCAGAAGAGAAGAGGCCTCCTGTCCTAAAGGCAGCTTCTCTCCCTGAGGGGGGCAAGGCTTTCAGAAGGGAAACAGCCTGTAATTAGAACAGTAAATTATGTGACCCTGATGGCAGGTGTGGGAGAAGGCGGTAAACAGGAGGCTCCCAGCAGGTTGGCAGGGTCAGTACGTTTATCTTTCTAGAGCACTGGAAGGCCCTGAACACAGCAGGGTTCAGATGGGCCACCTCCCACCCCTCAGCTTGTTTTATTACAGTCCCAGGTACTGTTCTGAGTGCTGGGGGACCCTGAGGATGAGACACATGAGGCCCTCCCCTTGGCACTGCTGTCAGGGAAAACCACCAGTCCCATTTCTGGCTGAGAACGGCCTCCCTTCTTGCCTGGGTCCAACCTCGGCTCCATCCCTTCCAGCCGTGGTAAGTCACTCCAGCCCTCAAGAACACTGTCTGTTCCCTTGCTTCTGATAGGGTCTCTTCAAGCCCTGGGGTTTCTCAGGGGTGAACAAGAAGGAAGGTGAACAAGAACCAGGTGTGGGGTGGGGCTCCGTAGATCTAACACTCCAAACAAAACTTCCAACCTTTGTTTATCATGAGTTGCTAAACTATTTTAAAACAACTTTGGATTTTTTTAATCAGAGTAAAACAATTACAAATTCAAATGGGTTAGAGGACTTATGAGGAATCGGTCCCCACTCTGGCCCAGGTTTCTCTCCCTTGAAGGAAGCCTCTTAACTCCTTAAGCTGTGGAAGTGTCCTAAGCAGACTGAGTCCATTACACCCCTGGCTGTGTCCCGCACTCTGGGGAGGATTCTGCTCTCTCCCCGGCCGCCACCTTCCCCATCCACCTGTGTGTGCCGCTATTGTTGGTCCCTATCTTGCTTCTCTTCCTAACGGTACACTTTCATTTTTAGTTTCACCAACTACAGATAGCACCAACAGATACGAATTTATAGACCTTCTGTTTTGTTTCCTAGATGCAGAAGCACAAACTAGAGACAGCAGGAAGCTTGTTTCCCTGGGTCTCAGTTCTGCCCTCCAAGCCCCAAATCCACTAGGACAGGGCCCTGCCTGGTTCTTCCTGCCTGCTCAGAGAGCCCCACTCCAGCACTCACCTGTGTGAAACCATCCCTGCCTCCCGGCAGGGCTCCCTGTTCCCCCAGTGTCCCCACTGCCCAGCGTGGTGGTCTCAGCCATCCTGCTGACCTTCCAGCTGGGTCCTGTCTCCCTGTGGTTTGGGCAGTGAGATGATGGGCTTGCCCCTGTGGGAGAGAGATGTGGAGGCCAGTTCACTGGGCATTTAGCCAGCAAGTTCAATGCAACATATTTGTCAGAATTACTCATTCGTGTGGGAATAGGTGCAATCTCATTTAACTCTTCCTTCCACGCCATGAAGAGGGTGTTATCATCTCAGTGTTCAAGTAGGGAGATTGAGGCACAGGGAGATTCAGCAACCTGCCCACAACACCCAGGTTGTGAAAAGTGGAGCAAGGGGCATGCCTGGGTGTGCAATTCACTAACACGTCACTGTTTTTATAGTCTCAATGGCGTCTGTCAAAGCCAGCAATTATCCAGGTTACTTGCCTGTTGCCTGTTTTCCTCCATGGGAATGTTGGCCCCAAGAGCGGGATCCTATGTGTTTTAGCTCCCTCACTTGACAAAGTGCCTGGCATAGATTGTGTGCTCAATAAACAGTTATGAAGATCTGGAAAGGACAGAATCTAGATCGGGTGGCCATGGACCTCTGTGAGAAAGTGACATTAATTTTTTTGCAATTTTTATTGTGATAAAATATACAGAACATAATATTTACCATTTTAGTCATTTTTAGGTGTCCAGTTCAGTGGCATTAAGCACATTCACCCTGTTGTGCGGCCATCCCCACCATCCATCTCCACAACTCTTCATCTTCCCAAACTGGAACTCTGTGCCCACTGAACATTGACTTCCCATTGCCCTCCCTGGAGTCCCTGGGAGCCACCCCCCTACTTTCTACCCCAGTGAATTTAACTACTCTGGGGACCTCGTAGAAGTGAAATCAGACAGTATTTGACTGGCTTCTTTCATTGAGCATAATGTCTTCAAGGTTCATCCCTGTTGTAGCCTGCGTCAGAATTTCTCCCCTTTTAAAAACTGAATAGTACCCCATTGTATGGATAGACCACAGTTTGTGTATCCATGCATCTGTCGAGGGACACTTGGGTTGCTTTCACCTCCTAGCTGTTGCAAACACTGCTGCTCTGAACATGGGTGTGCAAATTCCTCCTCAAGTCCCTGCTTTCCATTCTTTTGGATATTTACCCAGAAGTGGAATTGGTGGTGGGCCATATGGCAACTATATTTTTAATGTTTTGAGGAACCACAATACTGTGATTGGCAGCATTTGCACCATTTTACATTCCCACCAACAGGGCACAAGGGTTCCAGTTTCCCCACATCCTCCTAACACTTGCTATCGTCTGTTGTTTTGATAGTAGCCATCCTAGTGACAGGGAGGAATCGACATCTGAGCGGAGACCAGGCTGGGGGGTGGAACGCCACGGCAGGGCAGGTAACCAGGAATGTGCTGTGTGCAGGAAACTAAAGGAGGCCCATGTGGCTGGAGCCCTGAGGGGCCAGGTGGAGCGGGCAGGAGCTGGGCTTGCACAGCTGGGCAGGGGCCCGACTCCTCAGAGCCTTGCAGCATGGTGAGATGTTTAGATTTTATAAGAAACAATTGAAGAACTTTAAGTTGGGCAGTGGTACAACCGGTTTCCATTTTTAGAAGATGTTGCTGGCAGCTGGGTCACGTTCCAGCAATCTACTGCTGTCTAACAAAGTACCCCCAAACCGAGAGCTCTTAAACAGCCATTTTATTTTGCTCACCGTTCTGTGGGTCAGAAATCTGGGAAGACTGGATGGTTCATCTGGGCTGCCTGTGGTGTCGGTGGGTGCCAGCTTCTTCATCTCATCTGGTGCCCCGGTGGCCTCTCTTTCACCCTCCAGGCCATCGCTCTGTGACCTGAGCTTCTCGCATATGGTGGGCTCTGCTCTGGGGGTTGGAGGAGGGGTTGCACTTCTCACACAGCAGAAGTAGAAGCCTGGTGGCCAGATGAGAGCTACATCCCAAACTGGCACAGCTTCGCTTCTGCCACATTCCATCAGCTGAAGCAGTCAGGGGGCCGCCTGGACTCAAGGGGGTGCAGGAACAGGTCACTCTTCACGGGGGTGGGGCAGCGAGCCACATGGTGGAGGAGCACGAGCAGTGAATGGACACCAGGTGACAATGAGGGTTACCTGGAGGTTGTTAGTCCAGGGAGAGCTGCGGGTGTGGGGCTAAGCTGGTGGCCTTGGGAAGAGGGGAGGTGGACAGCAGTACCCACAAAATTTGGTGATTGAGTAGATGGGGCTCAGGAGAGGAAGAGGAAAGACTCCCAAGGTTGTGGCTCAAGCCACCGTGTTAACTGTGCCTTTATTTTCTGATGCTTTGCTATCTCTGGGCCATGCTGACCCCAGAAGGACTGCCTCTTCCAGGCTTAGCCAAGTCCTAGGCAATAAAAGACGATTTTTGAATGTGCCTTTTCCCAATACAGAATCCAGAGTCCACACATCCCCGCTCTGATATCAGGCTCTCACACTTGGGGGCTTCTAGCCACCTGCCCTAATCGTCCAGGGCTAGGTATTGACAACTCGGAATAGCCCTCTGCGCCAGAGCCCCGCAGCGATGCGGACCCTTACCCTGCTTCCCTGCTCCTTCCTGAAGACACCGCGGTAAAGGTTCTTGCTCATCTTCCCTGAGTGGCAGCCACCTGACTGTCCCTGGGGCTGACCCCGTGGCCCCATGTGGCGTGGCCAGGGAGTGTAACAAGCTATCTTTTCAACTGGCAATCATCTTTTGATCTGTTGGCCGCACCATACCTGAATTACAATAAAATCTACATTTTACAGGAGTCACTGAGATCAAGGCGCGCCAGGTGTTTGTGCCAGGGAAGCGTAGCCTTCTCCTCTCACCAACTGGCTGCCTTCTTCGGCACTCCAGGCTGGAAGAGAAAGCGCAGAGGACGCCCCTGCTGTGGTGTTGAGCCCACTCATCCCCTCCCCCCTGCACTGACCATTTCTCTGGTGGGAGTGTTCCCATGGCAACCAAGTGACAGTGGCCAATCCCCTTCTCCAACAGGTGGGCTCAACCGAGAATGGAGGGATGGAGAGTGGATGAATGGGTTGTTTCCCTTAATTAGGGAGTATACAGCTATGGTTCCCTCTACATTAAAAAACCTTCCAGGAGAAATTGGAAATATTCCTCCCTTTTCCATTTCTAACACAACCAGTTTTCTTTTCTCCTGGACTCAGGATGCCCTTGGCCCCAGAGCCCTATTGTTCAAACCCGCCAACCCAAGCCTGTTTACCCTGCTTCACCCATCCCTTCCTTTTTCTAAATTTTGCTTTTATTTATCCGTCCAATGGGCATTTCCATTTTGTACATTTATTTGTTTATTTCCTTTGTTCTTATTTATTTGTTCAGTGGACATTTCCACTCTGTCCACCACAGCCATCACGTACAGGGCTGTGAGTGCTGGCCGTGAGCCGGGTAGGGTGGTGACCTTCCATTTAGCACCCCCATCATGACCTTTCCTGTGATGCTTCTTGGCCTCCTGGTTGGTGGTTTTTGAAGGCTGAGTGCTGTCATAGAGGGGAGCAGGGTAGGTGCTTCTGACCTACAGCTGTTGAGTACGATAGGATGGCCACAGCTGAAGAAGGACGTCCCAAAACAGGGCCAGGTCCAAACATGCCGTGAGTGAACGTGCTGTGGCCGGGCTGCCAGATCTGAGGGAGGGTGTCTGAGGGCGCAGCCAAGTCTGAGCCAAGTCACTGCGGGTGGCAGCGCTGGGTGAACCGTGGCCAGGCTGGGCAGGAGCCGATGGCCAACTGCTCTGAGTTTAAATTTAGCTGCTGCAGCCCAGGACAGCAGGGGCACTGGGGAGTCCCAGGCAGATGCACCATACACTGCCTAAGCAGTCCTGGCATTGGACATGTGGATGGGTCCCCATTTGGGGGGCATTATTTTAAAATGCCTCAATAAGGAAAAGAGAAAGGAGGGGGAAGCTATTTAGAATAAAAGAGACTTAAAAGAAGCACAGAGACCAAACGCAACGCGTCGCCCTTGTTTGCATCCTGATTTCAACAAACCAACTCCAAAAAGTTATCTCAACACATTTGGGAAAATTTGAACATAGGCTGTGAATTAAAAGATATTAAAAAATTATTAATTTTGCTGGGTATTATGATATTATGATTAGATTTTTAGAGTCCTTATCTGCTAGAGACACAAATTGAATTATGTATGGATAAAATAAAATGATGTCTGGGATTTGCCTTAAATACTAAAAAAAAAAGTGTGTGTGTGTGTGTGTGTGTGTGTGTGTGTGTGTGTGTGTGTGTGTGTATTGCGGGGGAAGATGAAACAATATTGGCTGTGAGCTGATAACAGTTGAAGCCGGGGGTGACACATGGGCTCATTATCGTATTCTCTCTACTTTTGTGTAGGTTTGACATTTTCCATAATAAAATGCTAAAAAGTGCTTCAACCAATATATTCTTGCTCATGGCTTTTTGCATTTCTTTTGCACTGTTTCCTGAGGATGAGTCCCCAGGGGTGGGATTATCAGATCCAGGGCTGGACACTTTGTGGCTCTGGACATGGGCCATCAAGGTGCTCTTCCATAGGAGACAGTGCAGGTTTACGCAGCTGTGAGCCTGGGGGATGGGGTGGGCATGCTTGCTGGGCAGCCTTGCCGGCAGTTATTTCAATTTTCCACTGTCACTAATTCGACAGGTATACAATTATCATTATTTCATTTCCGGTCCTTGGGTAAGGGGTGGGTGAAGCATTGGCTCCTGGTGAGAGCCCCAGTCCCTGGCCCCATGCACCTTTACCTGTAGGAGCTTGTGTTTGGATAAACGTTTGTGACCTACAGATGATGTTGACCCTCTACCCTTTTGATGCAAACGTCTCCTAATCTTTTTTAGTTTCTGATGTCCCCAGAATTTTCGTGTTGATATTGTTAATTCTATTATTTCCTTCTTTGATTTCTTTGATTGCAAGGTGTTAACTCTTGTGAATACCTGCCAAAGCTTCAACTATTTCCACTCAGTTTTCTACAGTTGGATTATTTATAGTCAGATCTTCCATTTATCTCAAATTTAATGGAGTCTTTGGGTGTCTAGATCCTCTCTCCCAAGTTTGTTCTCCACATATCTCAGCATCATTTTGTAAGTTGTTTTTCCCTTTGCCATCATTTAGTCTTGATTATTTTGTGAGTGATGAATCCTCCTGTATCTGATGGGGGTCTATTTCAAGGCTCTGAATTCTTTCCTCCAGCCTCATCTCAATTTGGGGGCCCGCGCCACACCCTGTTTCAATTACTGCTATGTTAGTATGTCCTGATCTCTGGCAATCCCGGGATTCATACCCAGGCCTGTCAGATTCCAGAATTGCTCCTGTACCTACCTCCCCATGGTCCCCAGTGCTCTGTCCTGGAATCAGGAGACTCCAGTTGAATTTTAGTTCTGCCACTAGTGGTATGCTTGGACCAGTCCCATAGGCTCTCTGAGCCTCACCTGTAAAAAGAGGCAATGTGTGACTTGTCACACACACAAAATGCCTGCACTTAATAGGTACTCAGCACGTGCTTGCACTTTGAGATGTGGAAGTACACTCTGGGGGTAACTGAGCCTGCAACTTGGACGGGCTTAGAAGGAGTCAGGGGCATCTCTTCCTTCCCTCTTGGCTATGCTGGGAACACCCCAATGAGGGGGTCCCTGCCAGCCTGCAGAGCTGGGGGGTGGGCACCAGCTCAGTTGCAGGGCACTGAGGCACCTCACACCTGAGCGAGCCATAGCTGCTGATGGCCCTGTTTCTATGGTTACCACCTCAGAATGGGGTCAGAGGCTGGGGAACACCCAGGCATTCTGCCAAGGAGGGGACAGGAGGTGTGACTGGCCACAGGGTGGGAAGGGCTGGGCTGTATGTCCCTCTTGGACAGCAGAGGTGGGCCACAAGCCACAGGTAGGGGATGTCACTGAGCTGAGCCAGAGAACCAAGCTTGGTCAGGCAGGGTCATGGAGTATGTCAGTCTTGCTCTCTGAGGAGCAGGCACGGAGATGGGTTGAGAGGTGCAAGAGCCTCGTGGGGAAGTGCCCGTGAAGGATGAGGGGAAGGAGGGAGGAGTATGCATCGTCAGGGAAGAGCCTTAGGTTGGGGTCCGGGGCCAGCACCCATGAAAGGAGAGGGGGAAGGAGGGAGGATGGGGGAGGGAGAACTGCAGACTGCAGGGCAGCTTGGAGAGAGCTTGGCCACACTGGGTGGACAGCCCCAGAGCTCAGACTGCCTGTGGGGGAGGCCAGGTTGGGCAGGAGCAGCCCCCTCCAGGACCTGTTGGGCTGGGTCCTTGGCCTCCCCCAAAGCTGCCCCAGATCGTTGAAGTGCAGGAGCTACCAGGAGGCTCTGTCCAGAAGGGAGCAGAAGCTGTCCCTTGCAGCCATCCCTCACTAACTGTGGGGCCTTCCAGAGTCCCCACCCTGCCCCTCGGGTGCTGACATGGCAGGGTGCGGGGGGAGGTGGCACTAGAGAGTCATCCCATCGGGGCAGGGAAGCAGCATCATGCCAAGCCCAGAGAAGGCTGTCATGCCTCCTGATGCTCCCACTTCTCCGGGCCAAGCCCCAGGCTCCAGTACTATTTAGGGAGATGCTGGGGACCACACTGATGGCTCCCAGGACCCCAGCGTGATGGAGGGCCCTGGGGTGGTGCTGGAGAGGCTGGGGCACGAGGACCTCTAGGTGTGTGCTGGTGGGGAGAGGAGCTGTGCAAGCGAGTGGGCACAGGAGGTGCTGCATGCCCACTTGGAGGGACTTCTGGGGGTGGCCCAGGTGAAGGGACGTTCCCTGGAGGCCTGGGCCGAGAGCTGGGCTGTGGATGGTGGGGAGAATTTGGAGAGGAGGAAGCAGAGGAATGTGAGGACACTGGGGAAAGGGACCACGTGAGCAAGTGCGTGTCCAGCACTTGGTGCGAGGGCAGAGCCAGAGAGTGGAACACAGGGCTTTCAGGAGGTGGGAAGTTACTGAGGAATTCAGGGAGAGCCACTGCACCTACTGTCGGCTGGCATTTGAAATAACAGAATTCCTTTCTTTTGTGATCTGCCTCCGTGGCCTCTGACTCATCTTGGGACTGACCCTGGGCCACTTTGCTCCAACCACACGGGTGCCTCCCTTCCTGAGGGCTCAGAGCCTGTGCACTTGCTGTTCCCCCTGCCCAAAGCACTTTTCCCATGAGAGCCCTTGCTCATCCTTCAGGTGTCAGCCCAGATGCTCCTTCCCTGAAGAGGCCTCTCTGCTCCCCCCTTCTCAGACACCCCACCCACAGTCACTCGTTATTACATCACCTGCCTGGCTGTCTTCATAACACCACAACCTCTAATTACCCTGATCATGTTTTTGGTTTGCTTGTTTATCATCTGCCTCTCCCCATGGGTTTGTCAGCAACTAGAGGGTGGGGATTTTATCTGTCTGGTTCAAGACTGTAGCCCCAGAGTGAACCCATGGTGCCTTTAAATCCCTACACCATGAGGGTGGGGTATTAATAGGCCCACTTAGTCTTCCGTGAGGAAGCAGAGAGTCACCACCCTGTGACACGGTGGGGAGGGGCTGTGGATTTCAGCAGCGTGGGGCAAACCACCAGGTAGACACTTCCTAGCCAAGCAGCCCTGCACAGGTCAGCGGCACCCTCTGGGCCTCTCCTTGGTCATTTATGAAACACAGGAAAGCATGTGGGTCACAGGCGGGGTGGGCTGGACAACCATGGTGGGAATGCCATGCACGGGGCCAGGCCACAGATGTCCCCAGCCCCGCCCCCCCTCCCCCGAGTGGCTCTTCCCAGCCTGTGGCAGCTGTCCTTCTGATGGAGCTGGAGGCTTCTGCGCCGGTGCAGGAGGAGGCCCTCCGCGGGGTGGGCTGATGTGTGAGGGATTTATGGGACAATGCTCGAAATGAAAAGCAATTCAATCCAATCCCAGGGTGGCAAGAGGCTTCCTGGAGCCTCGCTAAGTGGGTCTGGAGCGGTGATCAGCGTTGCAAATCTATTAGCCTGCTCTCGGCATCTGGGGCCGCTGCGTGCATGAGTCATTGGGGTAGGGAGCCAGGAAGCTGGCGCGGCCAGCCGGCTGCTCATCAATTAAACTCCTCTCCGTTTAATTAAGACATAAAACATCACCCTGCATGCCTGCAAGAGGGGCTGGACACCCGGGGCCTCGGCAGCCACTGCAGCCGCCCCCTGCCTCCCTGTGTCAGACACCTGCCAGGCCACGAGGCACCTGGGAAGTCACACTGCCCGTTTTCCTGCCCAGGACGCAGCATCTCTGATGAAGGCGCTGGCTTGCACGTTGCCTGTGACGTGCTGCTCACCACCTCATTCCCTCTGCTGACTCAGGTGGGCCAGGCAGGGTGGCACAGGAGCGTGGCCTCTGGAGCCAGCTGCCTGGGGTCAGACTGCTTGGCTGTGTCACCAATTCTTACCCTCTCTGTGCCTCAGTTTCTCTGCCTCTATGTGGAAGGACAGGAATAGTATCTGTATGTAGGGTTATTTTGAGGATTAGGTGAGTTTGCTCACAGAGCACTTGGGCCTAAGCCCAGAAAGTAGACACCCTCTCTGCATTCACAACTGGAGGGCCCTCCTACCTCCTGCTGTGCCTGCCGGCCCTGTGTTGACAGTGCATTGCAGCCAGCCCTCAGCCTCTAGGCCACACGTGACATGCTAGGTCCCGCTTACCCTCTGGACTGGGAGGTCTGAGGACAGAACCTGGCCTGATTCACCCCCATGTCTTCAGTGTCCAACACAAGCCCTCACATAGGCTCAGGGACTGCAGGTTTCTTGGATGAATGAATGAATGAATGAATGAATGAATGAATGATGTGAATTCTTCCCTCTTGGACTTCTTTGGGCCCCAGAGAGTAAGATAAAAAGGGGTGAGGTGCAAGACAGTTGCCAGGCCCGGCATCAGGCAGATCCAGTTAGAGTTCCAATTTACGTCTCTGAGCCTCAGTGTTTTCATCTGCAAAATGGGCACCACACAGACACCCTCGGTCACCTGTTCAATATCCATTCCTCTCTTTTTTTCCTTATTTTGGGGGAGGAATGGCTATTATCTCAGCACAGCTGAAAAAGCCTCTCTCTTCCAGGCTCCCTTGCAGCTGGGGGTGGTCATGGGGTCCCGACCAACTAATGAAATGTCAGCTGAGTCTTCTGCGGGTTCTGGGAAGTCAAGTCTGGCACTGTGCCCTCTTTCCCACTTCCTGCCTCCAACTGGAATGTGAGGTCCGAGGGGCAGGTGTGGGAGCCAAAGCCAGAATGCTAGGATGGCAGGGCGGAGGGATGGAACGAGCGAGCTTCCTGCCCACACCAGAGAGAAGCAAGCCACAGCCTGCACTGCTGCCTCTGGGCCCCTCACCATATGACAACAATGCCCTGCTGGCTTAAGCTTCTGAAGTTGGGGTCTTCTGTTTCTTAGAGCCAAGTGCATTCCAAACGGATGAAGAGATATCACCCCACACAAAGCACACAACCCCCGCACCAGCACCTTGCACAGAGCAGGTGCTCACACCAGCCTGGCTCACCAATCTACTGACCGGCCTGGCGAGGCTCCGCTCTTTCAGAACTGGCCATGGAATGTGCCCCCAGCCACAGCTTGCCCTTTGGGACTGGGCCAGAGCCCGGGAATGAGAGGTGGCATGGGAGATGCTCTAGGAGAGGGAGAGCAGAGCACTCTGTGGTCTCAGCAGGAGTGACCCCCAAGATGACCCAGGCAAGTGGCATGGCTTTTTCACGAGCAAATGAGAGGGACAAGCAGTCCAGATAGCGGGCCCCTAGGTGGGGAGGCCCAAGGCAGTGACTCCTCTTACCTGGCTCCTGGGGGCATGATAGGGATGTGGGAAAATCAGGTTGGGGTGGGACCATCCTCGGTCAGGCTTCAGTCTGTAAACCAGCGTCCCCCAGACCACTGTCATTGTGCATTTGGTCGTGACGTTGGACCACCTATGCTTTTGTTTACTTCATAAGTTCCTTTAATTTTGTTTACTTTAAACACCCTAAACAAATGTGTCTGTGGAGCTTCACAAACAACTCGAAAGCCAGGACCACCATCGCTGAAGGTAAGTGTGAAGCAAACACAACGAATGCCTACAACTGACAACAGCACTCAGTTCTAGCCTGCTCTTCCACCCTGCCAAGGCCCTGGGCCTGATGCCTACTCTCTCTCTCTCTCTCAAAAAGGAGATTAAAGCATGTTAGAGAGATGTTAAAGGCAGTTTAGAAGAAAACTGAGACTTTCTGAGGAAGGTAATAAGTAAGACTGGGTGAGAATTAAGAGGGTCTTTACATCCCCATGACGTGATGCCTGATTTAATGCCGGATCGATGCAGAACTGACAGCAGCGCCTCTGAGGACTGCGAGGCCACTGCGGGGTTGTGACCAAGAAGAAAATATAACCAGTGAGTGCGTTACTGGGGGAGGCATGATCTGACTCATGGAGAGCAAATGGGGATGTGAGATCCTTCAGAAGAGGAAGAGGATCCCGTGAGAGAGCGGCAGCAGGGGGAAGGGACACTTCCAAGGCATTTTCTCCATCTCCTTCTGCCATCTTGAGGGCCTGGCTCTGCCTGGCCAGTCAGTACAGCTGAGGCTGCAAGAGTCTGTTCCTGCTTTGATTCTCCTTCTTCCTTGGTGGGAATTATCCTCAGATGGGAAAGAGGGGCCCATACCTGGGTCACAGGAATGCAGACTGAGACGGGGAGAGAGCACCAGCCAGATCCCAGAATTTCCAATCCTTGGATCATGTCCTTGGAACAACGTCTCCCAGAACCAATGTTCTTTCAATCTTCCCAGGTGAGGGAAGCAAGGACATCGAGTTGCTACCGGGATGGAGATGGACAAAAGATGCCTCCATCTTTCAAAGGGTAGATTGGAGGGGCTGGAGCTGAAGTATGTCAGCCCCAGGAAAAAATTCTAGCATAGATCATCACATGCACAGTTCGAGAACACTTAGAAACCAAAGAGCAATCATTAGGAGTTCACGGGTTCACTAAGGAACATGTCAATGGGAAACCAGTGTCATTTGCCACAAGTAGACAGTACTAAATACAACTAAATACAGGAGAACAAAACAATGCCACTCACTAGATACTGCTCTAGCTGCTCTCAATCTCCATCTACTGCACTTTTATGTGGTTTAAAAGGAGTTTTCCTTAAATGGAGAGAAGGAACATTTCAAGGCAACAGCTAATATCACCCAAGATTCTCATGGGCAATCAAGAGTAAAACAGAGCTCTCAGTTATGACCATTTATTTTTTAATTTATTTTTATTGAGGTATGATTGACATATAACATCATATAAGTTGCAGGTGTACAACACGATTCGATATTTGTATATATTTCAAAATGATCACCATCCATCACCTTAAATAGTTACAAAAAATTGTTTTTTCTCATGATGAGAACTTTTCAGATTTACTCTCTTAGCAACTTGCAAGTACACAATACAGTATTATTAACTATTTCCACCACGCTGAACATTACATCCCCATGAATTATTTATTTTATAACTGGATATTAGTACCTTTTGACATCATTCATCCACTTCTCCCACCCCACCTCCTGTCTCTATATGACCATTTTTATAAACAGTTATTTTGGGGTAAATTCTGGCTAATGCAATAACACATTGGGAAAACGCAAAGAGGGTTATAACTCTTGTAAACAAGCCAGCAAAATTATCATTATTTTTTTTTAATTTTAATTAATGTATGTGCAATTACATCTCCCTGAATAAATAGAAAATTCATTACAGTTTAAGGAACTTCTGTAAGGTAGCTGAATGGAGGATAAATATACACATGTAAATAACCCCCCTATAAATATAAAAAGCCAGTTAAAAAACTGTGGTAGGCATAGAGATGTGCCACCCAGAGCTTTCTTCATAGAAGGACTGTTGCTCCATCTGCTGGGAGTGCCGTCAGCAGATAGCCTTCAGATGGGAGCCCCTCAGGGATGGCATCAGAGGCAAAGAGCCATCCAATCAAGAACACACCCTACCCAAGACACATTTAATGACTGAGGGAGGTAGGGGTCAAAGTCACCAAGACAGCTCTGATGGGCTCCCCATGGGGCCAGCATCACAGCTTGCCCTCTCTCTGCCCAGTCTTGCTTCATTCCCCTCTCTTCCATGGCAGTAGTTCCAGAAGTCACCTTCCTGAAGAATCCAACATATAGCAATGATGCTATGGGGAAATGTTCCATTCCTGGTAGCAACAGAAAGCATAAAATAGCAAAGGATTTCATAGAGACTTTCATAAAAAAAATTCAAAGCAAGGCAGAGAGTCCTGGTTCAGGACAATGGACTGTTAAAGGCTAGAGTTGCCTCTTCTTGTGCTATATCCATACTGATAATGAAAATATTCCACAATTTAGAAGAAAAAGGACCATCCCCCTTGCAAATAAGCAGGAGAGTCCGTGATGGACCTGAAACTGTGAGGAATCTCTCAAACGGAGAAAACTGCCACCCAGACAGGGTAAGGGGTTTTGGCCAGAACAGAGGAACACAAGTAGGCGTCAGAAGCTGTTTGGGGGATGCCGATGCCATCCTTAAGCCCCACTTGAGGAGGGGCTAGGAGACTAATCTTCAGGAATTTCTAAAAGCTGTCATTAAAAAACACCAACCTAACACTATCAGTAATACCACTAGGGAGATAAGGACTACTACTTTATCTATAAAACAAAGGCAGAGGGCTTTGAAAAAAAAGAGAGATTGTGGAAATGAAGTATATAATATTTCATGTGAAAGATTAATAGATGGGGCACACTGCAGAACAGTGCAGCACAACGGAATGAAATAGATGGGAAGTTTAAAAGAACAGTTAGGGGACATTGAATCTAGAAGTTTTAATATCTATCTAGTAGGGACTCCTGAATGGAAGGAAAGAAGGACTAGATAGGAAGGAATATTTTCAAAAAATAAGATGGAGAACCTGTTAAACCAAAGAAATAAATCAATCTTCAAATTGAAAACACACCAGTGTAGAGGCGAGCAGACCACTGTAAAACAAAGAACTAGACACATAATGGTAAAATTTCATTACACCAAGGATAACAACTCAACCCTGATAGTTATCAGCGAAATACATGGACTATCTACAGAGAATGAGATTCAAATGAAATCAGCAAAAGTGAAGGGAAGAAATTAAAGAATGGTGTCTTTCAAGTGCCAAGACACAGTAACTCTGCAGCTAGCTTCCTATACCTAGCCATACCGTCAGCAAAGGCTGACAATGAGGTGAAGGTATTTTTGCATATAAAAGTATTCTAAGAAGTTTGCCACTCTCACAGATCTCACTGAGAAAATTAATAAAGCAGGTACAGGAGTAATGACAAAAAATCCAGGAGGAAGTTGTGGAAGACAAGAAGCAATGGTGAGCAGAGACATATGTTAAAGGTATATGGTTTATAGAAATATTGATTGAAAATCATTTGGGATATGTGAGAAGAGCAGAGAGGGGTAAAATGACGTCAAGAAAATAGTCTCTGTTGAGGAAGAATAATGGTATTGATTCACTCAATTAAGGGTAGCAAATGTGAATGGATTAAACATGTCTATTAAAAGATAAAGACTGACAGGTAAACATTAACACACATGAAGGAGGTGAAGTAATAATATAGGACAAAATAAAATACAAGGCAAAAACCATTTTAAGAAGCAAAGGTAATGGATCAGTCATGTTCTGGAAGGAAACACTTGAAGCGTTAATAGAAGAGTGACTAGTGAAATACATATTTATTTACAGAGGTATTGGCGGGCTGAAGGAACCAATAAGAGATGGCAAGGCACCCAAGGACTAGCCTAGGTCTCCAGAGGATGGGGAGAGGGTGATGTTCTTAGGATCCAGGGCAGTTGTGGCTGGAAGAGGGGGTAGTGGCTGCCGTCTTTGATAAGAAATGCAGCTATGTCCATCCCACAGCCCTGCAGGGAGAGACTGGGTGGTGGGCGAACTTGGAACTTGAGCTCACTCCCTTCCCACCCTCTGGTCTCCTGGAAGCCAGGGAGGGCAGGGGTCAGAAGCTGCAGTCCATCCGAGGCCAGCCTCTAGGGTACCAAACAGGGCAGAAAAGGGGGCTTGGGATGCAAGTAGAAAATCATCACCGAGATGTACATTTCATACATGAAAGGAACAACCACTGAAGAAATATCATGAGCACAGCTCTTATTATATGCAATAACAAACCTGAAAATCCATAAAGCAAAAATGATAGAACTATGAGGACAAGAGAGACAATCCACAAGGCTCTCTCATAAAGGATCACACTGAGATGGTGAGAACATCGGAAATCTTCATGATATGATCAAATAGTATCAATGAAAACAATAAAGCAAAATATTACTAATTAGATGGAAGTTTCTAATGATAACACTGGAGCTGATGAGAAGAGGTGAATGAAAGAATTTTGAGAGACTAGTATATTTTGGGAGAAAGAATACAGATGTAGTTAACACCAGAATTTCAGTAATATGTGTGTATGTGTTAATTTAAAGATAATGACTAGAAGAGCAGAAACAGAAGGTATAACTTTCAAGAAAGTAGAGAGGAAAAATGGAACAAAAAGAATTAAATGAGGAATGTCAGGATGGGAAACACAGCAAAAGTAATAAATAGAAAAATTAAACTGGGAAGAATAAATGCAAATGGATTATATTAATCTATTAAAAGATAGGGCCTCTCAAATTGGATTAAAACACAAAATCCAGCTATACTTTATTTACAAAAGACGTACCTACAACGGAATAAAGAGAAATGGGAAAAAAATAATAATACAAAAGATAGAACAGGCAAATGTAGACAAAAAGAAAAGTGTAACCGTTATGTGGGAAGATGTAATTGAGGGTAAAAATGTTAAAAAGAACAAAGAAGCGTACTTAATTTTGATAGAAGACACATTCCACCAAGAATAAATCACCTCTATTGGCCTAAAAAAGAAACTTCAAAATATTTAAATAAATCCATAAATATGGGGGATTTAACAACACACCCTTCTCAGGAAGTGACAGATCAAGTAGAAAAACAAGTGAAAAGGCTAAAAGCGTCCATTTTTCAGAGACTGAAAGTATTAGCACACGCGCATGCCCTGCGGACCCGTGGTGAGCCCCAGGGAGGTCTGAGCCAAAGGCTGTAATCCCCGCTCTGAAATGGGGACAGTAACCCCAGAACCAGCTCAAATGCACATGTAGGGCTAGGGAGATGGGAGATGGGCTCCCGCCTCTGATGGCCTCATCTGTCTCCCCAACATGGAGGCTACCTGGTGGACCTCTGAGGGTGGGACTAGGGCAAGAGTGGCTGTCCCTGCCCTTTGTGCCTTTCAGCTTTCTCACCGTGCAACCAGCTCTTTACTTTTGGGCTTTGGGGACACGAGAGAGGTCTGAAAATATGTATTTTAGGAATTAGTCTCACAATAGTAGCAGCCCATGTGTTCATACTGGTCCTGTGGACTCCTGAAAGAGGTCTTCTGGGGCGCCTGGGTGGCTCAGTCAGTGAAGCATCCGACTCTTGGTTTCCGCTCAGGTCATGATCTCAGGGTTGTGAGATGGAGCCCTGCAGGGGAGTCTGCTTGAGAGTCTCTCCCCCTGCCCCTCCCCCACTCATGCTCTTCTCTCTCTCTCAAATAAATAAATAAATTAAAAAAAAAAAAGAGGTCTGCTCCTCTCCTGGGGCCTTGGTGGAGGGGTTCCCTCTGCCCATAAGGCCCTCACTCTCTGACCCCTTCTCCTAGTGAGGGTGATTCCTAATCCCCCTTTAGACTCAGCTCAAAGCCCCTTGGTTGGTCACCTTTCCCTGACTTCTGGTAACTAGATCAATTACATACCCTAGACTCTCTCCTTGCCAGTATCTAACACAATTCTGGCTGTACCTGTTTCTGGGATAAACAGATTATTGGATCAATCCAACCAGCTTCTTGGCTATGATTAAGTTAGGGGAGGTGCACCATTTGATAGTGGACTCTGAAACTATATTCTCCTTTGAGTCACACCTCGTCAAACACCTCCCCCGCCCATCCACCCCCGCCGCCGACCTGACCTATCTCACTTTTACCTAGTAGGTCTGGGTCCCTCTATCCCTAGTTGAAAGCAACAATGTAGGGCAGAGGCCATCGCTGCTTGGAGCTCACAATGCCCCAGTGGTGGCCACCTCCCTGTCCTAGAATATTCGAGGCCAAACCTTCCAAGCACAGAGCCAAAAAAGACATCCTAAGACATCAGGCATCAGACAGGTGGTGAGCAGATCTTGTCTGATGGGGTCGGAGGTGTTTGGATTGGGGAGGGGGTAATCTATTCTGGACGGAGGGCCACTGGCTCTTCCCTCCCACAGCCCTAATCCCCTACTGTCTCTTCTTTGCTCAGCAGTTCCCTCTCCACATGCACCTTACAAGACTGCCCTCTCCTCCCTTCCCCTCCTGGCTACCTGCTCAGCCCTCCCCCTGCATCTGCTCCCACCCGGGCTTCTATCAGGACCACCAAGACTCCTGCCCTGGAGACCTCATCCTACAAATGGCCTGCAATGCCCTCAGGGGCCCTTGTGGAGGTAGATCTGGTATCCTGGCTCCTTGCCTCCCCATCTCCTACCCTGGTCTATGAATTTGAGGGTTGGGGTGTTTTGCCAAGTTTTCTCCAAGCCCCCCTTTATGCCCCAACAATACACCGAAAAGCATTTATCTCCATAGCTTGTGAAACAACAGGTGGGATAAAAATTGTTATGATTTACCAAATTAATTGGTTAAAGCCGATCTTCCATTCCTTTTTAAACTTTTATTTTCTTTGTTAGTGAGCAGAACATCTTTTCATATGTTAGCTGGCCTCTCAGCCCTCAAAGAAACTCCCTGGGCATGCAGCAGCCCCAGCCCCCATGGTGAACCTCTGGTCTGCCAGGGAATTCAACATGTAACCAGCTTTGTCATGGGGGTGCTTCCTGAATCACTGACCCCACATGAGGTGCCCACTGCATGTTCACCTAGCCCCCTGGACTCACACGTAGGTGCCCTTTGGCAGTCTTCTCTGGATGGGACATCTCCCTCCAGCTGCCCCAGCACCTTCAATCTGGCCTTGGGACTTCTTCAACTTTGACCCCCGAATGGGAAGCCAGAACCCGGCCCCCTTGGCCTCTCATGTATTTCCTTACCGTGTGGGACCCCCCCCCCCCACCCCTATGCCTCAGTCCCTTCAGCTCTGAGCCACTACATCCAGGTTGCTTCTTAAACCACTAATGACAAACAGCTCGAGATTCCTCGTAAAAACAAGTATAAAACAAAGATGCACCCCAAAGTGTTGTGAGTGCACTTCTGGGTTCTGAAGTTTAAATTAAGCTGAGGGAACTCAGCTCCATTTTCAGGGTATGAAGGAGGATGGACAGCCAGCCTGAAAAGGGGTTTTACGGTCGGGTCTGTAGGCCCTTCTTAAGAAGGAGGCAGAGGGCAGAAGTTCTTCTCATGAACTATTCCCTCAAACCCACAGGAAGAGGACAGCTCTCAGATGGAAGTAAAGCGCCGGTGGGGGCCATGCTGGGGACGGCCCCGGGGCCCGAGTCCCCGGGGCAGGATGATTGTGCTGCCAGGACCCCGAGTCACTTTGAAGGGCTGGACCGCCATTGCAGTTCGGGCCACCCCCTCTCTGCGTGCTGAGCACTGGGCTATCTCCACTCACCTCTCATTCTTGGGAAGGTGATTCCTCCCCTGGGGTTGAGTTTGTCCTCCAGCTCCTCATAATTTTCTTCCAAGCTTGATTCTCCTGGTGAGTTTTTCTCCAGTCTTTCTCCATTCTCTGCAGAGGACTCCAGTGTGGCATATTATTTTTGAACAGGCCCCAGGCTCATTCAGGATTTTTCACTTCTGAATGAGGGCCACAAGGTTTTAGGAAAACTGCATTTCTTTTCACGGACTCAGCTTTCAACAAACTGCCCTCATCTGAATGAACGTGAGGACCATAATGGCCAAAAGTTGCAGGCGGGAGCACAACCACTCCCCACTCCCAGGCCTCAAGCCTGGGGCAGCCTGACCAGCACTTCCCACTGCTTCCCAGGGATCCGTGTGGAGCCAGCTCTGCAGGACTCCCCCAGGAGCCATGGCTCCACTGGGCACAACCAGGATGGAGAGGCTGCCAGCGCTCTGCCTGGAACCCAACCACGCATGGCAACCGGCACAGGGGCTGGTCATGGAGGATAACTCAAACATACACAGCCATTCTCTCTCTTCTCTCTCCTTTTAACATTTTTACCATGAAAAAACTTTCAACAGGGGCGCCTGGGTGGCTTAGTCAGTTAAGCGTCTGACTCTTGGTTTCGGCTCAGGTCATGATCTCAGGGTCATGGGATTGAGCCCTGCATTGGGCTCCTCACTGGGCTCTGCTTAAGATTTTCTCTCTCCCTATCCCTTTGCCTCCCCACCCGGCTCACATGGGCTCTCTCTCCTAAAAGCAAAAAGCAAAACAAAACAAAACCTTTAAACATGACAATAAGTATAAAGAACATCCATGCTTCACTGTCTGAATTCAACAAGCATTGACGTTTTGCCATATTTGCCTTTCCTTTCTCTCTCTCTCTGTCCCTCTGTCCGCATACACATGGCTAAACTACTGAAAAATACATCAGAAATATTGGGATACACCAGGAGGCATCTCCAACAAATCAGGATGCTCTCTCGCATTCGCACATACCATTCTCTTACCTGCAACAGTGATCAGTTCCATGATAACATCAATAGTTATTTTCCTCCATATTCAAATTTGCATAAATGTCCTCAGAACATATTTTATAGACTAAAAAAAACCCTAGGATCGATCAGTAACCATGCATTGCAGTTGATTGTTAGATCTATGGACTAAGATGCATTTTTTAATTCTCTTTTAATTTAGATTAAATATATCCCCCTTTTTACTTTCTACTGCAAAATGGTATATATACAATAAAGTGCACTAATGTTAAGTGTACAGCTCAATTAATACTTTTTATTGAAATATAATTCATATGCCATATAATTCACTTTTTTAGACTATACTATTCAATCGTTTTTATTGTATTCAGATCTTGGCTCGTGAATCACCACTACCTAATTCCATAACATTTTCATCACTGCAAAAAGAAACTGCATACCCATTAGTTTGTCCCTCTCCTTTCTCACTTCCCCCCAGCCCCCTGGAAACCACTAATTTAATTTGTCTCTATGGATTTGTCTGCTCTGGACATTTCATATAAATGCATGGCTTCTTCCACTTAGGATAATATTTTCAAGGTTTTTCCATGTCGTAGCACGTATTAGATTTCATTCTTTTTTGTGGTTGCACAATATTTTATTGAATGGACGGATTTTGTTTATCCGCTCATGATTGGTAGACGTTTAGGTGGCTTCACTTTTTGGCTACTATGAATAATGCTGCAATGAACATTCATGTACAAGCTTTTGTGTGGCCAGATGTTTTTGTTTCTCTTGGGTATAAACCTAGGAGAGGAATTAGTGGGTCATATGGTAACTCTATAATTAACTCAGTGAGGAAGTGGGGAACTGTCTTGCACAGCAGCTGCACCATTTTACATTCCTACCAGCAATGTGTGGGGGTCCCACTTTCTCCACATCCTAATTAGCGTCTTTTTATTATAGCCATCCTGAGTGGCTATGACATACTTGTGATTGATTTGCATTTCCCTAAGGACCAATGATGTTAAACGTCTTTTTAGAAGGTGATTGGCCACTCTTATATCTTTTTTGGAAAGATGTGAATTCAAATCCTTTGCCCATTATTAAATTGGGGTTTTGCTTTTTATTGTTGAGCTGTAGGAGCTTTTAACAAATCTATTCTAGATAAATGTCCCTCATCAGATATATGATTTATAAATACGTCCTCTCATTCTGTGGATCTTTTCATTTTCTTGATGGTGTTCTTTGAAGCACAAAAAATTTAATTTTGATGAAGTCCAATCTATCTATTTTTTATTGGTTGCTTGTGTGTTAGGTGTCATATCCCAGAAATCATTGTCTAATTCCAAAGTCATCCAGATTTACTCTTATATGTTCTTCTAACAGTTTTATAGTTTCAGCTCCTACATACAGGTAAAAATTTTCTTCTGAGCACTGCTTTCACTGCAACCCATTTTGTTTTCACTCATCTCAAAGTATTTTCTAATTTCCCTTGAGATTTCTTCTTTGACCCACTGGTTCTTTAGAAGTGTGTTGCTTAATATCCACATATTTGTGAATTTTCCAAATTTCCTTCTGCTATTGATTTCTACTTTTAGTCCAATGTGGTTGAACATACATTGTATGATTTCAATCCTTTTAAACTTATTGAGATTTGTTTTATGATGTAACAACTGATTGATCCTGGAGAATGTTCCATGTGCACTTGAGAAGAAAGTGTGTTCTGTTATTGTTGTGTAGAATGTTCTATAGATATCTGTTGAATCTAGTTGATTTTGAGTTTTGTTCACATCTTCTGTTCTCTTACTGATGTTCTGTCTAGTTATTCTATCTATTATTAAAAGTGAGGTATCAAAGCCTCCTATTATTGTTGAATTGTTTATTTCCCCCTTTAATGACATCAGTTTTTGCTTCATGTATTTTGGGTCTCTGTTATTATGGGCATATATGTTTATAATTGTTATATCATCTTGATGGATTGAGTCTTTTATCATTGTAATATCTACTTCTTTGTTTCTCATAACAATTTATGTCTTAAAGTGCTTTTGTCTGATATCAGTATAGCTGTTCCAACTGTTTTTTGGTTAGTGTTTGTATGGTATATATTTTTTAACCCATTTACTTTCAAGCTATTTGTGTCTCTGAATCTAAATTGTATCTCTTGTACACAGAATATAGTTGGATCATGTTTTTAAATTTTAAAAATTGATTCTGCTAACCTTCCCCTTTTAATTGAAATGATTAATCCATTTATATTTATTGTAACAAGTATTGTGGTAGGATTTATGTCTGCTATTTTGCTCTATGTCTTGTGTTTTATTTGTTCCTCTAGTCCTCCCTTATGCCTTCCTTTGTGTTAAATATATATCCTCCATTGTACCATTTTAATTTCCTTGTCATTTCTTTTACAATTTTTTTGGAGTGATTTTCTTAGTGGTTACCCATGGGTTACAATTAACACCCTTAATTATTATAATCTAGTTTGGATTAATATGAACTTCGTTTCAATAATATATAAAATTTTGCTCCTATAAAGCTCTATTCCCTCCCCCTCCATTATGCTATTATTGTCATACAAATTATACATTTATATGTGTGTCCATCAACAGAGATTTATAAGCATTGCTTTCTGTAGTTGTTTTTCAAAATGAATGAAAGAAAGAAAGAGCTATAAACAAAAAATATATTTGTACTATCTTTTATATTTACCTACATAGTTACATTTACTGGTGCTATTTATTTCTTTGTGGGTATTCAAGTTACTATCTAGTGTCCTTTCATTTCAGCCTGAAGGACGTTCCTTAGTATTTCTTGTAAGGCAGATCTTCTAGCAATGAATTATTTGTTTTTTTAATCTGGGCATTTGTTAATTTCTTCTTCATTTTTAAAAAATACTTTATTTATTTGAGAGGGAGAGAGAGCACAAGCGGGGGGGAATGGGTAGAGGGAGAGAGAGAAGCAGACTCCCCGCTGAGCAGGGAGCCTGATGTAGGACTTGATCCCATGACCCTGAGATCATGACCTGAGCAGAAGGCAGACGCTTAACCTACTGAGATACCCAGGTGCCCTATTCTTCATTTTTGAAAGATAATTTTGTTGGACATAGAATTCTTGATTGATAGTCCTTTTTTTCACCCCAGAACTTTGAATATCTCATCTCATTGTTTTCATGATTTCTGTTAATCTTATTGAGGATCTCTGGTACATAATGAGTTACCTCTCTTTTGCCACTTTCAAGATTTTTTTCTCTTTTGTTTTGGCTTTTAATAGTTTGATTATAATCTAAGCGTGGATTTCTTTGAATTTATTCTACTTGGGCTTCATTGAACTTTTTGGATGTGAAGGTTTTCATCAGATTTGTTAAGTTTTCAACCATTATTCAGATACTTTTTTCTACTCCTTTTTTGCTCCCCTCTTTCTCTGGAACTCCCATGTCAGTGAATTTTATATATTTAGATGCACATGTAACCACATCTCAGGTCAATATGTAAATTATCCCCAGCCTTTGGAAGGTTCCCATGTGCCCCTTCTTATCAAATTACCCACACTCATCCCAAGAGTAACTTCTATACTAACTTCTATCACTATAAATTATTTTTTGTCTCTGTTCTTGAATTTCATATAACTGAAATAATATAGAATGAACTTTTTTTTTAAGATTTTATTTATTTATTTTTTTAAGATTTTATTTGTCAGAGAGAGAGTGAGCACAAGCAGCGGGAGCGGCAGGCAGAGGGAGAAGCAGGCTCCCCGCTGCGCAGGGAGCCCGATGTGCGGGGCTCCATCCCAGGACCCCAGGATCATGACCTGAGCCAAAGGCAGACACTTAACCGACTGAGCCACCCAGGCATCCACAAGGCTTTATTCTTTTATCAAATTAGTTGTAAAAGCCAAAGTTTTGTTCTTTTCAAAATTTGACTTTTCAAACATCTAAACATCCAGTGAAGCTAGACATTTTTACATGATAAAGGACAACTTACTCTGTGACTTGCTTGTAGCTGCCCTTTGCCCGTTTTTATTGATGGGTTCTTTATTTTCTCACTATTGACTAGTAGGCACTTTGTTAGACAGATTATTCGCCCTTGTCTGCCATAAGTTGGAAATATCCTGCTCATTTTGTGTTTTGCCTTTTGACTTTGAACATGCCAATTTTGGATTTTTATTTTTTAACTAGATATTTAGTTTTTAAATTTAAATATTTTCTGGTTTTAGTATCATGCAAAATGGCCTCCTCTATCATATTCAGTTTTTGAGAACACTCCTGGGAATTTTTGAGCATTAATTCTATAGAGGATGCTCTGAACTTGCATGGGGTGCCCATGTCACAGCCCACAGATTCATGGATACAAACTGGTATGGCTTCCTGGAACCGAACCTGTTTTCCTTCTAGAGCCCTCCTTTGGGCAGTTGTGGAAAAGGGGCTCCTCCTCAGTGCTGGCTAGCCAGTCACTTGGGCCTTTCCCAGCATATTCCAGGCTTCCTCAGGCCCCTGTCTGGGAGGTGCTTCTGCATCTCAGGCCCGGAGTGGGGGCAGCTTCGCATTAAAGCCCTGGGAGCACGGGTCTGCTGGTCCCTATCTGGTGTTTGGCCAGGCCCCTGTCCCTGCTGGTATCGAGGACACACCAACCTCCCCTCTTGTCTCTGGCTGTCCCTCTGCCTCCTTTATATCCCTAAAGACGACCTTCTGTGGGGCTGCTGCCCTCTTGTTAGCCCCGGGACTCTCCCCGCTGCCCACCCCATTCTTGGTCAGGAGAGTATGAGTTGCTTCTTCACCCACATGTTTTCTTTTAAAAATTTTATTTAATTATTTGAGAGAGAGTGAGAGAGAGAGAGCACAAGCAGGGCGAGGGGCAGAAGAAGCAGACTCCTTGCTGGGATCATGGCCTGAGCCCAAGGCAGACGCTCAACTGACTGAGCCACCCAGGTGCCCCAGTCACACAAGCTCACCCTCTGCCCTCCCCAGCAATTCCAGCTCATGATATCAGGACCACACCTGCTTCCCAGGCCCCACCAGGAAAGAGCACTGATTCTCGCTTCCCTGCAACCTGTCCTCCAGCCTGGTGCCAGGAAGGAGGAAGGCAGCTCTCAAACCTTGTTTCCCCAGTGATTCTTCCTCCTTCCTTGGGTGGGGGAGAGAAGGAGTAACCCTGATCACACGGTGCCCACCCAGACCAAACTCAGTCTTTCTCCCGAAACTGCCCAGTGTCCCTGTCCCATGAACTGGTTCTTGGTCCACCCTATCTCCTCATCCTCCCCAGGATGAACATGGCCTGTGACCACCTCACCTGGAACTTTTCCTCTCCTCCGATCCCCTTCACACCCTTCTCCCTGCCCCATCTCTAACCCTGTCTGCTCACCCCACAGATAGCAAGGAGCCACCTGGAGGTGCCTTGTGGAATCAGCCCAGGAGGGAAACTCCTGGCCGTCTGGCTTCGGAGAGCAGTTCTCATCTAAGATGGGGGCTAGTGCACCTACGGAACTAGCCAAGCAGAGCATCCACCCTACATCCCAGATACCTGAGGAAGACCATGAGGCTCCAGCTGTCACCACCTCCTGGGCACCTGTGCACCCTGTCTGTGGCTTCTGTGCCTGTCTGGGAGCCCAGCCTGCAATTGACCCAAACCTCCGGACTGTCATGGGGGCTCCCTGTGCTGTCCACTCCTGGATGAGATACCCAGCCCCTTGGAGTTACACGTGGGTGTCCTTTGACAGTCCTTTCTGGATGGGGCATCCCCCTCTAGCTACCCCAGTGCCTTCAGTCTGGCCTTGGGGCTTCTCCAGCTTTGATTCCCCAAGTAGGGAGCCAGCACCTGGCCACCATGACCTCCATTGTATTTCCTTACCCTATGGGACCACCACCCCCATACTCCTCAGTCCCTCTAACTCTGAACAGGGAGGCCTCTGGCCACTATCTCCAGGTGGAATGGCAGATTCCCGCCAACTCAGCCTTCCTGGCTGCAGTGGGTGGACTGTCCAGAGGAGCTGCTCACTTGGAGAGGTGCCAAGCCCCTCCATCAGAATGGGCCTCAGTTTCAGCATTTGAGCACCTTGCACCACCCTGCAGCCCAGAGCTCTGCCCTCTGCCCCCTTCCCCCACTGCGGACCCTCAGCCCGATCCCCACTGTCCCCGCTCCCCTCGGCCCCTGCAGGGCCTGCTGCCGCCTCTTCTAGCTCCGAGATGTTCTTGGGAGCCACCCACTCCAACACTTAGGGACCCGTGGGATCCAGTGCATGCTATGGTGCGCTATGCCTGAGGGTTTGCAGTGTTTATTTTAAGGTACATCTGCCCTCCTGTAATAGATAGAGGTAAAGCATGCATTCATATAAATTATTGAATGGTGACTGTGTTCTTAGAATTGAAATAAATGTTAGTGTGCTATCAATTGTATCTTTCTTATTTTTCATATGTTAGTGTATTTTAAGATCTAGCCTTACCTGTATATGTGTACGGCACAGTTCATTTACGTTTTCAAATTTATTAGCATAAAGCTTTCAATACTATTATTTCCTATCATTTGTATTACCTGCTGTATCCCACTTTTCTTTCCTAATATTTCATATATCAAAGGAAGGAAGGACAAAAAGAAAATCTTGCCATAGGTTTGTCTGTTGACACATTGATTCTCTCTTGTGTCTTCTGAAGTGTCTCTTCACCTCTTTATTTACTGTAAGCTTCTTGTTCATTTTGTAACTTCTTAAAGATGACACTCAGTCAATTCATTTTTCGCTTTTATTCTTTTCTAATATGAATTTTTAATGCTATAAATTTCCCTTTAAACATACCACTTTAAGTGCACCCTGCAGTAGTGATATGTGATATGTTTATTTTTGTATCTTTTTAAACAATCACCATTAAGTTGTCTTCTCGTTGTTCCAGACAAACCAGAATCCTCTCTGTGATTTTAAAAGCCTCTCGTAGATCTCTAGAATATCCCAATCACGATTGCATTTGCAGCTGCTATTACAGTAGACTACTAATTAAAGTGAGAGCAGTGTTTATATAATAGAGTTATAGCACGTTAACATGGGAGTTGTTCACTTCTACTATTCATACACTAACAGCATGTGTGCTAACCTGAAAACTAGTTCCATTGAGCAGCATTCTGAACAAAACTTTAAAAATCTCGTAAGTAGTGGTGTTTTCTTATACTGATCCTGAAAGAGAAATCATTAAAAATATGTTTTTGGAATTTGAAATAATTGATCTGGTAGGAGGTAGAATTCACCTTGAAGAACGTGCTTCTGTTCCCGGGATCTCCAAGTGCCTGGGAAATCCAGCCTATGGTAGGGGGTCCATGCAGGCTTCCACAGGGTGGGGAGGGGAAGAGGCCCGGGTCAGGAGAACCTGAGCAGGAGCGGCAGGGTAAGCATGGCCAGGCCTCTTCCTCAGGGGAGGATCCACGTGCTGTGAGCGTTCCTACACCCTGTGCAGTCCTCCACCTGGGAAGCGAGAAAACAAGATGCCCTCCCTTGTTGGCAGCTACTTCATCTTGGACGTGCTGGTCCACCAGTCCTGGGGAAGTTTGCTTCCGCCACTGTCACTGCCAGGCTGGGCTAGCGCACCTCCCCGATGACGCTAACATCTCCCCACAGCCAAGTGAGGATGACTCATGGGGGCAGGGGCTAGCGTGGGCAAACCTCACACTGGGCTCATGTGCCTGTCCTTTGGCTGTGCTCTGCACCAAAGAACTGAGGTTCCCTGACAGAGTCAGCTGATGGGAGGCACCGAAGACCTTAGAGGGAGGGAAGAAGGGACACGGCCAGGATTGTTCCCACTCAGTTTGCCTCCTGGGCTCCCCTGGGCAGCCCCTTCTAAGGCCATTCTGATGCCCTGAGTCCTGGGTTCTGGTAGCATCCTCTCTCCCCTCGTCATTCAGCTGGGAGTGGGGGTTTCTTGCTGTTGCCTTGCTGTCCCACCAGGCTTCTCAGCTCTTCCATTACCTGTGAAACCAATTCTCTGAAACACATTCCCTTGGTTTATAAGATCTCCAGGGGCTTATCCCCTGGCAGACTGGTTGCGCTGCATGGAAATGCCAAGGAGGAAGAAGGAAGGTGAGGACCTGCACCCTTGACAGGACGCTGACTAGGGGAGACAGGGCAGCCCTGATGTGGTACGGGACTCTGGGTCTGGGGAATCCCAGAACCTTCCTGCTCTCCCGGTGCTACTTGGCTAGTTAGTGCTTAGTGCCCGTGGAGTGTCAGGGTGGGAAAAGGTGGTGCAAGGAAGGGACCAGTCAGGGCAACTGGGCTCAGCTGCACAGCCAGCCTCTGGAGGGTGTGGCCACCGTCCAGCCAGAGGCTACCAGGGACACAGCTGCCACTGACAGGTGGGCTTCTTACTCCTTTCCAGTGACAGAGACCATGGGGTGTCTCATGGAGGAGGTCAGAGAAAAACCATGACTGGATTTGGGCTTTGGCTGGGTGGCTTGGGGGGTGTCTAAGGAAGCAGGGATCACTCTGCATGGTTATTGCCAGAATGCGGAGACAATTCCATGATGGGCTTTTCTGGATAAATCGTATCTACGTGGAGGAGAAACCAGCACGGAGACAGAAACTCACGTTAGCCGCGAGAAGGGGGCATGGGTGTTTTGTCTGGGTGGAGGCGCGACTGTGGGGTGGCCTGGCCGTCTCACTCCAAGGGTGGTCTCAGAGGGACCTCACCTGAGGTTGGTGTTCTGTGAGGCTTCTGTCCCACAGAGAACAGCACTGCCCAGCTGGCCACACCAGACCAGCTTCCGGATGGCAGGGCTGCCCCTTTTCCTTTCTCAAGAAGGATTATATAAGACATTTCCGAGTACGACCTTCCCCAGCTCAAGCCCCGGTAAGGCCCTGCGTGGCCAGCTGGACCCAGCTCAGGAGCCCCTTCGCCAGGCTCACAGACCGATGGCGACAAAGCCAGCCCCTGTGCCAGCTAACCGAATCCTCGCTGCAGTCCTGGTAGAGTGGCTGGTACTATTGTCCCCATTTTCCAGATGAAGAAACTGAGGCACAAGGAGGTGAAGGCCTGAGCTAGGGCCATGCTCTAGAAAGCGGCAGAGCTGGGCCTCTGGGACAGGCTGTCTGTCTCCCGATTCCGTGCTCCTGACTGTCACGCGCCCCACCCCTGGTGACCCAGACCCTCCTGCCCCCGAGAGACCCACCATCCTCTTTAGTTCTGCACTTCTGTGTATTGTGCTCACTGCCCTGGGTGCCTTAGCTTTACGGTGACGACAGCGGGAACGGTGGCATCACCTGAGAACCTACTGTGTGCCCGGTGCTGAGCTGGCACAAGTCAGCCCTTGCAGGCTGCACCACAGACCGGTGAGGCAGGGGTTCCCTCACCATTTCACAGATGGGGATGCCGAATCACAAGGTGGCTACACGTTTGAGGTCCCCTCAGCCCAGCAGCCTGCAGTCCGCTCCCTCGGCAGGACAGGTCTCGTTGTCGCCACAGGGAGGCCCCCATGCCCGGTCCCTCACCCAAGGGCAGTCCTCTCGTCCTCGCCCCCACGATTCCTACCCATCCTGCTACTGTTCCTGGGCCCACCTTCCCTGCTGCTCTGGCAGCTTCTGGCGGAGGCAAGGGCTCCGTGCGGGGTATGAGCAGAGTGTAGATGACAGGTTGTCAGGGGTGGGCTCAAGGGAGTCGGAAAAGGGCCTGCCTGGTGCACGCACGAGGCCACAGACTCGGGCTGGGGTGAGAGCAGGAAGCAAACGCGGGGGCGAGGGCTGTAACTTCAGACTCTGGTGGCCAGGTTGAGCTGGATAGCCAGACACATCATCGGGGACTCACTCCCAGGCACCAGCCTGGGCTGGAGGGTCAGAGCAGTAGGCAGTGGCCCCCAACCCATAGCCCCGACCCTGAGAGCCAGGAGGGCTGGCTGAGTGCAGGTGATGGTCTGACACTGTGCCCAGACTCAGGGGCACTTGTTGGCCTATTTAAGAATTCAGGTCTGGCCAGCAGCCATCCTTTTGTAAGAAAAGCCACACTGCGAAATGGCTCGGGTTAGCAATGCGTGGTCAGTGGTGGGATTGGTGACTCCTTAGTCTGTATAACAGGCTGAAAGCAGGCTCTCCCTGTCCCTGGGGGGACCATCAGGGTCTCAAGGTCTGTGGATTGCCCCAAACCTCAAAGACCCCTTTTTCCCCATCTCCTCTTAAGCTGCCCTCTGTCCAGCCCTAACCAGAAGGATGCTGGCTGCCCGATGTTGGCCACAAAGGTGCTGACACATCATCATCTGCCAAGCAAGTCTTTAGGTGAGGGGGAGGCCATGGCACCACAGACTTTATCTAGCTCACAGATGGGCATGTGAACTGTCTTCCTCAAGAATATTTGTTTGCTAGAAGGAATCTGGTGTATCTCAAGATACCCAGGTGATGAGACTGGATGTCAGCGTGCCTGCCAGCACTTCTGCAAACGTAGGCAGGTTAGTCACCAAAAAGAATTCGATCATTCGCAGGACCACACTTGGCTTTGCAGGAGAGGAGGCCAGAGTGCACCAGGCTGAGGGGGGATGCAGGGCGGCAGGCAGGCCGACTCCAATGCCATGGAGTTCCTCATGCTGGCCACCATGAGGGCGCCCAGGGCTTTCTTAAGAGCAGGAGTCCATGGGAGAGTTGACAAGTTGGTGTCCCCTGCTGGGAAGCAGCCAGCTGCAGCTCAGCCTGTCCATCAGCCTGTCCACATGGCCGGAGCACTGGCCTACCCTTGTGAGGCTCCCCTGAGGTAGATGGCCCCAGAGGTGCTGAGTGGAGCCCTACCAGGAGCTGAGAACTAGCCGTGCCCACCTGTCCCTCAGGCAGCACTGCCAGGGTGGTGGGTGGCCTGGTAGTGACTGCATGCCAGTTGTGGGATGGGCAGATGGAGGCCTGTGCTGCCCACTGGGCTTGAGCCCAGACAAGATTCTTTAGTGAAATCTTTGGGCCGGGGGTGCTGGTGAGTGAGGATTTTGAGAGCTCTGATGTCACTGTGCCTTAACATTTGTGGACCTGGTAGAAGGGAGGCCGGAGCTGAGAGTCCGGCCTAAGTCATCCTGCTGGGCGCCATGCTTGGCCAGAGCAGCGGGAGGGAGCTGTGCCTCCTTGGGCTTCCCGCGACCATCTGCAGGCACCAGGTGGGCTGCATACCAGCCCCTGGCGCACTGCCTGCACCCCATGCTCAGGCCCCTACAAGCCCCCTGCAGAGCCCTCTGCATATGAGCGGACAGGACTCTGGACCAGAATGTGATAAGGTATGCAGTGCATCCACCCAGCTCTCTGCCTGGGAGATCCAGTTTCCACATGTGCCTCACCTTTCCCACCTGCAGGAAGAGCAGGGCAGTCACCCACAGGGAGTCCTGGAGAAGTCTCTGGTGGACGGTGGGAACCTGGGAGCAGGCTCCTAGGGACCCACTCCAGGCTCTACATTGCCACGTGATTTTGGTGCTGTCTCCTCATCTGGAAGTAGGGTCACTCCAGTATCCACATGACAGGGCTCTCAGGGGGATTAAACGGGTTGATGCAGGCTCAGAGCTGGACACACAGTGATGCAGTCTGTGCTGTGGGCTCTCCGTGTGGCGGTGGCCGTGGTGAGGGCTAACTCAGCAACAGAGGACACTAACAAGGAGTGGGATGGCTCCAGGGCTCTGCTGACAGGGGCAGATGCTCTCAGCAGGTCTGATTTGCCCCTGACTGAGGTCACTGGGTTGTGGGAGGGGGCGGGATTGTTGGAGGGAGCAGAGGCTGGGAAAATGAAAGCCTCAGCCAGCTTTGACCACACACACGGTGTAAGAGCTTCGTATGGGTCATTCCATGGAATCCTCACATTCCAGCCCTGTAAGGAGGTACTAATAAAATCCACACCAACCTCCCCATTCTACAGGAAATGGAGGCCAGGAAAGAGTTCATAACCTGCTCAAGTCACACAGCCAGCAAGTGCCGGATCTGGGCTTCAAACCCATCTGCCACCATCCCAGCCCAGGGGCCTGCTTTGTCTAAAAGGGGACATTTTCTGGGTTGAGGTCAGGACTGATCTCCAGCAGGGGCAGGAGGCCAGGGCATGAGGTGTCTCAGTGGTGTGCAGACACGCACTAATGGTCACTGACTCACGCGGCGACAGACTTCCCATTGCCTCCCCATCCTCCTTCTCGAGGGGTGAGCTCAGTGAGCCACAGGCTTCTTTCCCCTCTCCAGTCTGTGCTGGGCTTCCAGGGAGAGCTTCTATCTGGATTTAACAGCTGTTTTTTAGTATATTCACTTTTGCAACTACCTTCTATTGAGGATGAGTGATGCTCATTGACATGAGCTCTGTTTCCCCAAATGACACAAGCTATTTCTTGAAAGAACACCTTAAGTGAAAAAACGTGAATATAAGCAAGCAAAGCGGGATACAAGGGACACATGCATATGCAAGGTAATCATCATGTGGTGTCCCTGAGCTCTCAGAGGATCAGGAGGGCCAGGGGGAGGCAGTGGGGAGGAGCAGATTCAGGGAGGATGGACTCAGCACCAGGCCTGCCTCCATCACACCCAGGGTATCCCTGTGACTTTCAGTTAGGTCTTGAATTACTGTTATGCCAAAGGTGGGCTGGTTTGGAGGGTGCTGCCTTCTCCGAGGTGCCCCCCACACGGCCAGGTGTGAACTGTGCGTGTGCCACAGAGCTGACATCCCAGGCAAGACAGTCCTGACCATGCCTCCAATGTTCCAGTCAATCCTGCCAACCTCATGTGGCACAGAGGTGGCCAGACAGCGCTATACATAGGCTGACATACTCTCTCACTGTTTCCTCTTAATGATCTCACTTCCTGCTAAGCATGGCCCCGGGAGGCTTCGCAGCCCCAGGCAAAGTCTTGGCCACTCACCATCACAAAACTCCAGGAGAGTCCCTCTGCTCTGAGCAACAGTGAAACAGCAGAGCTGGTCCCCTCCCAAAATGCCAGAGCCCTGCTGGGGAGGGATGAAGACGACCCCAGTGCAGAGAGGCTTCCTCCCAGACCCATCAGACCCATCCACCCTGAAGGATGGGGATCACAGCCAGGGAAGTATACTAGGAGACAGGACAGCACACGAGGGGTGGTGAACCCTGAGACCCAAGCTGGAGGAGGTGACATAGAAATGGCATGAGCTAGTACCTGGGCCACCATGAAGGTGGCCACTGTCCCCAGAGGTAAGGAGCTCAAAGGGAAAGAGTTAAGGTACCAGGTGCAGGCCATGAAGGAAAAGCAATGCAGGAAACCCAGAGTATGAGGAGCAAGACTTGGCAACAGTCACATCAGGAATGAAAGGAGATGTGACAAATATCCTCCGGGGGACAAGAGAATGTTGCTAATACAAAGCAGGAGCAAGCAGTTAAAAGAAGACCTTAAGAAAATGCCGGAATGGAAATATAATAAATGGAAACAATGAAGACCTTAATAGATCGGAAAAACAGACTTAATGAGCCGGAAGATGAGGTAGAGGAACATGCTCAGAAGGCGGGAGGAATAGAGCTGGAAATGTAAGAGAGAAGTTCAGAGATGTGGAGGATAGATGCTCCAACACCCAAATGTTAGGATCTCAGCAGAAGACACACAATTAATGTAGCAGAAAGAGTGTTCGAAGATATGATGACCAAAATTTTCTAGAGTTAAAGATTGAAAAACAGAAGAATGGAGAATGAAAACACCCACCCTGCAGACACATGATGAGATTTAATATCCTCAAGTAGGAAAACACCTCTGCGAGGTTCCTGGGAGAAACACTCTCCCACCCACAAGAAGCAGGACTCGGGGTGCTGCCAGGCTTCCCTGCCGCCCAGGCAGGCACAAAGACGAAAGACAAACACAGTTGACCCCTGAACAATGCAAGGGTTAGGGGCGCCAACCCCCTCATGCAGGAGATAATCCACATATAATTTCTGACCCCCCAAAACTCACCTGCTAATGGCCAACTAACACATATTTTGCAGTTGTGTGCGTTATATACTGTATTCTCACAATAAAGTAAGGTAGCAAAAGAAATAAGAAAATCGAGAAGGGAAACTACACTTATGGCACCGTACCCTACCAAATCCAGGCCAGAGTGGACCCTTGCAGTTCAAACTTGTTTTGCTCAAGGGTCCACTGTATTCTCAAAGTGCTGACAGAAGACGCACGGAAACCTGAGCTTCCAGCTGAGTGGTCATTGACCGTGAGGGCAGCCCACGGCTGCAGAGGGCCTGCTCCATAAAGACCCCCCTCGGGAAGCACTTGGGGGGAATAGAGCAAGATAAAAAATGCAGCGAGAGAGTGCTGAGACGGGGGCAGGGTAGGAGTGAGTCAATGACATAGTAACTCTTTTATCTAAAAGAGTAAAAGGAGAGGGAGGGAGAGAGAGCACTAAATCTATAAAGATCCAGAATGAAGAGTCTAGATGCCTACAGGTCTGCTGTGCTGAAAGCATGCTCAAGTAACCGTCTTATTGGCTGGGCGATAAATCTGCTGATAAGCTTAGGAAACTGGCAGGGAGAGAGACACTATACTACAGATCTTCAAAGTCACTGGTTATCCCTTGAAAACTGAGAATAATATACAAACCAGCAGAAGAAAACTAGATGCATCCAGGGGAAAGTGAGTAGGAGAACAAGGCAGCAACAAGATACATTAAATGGAAACCAGGAAGAGCAATGACAGAACTGAGTCCTAACAATAACGACAAGAAATGTAAACGGACTTCAAGTCATTAAAAAGCCCTGATTCAGCAACACCTCTAAAGGGGGAATATCCAAAACACAAGGATTCAGAGAGGAAGAGCATGAAGCTATACGACTATGCACTAGGCAAATACAAAATAAAAACAAATTTGAGGTCCTCATACCTAAACCAGATAAAATTTACGCCAAGGAGAACTGTCATACAGGAGAAAGGGAGGGGATTACATTCAGGTGAAAGAAATAATAGAGCAAGGGCATACAAAGGTAGCGAACACGGGCATGCCTCAGAAGACTGCAAATGTGAAGAACCGCCCTCCACCAGCAGAGCGCCATGGGAAAAAAACATGGCCCCATCTCATCAGCAAAGGCCAAATGGGGAGCGCAGACTTCCACCCTTGCCTAGCTATAAAGAGGTGCCCCTCCTGGGCCCAGCAAGGTCATATCCGTGGAGGCCTAGAGGGAGCCTCACCTGCTCCCACCCTGGGGGTGAGCAAGACACTACTCCTCGTCAAGAGTGGCCAAGTGGGGAACCTGGACCTCCTTCCACACCTGGCTGTGACAAGGCAATCCCCCTTTTCTACCAGCAGCCTGGTGTCAGAGGAGGCCAGCTAAAACAGAAGCTTTAAATAAGACCAGAGCCTCAGCATAATACCCAAAATGTCCAGGATACAACTGAAAATCACTTGTCATGCTAAGAACCAGAATCTCAATCACAATGAAAAAATTTAGTCACAGACTAAATACAAGAGGACATGGATGTGGAAATTACCTGACCCTTTGAAGCCACCATCATAAAAGATGCTTTTATTATTGTTAGGACTCAGTCCTGTCGTTGCTCTTCCTGGTTCCCATTTAATGTATCTTGCTGCAATTAAAGCAATTAAAACCACACTTGCAACGAAAATAGAAAGTATCAGCAAAGAAATGGAAGATATAAAAAAAGAACCAAATGGGAATTTTAGAACTCAAAAATAACTGAAATTTTAAAAAAGGAACTTCAATGGATGGGCTCAAAGTAGAATGGAGAGAACAGAAGAAAGAATTAATAAACTCCAAGACAGAATGATGAAAATGATCTGGTCCAAACAGTGAGAAAAAAAAATGCACAGAATCTTAGGGACAGGTGGGTCTATAACAAAAGATCTAACATTTGGGTCACTGAAGGCCCAGGAGAGGAGAGAGAGGGTGGGGCTGCAAAAGTAGTCAACGAGATAATAGCAGGAAATTTCCCAAATTTTGCAGAAGACAGAAACCTACAGATTCAAGAAACTGAGCAATCCCAAATGAAGTAAGTTCAAAAAAAATTCACAGCAAGATACGTCATAGTCCAACTACTGAAAACTAAAGATAAAAAAAGTCTTGAAAGTAGTGAGAGAGAAATGACATCTAATCTGTAAGAGGAAAACAATTCGAACGATGTGTATTTCTTCAAAAATCTATATAAAGAGATACATTTAGGGACGTCTGGGTGGCTCAGTCGGTCAGGTGTTAGAGTCTTGATTTTGGCTCAGGTCATGATCTCAGGGTCATGAGATCAAGCCCCATGTTGGGCTCCTCTCTGGGCGTGAAATCTGCTTGAGATTCTCTCTCTCTCCCTCTGCCCCTCCCCCCAGACCCCACTGTCAGGTGTTCTCTCTCTTTCTCTCTCTCTCTCTCAAAAAAAGAGAGAGAGAGAGATATTCAAAAACATTACAGATAAATGTTCAAGAAACCCTTGGGAAGGCAGGTGAAAGAAGACAGAAATGAAAAACAGAGGGGACAAGTAGAAAATGAAAAATGAAATAACAGATTTAAGCCCTAACATAGCAATAATTATATTAAATGCTAATAGTCTCACATACAGTATGATTCTATTTATACAACATTCTCGAAATGCTGGGAGTACAGACACAGAGAACATACTAACAGTTGCCAGGAGTCAGGGATGGTGGTGCAGGGGGAAGGGCTAGTACAAAAGAGATCTTTGTTGGGAGAGAGTAATTCTGTGTCTTGACTGAGGTGGTGGTTTCAGAAAGCCGCACGTGTGACACGATCACACAGAACTATATCCACATGGCCCCAACCTCAGGCGCCCCATTTGCTGTTACCCTGGAGTAAGGCAAGGTGCAACCATGGGGGGAAATGGGTGAATGGCGCATGGGACCTCCCTGCACAGCCTTTGCAACTTCCTGGAAACCTATAATTTCACGATTAAAAAAAATCACAGATTATAACTTACACATATTTTAAAAGGTCAATACACTTGTAAATGAAGGAGAAATAATCTGTCTCTACTATGTGGATCCTTGGGTACGCCTTCCTAGAAGACGTGATGGCATCAGATGTCGAACTATGATCAAGAAGTCAGGATCTGAGAAATAATATCAGAGCCATTTCCATTTTAAAAAAATACAGGAAAATGAGAGGGGAGGTCACAGTCACTGGTGTGGCATGACATTAAAATGGTTGCAAACATACTTTGTGTCTCTGTAAAATGAGTTCTTTTCTAGGCTTCAGGAACTATCCTTGGTTTCTCACCTCTACAAGCCACCAGGGGGACAAGTGAAGGACAGGGAAATCAAGGGCAGTCCTCCAATGGGAGGGACACCTGCACAGTGTAAATCACTTAGTTTCCACAGTCCTGCCCATGAGAGGCGAGTAACACTCTTCCAACATATCAGAAAAGCCCCAGAATACTTTTGAGACTCTATGCAGCATGCCCACTGGAAAGGACACCTGGCTCCCCTGGGGGCACTGCTCCCCTGAAGTCCTTTCCAGCATCTTCTTTCGTGTGTCCACAGGTGCTTCTTGCTCCTCACGGCTCGTTCCACACTGCTGTCCTTTGAAGATCACATCAGACTATGTGGTTGCTACTCCCTCTGGCCACGGTCCTCTCTCCTCATGTCTTAGGATTCAGCAGCTGATCTAGCAGCTTTCTTCCCCACTTCTCCTGCCCTATTTCTTTGTAATTCCCACATCCACATGGATGGATGCAGCCAGCTCTCTGTTCTTTTTCCTTCTCAGTGCCAGTCATCTCTTAACTTACCCCAATCATCCATGGGAGTCATCCACTCCCATGGCCAAACCCAGATCTCGTCATTTCTCTAAGTATACCCATTCCTCAATAAATGGAGAGCATTTCCTTTTCCAACCAGTAGCTCCCATCTTCCCAGATCATTTTTTCAGCCAAGGGTGGTGGGCCCTACTAGGACCTTCGGCAGAGCAGTTTTGAGCCACAAACTAAATATACATACAGCTCAGTGGGTGGATTGTAAACATTGTGTCAACTGATAAAGAGCAAAGAAACCTGAGTTATTGTAATAGGTCACTAGTGTAATTTCTAAACACAAGCAAGCAAAACTCACTTTACAAGACTGCATGCTCCCATATTTGAGGACCTGCATCAAACATACTACGGTGCAGGCCCATGACAAAGGCAGGAGAGAGGAAAGGGTGCAGGTAAAAGAAAATAAAAGTGAAAAGAGATAACAAATAGAGGGCCTTGCCCGGGCCAACAAGAGTGTGCTGTGTACTAAAGAGCAGTGAACAACTTACATCTGAGATCCTTCAAAAAATCAGAAGTCACACCTAAGAGTCTGGGCAGACCCACAGCTCCCTAGGCGTCATGGAATACATCTCCCATGGTTGGGGCAGGTGACAGGGGGATTGACTGATGAGCACTGGAAGAGGTGACAGCAGGCCCTGCAGGGTAGCTGAGGGGAGCAGGGTCAGTGGGGATCGGGCTGAGGGTCCTCAGTGGGGGAAGGGGGCAGAGGGCAGAGCTCTGGGCTGCAGGGTGATGCAAGGTGCCCAAATGCTGAACCTGAGGCCCTGAACCTGAATTCTGATGGAGGGGCTTGGCACCTCTCCAAGTGAGGAGCTCCTCTGGACAGCCACCCACTGCAGCCGGGAAGGCTGAGCTGGCGGGAATCTGCCATTCCATCTGGGGATAGTGGCCAGAGGCCTCCCCGTTCAGAGTCGGAGGGACTGAGGAGTATGGGGGTGGTGGTCCCATAGGGTAAGGAAATACAATGGAGGTCATGATGGCCAGGTGCTGGCTCCCTACTTGGGGATCAAAGCTGGAGAAGCCCCAAGGCCAGACTGAAGGCGCTGGGGCAGCTGGAGGGGGATGCCCCATCCAGAAAGGACTGCCAAAGGACACCCACGTGTAACTCCAAGGGGCTGGGTACCCTATGCAGGGGTGGACAGCACAGGGGTTTTATGTGTTGGTGCCACACAGGCACAGAAGCTTCACGTCTGCCCCAGAGGCAGCTGGAGGTACGTGGATTTCCTTTGAGGGGTGGGAGGCCAGGGGTACGTGTTTCTGCATAGCTTGTTCCTGAGAGGCTGCCCCCATTGTGGACAGGACACTTCCCGTTCTTCCCAAGCCTGGGTACATGTGGCCAGCTTGCCGTCCTGGCTCCCCACCTGTGGAGTGGATGGAGGCTGGAGGAGAAAGAAGAGGTACAGGAAGGGGGTGTGTGGCAAGCCTGGGGAGGGGCCAGAGATGTCAGGAGAGGCCCAACAGCACAAACTAGTTTTGGGTCGAGTTGGGGCTTGGGGAGTGTGTAGCATTTCTTTGAGTTAAGTTGTCCTTTCCTGTCCTTATGAACCCCCCACCCGCACCCCAATGTGGAAAACAAGAACCTGAGAGGATTCACGGCCAGGCTCTGGGGACACCTGGGTCGGTACAAGGAAGAAAATGAGGAGACAAATTCCAAATCCCTCCCTTGCAACAGTCAGAAACATAATGGAAATGGGCAGAATAAGGGGCTCTCCCTGGAGAGGGAGAAGGTACCCATCCACCTTTTCAACACACCCCCCAGACCAGGTGCCCACCTCCCGGAGCCTTGCTCAACAGGTCAGTAAGTGATAAGCAGAAGTGTGCCAAGGTCAGGGCCATATTTCAGAAATGCACTCTTCCTGACGGGCAGAGACCAGACTGGAAGAGCTTTGTCCCAGAGGGAGGAAGAACAGGAGGGGTGGTAGCAGCAACTTAGGGGAGAGGTGACAGCCCTTAAACCTAACGGATGCAGTGGACAGGGAGAGAAGTGGGGGGCTTCAGCTATGTTTAGGAGACCACACTGGAGTCCTTAGCAAGCAGGTGTTGAAGAAAGAGTCCAGAACGGAGCCTGGGTAGAGATAGACCAACAGACACACCAAAAACAGGGGCAAACAATGGACTTGGGGAGGACAGCCTGTTCTGTGTGAGTCAGTTTTCCTCCACATTTCCCAGGGCAGCTGATTGCATTCAAGGCCTCAATTCTTCCTTCTCCCCGTAGCCCCACCCCAGGTGACCCACTCAGGCTCCAAGCTCAAGGGACGTGGGCAAGTATGATGTGAACAGAGGTTTTAGAGGGGTTCTTTCAATCTGGCCAGAGCCTCTGTGATTGCCCTGAGAACATGCTGAGGGAGTGTAAGAGAATGAGCACAGAGCTGAGGCACCCCACTGGTTATGGGTCAGCCCTGAGCCAGTGGACCTGCAGACACATGTGAGCCCAGGAGAGGTGGATTCAGTCCCACTGAGCCTTGAGCGGTGTGGCCTGGGATCTGGAGCTGAGCACACTCTCCAGGTGATTCTCATGCACACTAACCACTGGGAAGAACTGGCCTCGCTGAGCTGCAGGGCCTGCTGGACCCCAGCTGGGAGCAGAGCTGAGTTGAGCAGAACCCGGTAGGTTTGTAAGCTACGAGACATTTGCTGTGTGCTACAGAGGAGCTGGTGTTTTTATTGTCACACGGGATTATTTTGCAATAGATGACGGACACAATTTCCCCCACCCCTAACTTCCCCAGTACATTCCAAGGGCTACCGCAAGAAAAAGTCAGAGAGGATAAAGAAGCAGGGTGCTCCATCCTGTTCCCTTCCCTCCAGGACACATTCTGAGGGACGAGCCAGCAGGACACCCTGGAGGGGAGAGGACAGCTGGTCTCATCCCTGCCCCCCCCACAGTGGGTAGAACAGTAATGACATGAAGGCAGTCATGGGAGGGGTGTGGGCACAGGGCCTGGCGGAGCGGTCAGCTGCCCTCTAGACAGAAGGATTGTGCTGTGATTCAACACGCACACCTGAAGACGTGAGGTTGGGATGTAGAGCAGAATTCGACTATGAACAGGATCCAGGTGGGAATGCGGATGTTTAAATAGATGCTTCCATGGATGTCACAGGCAATAAAGACTGGCAATGAAGAGCAGAGCAAAGGGGCCCCAGGAGCAAATGGACCAGATGAACCCACACCATGCTTTGCACATGGGAGCCTCACTGCCCATCTGGTCTGGATTCAGCCTTCACTGCACAGAGGACGGGGAACCTCTGAATAGGCTTGCACCACCTAAGAAAAAATTTCCCCCAACAAATAAAATGGGGACAGATAGAAATGATGTCCAGTGATGGGGGGGCGGAGAAATACAAGTTCTTAGTATTGAATAAGAACATTCAAGTCCATTGAAAAATGGGGAAAACCTAAAAAAAAGCCATTTGTGGGTTGAAAAAAAAAGTGCTCATGAATTAGAAAATTGATATTGTTAAAATGTCCATACTCCCTAAAACAATCCGCAGATTTGATGCAATCCCTAGCAAAACTCCAGTGGCATTTTTCATAGAACAAACAATCCTAAGTTTTCATAGATGCACAAAAAAACAAAAACAAAAACAAAAAACAAATAGCCAAAGCAAATTTGAGAAAGAACAAACCTGGAGGCATCACATTCCCTGATTTCAAACTGAATTACCAAGCTATAGTAATCAAAATAGTACAGTATTGGAATAAATTCCAATAAATTCCATAGATCCATGGAATAGAGAGCCCAGAAATAAGTCCACGCATCGATGGTCAATTAATTTACAACAAAGGAGTCAAGAATATACAAGAATATACAATACAAGAATATACAACGGGGGTAGGGACAGTCTCTTCAATAAATAGTGTTGGGTAAACTGGACAGTCACATACAAAAGAATGAAACTAAACCACTATCTTACATCACACACAAAAATTAACTCCAAATGGATTATAGACTTGACCTACTGTATGATCCAGCAATTCCACTTCTGGGTGTTTATCTGAGGGAAACAAAGATATTGACTCAAAAAGACATATGCACCCCCATGTCCACTGCAGCACTGTTTACAATAGTCAAGATATGGAAGCAGCCACTGATGAATGAATGGATAAAGAGGATGTGGTGTGTATATACACACACACACACAATGGAACCTTATTCAGCCATAAAAAATAATAAAATCTTGCCATTTGCCACAACACAGATGGACTCTGGGCCATGATGCTAAGTGAAATAAGCCAGAGAAAGAAAAAAATACCATATGATCTCACTTCTATGTGGAATCTAGAAACCACACCAAACAAAACCAACCTCAGAGAAACAGGGAAAAGATTGGTGGTGGCCAGAGGCAGAGTGGGGGGGCGGTGGTGTAAAATGGGTGAAGGGGGTCAAAATGTACACATTTCCAGTTATAAAATTACTAAGTCGTAGGGATGAAATATACATCATGGTGACTATATTTAATGCCACTATATTTTTAAAAAAAAAGTCAGAGGTGGGTTGGGAGACAAGAGGCCAACAGCATCTGAAAATGTGTTCAAACATATAAATAATGAAATAAATGCAACTGAAAGAAATGGGCTAGACAGCAGGTTGAATGTATGTATTTGCTAGTGCCCTCTCCCCACCCCCACTTAGACAAGGATAAAGGGGGTTTTGGAAAGGTATCAGCCTGCAAGAACAATGATCACAAGAGAGGAAGCAGGAATGAAATTTGGGAAGTGAGAAAGCAGGAGGCCACATAGTAACTGAAGCCCAGCTCAGGGAGGAAGACAAAGAGCTGAGTCCTAAGCCACAAGGCCACTGGAGAACCTCTGAGAGGGTCTCAAATTTCTGGTATCAGGTGAGGTTGGAGGTGGTGTGGAAGTGGGATAAGGTAGGGGCTAAAAGCAGAAGGTTGGTTAAGTTTTCAAAGACTCTCTGACAAGTAGTTGGAATGGAGACACCTCCCCTGCCCCCAAGAGAGGAGACTAGACTTTTCCTCTCTACACTGAAAACGAAGGCAGAGGTCAGGGCGTGAACAAGGCTTGCAGTCTGCCCAGATTCCTGCTCTTACCTTCTCTCCGTTCCCTGCGTGCCACCCTTTCAGCTTGGGGCACGAGAGTGGAAGAGCCTTCTCTGGAAACCATGACCAGGCCAAGAGGAAAAATCCAAAGGTAGTAACGTTGATGGTCCCTCAAAGATAAGGCCTGGCTGTCACTGGAAGACGCACTCACAGGCTCAGGACTTCCAACCGACTCTTTGGCGCCCACTCCTAACTATGAGCCAGCAACCAAGTTTCACTAGGCTTCAGATGAAAACCTGTCACACACAAGATATTATTTATTACATATTATAATGTCAGATATCTCTGCTACCTCAAAGATCAAGAACTAAGGCATGAGACTCGGACAACAAAGGCAATATAGAGGAGAGAAAAAACCTCAGAAAAGTAATATCCTCAGAGAGGTAAGACTGTTTTCTTAAAACATAAACAGGATATTATTTTAAAAAAACCTCTCAGAGCAAGAAGCTTGCAAATTAAACAGGATAGCTAAAATGAAAAGCATAAGGGTTGGAAGATAAAGTGGGAGAAGTCTCCCCAGAAAATTGAACAAAATTATAAAAGTGCAGAATGGGTGAGAAAATAAGAAAATGAAAACGAAAGGGTCACTAGAGATCTAACATCTGAATGACAGGGATTCTAGAAACAGAAGAGAAACTGGAGGAGAGTTCATCAAAGACATGAATCAAGAAAATTTCCCAGAACCTGAAGCATAGGATTCTAGAGGGCATGGGACCCACCAAGGGTCCAGCAGATAGATGAAAACAGACCACCACACCAAGTATACGATTGGGAAATTTCAGGACACTGGGGACAAAGAAAACCCTATAGTCCCCAGAGAAAACAAATACAAAGGTTTTGGAACTGGAATGGCTTCACAGTTCAATACCTGCCCTGAAAGCTGGAAGGAAAGAGAGCAGGGCTTTCAAAATTCTGACAGAGAGTTGTTTTCTAGCTTAGAGTTCTAAATCTAGGCAAAATGTAGATGGTGCAGGTGCAGTCACTATACTCTAAGACATGCAAGATGTCAAAGTTTACCTCGGAGGCTGCCTTTCTCAGAAAGCGGCTGGAGGATACACTACAGCAAAATGAGGGTGTCAGCCGAGAAAGAGAAGACCAGGAAAACAGAGAAGTCCCCAGAGGACAGTTGTGAACCAGGCCAGTCTAGAAGATTCCTGGAGAAAATGCTTCTGGAAGGTGAGACCGGGAGAAGCCCTGATGTGTGTGAACACAGTGAGGAGATGAGGTGGGAGGGGCAGGGCCATGAAACAGCTACACCTATTGTGCCTAGAACTGAAAATCCAGGTACTAGCTTGTTCTGTGGAAATACAGAAGTAGGTACCGAAATAATTAGCTAAAAGAGTTGCAAGGAATTGTCCCTGGGAAAGAGGGAGTGAGGGGGAAGATTCCTTTCCATGTCAACTCCTTAAGACTATTTGCTTCTAAGTTAAATGTATGAAATTGATTATCAGTCAGAGCCAAACAAAAGAGGAAGCTCTCATTTTTCACCATCAGACTGGACAAGGTTTAAAAGATTGATTTAAAAGTACTATTTTTAAAAGATCGTACTGAGTGTTGGGGAGGAGGTGGGGAAATTGGTCTAATTCTTTCCTCGTGGGAGCAAAATGGACATGATCTCTTTACAGGGCAATCTAGCAGCAACTGATCAAAACTTAACATGTGACAACCCACCCCCCCACCCAGGCAAGTTGCTCTCTCCCTTAGTTGTGTATCATGAGTGGAGAAGAGGAAGCTGTGTGTGGAAGGGGACCCCTGAAAGGCACTCCAGGGGTGTGGGTGGGACAAAGATTTGGGGGCTGGCATCTGCAGGCAGACTGACAGAAAGGCAGTAGCCGTCTGGGATAGGAGAGTCTTGGGCTCCAGACCAAGCTCCTCCTTGATGGAGAAACCACTGTGGGTTCTAACTGTGAGCAATTCAGAAACACGGAGGGGGTGATTAGGTAGGCTGGCAGCTGGGGAGGGTGAGGAAGAGTTTTGTTTAAAGAATGAGGAGGAGGGTTGTTTACATGACAGAGATGAAGAGCCAATTAAAGGGGAGAGAGCAGGAGGGTGTTGGAACTGGAGGGACTGATTAGAGGGCCCCGGATGCTGAGGAAGGGGGTAGAATACACAAGATTAGCCGTGGCCAGGAGACAAGACAAAGGAGGAGAGGACCCATTTTCACCGGGCAAAAGCTGCGCTCTCTCTCTCTCCCCTGCATAAGCCCCAGAACCCACACACACCTGGTTTATTTAGTGCTGAAACACTCTCCGAGGAGAAGCCAGCGGTCTTAGGAGTCCCCAGGTGGTGCAGTCGTCCCAGGTCAGGCAACCCACCAACCTCCTCATAGATCAGGAAGAAGCAAGGGGCCACACCGGCCGGCAGCTCGTGGTTTTCCAGCAGGCTGTGAGTTGGCCCTACATCTGGTGCCCTTATAAAAGGCAGGTAGGACACGGCCTGGCATGTGAGGAAGGCGGGGTCAGGTCATCTGATTTGACTCTGAAGGAAATGATAGGATCAATCACTGTCAAATGGTGCCTGCATGTGGCTCAATTGCAAGCAAGAAGCTGGTTGAATTGATCCAGTAAACTGTTTATCCCAGAAATAAAAGTACAGACAGGATTGCCAGGATGCTGGCAAGGAGAGGGTCCAGAGTGTGAAACTGACCTAGTTGTCAGAGGTCAGTGAAAGATGACCAACCAGGGCGCTTTGAGCTGGGCCTGAAGAGAGAGTGCAAGTCAGCCCTGCTGGGTGGGGAGTGGGGGCTTTGTGGGCAAAGGGAAGCCTAGCTGCCAAGGCCCCAGGGCAGGAGCAGAGCCCTTCCAGGAGCCTACAGGGCCAATGTGGCTACAGCCCAAGACAAGGGAGCTGGGGGTGGTCGGACAGGCACGTGGTCCCACCTTCCAGGGACCTGTGTGCCCGGATAAGGGAGCCATGGTGGAGTTGGGGGTTAGGAGCAGAGATGAATGCAGGTTTGAATTTCAGAGCAGCATATCTGGCTACAGCCTGGGGAGCCAGGTAGATGTTGGCATGGCTGGGAGGGCACTATGCAGTGTCCCTTGGGTTAAAGTGGGACAGGGCCGTGTAGAAGAAATGCACCATGAGAGTGGTCTACATGAGAACACAGCTTTGCAGAGGCAGTTAAGACATCCAGAGGTTATTCCAATCCTCATAGCTCCCTCTGTTTTGTATGTATTGATTTGTAGTTTTCCAAGAAGTGTTAAAAACCTTCCATTATGATTGTGGACTTGCCAGCTTCTCTGTATTTTTGTGGCTTTTGGATTAACACATTTTGAGGCCAATTATTTATATAGCACTTACCAGGTGTCAGGCACTGTCCAAATACGAACTCATTTAATCAATTCTAACAATAGGAGATGGGTTCAGAAAATTATACAGTAAGGGCTTTGAAAAAGCTAATAAGGGGGCGGAGCAAGATGGCGGAGGAGTAGGAGATCTGGATTTCGTCTGGTCTCAGGAATTCAGCTGAATAGGGATCAAACCATTCTGAACACCTACGAACTCAACAGGAGATCAAAGAGGAGAGTAGCAACAACGCTCTGAACAGAGAAGCGACGACTTACTGGAAGGTAGGACGTGCGGAGAAGTGAATCCGCGGTGATATTCGGGAGGATAGACGGCGGGGGAGGGGCCTCCGCCGGCCGCTTCTGGCAAGTGATAGAGCCGCGGAGCACAAAATCAGAACTTTTAGAAGTCGGCTCCGCGGAGGGACGTCGCTCCAGTGGCTAAGCGGGGGGGTGGAACCCCCGCGGGAGAGTGTGGTCTCAGGACCCTCGGGGTCACAGAAAGACCGGGGGTGCCTGAGTGCGGCAGAGGTCCCAGGTATTGGAGCGGGGAAGCTGGCTGCAGAGACGGAGCCGAGGCGCAGGCTCTCAGCTCGGGGTGGCCATAAACTGATCCACGGCCCAGTCGGGCCACTGGTCCTCCAGCAGGGACCCAACAAGCGGCAGATCTGCGGAGACTCCCCTTTCTCCCCCGGGGAGGAGCGGCACGGGAATGCACCGCAGGAATCTGCTGGGTTTGGAGACTCCACACTGGGTCGGGTGCCAGAGATAGAAACGCTCAGTCACAGGCTGGGTGAGCAGAGTGCGGCTGGAGACCAGGGAGATGGGAGTGACTGCTTTTCTCTGGGGGCGCACTGAGGAGCAGGACCCTGAGTTCTCAGCTCCTCTGGGTGGAGATTGGGAGGCCACCATTTTCGCCCTGGTCCTCCAAAGCTGTACCGAGAGCTTTCAGGGAACAAAAGCTCCTGAGAGCAAACCCGAGCAGCTTGCTTAGCCCAGAACAACAAGGGTGGGGCAATTCCGCCTCCGGCAAAGACATTTGGAAACCACGGCAACAGGCCCCTCCCCCAGAAGATCAGCAGGAACAGCCCGCAAGCCAAGACCAAGTTTACCGATCAAGGAGAACTGGAGAACTCCAGCGATAGGGGAATTTTACCATGATTCATTAGTTCATCAAAGTTAATTTTTTTAACTGTTTTTTTATTTTTCTTTTTCCCTTTTTCAGCCAACATCTTATCAATCCCTTTTTAAAAAAAAAAACATTTTTTATTTTTCATTTTTAAGTCATATTTTATCCCTTCATAGTGGTTACCCTTATTTTTGGCATATATATATAAGTTGTTCTCTCTTTAAAATTTTGAGATACAGTTTCTTCTAACAGATCAAAATATACCCTAAATCACTAGTGACTTTGTTCCAGTCTCCTGCCTGATCACATTATCTCCCTTTTATCTCTTTTTTTAAAATCTTCTTCTTTCATTTTTCAAACAACTTATCTTATCAATTCCTTTTATAAAATCTTTATAATTTTCATCATTACAGTCATCTTCCATCCCTTCATTGTATCAACCCTTATTTTGTACATATGTCTTTCTTCCTTTAAAATTTTAGGAGGCACTTTTTTCTAACAGACCAAAATACACCCAAAATCTAGTGTGTGGCACTGATCTATGCACTAGCCTGATCATATTTGATCATATTCGGATTTTTTAGTATTGTTCTGTTTTTGTTTTTATCTTTTTTTCTTTTATTTTCCTCTTTCTTTTTTCTTTCTTTCCCTTTCTTTTCCCCTGGTTTCAGGTCTTTTCTGATTTCTGTAGAGTATATTTGCTGGGAACATTGTTAACCTGTTAGCATTTTGTTCTCTCATTCATCTATTCTCCTCCGGACAAAATGACAAGATGAAAAAATCACCTCAGCAAAAAGAACAAGAGGTAGTACCGTCAGCCAGGGACCTACTCAATACGGACATTAGTACGATGTTGGACCTAGAGTTCAGAATCATGACTTTAAAGATCCTAGCTGGGCTTGAAAAAAGGGTGGAAGTTATTAGAGAAACCCTTTCTGGAGAAATAAAAGAACTGAAATCTAACCAAGTCAAAATCAAAAAGGCTATTGATGAGGTGCAATCAAAACTGCGGGCACTAACTGCTAGGATAAATGAGGCAGAAGAGAGAATCAGTGATATAGAAGACCAAATGATGGAAAATAAAGAGGCTGAGAAAAAGAGAGATGAACAACTACAGGAACACGAGGGCAGAATTCGAGAGATAAGTGATACGATAAGAGGAAACAACACTGGAATAATTGGGATCCCAGAAGAAGAAGAAAGAGAGAGGGGGGCAGAAGGTATATTGTAGCAAATAATAGCAGAGAACTTCCCTAACGTGAAGAAGGAAACAGGCATCAAAATCCAGGAGGCACAGAGAACCCCTCTCAAAATCAATAATAATAGGTCAACACCCCGACATCTAATAGTAAAACTTACGAGTCTCAGAGACAAAGAGAAAATCCTGAAAGCAGCTCGGGAGAAGAGATGTGTAACCTACAATGGTAGAAATATTAGATTGGCAACAGACCTATCCACAGAGACCTGGCAGGCAGAAAGGACTGGCAAGATATCTTCAGAGCACTAAACGAGAAAAATATGCAGCCAAGAATACTATATCCAGCTAGGCTGTCATTGAAAATTGAAGGAGAGATAAAAAGCTTCCAGGACAAACAAAAACTAAAGGGATTTGCAAACACGAAACCAGCCCTCCAAGAAATATTGAAAGAGGTCCTCTAAGCAAAGGGAGAGCCTAAAAGCAGCATAGATCAGAAAGGAACACAGACAATATACAGTAACAGTCACCTTACAGGCAATACAATGGCACTAAATTCATACCTTTCAATAGTTACCCTGAATGTAAATGGGCTAAATGCCCCAATCAAAAGACACAAGCTATCAGATTGGATTAAAAAACAAGACCAATCGATATGCTGTCTGCAAGAGACTCATTTTAGACCCAAAGACACCCCCAGATTGAAAGTGAAGGGGTGGAAAACCATTTACCATGCTAATGGACACCAAAAGAAAGCTGGGGTGGCAATCCTTATATCAGACAAACTAGATTTTAACACAAAGACTGTAATAAGAGATGAGGAAGGACACTATATCCTACTTAAAGGGTCTATCCAACAAGAAGATCTAACAATTGTAAATATCTATGCCCCAAACATGGGAGCAGCCAATTATTAAGGCAATTAATAACAAAACCGAAGAAACACATTGACAGCAATACAATAATAGTGGGGGACTTTAACAGCCCCCTGACTGAAATGGACAGATCATCTAAGCAAAAGATCAACAAGGAAATAAAGACTTCAAATGACACACTGGACCAAATGGACCTCACAGACATATTCAGAAGATTCCATCCCAAAGCAACGGAATACACATTCTTCTCTAGTGCCCAGGGAACATTCTCCAGAATAGATCACATCCTAGGTCTCAAATCAGGTCTCAACCGGTACCAAAAGATTGGGATCATTCCCTGCATATTTTCAGACCACAATGCTTTGAAACTAGAACTCAATCACAAGAGGAAAGTCGGAAAGAACTCAAATCCATGGAGGCTAAAGAGCATCCTACTAAAGAATGAATGGGTCAGCCAGGAAATTAAAGAAGAATGAAAAAAATCCATGGAAACCAATGAAAATGAAAACACAACTGTTCAAAAGCTTTGGGATACAGCAAAGGCAGTCCTGAGAGGAAAGTATATAGCAATACAAGCCTTTCTCAAGAAACAAGAAAGGTCTCAAATACACAACCTAACCCTACACCTAAAGGAGCTGGAGAAAGAACAGCAAATAAAGCCTAAACCCAGCAGGAGAAGAGAAATAATAAAGATCAGAGCAGAAATCAGAGAACTAGAAACCAAAGGAACAGTAGAACAGATCAACGAAACTAGGAGCTGGGTCGTTGAAAGAATTAGCAAGATTGATAAACCCCTGACCAGACTGATCAAAAAGAAAAGAGAAATGACCCAAATCAACAAAACCATGAATGAAAGAGGAGAGATCACAACCAACACCAAAGAAATACAAACAATTATAAGAACGTATTATGAGCAACTCTAGGCCAGCAAATTAGATAACCTGGAAGAAATGGGTGCATTCCTAGAGATGTATCAACTACCAAAATTGAACCAGGAAGAAATAGAAAACCTGAACAGACCTATAGCCACTAAGGAAATTGAAGCAGTCATCAAAAATCTCCCAAGAAACAAAAGCCCAGGGCCAGATGGCTTCCCAGGGGAATTCTATCAGACATTTAAAGAAGAATTAATACCTATTCTCCTGAAACTGTTCCAAAAAATAGAAATGGAGGAAAACTTCCAAACTCATTTTATGAGGCCAGCATTACCTTGACCCCAAAACCAGACAAAGACCCCATCAAAAAGGAGAATTACAGACCAATATCCTTGATGAACATGGATGCAAAAATTCTCACCAAAATACTAGCCAAGAGGATCCAACAGTACATTAAAAGGATTATTCACCATGACCAAGTGGGATTTATCCCTGGGCTGCAAGGCTGGTTCAACATCCACAAATCAATCAACGTGATACAATACATTAACAGAAGAAAGAACAAGAATCATAAGATCCTCTCAGTAGATGCAGAAAAAGCATTTGACAAAGTACAGCATCCTTTCTTGATCAAAACTCTTCAGAGTACAGGGATAGAGGATACCTACCTCAATATCATAAAAGCCATCTATGAAAAACCTACAGCGAATATCATTCTTAATGGGGAAAAGCTGAGAGCTCTTCCCCTAAGGTCAGGAACGCGGCAGGGATGTCCACTCTCACCACTGCTATTCAACATAGTATTAGAAGTCCTAGCCACAGCAATGAGACCACAAAAAGAAATCAAAGGCATCCAAATCGGCAAAGAGGAAGTCAAACTCTCACTCTTTGCAGGTGATATGATACTGTATGTGGAAAACCCAAAGGACTCCACCCCAAAACTGCTAGAACTCCTACAGGAATTCAGTAAAGTGGCAGGCTATAAAATCAATGCACAGAAATCAGTGACATTCCTGTACACCAACAACAAGACAGAAGAGAGACAAATCAAGGAGTTGATCCCATTTACAATTGCACCCAAAACCATAAGGTACCTAGGAATAAATTTAACCAAAGAGGCAAAGGATCTGTACTCAGAAAACTATAAAATACTCATGAAAGAAATCGAAGAAGACACAAAGAAATGGAAAAACGTTCCATGCTCATGGATTGGAAGAACCAACATTGTGAAGATGTCAGTGCTACCTAGAGCAATCTACACATTCAATGGAATCCCCATCAAAATACCATCCACTTTTTTCAAAGAAATGGAACAAATCATCCTAAAATTTGTATGGAACCAGAAGAGACACCGATTAGCCAGAGGAATATCGAAAAAGAAAAGCAAAGCTGGCGGCATCACAATTCCAGACTTCCAGCTCTATTACAAAGCTGTCATCATCAAGACAGTATGCTACTGGCACAAAAACAGACACATAGATCAATGGAACAGAATCGAGAGCCCAGAAATGGACCCTCAACTCTATGGTCAACTCATCTTTGACAAAGCAGGCAAGAATGTCCAATGGCAAAAGTACAGTCTCTTCCACAAATGGTTTTGGGAACATTGGACAGCCACATGCAGAAGAATGAAACTGGACCGTTTCCTTTCACCACACACAAAAATAGACTCCAAATGGTTGAAAGACCTAAACGTGAGACAGGAGTCCATCAACATCCTAAAGAAGAACACAGGGGGCAACCTCTTCGACCTCAGCCGCAGCAACTTCTTCCTAGAAACATCACCAAAGGCAAGGGAAGCCAGGGCAAAAATGAACTATTGGGATTTCATCAAGATAAAAAGCTTTTGCACAGCAAAAGAAACAGTCCACAAAACCAAAAGACAACCGACAGAATGAGAGAAAATATTGGCAAATGACATATCAGATAAAGGGCTAGTATCCAAAATCTATAAAGAACTTCTCAAACTCAACACCCAAAGAACAAATAATCCAATCAAGAAATGGGCAGAAGACATGAACAGACATTTTTCCAAAGAAGACATCCAAATGGTCAACAGACACATGAAAAAGTGCTCAACATCGCTCGGCATCAGGGAAATCCAAATCAAAACCTCCATGAGATACCACCTCACACCCGTCAGAATGGCTAAAATTAACAAGTCAGGAAATGACAGATGTTGGCGGGGTTGTGGAGAAAGGGGAACCCTCCTACACTGTTGGTGGGAATGCAAGCTGGTGCAACCCCTCTGGAAAAGAGTGTGGAGTTTCCTCAAACAGTTGAAAATAGAGCTACCATATGACCCAGCAATTGCACTACTGGGTATTTACCACAAAGATACAAATGTAGGGATCCGAAGGGGTACGTGCACCCCAATGTTTATAGCAGTAATGTCCACAATAGCCAAACTGTGGAAAGAGCCAAGATGTCCATCAACAGATGAATGGATAAAGAAGGAGTGGTATATATACACAATGGAATATTATGCAGCCATCAAAAGGAATGAGATCTTGTCATTTGCAACGACGTGGATGGAACTGGAGGGTGTTATGCTGAGTGAAATAAGTCAATCAGAGAAAGACATATATCACATGACCTCACTGATATGAGGAATTCTTAATCTAGGGAACAAACTGAGTGTTGCTGGAGTGGTGGGGGGTGGGAGGGATGGGGTGGCTGGGTGATAGACATTGGGGAGGGTATGTGCTATGGTGAGCGCTGTGAATTGTGCAAGACTGTTGAATCACAGATCTGTACTTCTGAAACAAGTAATGCAACATATGTTAAGAAAAAAGAAAAAGAAGAAGATAGCAGGAGGGGAAGAATGAAGGGGATTAAGTCAGAGCGGGAGACGAACCCTGAGAGACGATGGACTCTGAAAAATAAACTGAGGGTTCCAGAGGGGAGGAGGGTAGGGGGATGGGTTAGCCTGGTGATGGGTATTAAAGAGGGCACATTCTGCAATGGAGCACTGGGTGTTATGCACAAAAAATGAATCATGGGACACTACATCAAAAACTAATGATGTAATATATGGTGATTAACATAACAATAAAAAAATTAAAAAAAAAAGAAATGACCGAACAGCAAACATGCCTTAGAAGCTGGAAAGAATGAGCATATATGATAAAGACAGAGACTATCTCTCTCCTTGAAGAAATTCCAGGATTTTAAAGCTTAAGATGCCTCCTTCCTCCGGTCCCAGGGGAGTAAAGATAATGTTTTATCTTCCTTGGAGGCATTCAAAAATAGCAGGCGCCATCATTACTCCACCCCAATGCCCCTTCCCTAGACCTTGGGCTCAGCAAAGTTAACCCAGCAAAGTCACACAACCAACAAGCAGTGGAGCTGTATTGGAACAAGGTTCTAAAGGTTTCTGTGGCATGCCCAGCTCTGCTCTTACCCACTGAACTCAGATGAGGATGTGCCAAGAGCACTGGGAAAATCACCAGCTATTAAACCTTATTTAAGGCCTAAAAAAAAAAAAAAGCTAATAAAAGTTTATTGATTAACAAGGAAAATTGTTCATAATATATTATGAAATGAAAAAGGCAAGTTATGGTGCAGTTTATACAAGCTGATCCCTTTTTTGGTGAGTGAAAGAAACGTATCTGTGCATAAGAAAATGGTCCAGAAGAGTGCCTACCAAAATGATGACATAGATTATATTTAGGAGGTAAAATTATGGGTAATCATAATTTTCTTATTTCTGCTTATATGCATCGTCCATTTTTGATAACAAGGATCTATTAGCTTGGTAATTAAAAAATAAATCATTTGATGATCCTGCTATTCAAATCATGAACTTGAGAAATTGCAAATAAATGGACTAAAAATTCTCTTTGATTAAGAATGAGGTCCTCAGGGGTGTCTGGGTTGCTCAGTCGTTAAGCATCTGCCTTCGGCTCAGGTCATGATCTCAGGCTCCCCCTGCTTGTGTTCCCTCTCTTGCTGTGTCTCTCTCTGCCAAATAAATAAATAAAATCTTTAAAAAAAAAAAGAGGTGCTCAATCTAAAGACACAAAGAACTGGGTGCACAGCTTTATGAGGAAGAATTAGAATCCATCATACCCAGGTAAGGATTGATGAGAAATCCATGGAGTAGAGATGTTCCCTTAGTCCCTGGGGTTCTCAGCCTTCATTTTAGCCAGGAGGGCTTGTTACAATACAGAGGGCTGAGGCTTGACCCCAGAATTTCTGATTCTATGAGTGTGGGGTGGGTTGGAGAGTTTGCATTTCTAGTAAGTTCCCAATACTAATCGCTTCTCGGCCTTTTGGCTAAGATCAAGTGTAGTTCCCAATACTAATACCCAGCCTCTTCTGAGGGGTGCGTATATTGCCTGGTGCTGGGTACTACAGGCTGGCACCTGCTGATCGGGGGCTGGGTCCTGGTATTTTTGGCATTGGGGAGCTGGTGTCCACTGCTCGTGTCTTTAACACTCTGTGGCTTGTGGTTCAGAGGGCTTCTTAGCCTGAGTCTAGCCACTGCCCGCCTATTAGGCCATCAGCTCTTCCACACTCCCTCTGGAGCTCAGGTGACATTGGCTGTTTCTCCAAAGGTGTGTGGGGCTCTGTGAGCCTCCCTCAGGCCTTTCACCCTGACACCACACTGATCAAGGGACAGGGTGTTGATGCCAGGTAGAATACAGGGTGTCTCTAAGAGGCACATAGCTTTCTCAACCTACGCAGGTTCTCAGCACCTTGCCCAGTCCCTAGACTGGTAAAGTTGGAAGGAGGGGGATGTCGTTCCCCTTTCTGGGTCCCAGGAAGTCTCAGCCTCCTTTCCATCTTGCCAGCCTTGTCCGGCTTCTTTACTCACTGGGGTTGCATTTGGCAGAAACTCATAAATCTCATCCTTCTTCTTCCCAATGCAGTGGCTTATTACAAAGATCTCTCCGTTCAGCACTCCAAGCTTAGCTCACTACTGTCTTTTCTAACTTTTCAATCTTGAAATGATTATAGATTCACAGGAAGTGCAAAGATAGTACAGAGAGACCCTGTCCCCTTCTCCTGCTGTCCCCCAGCGGTTACATCTTACCCAACTGTAGCACCATATGGAAACCAGGACACTGACTTTGTGTGCTTGTCTAGTTCTGTGTCTCTTATCATGTGTGTAGATGTCATTAAGACAATGACTATCCCTCCCCCGTGCTGCCCTTTATGGCCACGCCTCCCCTCCCCCCCGGAATCAGCCCCAACTCCCAGGAACCACTAACTTATTCTCATCTCTACAATTTCTTGACCCCTACTTATTAAAAATCACCTTTGGAAGAGCTAAGTGCCTGAATGATCTTCCCTCCATCTCAGACTGCATCTGTGCTCATTCTTTGTGAACCCAGACAACTCCTTCTATATTCTCCACTGGGTTCTTCTCTTCCCACCAGAGGCTGGGGAGGCCTGAGCATCAATGCATGGAGGGCTGCAGGACCCCCAGACTTCCCTGCAAGGAAAATACTTTGCACAACATTTCAAAGTGCCCTCCCTGGGCCTGCCATCCCAGCACTGCCCTTCTGCATTGTGGTTTGTGGCTCCCAACAGAAATCACACTTTCTTTGCTGGTGATGAAATGCATATACTTCTCTCCCTCTGCGACATCTCACAGGCTTGGCAGGGCTGTGGTTGGAGCTGCCCAGAAGGAAGATTGTTTTTCTTACCCAGGTGGTACTCTTAGGATTTGCAAAGTGGACTGTGTTCTAAGGCAGAGAATGAAAAATCCTTCAAATTTGAAGAAAAATCTTCTACCCCTTTACACATAATGCAACTATACAAATAAAACCTCATTTTATTTCTTGTTCGACGTTTCCTACCACTGCAGGAAATAAACACCATTAGCCCATTCTACAGTTTAGGACCATGGAAAACACAAGGAAGGTAGAAAAGCCAGTTGAGCTCTAGTGACAAAACAGATCAGTGGTCACCAGGGGGTGGGGTAGTGTGGTGGTCTGCTGCAGAGGGGCACAGGGAGACTTTTTGAGGTTATGGAAATACTGTAGGCCACAATTACGGTGGTGATTATATGACTGTATGTACTTATCAAAACTCAAACTTTACACTTAAAGTAGACGAACTTTATTCTTGTAAATTACATCTCAAAGTTGATTTTTCTTTTTTCAAAAGATAGTTGGAAGCGACAAGGGTGGTCATCCCAGGAGTGACCAACGGGACAGGGCAGAGGAACAGTTCAGGGACTGAGGGCACGTGGCATATAGGCCAAGCTGACAGGCAGTGCAGAGAAGCTGCCTTTATACCTTCTAGTAGGGGACACTTGCAGAGCTTCTTGGCCCCAGGTGATGCAGGCAGGCCCGATCCGAGGGCCCAGAGTGGCGTCCCACAGGACCAGCCCAGGGGGTCCTTGGCTTCGAGCAGGGTAGAAATCACACGTGAAGTGCAGCAAGTGAAAACAGAGTTCACTGAAGCACATAAGTGACAGGTGGAGAATAGCAGATAGGGTGGGAGATTCAGAAAGGAAAGGAGAATGGGTCCTATTGTCGCTTGTAGCTAAGGGCTTATATTGGAAAGGGGTCCCGTGTACGTGTTCGTTGAGGAATCCAGGGTAGGGTCTGATCAAAGCTAAGTGTCAGGTGAACCATAGGTGTTATTTCATAAATTACCGAAGGGAGGGGTATTGATGCCAGTGTCTGCCGAGGTTTATTTGCAGCTAGTGCGCTAGATTGTGTTTGGGATCTGGCTCTCCTTAGATGTTATTAGGTGTCTGAGGCCTAGGACAAACTCAGAATGATTAACTTTCTTGTTTCCCTCTTGGAGTGGGAACATAGCTTCTTTGGCTTACTTGCAGGCAAATTATGGAACATTAATAAAATGGGAGCTAGCAGAAAAATGGCAGAAATGGAGTCCCTTGAGCTCTGTCTCACAGGTAAACCCTGACATTCATCAACCCCCAGCCAATCTTCTTTCAAAGCCCCAGCAGGATTCAAACCTCTTAGGCGAGAGGGGGAGAGGGTGGAGGAGAGAGGAGGGAGATGTGGCAAGATTGGGGCGTGGTCAGTGTTGTCTGTGGGGCAGGGCTGGGGCCTGGGGTTTAAGCTGAGGGTATGGAGCAGAAAGCAGCGCTCTGGGCTGGGGGAAGAAGGTCTGTAGGCCAACAATGGGACATGCAGTAATCCACTTAGAAGGGATGGAATGGAGGTCTGTCCAGGGATGAAACCTCAGTGGAGCCTCCAGCCTGCCTTGGGTAGAGGTTGGATTCTCACCTAGGATAGAAGCTGGAGATTTCCCTGGTCCATGTACAAGAGGCTGAGATAACTAGATGTTTAAGTCCCAGGCAGGTTGAAACCAAAAGCAGCCCCCTAAGATGTTACCTTGGCCAGGAGGCAGGGAGACTCCTCTGGGCATAGATGTTAGGAGACCCCATCCGTCTGGACAGGGACCACCTCTGTCATGGTGGAGCATAACCCTGTGTGCAGCCTGGTCCTAATGGGGGCCAGAGTCCATACGAGGACCCAGCTCCATCCAATGGCTGCAAAAAAGAGCCCTTCACAACCTAACTGAGGACAGCATGACCACAAGGAAAGTCACCAGAAGTGTTGAGCATGTGGGGGGGACTAGGAGTGTGACGTGAAGGAGCCAGAGAGAAGACAGGGGGATGCCAGCAAGCCAGCTCCTCCTACACTGGGGGAACACATGGTTCCTCTTCCCTTAGAGCCCCCGCTTGTATTGCTGAGAACACAGACTCTTGGCGGAGGAAGCCAGATCCTTGGTGACGAAGGACCCATTGCCACCCCTTTCTTTCCTAGCAGGATGGGAAAGGGAACCACGGGCAGTTTCCTGTAAAGTCAAATATGCACTTGGCAAGCATTCTTTTCCTCAGTATTTGCCCAAGAGAAATAGACACATCTGTCCACACAGACTTGCACGCTAACTTGTGGGCAGCTTTCTTTAGCCATCATAACCCCCAGCAGGTGAGAGCCCAAATGCATCAGCTGCTGAGGGCCGACTCAGGGTCAGCCCTGTGCTGGGAGCCGGCACCACTGTGAGCAAACAGGTGTGGTTCTGGAGGCAGTGGCCCCGGGGTTCCACTCAGGAGAGAGACCCCTGAACAGGCCACAGTGGGAAGAGTAGCATGCGCTCTGAGGGGGAAGCAGAGGGCCCAAGAGCCCTGATCCAGGCCTGAAAGTTAGGGCAGGTGGTTGAGAAGGAAACTTCTGGATGGAGAGATGGAGGCTGCTGGAGCCTTTCGTGAGAGTCAGTATTTGAGGAACAGAGAAGCTCAATTGGCTGGTGGCATGGTGGGAGGGCTGGGGATGGGCTAGAATTAACTGGGTGTCAGGAGTTTTATTTTATCCTGACAGCAGCAGGGAGGGATTGAATTGGCTTAAGCCAGAAGTGACACAAACAGATTTGTGTTTTAGAAGGAATGCTCTGGCTGAAGGGTGGATAATAGGTTTTAGGAGGTCAAGCATGGCCCCAGGCAGTGCCCTTGGGAGAGGAAGCCATAATCTAGTAGACAGGTGGTGTGGGTAGCAGGACAGAGAGAAGCAGGGGGATTTCTGAGCTACTTTGGAGGTGGAGAGGAGAGAGCCAACAGAGCACTAGGGGTGCTTGGGGTTCTGTGGGGATTGTCGCCAAGAGGCCAAGGACCCCATCTGGCCTGGAGTTTCCATGACCAAAGTGTTTTGGATCTAGCCTTTGATTGTCTGCAGTGAGATTTCACCTATAGCTGATATATTGAAATGTGTGTGTAAAACATTAATTTGCTAAGTTTAGTTAAATATATCCAACTTGGTATCCCTGTTTTGGCATGTGTTCATTCTAGGGTCACATGAAACTTCCATGTGGAAGTGGCCAAGCTCTCTCAGCCTGTGGGAGGTCCTGATTCCCCCTGAACCCTGGGTGGAGACTGGGCCCTTCGTGGAGGCAGGGCTGCTGGTGGTGGGGGTGAGGGATGCGCATGCAGGAGCCACTCTGTTCTCCAAGATATGCTGAATGCTAGTGTGCACAACACAGCTTTGTGGAAGGGACCAAGGCAGATTTTTTCCAACTTGAATGTGCACATAAACTCCCCAGGGATCTTACTTCACATGGAGATTCTGGCTCTGGAGATCTGTCTGGGATAGGGCCCAAGATGTTGCATTTTTAACCAGCCCTTGGGGGTGTAGTATTGTTTGTCTGTGGACCCAATTTGAATAGCAAGACTGTAGAAGGGAGCTGGGCATGTGGGTCTGCAGCTCAACAGAGAGATAGAGGCTGAATGGCCTTAAGATGTCACGGATGTTCAGATGCTCATGGGAGCAGATGTGATGCACATGTCACAAAGTCAGGTTCCTAATGGTCCAGGTGAGTAAAAGCAGGCAGTAAATTGAGGAGGGAAAAGGCAGCTGTGAGATTACATCCGCAGGGCACTGATAAGGATTGCAACCCAGAATATAGTAAGAACCCTACATATCAATTTAAAAAAGAGATAACCTAACAGAAAAATGGGCAAGAGGTTTGAACAGACCCTTCACAGAAGAGGATCTCCAAATGCCAACAGACCTATGAAAAAGTACTCAGCCTTGTGGAATCTAAAAAAACAAAACACATGAAAAAAGCAGAATGAGACCTATAAATACAGAGGACACACTGATGGTTGCCAGGGGGGAGGGGGTGGGGGATGGGCAGATTGGGTGGAGGGGCGTGAGAGGGGCAAGCTTCCAGTTTCGGAAAGAATAAGTCCCGGGTATAAAAGGCAGAGCCTAAGGACTAGAGTCAACAATATTGTAACAGTGCTGTACGATAACAGATGGCAGCTAACACTTGCAGTGAGCCCAGCATAACGTATAGAGTTGTTGGATCATGTGTTGTACACCTGAAGCTAATGTAACATTGTGTGTCGACTGTACTCAAATAAAATAAAAATTTTTAAGGTGCTCAGCCTTGTTAGTAATTGTGAAAATGCAAATGAAAATCACAATGAAATGCCACTATCTACCCACTCGCATGGCTAACATCACAGAGTCTGACAATGCCAAAAGCTGAGGCAGCTGCAGAGCAAGCAGAGTTCCTTACATGCTCACACATGGGTGGGAGTACAGCTAAGGACACTCGTTTTGGAGGATTGTTTGGTATTAAAAATAAAGTAGAAGCTGTGGTACCCGGTGATCCAGCTATTCCACTCCTACTTATATACCTTATAGTTCTATGCCATAAAGCCACTGGGACTAGTGGGGACTGTGGCAAATAGGAAAACACATGATCTCATCCTGTTAGCTGCACTAATAATTTTTAAAACAGTGGGATATTTTTCAATTATCTGATTTGTCAGATACTAAAGTATGGATAATCAACTTTAGGGCAAACGTGGTCATCCTATGTTAGCATCATCACGAGTCGGTACATCTTTTTGGAGGGCATTGGACACTGGAGAGCAGAATCTGGCCTGGGATCTGGCGGGGGATCTGCAAGCACCAACAATTCCACTTCTATGACTGAGGCATACCCATAGGAGGAAGAGGAAATGACTTGGGCAGGTGACTCTGGGCTTCCCTGTTCTGTGCTTACAGTCTATTTTAGGGTATTCATGGATTTCCGTTCTTCTCATGTACATCTGAGGACTGGCTGGCAAAGTTCTAGGAAAAGTCTTTGTGTGATATGGCTTGTAATTGCATTGAACACCTGACTTACTTTGGAGGGTGATGACATTTCACGGCACCCCTCAGGCCCACTTCGTCTCTCCACTTGTTCCAGACTTCTGTATTGTTCCTTCTAGGGATTTTGTCATCTGCTGCCTAAGTCCCATCTTTGGTTATGTTTATTTCTGGTATATCATAGGTTGATTGCTATTGTAAACAAAATTTTAAAAAAGAAGATTTTTTTTTTCAATTTCTAATTTGTTATGACTGGTCTTTAGGATAGTTGATCTTGTGCCTTATTAGTGCTTATCATATGCATTCAAAGTTCCTTACATGCACTAAGTCAATTAATAGTCCTAATGACCCTATGAGGTCCATGCAAATAGTATCTCTCATTTATAGCTATGAAAAAGAGGCCAGAGAAAGGTTGTTTCTTTGTAAAATCTCTTAGATTTTTGAATAGATGATTCTGTTGCCTGTAAACAACAAGATAACAATGACAATTATCTCTCTCCCTTTCCAAAATGTATGCTTATTCTTTTTTCTTATTTACTTGCATTGGCTAGAGCTTATATTGACAGGGACAGCACACATCCTTGCCTACCTTCTCACTTTCGTGGAAATTCTCCTCTTCTCCTGGTAAGATATTTGCTGCAGATTTCTATTCAATAAAGAGTTCTATTCAATTAAAGAAGATAGCATCTACACCTGGTTCACTAAGAATGTTTACTATGAATTAGTTTTGAATTTCATCAAATGCTTTTTTAGCATCTATTGAGATGAACAGATGGTTTTTCTCCTTTAGTCTGCTAATGAAGTGAATAACATTGATGACTTTTCTAATGTTAAATTATCCTTAAATTCCTGGACTAAACCCTACTTGGCATTTTCTTTTAATGCACTGCTGGCTTTGACTTGCTATTTTATTTGGGATTATTTCCATCTGTTTGTGTATGAGATTGGCTGTAACTTAACTTTCTTATAGTGTCCTTGATGGGGTTTAAATCAGGTTTGTGCTTATTTTAGAAATGACTCAGCTGTAAGTAACAGATAAACAAATATGAAACTTTTCAACAGTGTCCATGACAAGAAGTGTAGAGGGTAGGTGGCTGTTGACCTTCCTTCAGTTACTCAACCAGATCTGGGCCTTCATTCTGCAGTGTCTTGGCTTTTCAGCCATGGCTGCAAGATGGCCATCTCAGCTCCAGGATTCCTGTCCATGGCAGGAAGCAGGGGGATGGTGGCACCAGATGGCCTTCTCCTTTCATCAAGAAAACAAGAACTTTCCCTGAGGCTCCCAGGAAATATCTGTTTGTGTTTCATTGGCCAGAATTGTCATATGGGAACCTCTAATTGTGAGGAAGACTGAGAAAGTGAGTATTTCTTTTTTTTTGGCCTCTCTTGGTAGAGTTTGATGAAAGTGGAGGGGTTGTGGGCAAGTGTTTGGTTAGTCACTTGACAACAGAATTGGTCACAGCCTACTGTGAGTGGTGCCCCGTGTTTCCATGTTCCAAAATAAGTTGCATGAAATGCCTTGGTCAAATTCATGCACAAATATTTTACGTGTTGATCTTGGCTCCACTTTTAGTTTACTTTAAGCTGATTGAGCTCTCCTAATTGTCTACTTTTTCTTGGTTTGATTTTTGATTATACAGATTTTCCTAGAGAGTTGTCCATCTCATTAAGCATTTAAAATGTAATGATAGTAATTGTTCATGACACATTCTTATGATTTTTTAAAAAAATATTCTCTTTCCTTGAAGTTAAATTCCATTTTTCTCCTGATGAGAATTTGCATCTCCCTCTGCATGCTCTCTCTCTTACAAAGATTGGCCAATGGCCAGTTTTTTGAGTCTGTTGAAAGAATAAACTTCAGCTTTATGGATAAACACTAATGCAATAAAAAATACAAAAGTAATCTCTCCTTTTATTATTTTTTTCCTTTTTTGGCTATTTGTGTTGTTGTTCCTATTCTAGGGTTTGGGGTTCATGTCTTCATGTATCTATTTTCTTTTTTATTATGAAATGTCTCAAAACACTGAAAAGTGATGAGAACAAAATAATGAATATTCATGTGCGTACCACTATAATTTGGCAAATTTAACAAACTTAATATTATGCCACAGTTTGAGATTTTTTTAAAGAGAAATTACATTTGAACTCTTTTTTCTCCTCTGGAATCCCTTTTCTCTCTGTCCCCCTCTGTTCTGGCATTCAGTTCTTTCTTGTTTTATTGTAGTAAAATACACATAGTATAAAATTTACCGTCATAACTGTTTTTAAGAGTGAAGTTCTGTGGCATTAAGTACATTCACACTGTTGTGTAACCATTACCGCCATCTCCAGAACCATTTCATCTTCCCAAACAGAAACTCTGTCCCCATTAAACACGAACTCCCCATTCCACTCCCCCAGCTCCTGGCAGCCACCATCCTGCTTTCTGTCTCTGTGAATGCGATGACTCTAGGGACCTCGTATAAGTGGGATCTGACAGTATTTGTCTTTTTGTGACAGGCTTATTTCACTTAATATAATGTCCTCAAGGTTCATTCACATTGTAGCATGTGACAGAATTTCCTTCCTTTTCAAGGCTGAATAATATTCCATTGTCTGGATAGACCACATTTTGCTAATCCATTCGTCCAACACGAACACGTGGATTGCCTCCATGTTTTAGCTGTTATGAATGATGCTGCTGTGAACATAGGTTGTACAAACATCTTTTCAAGACCCTGCTTTCAGGTTTTTTTGTGTATATATCCAGAAGTGGAATTGTTGGATCATATGATGATTCTGTTTTTTTTAAAGATTTTATTTATTTATTTATTTATTTATTTATTTATTTGACAGAGAGCGAGAGCGAGCACAAGCAGGGGGAGCAGAAGGCAGAGGGAGAGGGAGAGGGAGAAGCAGGCTCCTCGCTGAGCAGAGGGCCCAAGGTGGGGTTCGATCCCAGGACCCTGGGATCATGACCTGAGTGGCAGGCAGCTGCTTCACTGACTGAGCCACCCAGGCATCCCAATGATTCTATTTTTTATATTTGAAGGAACCACCGTAAGTTATCCCCAGTGGCTGTACCATTTTATATTCCCACCAGCAGTGCATAGGGTTCTAATTTTTCCACATCCTTGCCAGCACTTACTGTTTTTACTTTTTTGATAGTAACCATCCAAACAAGTGTGAGCGGTGATCTCATTGTAGTTTCAATTTGCATTTCCTTAATCATTGGTGAAGCTAAGCATCTTTTTGTGTGCTTATTGACCATTTGCTTATCTTCTTCGGAGAAAAGTCTATTCAAGCCCTTTACGTATTTTTGGAATTAGGATTTTTGTGGTTGCATTTTAGGAGTTCTCTATATGTTCCAGATATTAACCCTTATCGGATATATGATCCATAAATATTTTCTTTCATTCTGTGGGCCACTCAATTTTAAACTTCTACTAAATATGTTTGTGTCCATAAACAATATATAGAATTGTTTTGCATGCATTAAAACTCTAGATCATCACACTGTAAATCTTGCTTTGTAACTAGCTGTTTTCCACCAGCATTAGGTTTTTGAGATACATTGATGTTGAAATACTTCATTTTCACTGCTGTATGAAAATGCCACAATTTGTGATTTGTGTAATCCCTTTCCTGTTGATGGACATTTAGGTTGCTCCAATTTCCTTACTATTATTTCTTACCATTCCAAGTAGTGAACATCCTTGGATATCTGTCCTCTGACACATGTAAGAGGTTCTCCAGGCTGATCCCCAGAAGTGGCATTTCTGGGTCAGGGGACGTGTGCACCTTTCATGTAGTAGATGACGCCAAACTGTTCTCCAAGGTAGCTATGCCAGTTTGTGCCCACCACCCCCAGCGCCAGCAGAGTACAAGAGTTCCCATCACCCCACATTCCCACCAACAGTTATTTCTTGCCACACTTTATATTTTTTGCTAAGGCAATGGATATGGAATAACATCTCATTATTGCTTTAATATGCGTTTCCTGATTTGTAATGAGCTTTATTATGTTTTCGTGTTTGTCATTTAGATTTATTCTTCTCTGAATTGCCTGTTCATATTCTTTGCTCATGTTTCCATTCAGATTTTTGTCCTTGTCTTACTGATTTGTAGGAGCGGTCTTTATAAGCTAGGTACAAATTCTCCATGAGTCCTATGCATTGCACACATCTTCTCCCTTCTGTCTGTTCACTTTGTTGGTGGTGTCTTTTATCATCTAAAAGCTTTAATTTTAATGCAACAAAATTCACCTTATTCTTTATGCCTTGTTTAAGAAGTTCTTCCCTACCCCGACATCATCTGAGGTATTTTCCAACATTTTCCCCTAATGTTAAATATATTTTTTTTTAAATTTAAGCACTTAATCCATTTGGAATTTATTCTTGCCCATGCTATGACATAAAGGATTACTTTAAAGCTTCCATGCAAATGACCAGTTTCCCAGCACTGTTTCTGTGGCAGTCTGTTGCTTCACCAGCAATTTGTTACAGCCTCTCTGTGTTATACCAGTTTTCTCATATGAGTTCAGGGCCATGTTTGGCACTGTCTATGCTATTTCATTGATTTTTTAAAAAACTACTCTGGTACCAAACTGTGTTTAATTTACTGTAACTTTCTAATAAGTCTATATAGTTGGTAGAGAGTGTCTGCCCCCATCTTATTGACTTTCATGGACTTTTACACTTCCATAGGAATTTTTAGGTTTGTTTTTGTCATATGCTATTGTCATATGCTATCTGGCATTTTTGCTTTTGTGATTGGAAGCTTGTCTATTATTATATTTCCTTTCTGATTCCTGCTGATATTTAGAAAAGTTTTAGATTTTTGCCTATTGACTCTAGAACTGGCTACCTTATTAAAACTATTTTTCAAGTCCAATCTATTCTCATGAGGGTTTGGGTAGGAGAAATACTACTGCAAATAATTATAATAGCAGCTAATAATTAGTGAGTGCTGAGGATATGCCAGGAATCTTTCATTTAGGCCTCACAAGAACTCCAAAGCGGGTCCTGCTACTGAGCCCATTTTACAGGTGAGGAAATGGAGGCAGAACATAGGTAAATGATTTTCCAAGGTCACTAGTTAGTAAAATGGTGATGTTGGCAGTCAGCCTCCAGGCTTATGAGTCAGCCACCCATCCCACTCTCTCCCCCAAATTAGAGCTTTACTTCTTACTTTTAATATTTCTATTTTTTTAAATATTTTATTTATTTATTTGAGAGAGAGAGCAAGTGGGCAAGAGAGCACAAGCAGGGTGAAGGGCAGAGGGAGAAGCAGAACCCCCACTGAGCAGGGGGCCCATGTGGGACTCAATCCCAGGACCCTGGGATCATGACCTGAGCCGAAGGCAGACTTAACCGACTGATCCACCCAGGCACCTTAATATTTCTATTTTTTCTTATATTACTGAACCATGTTTTCTCTCTGTAAATGCCTTTATCTCTTACTTTGCAGAGAAAACAGAAGCTCTTATAAGCCCTTGAAGGGTTTTTTCCCCTGCCACCAACGCTGACACCAACTGGTGTCCAACAACTCAATTCTGACACCAACCACCTGGATTTGGCACCAGACTCCACAGGTTGAAGTGTCAGTCTCACTAGACTACCCCCACATCAAATGCCAGCCACAAATGGGGTGCCCAAGCCACTCACATTTCTGCCTGGCTGACTACAAATTTGGGGGTTCCCATGACCCATCCCCTGAGATTTGATAATTCCCTAGAATGACTCACAGGACTCAGGAAAGTGCTTTACTCACTAGCTTATCTGTTTACTATAAAGAATATGACTCAAGAACAGCCAAATGGAAGATATGAATAGAGCAAGGGATGAGGGAGGTGTTTGGAGCTCCTGTGACCATTCTGGGCACACCACCCTCACAGCACCTCCACGTATTCCCCAGCACAATGCTCTCCAAACCCCTTCACTTAAGGTTTTTATGGACGTCCCACTATGTAGGCTTGACTGACTAAATCATTGCCCAAGGGTGATTAGCTCAATCTCTAGCCCTTGTCCCCTCCCCAGAATTCAGGGGCTGAGGCTGAAAGTCCCAACACTCTCTAATAACAACTTGGTCTTTCTGGAGACCAGGCTCCATCCTGAAGCTCTCTAGGAGCCTCTGCGAAGAGTCAGCTCATTCATTCACACACAAAAGACACTCCTATCACTCAGGAGATCCCAAAGCATGTAGGAGCTTGATGCCAGGACCTGGGGGACAAAGTTATTTTACCACAGTCCTTCAATGTCCCACTGACAAAATACACGGACTTACCATGGTCACATATTCAGTCCCCCTTTCCTCCTGTTACAACAGGCACAGTGTTCTTTCACCAACTTCAAACTAATTTTTCTACTTGTGCTTTAATTTTATCATGGTTAATTTATAAAACAGAACACTCTACTTAATGCAGGAAATTTTAGACACATTCTCTCTCTCTCTCTTTTTTTTTTTTTAAGAGAGAGAGAGGAGAGAGTTTGTGTGGGGTCGGGGGGAGAGAGGGAGAGGGAGAGAGAGAATTTTAAGAGACACCACACCCAGCCTGGGGCCCAATGTGGGCCCAATCTCATGACCCTGAGATCATGACCTGAACCAAAATCAAGAGTCAGATGCTTAACCGTCTGAGCCACCCAGGCGCCCCTAGACACATTCTTTTAATGACATAGTATATATATATATATACTATGTCATTTGTATATATGACATTTTATACATATGCCACATAAAAAAACCCATCAAAATACAAACCTTGAAATTTAATAATTCACCCAGATTGGTGGATACAAGATCCACTTAGAAAACCTAGCAGCATTTCTCCACACCATTGAGAAAATATAATAACTATAATAGATTAGATATTATTCGTAAGAGCAACAGAATGTATAGCATCTAGGAATTGCCTTAGTAAGGAATACATAAAATCCATGGGGAAAAGAATTGGAAGCAGAGTCTCGAAGAGACATTTGTACACCGTGTTCCCTGCAGCATTATTCACAAGAGACAGAAGGTGGAAGCAACCCAAGTGACCACTGACAAATGAGTGGATAAACTCAAAATGTGGTCTATGCAGACAATGGAATATTATTCTGTCTTCAAAAAGAAGGAAATTCTGTCACATGCTACAACATGGGTGAACCCTGAGGACATGGTGCTCAGTGAGATAAGCCAGTTACCAAAGGACAAGCACCATATGATCCCACACTCATGAGGTCATCAAACTCACAGAGAGAGAAGGTAGGACAGTGGGTGCCAGGGGCTGCGGGGGGGGGCAGTTATTATTGAATAATATAACACAGTTTCGTTTTCACAAGAGGAGGAGATCTCCGACGATGATGGTGGGGTTGGTCACACAGCATTATGAATACATTGATATCACTGCGCTGAGTACTGAAATAGGGTTAAGAGGATTAGTTTTATGTCATGCGTATTTTCTTTTACAATAAAAAAAATTAAAGGAAAAAAAAACCCTCCATGGGGAAATTTTAAGTGAGATGTTTTAAAAAGACCTGAAAAAAGTGAAAGAATTTAGTGTTCCTGAATGGGGGTGACTTAATATTATAAAGATGTCAAGTATCCCCCAATTAACCTACAAATAAAATGCCATCCCCTGTTGTAGATGGTGGTAGCAGCTGTCTAGTCTTATTTTTCTCTGTATTCACCATATACAGAGGTAGCTTCTGGAAGGATTAAGAACCTAAAAATGAAAGATAAAACCAGAGGTGAAGTGATAAATGAGAGAGAGCTCTTGGGGCAGGGGTGGGGTGGGGAGGAGAGGCAGGACTCCTTGAACACAACCCCCAGAGTAACAATCACAAAGCAGAATGGATGGATTTGTGCACATCAAAATCAAGGATTTCTGCTCAACAAAGGATACTTGAGACAAAGTTAGCAGGCAGGTGATAGACTGGAACAAGGCATTTGCATGTCTAAAATTGAAAAAGGACTAATATTTAGTGTAATGTGTGCTGATAGAGATCTATTCCTGTAAATCAACAAGTAAAAGACTCAGCTCTATTAAGAAAGCAGGCTAAAGGATTAAAATAGGGAAAAAGAAAAAGAAACTTCAAAGGCTCACAAACATGTGAGCAGAATGCCTTATTTATTGACAAATGCAAAATAAAGCTATAGTGGCTCACTTTAGCCCGTCAGGTTGGCAAACTCAAAAGGTGTTGCTGGTGTCTCTTGGCTGGCATGATGCCGCTGTTGCGGACCAAGGGGGTGCTTCTTCGAGTTCAGTGCACACCAACCCTGAAGACCCAGTGGTCTTGGGCAAGATCTTTCACTGCCATGGGGTGTGAGGAGCCAGAAGCAACCAGCGGGTCCATCTGGAAATAACCAGATAAGAAAACCAGCAGGTGCACACCACAGAATAGATCATTCACGAGGCAGGCATCACGGCATCAGGAAGCATCCTAAAAGTGCACGGAGTAAAAAATGTCAACCCAAATGTGCTCTAGAGCTCGTTACTCGCTGTGGACCTCAGACCAGGACCCGAAGCCGTTAGAAATTCAGAATCTCAAACCCCACCCAGACCCAGTGAATCAGAATCTGCCTTTAAACCAGACCCTCAGGGTTAAGTGAAAACACAAGGGCCCCATGTCTGGCCAGATGTCACCCCTTAACTAGAAAGCCACTGGGACCAGAGCACTGTGACATCAGTGCAGAAGGAAAGACCCAAGTGGGCTGTGACTGGGAGCACCCACGTGGAAAGTCAGTAAGACAAGGCATGAAAGGGACCTGTATTTGCTCCAAAAGGCTGAGAAACTGGTTACCGATCCAGAACACGAGCCTGGAGGCATGGTTCTTGCTGCACCGTAAGGATCTGCGGGCTGGATTAAAAGATGGCTTTTCTTGCCCCAGACATTGGAGTCTGCTCCCCCGGGTTTGCAGTACTGCCCATGCTGAGAAAACAAGCAGCACCGCCCCTGTACCTGGACGTCTGTCGTCAGCCCAGTGGGGCAGGGAGGAGGGCTGAGAGGTGGCCACTGTTCTTCATGTTTCATATTCCTTCTCTTGCACTGGTGGGAGTGAACGCATTCCTAGTTTGGAGAAATTCCATGCATGATTTGCCCCAGTGTTTAGGACTCGGGCACAGAGCTAACAGTGCCCACAGAGCACCTCCTACTGCAGACTGATGCCCTGTCTCTCCCTCCCCTGTGCCACTGGCAATCTTTCCAGGGTGTCTAAAGAATATCCTTTTTGGGTGCATCTCATTGTTCAGTGGGCGTGTGCTTTTAGTCTAAGGAAACTTTAAAACCATTTTGTTCAGACCCCAAAACAAACAACATCGGGTTTCCAAGTGGAACGGTATTATGAGCATTTATTAATTTAGGGAGGACTCATTTTACAATAAGGTGGCTTCCCAGCCTCTCCCTGTCCTGGTGTGGCTCTGCCCTTTCCCTGGGCAGGTGACGTCCTGTCCCAACTCCCACCATTGCACCTCTGACCTCCTGCCTTTACACGGCTGCCCAAGACCTCACCCCTCCCCAGATCAGAGGGGGAGCCCCCAGCTGCTCTAGATCTGTCCAATTCCTGTTGATGAGTTCCTTCTGACAGCCCCCAGACTCCCTATTAGTCCTGCCAGTCCCCTCCCCCTTAGCCCAGGGGATGTTTTTGAAATGAAAAATCAGTCACCCCTGGGCAGAACAACCTTCAAAGGCTTCCTACTGCTCTCAGGGTTCAATTCAGAGCTACCCCCTGGCCTTTCCCCCCCCCCCCCCCCCCCCCCCCCGCAGGGGCAGGTGCCCCCAGGCCAGCCCTGGTTCAGGATCAAGGTCTCAGCTCCAAACTCCCTCTGCACAAGCTGACCTCAACAGAGCGCTCCCCTCCCTGACCTGCTCCCCTCCAGCTTTGTCCCCCATCCCTCCCTCACCCCCACCTCTGACCCCCCCTGCTGGGCACCCCAGAGACCCTTCCCTGCTCCTGCCTGGTGGAATCCACTCTCCCCCCCCCCCCCCGTTTCACCCCATCCCCTGGAGGCCTCTGCAGGCCCCCAGCAAATCTGTTTTGCTCTTCTGTGGGAAGACAGTGTCTCCAGGCTGGCAGCCTGGCCACCAAAGGCCTGTCGGGGCGTATGGGGCGGAGGCTGAGGAGATCTCACACCGTCAGGGGAGTAGGTGTTTCCTGGGGCAGCAATGATCCCCATAGAGGGGGTGGTATCAAAGGAACCCCAGCCTCCCCAGCTCTTCCTGCCCTGTGATCCGTCTGGTTACCATGGCCTTCCCCCCACCTCATTCCCTGCTGCCCCTCGGCCCCACACAGACAACACTGCCTGACCTGCAGATTTAAGGCAAGGTCCGGTCCTGGGGAGGCCCCCCCCGCTCCACCAAAGCCAGCCTGACAGGAACCAGAGTGTTGGCAGGGCAGTGCCAGCAGTGTGTGCTTACTTTGCAGGCCCTGGCTTTTGTGTCTGTCTTTAAAAAGAACTCTTCATTCAAGGCTTTAATTACAAAAGTAATACATGTTTATTGTAAAACCGTACAGGTAGTTATATATGAGGTAAAAAAACGGGAAGGCACTCCCTTCCCCCAGTGCCTATCTCCAGAGGCGACCACCCTTAGCACTTGGATGTGTGTCCTTCCAGGCTTCTAAACAGCTGCAGCGAGGTAGGATGCACAGACCCTGGAGGTCCCCCTGTGGGAGTGGGAGCTGCAGTTATCCTTCGTGTGTTCACAGAGCTGTGCAAACTTCACAGGCCCTGTTTCAAGTGGGAGCTGGCTTGCCTCATCCTCACACCAGGAAACCAGAGTCTCGTCCCGTCCAAGTGGTGAGCCCAGGCTTCCGACCACGGGCACCTGGACCCAGACCGGTACCTGGAGCCATAAAGCACCACCTACACAGTCAAGGCAAGGCCCACCCAGAAGCAGCCACCGGCCCTCACCTGGGAGAGGGAGTCTGGGCTTGCTCTTATGCACTCCCCAGCCCCGGCACCTGCCAGGGCGTCAACAGCAGCCTCCACGGGCACAGGCCTGGCCCTCTGGGGGAAGGCCCGCTGCTGTCATTGAAGCTGTCGGGCTTCTGTGAGCTCCAAAGATGCAGGTAGGTGGAGTTTCTGTGGTCAGATGTGGAGGGAATGATGGATCTGTAACTGGGCTGGCTCTTTTGCCTAGGGTGGCAGGCCACAGGGCCACTAGCTGATGTCACCTCCAACTCGCTTCTGCTTCCTCCAGCCCAGCCCCTCCTCCTCCCACCTCCCTTGGTTCCTGGTAAACAGCCGGACCTCCTCTGGAGAAGTCAGCCCAGCTGCTGTTCCTGGATCCAGAATGAGCTGGCGCCTCTCTGCCCACTCCATCCCCTCTGCTCCTCACCCCTTCCCCAACGTTAGCTCTCTTCTGCTGGCATTTGAGCAACCCATTTGCCACCCCTAAGTCCTCCCTGCCCTACCCCCTTCCATGCAGGCTCAAAGCTCTCCTCCTCAGCCAAGCCCCAGCCACACAGAGTCAGTGCTGGGCCTGATGTTCTCCCCTCCCTGTGGGGCATGAAGCTCAGGGGGCCCCAGGGGCTGGTTTGCAACCCACCCACCTGCTCCGTTCTCCCCTAATAAATCTCCCGGGACCAACCTCTATCACAAAGACACCTCCCGCTGGAGTCAAAATTGCCTTTTTCAGTTAACAATTTACCTTGAACATGGAAGCCGAACAGCAGGGCCAAAGGGAATAGACATTTTAAATTTGAGAGCAATTTCCAAATTGCATTCCCTAAAGGTTATACCCACTTAGCGCCCCCAACCATGCCTATGAACGCATTTTTCTCCTCAGCCTTGGAATCCCACGTGTCAAACCCTTTAATCTGACAATCAGACAGATGAAAAATAGTATCACATTTTTACTTTTTCTTTTTTTCATGTTTCTCCAATTACTCTTGAAGTTAACAGGATTCCCATTTGTCTACTGGTCTTTAAAAGTCTTCCCGGGTGACATGGCCCTACTTAGTCTTTCTTTTTCTTTTTCTTTTCTTTCTGGGTTTTTCTTTGTTTGTTTTTGTTTTTTGGCATAGAGATGCTCTTAAGGTTTTTGTTTGTTTGATTTTTTGTCGTCGCATCAATTTACCATTAGTGGTTTCTGGGTCTGGTGACATTGCCAGGAAAGCCTCCCCATCGCGCACGGGCCTTTTCTGTTGCAATTGTTTCTGGATAGGTTTGCAGAAAGCTTCATCCCACTGAGTTCTGAACCTGTCGTGGGTCCATTCTTCATAGGCACTCAGATATGAAAGGATAATTCTGTTTCCTGGCTCCGGACCTGGATTTCTACCCTAGGCCTCTGCCGGCAGGTGTGGGGGCCCCGAAGGGCTTGGTGGGTCAGGGTTTGCACAACACATAACTCATCCTTCATGCCCTGGACATTTTCCCTTCTCCTGTACTGCTCCCCCGCTCCTGGAGCCACCCTCCCATGGTCAGGCCCTAGACCTCGTCTTAGCCCCACCTGTCCCCTCAAATTCCATCCCTGCCCCCATGGCCTGCCACCTCTGTCTCTCCAGATCACTGCCTCTGGCCCCGGTTCTAATACTTCTGCCGGCCAACCAGGGTCCTCATACTCACTTGGCAAGTCCCTGCTCTCCTCCTGCTCCATGCCTGCACCTGAGCAGCCTCATACGGCTCCCGGTAACTTGGTCTCACTATGACCTCATGGTCCCAGACCTGGAGGCCCTGCTTGTGTACTCCCATCCTCCCTAAACCGCCCCGCCAAACTAGCTGCCCAGGTACCTGCATCCGTGTCCATCCTAATGTTACCAGGGATACACCCTTCCTGGTGGCGTAGCGCAGCCCCCTCCCTCTGCCCAGCCTCCAGCCCCTGCTGCTTCTGCCTTTGCTTCCCCTCACCGCCTCTAGATTCTTCTGCTGTGGGGGGATCATCCCCAGGAGCAGACCTGTGGTGTAAAACTTCATCTTATAAGCAACCCTTCTTAAATCCGAAATGCCTGCCCTCTGCTGCCCCGCCCCTTGCTGCCCCGCCCCCCCGCTGCCCCACCTTCTGCTCCAAACCCTACCTGCCTCCCACACGCATCTTCTTATAGCCCCTCACTGAACTCTCAGCCTTGGCTGCATGGGAACTGCTGAGGTCACTACATTGACCTAAGCTAGCCGTTAAGCCTTCCGCCTGCCTTTTCTGGACCTGTCCACGGTGTCAGGCAGAGTCGCCTGCCGTTGGCCACTCATTCTCAGTCTTGCTGTGCCCTCCCCAAACTCCCAGCATGGATACCGGCATGCCCCAGGAGCGGACCTCTCTCTTCCCATCCAAATTCACACCCCAGGGATCTCACTCGTCCCTGACTTCCCCATTTGCTGTCACCAGCTCAGGCCCTGTCCCAACTCAGGATGAATGAAGTCAACTGTCTACTTGGCATCTACTTAGACATCTCATGAGCGCCTCTAACTTGTGCCCAACTGAACTCTTGATTCGCCCCTTCTCCAACCTTAAACCTGCTTCTGTCTCCAGAAATGACAACTGAGGGTGTCCCCAGTCCTCATGATTGATGCTATGGGGGTCACATATGGCTCCTGCTTTTCCCCACCTCACCCCAAGTCACCAGTCAGTCCTGTCACCTCTGACTCTGAAATGACCCTCAATCCAGCAGCCTCCACCTCCTGACACTGCCTGGGCAGGGCCAGCATGGTCACCGGGAGCTCCTCTCCTCAGACTCCCCTGCCGCATCTCCCCTCCCCCCACTCCCCCGGCCTTTTCTCTCCCCCCTCAACCCACCCACCACCACCTCTGCTGCCCTTAGCCTCAGGTGAGGAGTGCATCCAGGCTCAGGGCCTTCGGCCTTGCTCTTCCCCTGCCTGGAGCACCTTCCTTCAGAGCTCCAGCTCTTGTCGGCCTCCTCAGCACCTGTGCACTCCTCAAGTCCTCCCAAATGGCTCTCTGGCTCCTGCCCTCACTCAGGAGCCCCTGCCACATCTGGCTTTTGTTTCAGTGCAGGTCCGTGTTAGTTTCTTGGTGGCTGAGGCTGTGTTTCTTCAGTCCACAGCTTCGTTCTGAGTCCTTGGGACAGTGAACAACACAAGCTGGGGGATCAATCCGCAGGTCATTTGTTAAGTGACAGATCACGTGGCCACAGTAGCCCCCTGCAAGCCCTCCTGTGACTTGCAGACCTCCAGTGGCTCCACTGCCCTCAGCAAGCCCCACTATGCAGCCTGGTCCCTCAACATGGCTGCCCCTACTGATATTCAAGGATGGGAGTTCTGGTGAAGACCCCAGGAGAGTCCTCCCCAGAGTTCTAAAAGGGACATGCCCTTGGGCCATGAACTCCTGGGGTCACTGCCCCTAGGAGGAGGGAAGAAGGACACATAGGCTTCAAAGGGTGAATTTGCTCCGTTGCTTGCATGTCTTTGTACATATTGTTCCCACAACTCGGAATGGCTTTCCTGTCTCTATCACATCTGGCCTATCAAGCTTTCTAGAATCCACTTAGGAATTTCCCCTAGGAAACCTCTCCTCATCTCTCCTGGTCTGGCTGAGAGACCTCATGTCCATCTCTTGCTGGCCATATGGAACCTCAATGTTTTGTTCTGAATAATGACACTCACCTCATGAGCCACCCCCAGGATTAAGTGAGAGACCCAAATAAAAGAAAGTTTATAGTGTGCATGAACTTGTCTATTACTTTATACAAAAATGGCTTGATAGTTTTTCACCACATTCAGAGGGCATAGTTAGGGTCGTGTGAGTGAAAATTAAGGCTGTGAGGCTCATACATGACTCATTCAACTGGCGCTCCTTGGGGGCTCGTCCCTGGGGCCCAGACTCCCTAGAGATGGAAAAGGGGAGGGAACAAGAGGCCCGGGTTCGCATCTGGGGAGTGGGGGGTGTGGGGCAGTACTACTCCATCTCCTGGCCCACTTGGTGATTGCTGTGAAGGCCTTTTTCTGAAAAATATCTCAAACTCATCCTGTGAAAGCTGAACTCATATCTTCCCTCAGTATCTGTTTCTTGCATCTTCCCTGGGTTGTGCACGCTCCCCTCCCCCAGCCTGGAGTCACCCTTGGTGCTCCCCCACCCCCACATCCAGTCCGACAGCTAGTCTTCTTGTACCGTGCATCTCTCATTTCCCTCCAGCCAGCAGGAGCAGAAAGCAAACCAACGTCATGACAGACACAGGTCAGTGGGGCGGGGGCGGGGGGGAGGTTAGTGCAGAGGGCCTCGTGGCCAGCAGGGCTTGGAGGCGGTCTGGCCAGTGGCAGCTTTCAGGAAGCTTCCTTGCAGACATACCCCTCTACTTCCTTCTCTTCTCCTCAGTCCTGCAGGCTAGAGCTTGCTTGGTGGCTGGAGCCACCCAATGAGGACAGGAACGTGAGGGTCACGCCCTGGTGAGGGTGAAGGGGGAGTTGGAAGGGACGAGGTGAGGTGTGGAGAGCTCCTTGGGGCTCTTACTTCAAGGGGCTCTCATTCTGTGTCTGTCCAGTCACTGCCTTATCTGATCCTGAGACTGAGAATCAGATGAAAATCTACTCATAATTAATCAAGGGTCCTTGGGTAAGTTGCTGAGCACAATAGAAAACATCAAAATTGTCTTCCTGTAGAAGCTAGATCATTGGTTAGATGACATCTTTGGTGGCGACCACATTTACATTTACTATAGGAAATGTAACATAGAATAGGGACATTTCATCTCAAGTGATGCTAGTGGCCACAGAGCCACTTCTGGTTCTCGTGACCAGCTGAGAGCACGTTGTCACTCTCTTCCTCACACTAAATCCACCACAGTGATTTAAAACAGGTATGGAAATCATCTAACAAATACATGCTCCAAAACAAGAACACTGGCTGAGCCAGAAAACGTGTGGATTCCTGGGAAGCAAGAGAAAAACTGGATCGGGTTGAAGATGAAACCCCCGCTTAGGTAGGTATGACCTAGAACATTCCACAGTGAAGGCACTCTCACTCAGGAGAGCTGTCGCCATGGAAGAAAACAACAGATTAAACTAATGTGAGAACTTTCCCTGAAGAGCCCGATTTACTAGATCAATCAGGAGAGGAATTATTTTATGATATTGGAAAATTAGTATCTTTAGAGATAAGGAAGGATAGCACTGTGAAAATAAGAATTAGCGGTTATGAAAAAGAACTAATTAGGGATTTTAGAAATGAAAATAGCTGATCACTGAATAAAGCAGGGGCTCACCCATGGGCCACACAGCAGGGTAGAGGGCACTGGAGAGCAAGTCCATCCGTGGCAGCAGGCGAGACGCCAGGTTTGGGCAAAGGCCCCAGTTTCATGCCCATTAACGGTGTCCACCTTCTGCCTTTGGTCTTGAAACATGGGTCAGCCAGGGGCCTAGCTGGTGTGCGACAAGCCAACTCCAGCAGACTAAAACAGAAAAGGAATTTATCGAAGTTCCTGGAGTAACATGTAGCCAGGTGTGGGAAGCGGGCAGACCCGAGTCTGCTTCTCCGTGAGATCCGGCCAGCTCCTCATCCCTTCCTCTTGCTCAAAGCAAAGTGGTCCTCCCCCCAGACTAAACTCTCTTTCCTCTCTCCATTAGGATGTGGGATGAGTGAGTCACTCCCTCCTGCCCTTATCTGTTCCTGTTGGCTTCTTCCTGGCAGGAGAAACACACCCCCTTCTTAACTTGCAGGTGTTACTCTCCCTGCCACAGCTCATCAGCTTGAAAGCATCACCAGAGTGGCATGGAGGGTCCATCTCCCTGTCCATCTCTAGAGGTGGCCTCCTTGGCTAGACTGAAGCCCGGGACTGAAGGGTGCCCGGAGCCCAGACTCACCTGCTTTGTAGCTCCTGCAGAGGCACATTGAGGGAAATAACGCCCCTTCCCGGGAATCCATGCACCTGCTCCTCTTATGGAATAGAGTGTCTTGAACACAGAAGAGGGAATCCCGGGGCAAAGGGTTTCCAAGTCTTATTCTGACAGATTTGACTTCCCAAGAGGCTGTACTAGTTGATGTTTAACGAGTGTTGATACATATATATTTATATATATACCCCAACACCCATCTTCGAACTTTGCACACCCAATCAGTGCAAATGTTAGACCAAGCTTCTTTCCATTTAATTTTAAAATTATCAGTGAGGTGAAACATGTTGTCATGTGTCCACTGGTTATATTTTTTATATCTTATTCAGTTGAGGATCTTAATATTTTTCAGTGAATTGTTCCTTTTCTTCACATGCACTAACCCTTGTTAACCTTAATAACGCTTTGTTGGCTTAAAGTCTGTTTTGACTGATGTAAAAATAGTTATACATAGGATCGGGTTGTAGGGGTGGAACTCAGACCTTGCAGTCCTTAAAGCTCCCAGGTGATTTCAGTGTGCAGCTGGGGAGCCCACGTCCCTTCCACCGCACTCTCGCTCCGGCTTAATGAAGCTGCTCTTTGTCCTGCCTATGTGACGGCACTGGGTAGACCTCCCCACGGCTCCCCAGGTGCATGTCAGGCTCAGCTGAGCCCCCTCATTGTCTGAGTCTTTTGATGAATGTGCATTAATCCCCGGAAGGATGCTTTCCTATTCACCAACCTCCTTCTCCGCACACCATTCCCAGACCCTGACAATGTTATCCTTCCTTCTTCCTCCCCTTCTCTGTTACAAGTTCCGTTTCCACACGAAGATGAACCCCTTCATGCATGTAGCTCCCTCCTGTCTACACATCACTTCTCATCTTTGCTTTTCTACGCCTCCCATCACGACGTAGGACCTTCATATTATTTGGTAAATGACAATGTTCACCGGGCACGTGCTCTGGGCTGAGGATTTCACAAACATCACTCACTGGATTCTCACCTTCGGAAGTAAGTACTGTCCCTCTTTTACAGATAAGGAAATTGAGAAGCCTCCCCCCACCAGAGGTAAGTTTTTTAAAGCCTCCCCCCAGCCGCACCCCGACACAGCTTGTAAAGGGAGCTTCGGCTCTGAGTCAGGCTCTGGCCCCTTCAGATCTGATGTGGTCCCCCCACCTCATTCACTGTGGCACCTGCTAAAGGCCCCCTTTTAGGCAAGGGGCAAAAGAAAGAACTTCAGGTGGGTGTGAGTTAGTCTGCTCGGGCTGCCACAATAAAATAGCAGAGACATTTATTTTCTCACGGGTCTGGAAGCTGGAAGTCCCAGACCAAGGTGCCAACATGGTTGGGTTCTCGTGAGATCTGTCCCCTTGGGCTGCAGATAGCCAGCCACCTTGTTGCTATGCCCTCACATGACCTCTTCTTTGTGCACAGGTGGGGAGGGAGTGAGTTCTCCAGCGTCTCTTCTTAGGGACCTACCCTAAGATTGAACTATGATTGAACATAGTTACTTCCTTAGAGGCCCCATCTCCAAATACAAGGGCCTAGGGCTTCCACATATGAGTTTAGGGGACAGAGACACTTGGGTCATAGCAGTGTATGCGCAAGCCTATGTGTTTCAGGACAGAAAGCCTGTTTGGCATAACTGTCGGGTGACCATGCCTCCCAGATGCTGAGAAAAAGCTCTTGGTTCCTGAGTTTCAGGGCCTATGGCACTCGCCAAATGTAGCTGAAGTGTTCAAGCAGTGAGCTCAGTCCCGGCTGACCCAGCCTAACACCCGGTTGGCCTTTGGGGGCTTTGGCTGCCCACCTGCATTAGGCTTCTGCCTAGGTGTCCCTTTCCAGCCCTCTGGGTCAGCGATGACCTGCTTTTGGCCATGACCCTGTCCTTCACCCCACCCAGGTACAAGGACCCCAAAGCCCTGACCCACTCAGGTCTCATCAGGCCCCAGGTGCATAGGCCTTTCCAGCCAGGATATGTGGCCCTGAACCCTCAGCCCCTCCCAGATGATGCTGGCCTGGCCCTGCTCCAACGGCGAGTCTCCTAGACACACCTTTGTACCACCAGCTAGTCGTGTGTCTGCCAGGTGCTTTGCCTTTCTGAGCCCCAATCTCTCCACCAGGAAGATGGGGGGTGACTCCCTCAGCCCCACAGAACTGTGCCCAGGGTTCTGAGCTTGTGCCTGAGGAGTGCTTGGGGCTGGAGCGCAAGCTCTTCCCCTCATTATCCAGGCTGGCTCTGATCTCCTGCCTCACCTCTCCCCAGAGTGAAGAGTCCCCAGGGGCCTGAGGGTTCAACCCGGCCCGCCAAGGAAGCCCAGAACAGGCCTCTGCCAGGGGAAGTTAATGACTCTGACCAAGCAATTATTTTTAATGAGTCCAACTCTCCCACAGGCAGGTCTGGGCAGGGGTCCTGCAGCCATAGGAAAGGGGGCCCACCAGGGATTCCTGAGAAGGGACCAGCACCCACTGGACTGCACCCCTCCTGCCTCTCCTGACATTTCAGAAGAAAACTATATATGACTGTTGGTAATAGAAGCACAATATCAGGTGGCGGAGCAAGATGGCGGAGGAGTAGGAGACCTGGATTTCTTCTGGTCTCAGGAATTCAGCTGAATAAGGATCAAACCGTTCTGAACACCTATGAACTCAACAGATCGAAGAGGAGAGTAGCAACAACTCTCTGAACAGAGAAGTGACGACTTACTGAAAGGTAGGACGTGCGGAGAAGTGAATCCGAGACGATATTTGGGAGGATAGATGGCGGGGGAGGGGGCCTCCGTCGGCCACTTCTGGCAAGTGCTAGAGCCGCGGAGCACAAAATCAGAACTTTTAGAAGTCGGCTCCGCAGAGGGACGTCGCTCCAGTGGCTAAGCGGGGGGTGGAACCCTCGCGGGACAGTGGGGTCTCAGGACCCTCGGGGTCACAGAAAGACCAGGGGTGCCTGAGTGCAGCAGAGCTCCCAGGTATCGGAGCAGGGAAGCCGGCTGCAGAGACGGAGCCAAGGCGCGGGCTCTGAGCTCGGGGTTGCCATAAACTGTGCTCCGCGGCCCAGTCGGGCCACTGCTCCTCCAGCAGGGACCCAACAAGCGGCAGATCCGGGGAGACTCCCCTTCCTCCACCCGGAGAAGTGGCGCAGGAGCGCACCGCAGGGATCAGCTGGGTTTGGAGACTCCACACAGGGTCAGGTGCCAGGATAGAAACGCTCGGTCACAGGCCGGGTGAGCACGGAGTGTGGCCGGAGACCGGGGAGACGGGAGTGACTGGTTTTCTCTGGGGGCGCACTGAGGAGCGGAGCCCCGAGTTCTTGCCTCCTCTGGGGCAGAGATTGGGAGGCCGCCATTTTCACTCTCATCCTCCAAAGCTGTACAGAGACCTTGCAGGGAACAAAAGTTCCTGAGAGCAAACCCGAGCAGATTGCTTAGCCCAGAACAACAAGGGCGGGGCAATTCCGCCTCCAGCAAAGACATTTGGGAACCACGGCAACAAGCCCCTCCCCCAGAAGATCAGCACCAACAGCCAGCAAGCCAAGGCCAGGATTACCGATCAAGGAGAATGGAAGAACTCCAGCGCTAGGGGAACACTGCACATAGAATTCATGGCTTTTTTACCATGATTCATTAGTTTTTCAAAGTTAATTTTTTTAACTGGTTTTTTTTAATTTTTCTTTTTCCCTTTTTCAGCCAACATCTTATCAATACCCTTTTTAAAAAATTTTTTTTTATTTTTTATTTTTAGAGTCATATTTTATCCCTTCATAGTAGTTACCCTTATTTTTGGCATATATATATAAGTCGTTCTCTCTTTAAAATTTTGAGATACAGTTTCTTCTAACACATCAAAATATACCCTAAATTACTAGTGTATGGCTTTCTTCTAGTTTCCTGCCTGATCACATTCTCTCCCCCTTTTTTTTTAAAATCTTCTTTCTTTTTTCAAACTTCTTATCGTATCAATTCCTTTTATAAAATCTTTTATAATTTTCATCTTTACAGTCATCTTCCATCCCTTCATTGTATCAACCCTTATTTTGTACATATATGTCTTTCTTCCTTTAAAATTTAGGAGGCACGTTTTTCTAACAGACCAAAATACACCCAAAATCTAGATCTACGCACTAGCCTGATCATATTTGATCATATTCGGAATTTTTTGTATTGTTCTGTTTTTGTTTTTATCTTTTTCTTTTTGTTTTTTTTCTTTCTTTCTTTTCTCTTTCTTTTTTCTTTCCTTCCCTTTCGTTTCCCCTGGTTTCAGGTCTTTTCTGATATGTATAGAGTATATTTTCTGGGGACTTGTTAACCTGTTAGCATTTTGTTCTATCATTCATCTCTTCTCCTCTGGACAAAATGACAAGACGAAAAAAATCACCTCAGCAAAAAGAACAAGAGATAGTACCGTCAGCCAGGGACCTACTCAATACGGACATTAGTACGATGTTGGGCCTAGAGTTCAGAATCATGACTTTAAAGATACTAGCTGGGCTTGAAAAAAGCATGCAAGTTATTAGAGAAAGGCTTTCTGGAGAAATAAAAGAACTAAAATCTAACCAAGTCGAAATCAAAAAGGCTATTAATGAGGTGCAATAAAAAATGGGGGCACTAACTGCTAGGATAAATGACGCAGAAGAGAGAATCAGTGATATAGAAAACCAAATGATGGAAAATAAAGAGGCTGAGAAAAAGAGAGAGAAACAACTACAGGATCACGAGGGCAGAATTCGAGAGATAAGCGATACAATAAGACAAAACAACATTAGAATATTTGGGATCCCAGAAGAAGAAGAAAGAGAGAGAGGGGCAGAAAGAATATTGGAGCAAATAATGGCAGAGAACTTCCCTAATGTGAGGAAAGAAACAGGGATCAAAATCCAGGAGGCCAGAGAACCCCTCTCAAAATCAATAAAAATAGGTCAACACCCTGACATCTAATAGTAAAACTTACAAGTCTCAGAAACAAAGAGAAAATCCTGAAAGCAGTTTGAGAGAAGAGATATGTAACCTACAATGGTAGAAACATTCGATTGGCAACAGACCTATCCACAGAGACCTGGCAGGCCAG